>NC_072001.2:90779007-91381820 GCF_028885655.2 Pongo abelii
AGGAAGTATGAGTTTTCTAACTTTGTTCTTTTTCAAGATTTTGGCTACTCTGGGTCTCAAGCAATTTCATATGAATTTCAGAATCAGCTTGTCAATTTCTACAAAAGAAAGCCTAGTTGGTATTTTGATACTGATTGTGTTGAATTTTAGATCAATTTGGGCAATAGTGCCATCATAACAATACTAAACTTCTCATCCATGAGTACAGAATGTCTCATTTATTTACATCGTTATTTTCACAATGCTTTGTAGTCTTCAGTGTAGAAGTCTTGCACTTTTTGTCAAATTTATTTTTAAGTATTTTATCTCTTTTGGTGCTATTGTACATTGAATTGCTTAATTTTTGGATTGCTTCTTGCTAGTATATAGAAATACAATTGATTTTTTTCTATTGATCTTGATTCCACAACCTTGCTGAACTTATTCATGAGATCTCATACTTTCATAGTGATCTTGGTTTAAAAATTAACATTCTTCATCTCATTTAAAGTTGGAGCTGTAAAAAGCATATCAATTGCTCAATGTGCTTATATGTCAAATAAAGAATCTGATACTAAAAGAGGGTCAATACCTGGACCAAAGACACACAGTGACAGAGCAGAGATTTAAACGTCCATCACAGTGGCAGTGACTGAACCCATGGGAACTGATGAGGCGATCCAGAGAATGGTCTAAGTACAAAACCTGGGAAGAAGAAGAGACCTGGACAATGGAGACAGAGAAGTCACCAATGGAGAAATAGAAGAACAGAACAGAACAATCACTGTAGAGCGACAAGAAATGGGAAAGAGAGAGACCTGAGATCAAAGGAGGTGAGCCGGTGGTGGTACCTGAACACCACATCACTTAGTCTTTCACAGCACCCATTTCTTCATCAACATATGAGATTTATACCATTTGCGTTAAGAGGAGTTCATGAGACCATATATGTAAAAGCACTGTGTGAAGACCAAAGGGTTCAACAAATTCAAATTATTATTTGAATTATTAAGGTATTAATAACCAAAAATGTCACCTGTGGAATAGCCATTGGATGTGAATATCATGACTGCGGCATGAAGAGGTACCCAGGAAAGCTGGTCTAGAGCAGCAGTGAGACAGCAGTTAGGAGGGGGCTGATGAACACATGGGTAATGCTGGCATGGGAGCCTGAACTCACTCCTCTTCTGAGATGTTTGAGGGTAAAGAAAATGGGAGCAGCCACACAGAAGCATAAGAACTTTCTCTGGTTGAGGGAGATTGGCTCTATTTCTTTTTAGATTTGAGTGGGGAGACATGAGCAGGTTTGGAAGCAAAATGGAGGCAAGAAATAGAGGGAGACATGGGTAGGAGAAAAAAAACCAAGAGCTTAAGAGGAAAGTTAAGTTTAGGCAAGAAGGAGAGACACTTCTTCCTGAAAGGTAAGCCAGGTGATATGGTTTGGATCTGTGTCCCCACACAAGTCTCGTGTTCAATTGTAATCCCCAGTGTTGGAGGTGAGGCCTGGTGGGAGGTAACTGGATCATGGGGGCAGTTCCTAATGGTTTAGCACCATCCCCCTTGGTCACAATAGTGAGTGAGTTCTCCTGAGAACTGGTTGTTTAGAAGTGTGTGGCAGTTCCGCCTTCCCTCCCTTCCTTCTGCTCCGGCCAGGAGAGAGGTGCCTGCTTTCCCTTCACCTTTTGTCATTATTGGAAGTTTCCTGAGGCCTCCCCAGGAGCTGCTATGCTTCCTCTAACACCTGAAGAACCATGGGCCAATTAAACCTCTTTTCTTTATCAATTACCCGGCTTCAGGTGTGTGTTTATAGAAATGCAAAAACAGACTAATCCACTGGGTAAAGAGGAAAGATGAACAGATGGGGAAATGCTGATATGAATAAAAAACAAACAGATTTATCAAATCATGCCAGGCATTCTGTCAAGATGCTTCATTTTCATTAATGTATCACAAAACACGTACATAACCCAGCACAGGGACGGGCAGCCAAGTCTTGCGGGAATGAAGGTCTGGGAACCTGGTCTGTGAATTAGACTGGTCTACCCACATGCTGCCTAGCTTTAGCTAATGGAAACCCTTCACAGACTCACCCCAGCCCAGCCCCACTGCTGCAAGCCCCCTAGACCCACTCTGCCAGGCCCTACCCTGCTCACTACTCACTCACTGTGTCTGGTCAGGTGTTGCCCTTTTCATTGTCTCTCATCTCTAGCTCAAGGTCCTCCCTTGAGCTTGAAATTAGCTTCTGTGCTCTTCATCCTTGGAGCTCTCTAAGATGTTACTTATACCCCTGGCCTTTCCCTCTCCCTTCTGTTCCAGAAAGCCATCCCCTTGAGGACCTTATTTCAGCATCATCAGCCCCTCCCTGGCCCAGGAATGGGAGTTTTAGCATTAGAAAAGCAATTAGACAAAAATATAAGGATAGCTCAGGGCCCACCTAAAGTTGGGATTTAATGCTTATCTGCAAAATAAGTGTCCTCATCTGCTACTTTCTATCCTTTGACCACATCGTCCCATTTCCTTCTCTCCCACCTCCACCCTTGGTAACCACTGTTTTATTCTCTACCTCTGCATATTTCACTTGATTTTTTAGATTCTTGATGGATATGTTAATTTGCTTTACTATAGTAACCATTTTCCTATCTCTAGGTATCTCACGGCATCATGTCATCTACCTTACACATACATAACAATATTTATTTTTGAAAACTAAGTATCCTTAAAACATGGGTCACAAACTGAAATAGCAGGTAACTTGAATGCAGGTCATATGGAACTTGTAGTAAACGGCAGTGCTCAGGCACTGCTTGTCTAATGGGGACAGCCTCCACTCAGCTCCAGCCAATGACTGCCATGAGGAAATGTGAGGGAATCCCCCCACAAGATCTTCCAATTTTTCATGAGATGCAGAAATTTCAAGTGCATTTCATGTGCCTTCTCCCAATCTTTAAATGTAAGCAGCTAATTTGAAAAATCTTAAACATAGTATAAACCAAACAAATTATGTCTGCAAACCATACTTGGCTCTTCAGCAATCAGTTTGCACTCTGTGTCTCCATTCTCACACTAACATTATCCTGAAGGACCTCGCTTTCAGGAAAAATTGCTTCTCAGTGCCTTCCTGGTAGGCATCTACCTCAAGCCGGCCTTTGCTCTGAAGCTGGGACAGCAAAGTACAGTCTTTGGGCCAGATCAGGCCCCTGGACCAAATCCAGCCTACAGCCTGATTTTATAAATAAAGTTTTATTGGAACACAGCCACATATTCACTTCCCTATTGTCTATGGCTACTTTTCCACTACAACAGGAGAGTCAATCAGCTGCCAAAGAGACTATAAGGCCCCTAAAGCCTAACATATTTAACACTCAGCCCTTTACAGAACAAGTTTGCTAACCCCTGCTCTAGGGCAAAGAAAATTCACAACAGGTGGAAGAACTGCACATTGTTAATCCATGAAGAAGCCTCCTGGAGATGTGTGATGTGGTGGCCCTACTCAATACTGATGCCTGCTGCTTTTCTCTCATTATCTGGAGGTCTTCAACAGACGAGGAAGAGGGCTTGGCAAGTGGCTTCTTATAGGAGAAACGACAGGTGTTTGGAAATAGCAGATTTTATTAGCAACTCCTGAGCAAGTCACTTAACCTTCCTAAACTCCCAGATGAGAATCCATACAACTGGGAAGAACTTTCAACCTTCAGGGTTGTCCTAAGGATTACATTAGATTTGCGTATAAAAATTCTGATACACAGTTCCTGGCCTATGTTAGGTGCTCAATTAACATTAGTCACATTTAAAAGCATTTTGAATATGGCAAAAATCAAGGATTTCTCAAGAATCCAGTTGTGCTTGATAGCATTTTGAACACTGTAAAACTTAGGATTAGATCAAGAATCCTGATGCTTCCCATAGAAATTAACCATAGAAAGGTACTGGTGCTGCAGGATAAATCTGGGCTGGCCAGTCACATTCTTTCCCAAGTCTGTTCTTTACCCAGCCCATCTTGGCCATCTTACCAAGAGTTGGGAGTCTATCTTAAACTACTTTCTCTCTCTCTCTCTCTCTCTCTCTCTCTCTCACTGTCTTTCTTTTCCTCTCCCTCTCTCCCTGCCCTGCCTCCCCCCCCCTTTCTCTTCAGGATCATGAAAATTAGCCAAATTTGTAATTTTGAAAATGAGCTTTTCGTCATCCATCATTTGTCCTGTCACAGCCAAGGGATGTGCCACACACTCCCTGAAACTTAATCTACCAAGGTGCTGGGTAAGATATGTTTCCCATCAGGGCCAGCTCTGAGTGTGAGCTGTGCAAGGTGATGAGATAATCACAGAAGGGTGATAAATCCAGCAGCAAATGAACGAAGGCCACTGCCAGGTCAGTCCAGCTGCTCAGAACTCCATCTTCAGCCTCAACTGAGTGTGGCCCCACCTGCTCTGTGGCTAAATCGCTGCCCTTAAACTGAAGGGCAGCCAGTAATGGAGCCAGGAATACACTATCTTCAGCCCTAGGCCTGGTGTGTTAGTCTGTTTTCACGCTGCTGATAAAGACATGCCCGAATCTGGGAATAAAAAAATGTTTAATTGGACTTACAGTTCCACATGGCTGGGGAGGCCTCAGAATCCTGGCGTGAGGGGAAGGACTCTCCTCACATGACTGCAGCAATAGAAAATGAGGAAGAAGCAAAAGCGGAAACCCCTGATAAACCCGTCAGATCTCGTGAGACTTATTCACTATCACGAGAATAGCACGGGAAAGACTGGCCACCCCCTCCCATGATTCAATTGCCTCCACCTGGGTCCCTCCCGCAACACGTGGGAATTCTGGGAGATACAATTCAAGTCGAGATTTTGACGGGGACACAGCCAAACCATATCACTTGGTGACACTACAACCTCGGAGTTCGTTGAGAAATTATTTCCGTCCGAAAAGGACTCCGAACCAGAGAACACTCTGCAAAAGAAGTAACTGGGCTACCCTGAGCTCTGGACGACCCTCATTTTCTTCTTCACTGATTTCCTCCCATAGCAATTGTATGTCCCACATGCAAATAATCTGCTGTCTCTCACATCTGATCTTACTTAAGAACTCAAGGGGCTCTCATCCTAATTAAAATCCATAATTATTTATGCAGCCTCTTCAATGGTCCTCATTCTCAGCTCAGACCCCATTCACTGCCCACTGTTTGCATTCATGTAAAGTTAAGAGGTTCCTGAACACTGCAGAGGCACGGAGCCCTCCAACATTGGCCCCCTTCACATTCCTCTCTCTTCAGCCCAGCTCGGACCACGTCATTTCCCTGTGCTGACATGCGCATTGGCTCCCCCTTGCCTACAGAAAAGTACGCGTGCTTCAGTGTGATCTTCAAAATCCTCTCCTGCCTGGCTCTCCTTTGCAAATTTTTCTCTCATGATGCATTACCTGAACCCCCGCAAAACCAGCATTTCCCACCTTTATGCTGCCTGGAGTCTCCAGTACTCCTCTCTTCAATCTTCTTACCTACCCAAATTGGGCCAACCCCCAAAGCAGCTCAAATGCCATGTCTTCCATTAAAATCTTCCTGTATCCTCTGGGTGAAAATTACTTATCCCCGCCTGGTCTGAGTTTGCTGAGCCCTTTGTACCTTCTTTAGGGCTCTCCTCCAATTTGGCCATTTTAATTTAATATTTGAGTATCCGTGTGTGCTACCTTCTCCAGTAGTTGACAAGCTACTCCGAGATGAGGGCTAGATTTTACCCATCTTTATGGAGCCAGGTGTGATGGTGGTGACCAGCAAAAGAATGTGGATAGACTTTGGAATCCAACAGATCAGGATTTGAATCCTACTTCCACCAGTCACTTGTTTTGGAAATTTTAAGAGGTTGTTTACCTCTCTGAGCCTACTTCCTTATCAGCAAAATGAGAACATTAATGTCTAATTCCCTGTGTAGTTTTTTGGTTAAAATCCATGCTGGGCATAAAGTATATATTTAATCATTGCCCGTTTCCCCCTTCTTCTCTGATACTTTCCACTTAGTATGTATTCTGTAAGTGTTCTTTTTGTTCTGATGAAATTGCCTGCTGTTTATGCAGACACCCTGCTTCCCTTGACACCAAGGGTAGTGTTCTCTGTCTTCTCCTGAAGACCTCCCCTCTCACCTTGAATCTCTTCGACTTGGTCCAGACAATTAGCTTGTCAGGGGTTTGATGAATGGCCGTTAGTAGGAGAATGTCCATCCAGAGGAAATCTTTATTTTTAAAAATTTGCTATACAGAATCAGATGATAATTTTACTTTTAGAGAAAAACAAAAGAGCAAAATTGAGGATAGGACTTGTGTTTACACATCCCTCCTGCAGTCCACATCTTTCCCGGCTCACCTTTGCTGACCTACGTGCAAATTCTTCAGCCTGGCATTTACGGCTGTCCTCAGTGGGGCCTCTACACACCTTTCTGCCATGATCTCTATAGTTACCCTACACTTAAGCCAGACTGGTCTAAGTGTTTCCATTACAAATTCCTTGTTAGTTTAAGCTGGTAGCATTTCAATAAGCCAAGAAAAAGAATAAGGTATAGGCCAGGCACGGTGGCTCACGCCTGTAATCCCAGCACTTTGGGAGGCCGAGGCGGGCGGACCATGAGGTCAGGAGATCGAGACCATCTTGGCTAACATGATGAAACCCCGTTTCTACTAAAAATACAAAAAATTAGCCGGGTGCAGTGGCGGGCACCTGTAGTCCCAGCTACTCGGGAGGCTAAGGCAGGAGAATGGCGTGAACCCGGGAGGCAGAGCTTGCAGTGAGCCGAGATCGCGCCACTGCACTCCAGCCTGGGCGACAGAGTGAGCCTCTGTCTCAAAAAAAAAAGAATAAGGTATATACTAAGGATAACAACATGAACAAAGACATGGGGCTGGGTATTTGCTCTCTGATTTCTTTTCCTCTTTCTGCTAAGCACAACCATCTGCTGGACTCAGAAAGGTCAGCCAGCTACCTGGTAGCAGAATAAACTAGAAAGACTTGCTTGTTCTTGTATTTAGCAGACAGGTCATGAGGATATACTTTGGAGCAGGTGCTACATCCGCACTGGGGATTCAGAGAGAAAGAATGACTTTACCTAGAACTTGGCCCTTATTCCTGAAGGCAACCAGTGTAGCAGAGAAGACCAACATAGAGAGCATCATGAGTAGATGATGGATGAAACACTGGGGTGCTGCAACCAGGCTCTGTAGAGCCAGAAACAGAACTCCCCAGCCCGTGCTCCATGATCTTCCAGCCAGAAGAGGTCCAGGCAGCAATTTCTCCAACTGCAGCCTGAGAGAGCACATTTACTATTGCTACCGGGCAGCTGAGAATTTCCTGCTCTGTTCACCTTGTCTGTATCTTCCTATTTAATGGGTGATCAGAGTCCATAAATAATTTCCTTCATTTACCATATTCTAGGGCTGAGTACATCTTCTAGGTCAGTGGTTTGTGGACCAGCAGCATCCGAATCACCTGGGAACTTGTTAAAAATGTAAATACTAAGGCTGACTGCAGACCTACTGAATCAGAAATTCTGAGCCTTCTGGGAAGGCCCTGCAATCTGAGTTTTAACAAGCCCTCCAGGTCAGGTTGATGCATGCTAGAGTTTGAGAATGACAGTTCTAGATAGACAGCAACCTCTCAGAGGGGCACTGGTGTCAGAGACGTAGGTTGGTGGCTTTCGCTGCCTTAACTTGTTTCTGTGGGGACTCTCCAAAGAGGTCATAGAGGGCCTGTCATCTTTCAACTCTCCATGTAGATTCCCTAACACCATCTCCTCATCAGTGAATTGCAACATTGGATTAGGCACAATGTGTTACATTTTCTCAAATGTATTTGACAACTTTATTGTGTGTGTGTGTATGCATGTGTGTGGGTGGATTCAGGCAGGGAAAAGGGGTAGGGAGGTTGGTAGAAGTGACAGGAAAAGGATTCTCCTCCCCATGGGAACACTCCAGCAAGTTCTCAGATATGTCACAGGCTGAAGCGCCAGAGGACAACAGCATGGAGCCATCCGTAAGTAAGAATTGCCAAACGTGTGACATCCAGCCATCTGTGAGTCTGTTTATGTGTCTAGAGCCCTCATTATCCTCCTGTGCACAGGAAGGGATAGGGATTAGCTTGCTCTGAGGAAAAGTCTAGGATCAATTTATTGCCGTACAGGAGTCAGTTTCAAAAGTGACCCCTGCCAGCTCCCTTGCCATTACCAGAGTCTAGCCTGGCAGCCTTTCCATGGTTCCTGCCCAAAGGGCATTTATATAACCATATAGCACATAGGAGCACCAGGTTGGGATGGGGATGGGTTGATAATACCCCCTCTGGGCAGTGCAGGGGAAACGACATCTGACAAGGCTTAACTGAGAAAGCCTGGCTTAGAATATTGTATGCCAGATTCTGTTTGTGCAGAACACAGCAACTTGACTTTCCTTGGAGGGAGCAGGGAGACTAGAGAGGTGTAAATGAGGCTGTAATGAAACAGCTTCCTCCCTACCTTTTAGCAGCTTACAGAGAGAGAAACAGGAGACGTGTGAATTGAAGGCTGAGTGAGCAGTCTGCTCTGCTCAGGACCCACTTGCTGACGAGAGGCAAATGGAATACTAAGTACTCTGTGCCTGAATGCCTGGGAGCCTCCGGAAGCTGCCTCACTGCGTAGGTGGCAGCGCTAAAGCCCTGGTACAGAAAACATGCACTTGGGAGAGGGGGATAATGATAGCGAAAATAATGATGATGATGATGATGATGATGAAGACAATGATGACAATAAAGTTGCGTGCCTGCGCTAAGTATTGTATGCTAAAAGTTTCAAAAGCATTCACTCATTTAATATTTGCAAAAGCCCCCAAGAGAAATAGTTACTACTCTTGTTTCTATTTGACAGGCAAGCCTACTAAGACTCACAGAGCTTGGGTAACTTGTCCAACATTTGTGTTAGAGCTGGGATTTGAACTTACATGGTGCCTAGTATCTCAATAAATAATTACTGAATAAGAAAATGAATGAATGAATAAATAAATAAATACATAATCAGCTGTATCTGGCAACTAGAAACTATTTTAACCCTGACACTGATTTGTGCTGTGGCCTTAGACAAATTATCTGCCTTCTTTATTTTTACATCCGTAGTATTTTTTCACCTTACTCACCTTGAAAGGCTATTCTACCCTGAAAGAATCAAAGAATGCATTGGGCAGCCAGCTGGTCATACTAAATAGCTGCCCACAGTGGTTAATTTTATGTGTCAACTTGACTGGCTTAAGGGGTGCCCAGATAGCTGGTAAAACATTATTCCTGAGTGTGTTTGTGTGGGTGTTTCTGGAAGAGATGAGCACTTGTATTGGTAGACTGAGTAAAGAAGACCAACCAATTACCAAGATGGGTGGGCCTCATGTAATTCATTGACAGCACCAATAGAACAAAAAAGCAGAGGAAGGGAGAATTTGCTGTCTCTTATGGAACTAGGATATCCATCTTCTCTTGCCCTGGGACATCAGAGCTTAAGGTTCTTGGACCTTCAGATTCTAGACTTACACAAACCACAAGCACCCCTGCTCCTAACCCTCTGGGTCTCAGGCCTTCAGACTCAGACTAAATGATACCACTGGGTTTCCTGGTTCTCCAGCTCAGTGGTGGTCTATAGTGGAACTTCTCAGCCTCCATAGGTGTGTGAGCCAACTCCCATAGTAAATCCCCTTTATGTGTATATATATATCCTATGGGATCTGTTTCTCTGGAGAAGGCTGATTGCAATACTGCCCTTTCATAGCCCATGCTTTCCTACGGCTGCTTCAGTCTTTTGCCCTATTACACTGGACCACCACTAAGTATACATTAAGACTCAGCTCCGATTTTGCCTTTCATAGGAAGTACCTCCCACTCTGACAACAATGCTCCTCCTCTTGCATGTCTACTCTGCCATATCTCATTGTACAACAATCTTTAGATTACTTGCTGGCTCCCACACTAGTCTCTTTGGTGGCAGAGACTGTGTTGATCACTTTTATATACCCAGAGCCTCGTCTTCCTCTTAGTACAGGTAGGTTCTCTCAAAATGTTTGCTGAGTTAATGTATATATGTATGTATGTATGTATGTATGTGTGTGTGTATGTGTGTGTGCCAGGAAAATTCCTTGGTACAACGTAAAGGTCTTAGGGAACAGAGTGCAAGGTGAGCTAAAGGACATCTCAGTGAAGTCTATCAGTACCTGTAGACTTACCATGGTCTAATAATGTTCAGTGGAATAAATAGAAAATAAAGTAAGTTGAGCCTGAGGGGGAAAAAATCCTTTCTGTTGAGAGGTGTATCTATTACTTTCACTTGATTTTCTTTTAGGTCAGGGTTTCTCAACCTCAGCACTACTGAGGTTACAGATAATTTGTTGTTGTGGGGTCCATCCAGTGCACTATGGGATGGTTATTATTATCTATCCCTGGTCTTTATTTACTAGATGCCACCAGCAATTTTCTCCCCAGTTCCAAAACACAAAAATGTCCATACTCAGCCAAATGTCTCCTGTGGGGGTGTGGGCAGGTGGGAGGTGTGGCAAAATTATCCTTACTTGATAATTTTTCTTTAGACATTATTGCTGAATTTGCATCATACTTGGGTCATTCCTTCTTTGCATTTTGAACTTTGGGGTGGTAGGGACAGGATTAAGAGGTGATATGCAAACCATCATACAGCAGGCCTCCCCCTGAGATCTAGGCTGACCTGGAAGACTGGATAAATGTTACAGACCCTGAACACTAGGTTAGTAATGGTTTAATTGAGGGACAACAAATTCAAGATTTCACATGAGAAGAGGCCCCATCAGAAATGATCCTAGGCCAAAGAACAAATATAGACCAAGGATCAAAAATTTGACCTTGCAATCTTGGGTAAAGTGATGCAGCAGACAGAGAAGCCCAACCTTAAAGATCAGGCTCCAAGGGGTATTGAATGAGATTCAAAGGCAGAAATCAAGCCCAAGAAGACACAGGGGCCTCAGGCAAGGATTCAATTGGCAAAGAGAAGGAAGGACCAGTGTGGCTGGGGAAATGGGACCCAGGGCCTCCACGACTGGCTGCCAACATAACCATTGACCCTTATTCCTCAGCCCAAGACACAGAGCTCAGTCTCCAGAGGTGAGAAAGTGGCCCCAGTTTGGAAAGGCTATTGGACTGTCTCCAATAGAACTCCCATCATGAGACCTCATCCCTTCCTTCAATAACTCTTTCTTGAAATTGTAGCACTGACTTTCCCAGAAATTAAGGATGTTTTACTTTTGTCATTTTTATTTGCAACCATGTAAAACAAATCATTCGGCAACTGTCCTACCCTGGAAACAAGGGTTTGTTTCATAACATGGTCTGGGGTTCATCCAACAACTCTCCACCGAGGCCCATGACGTTCTTTCCAGGCTAACTTCAGTAATACGTCTGAACCACAAGGCTCAGTTTACGAGAGTAACCACCAAGGCGATGTCTACACTGATGCCAAGCACAAGGACAAAAACCAGAAGGAAAAAAGGCAGTGCAAGGATCCAGGAGTTCTGTTCACCAATTTCAAACCTCCAGATGTTGGGAACTTTCTGCTTGGATTGGCCAAAATGATTGCTGATTTCATGCAGATGTGGGTAACAGGTAGCATAGGTTTGAGTTACCAGTTAGACACACACACACACACACACACACACACACACACACAGTGAAGGCAAACATTTCCAGAAATACCTGATTACCAGATGGAGACAATATGTTAATCTACTACACAATAACCACCTCTGAACAGACAGTGAAGAGGATTTTAAGTGTTCCTGGAACTAAAAAATCAACCCAAATCTAAGAAAGCATTTCTTTACGTCCTCCATTTTTGAGATTCTGCTCTGCAAAGTAGAAGAGGATAGAGCTTGAAGGCTCACTTTCAGCAAAACAAAAGAGAAACAAAAAAACCTGTAGGGTTGAAAACAAGGTTACTTTGGAAGCTAGGTCCGAAAGTGCCTTACAAGATTTGTGGTGTGTTTGGAATTTAGCTTTCTCTTATCAGCTCTGACCACTGAACATTAAACTAATGCAGCAAGAGAGGGAAAGGATCTACAAGCAGCTTGTGGGAGAAATATATGAAAGGATGGAAAGTTTTTAAAAATGCGCTTTTCTGTCCTAAACTCTTTAGCAAAAATAAAAGTTTAAAAGGCAGAACCAAGCTTTCTCTGCCTCCAAAAGGAAACGAATGAGTGAGTTAGCTCTCCAAGAAACCTCAGCTCAGGTAATAAGGAAGGAAGGAACAGAGGATGAAGGGAAGGATTAAAGCTGCTGAAATAGGGAACTCATTTTCTAAATTGTCATTAACGAGAGGAAATAAAGAAAATAAATCGGAGCAATTAGGAAGTAGTGAAATCCTTACCCAAACTGCTATTGTCAAAACCTAGATAAGAAAAGGCCTAGGAAATATGAATGCATACAAATCAGTAGATTCTGATGACCTGGCCCCTAGAATATTAAGGAAATTGACTAACATACTAAATCACTTAGAGTAATCTGAGTTACAAATTATTAGAAAACCATGGAAAATTGGGAAGCTAGCTGGAGGCAGGGGTAGAGGGGTGACAGAGAATAAAAGTGCTAAAAAATCCCACCAAAATGTTAAAGGGGCCACTGCTGAAATCACTTGCCAGGGTTTCTCACAGCCATATTTCAGTTTTCTGTCATCATTTTGTGAAAAGAGAATACAGCCTAAAGTAGCTAGGAAAATGAGATGCAAATATATATTATCATAGGAATTTTAACAATTAATCGCAGGAAATTCTATTTTTTTTCCAACTGTATTATTTCGGGAACTTTTAAAATAGGCCAGTGAGAATTTTGTTTGGAACTTTACAGGCAGTTGCTATAAGTTTACAAAACGGATATGACCTCCAAAGATTTAGAGAAAAATGCATCAGTGGACATGAAATGACAAAATATATTCTTGAGGACACAACTTCTCAGAACGTACATCTGGAATCATGAGCTCTGAATCAGGCCACCTCATTTCTTAAAAGATAGAGGTTTTATCACAGTCACAATTCAAATAAGACAAGTAGAAGGAAATTTGGCCAATATCCAGAGACAGTAAAGTGCTTTAAAAAGGTGCTCAGGTTTCATGGGAATCCAAAAAGCATTGCAAGGTCAGCCTTAGAGTGGTAGTGCAGGCCCCCAGGGCATTTGGCTGACAGCTCACTGACAGCCTATCTGTGTGTGGCACAATTTGTGTGGCTTCAGTGGTGACAGGGCCACTGCATTGCTCTGCTCCGGGGCTGTGCATTGCAGCATTTCATCAGGGATATTTTGGAGCACTCAGAAAAACAGGATAGTTACATGCACTTTGGAGCAAAATTCACCTATGATGAAATCCTAGCTCCCCCTCGTAAGCTAACTTCTCTGTGCCTCAAAATTTCACCTGTCAAATGGCATTGCTAACTCCTATCCTGCAGGAGAGCTGGAAGAATTGATCATATAGTGAATGCAGTTAATAGCTAACCAATAAACATGTGGTTTTCTGAATTACCTTGCTGATTTACTAGAAGTTTGATTTGGTGAATTACTCCTCATAGCTGTCTGTAGAGATCTAGGGCAAGGTAACATTGATACTGATTTGTAATATTGATCTGCTTGGGGTAGTACGATGATTCTGGAGAAGCAGATAAATGGAAATAAACCCTTTATAGTCTTCTTGCAGGTAGACATTCAAAAATCTCTCATTTGCCACCAATGGTTCTTAAGCAGAGGAGATTCTCTTCCCCTACCACAAGGTGACATTTGGCAATTTCTGGAGACATTTTTGTTTGCCAGAATTAGGAGGAGGTTGCTACTGGCATCTAGTGCATGGAGGCCAGGAGTGATGGTGAAAGCACACAGACCTTTTTCATTCTAAGGATTCCCTATGCTCAACAGGCAACCAAATATGAGTCTCAGAACCCAGTAGGAGAAAGGAGTGGAGGAGTCCCTGTCATGGGGAGTCCTAATACTCAAGACTTCTGAAAGTCTAGACCAGGCTCAGGTCCCTCATGTGAAATGAGAGAAAGCAGTAAATTCCAAGACTTTGGGGGCTGAGATCATTCCTAGATAGATCTGTCATGAAGAGGAGAGGGAACATTCTGGGCACTGGTCTGACATTAATTACCTGGTCACCCTCCTTCCTATTCACCATTTTTCCTTCCAAGGCTCAACTAAAAGCACTGAAACTTCTGAGGTGTGATAACCACAAAGGAGGCAAACTCAGATGCCTGCACACTACTGTTCTTCTGTGCATGTGCTATAGCCAGTGACAGAAATGATGGCTTTAAGTTTCAGCATCACCATGCTTCCCACGGTTAGTGTACAGGAGTGATGAGTCACTTGGCCCTAGAGACTAGAATCTATAGAGAGCAGAGCTGTACAGGCTAGCCTGTCTTTTCTCATTAGAGTAGGAACCTAGAATGTAAGGCTTTCTTTCCTGGGAACCATTTCCAACCCCTGCCTTTGGTGTCCGCTTCAGAAGGTCACGTAGACAGATTTTGAGCTTTTGATCCATGCCCAGGTCATATCAGTGGGAGCTAATTTCAGCTCTGATACCAGCTCTGGTTTTTGTTTTAGTGTTTCTTTGAAGGGATGATGTCCTCTAGTACCATGATGACTCGTGTCAGCAAGCTCAACCTCAACAGAGTTATAAACCTTCCTGCAATGAAATTCTCAGAGAGTTTACTCCACCCTAGGTAATCTATAAACCCTATCATCTACAGAGTGAAGTTCTTGTGCAAAATTTGGATCTATCCAGTGGTCCAGAGGAGGGATCCCCCTGATTAAGGACAGCTCCATTGTTCTCCAGGAATGGAAAGACTTGGAGACAACTTCAGGGAAATTGGAAGTTTGGGTGCTATTAGGAAGTATTTGGTAGGAAAAGACAGTGAATATTTACATTTTATTCTTTTATTCCTGACATGCTAAAATATGTAGAGACATAAAACTAAGTATATATTCTTTATGCTTATAATTCTTATACAACTATAAAATCAAAACAAAGTCACAAATCAAATACAAACAAAACTAATAACATTTAAATTAACAACATTAATTTAATGTGATGGATATGGTTCTTTTGCTAAAACTAAATTTCAGCTCACAATGTGAATATGATACTGACGGCTGGAATACATTATTTTGAATTTAGCATGCTAATACTAATGTGGGATCTCTGATGATTCAATTTTTTCATTACTTTTTTTCCTTTGCAAACTACTACAGAGCTATCCCTGGTGCAGGATGAAGTGACATCACTTAGACAGAAAACATATTTTATGCTTTAATCTACCTCTATTCTTTCCTCCTTTGCTCAGATAATTAGAATAATACTAGTTGGCTTTGATGTGACCATAAACAAACTACAAATGTGGTCACTGAAATGGTGGCAGTATTTTCTTAAATAATGGTCATACTGAGGCTTTAGAAAATGCCTGTGAGATTATATAATTGGCATACATATAAAATAAAAAATTTTTTAAATCATCACGGAAAAGTCATAGAACTCTCAGAAATGTGTAATGTACCGCTACTCCACCACATCAACTTTCTTAAATATCTATTTGTAAAACAACAATGCAGGTAATGCAAGAATCAAGAAACCATGGTATATTAATATAAAACCACCTGTTGGTTATGTATTTCAATGGTTCTCATCTCAGGTTCCTGGTTTAAAGAAGGACTCTTAAAGATTATCACAGCAAAGCATGGGTTATAAGGGACAGAATGGGTCAAGATAGGGAGGTCTAGGATCTAGAAGAGCAGAAGTGCTTAATTAGATGGTCCATTTTTAGATGGAATTAAGATTAGATGGTCAGTTCATTTATGCAAAAGCAAAGGAAACCATAGATCCAATGGGAAAGAACGAATCTAGGCTTTCAGCACCTGCCAAAACTGGGGAGTGGTGAGTGGGGAAAAGAAACTCACCTGACCAATATGTTTTTAAATGATAAATACACAAATGATTGATAAGTAATATAACTCATCCATTCATCTGTTCATCTATTCATTCATTTCTGCATATGAATATATTGAATATTTATTAACTCCTGTATTAGCTGGATAGTAAGTAAACAAAACACATTTCTTTTGACTAACAGAAGCACTGACCAAATTTTTACCACCAAGCCAAGGACAGAGGCAATATGCTTCCTGCCCTATTTGGAGCCTTCTTCTTTGACAACTGTTCTGCAGCCAGATGCTTCCAGGGAGACTGGGCCTTCAGGCAGAGGCTTTCTTCCTGCTCCCCCACCAGGGACCTGACAGGAACACATAATCCCTATCAACTTTTGGTCAGAGACTTCTGCTATGGACTATTGCTTTATTTATAGTCCTGTGTTCTCATTAACCCCAAAAGGTAAAAGTATTCAGGTCGTGTTACAGATGGACATGTTTGTCCTTTCCAGAATCAGAAATATCATTAACAAAATACAGCCATGATTTTATTTAAAGCTATTCATTAGATATAAGTGAAACCAACTTGCTGCAGCAGCCTCTAGCTGCAAGTACAGTGGGGGCTCTCACAGTTCTCCTAATTCGTGATGGATGGCATCCGGGAGGCAGGATGGAGGAGAGGAAGGTGGGGGATAAAGAGAGGCAGACAAGCTGGGCATGAGCCTACCCAGCTATGGGCATCTTCTGAAGACTTTAGACAATAGACAAAAATGCAATGTAGGCTGCACTGACCTTTAAGAAATCCATTATGATGGGCATGTGCAGAGTTCTGGCATCTCTGGATGCTAGTCCTAAAATTCCAGGTATCTTCTGAATTGAAACAGGATTGAATCTAATAACTAGAAGATAGAGTCTGATCTACCAAGGGAGAGGACTCTTCATTTCCCTAGCACAGAGCCTGGCAATGGTACATGAAGAGGAATGAACAGATGAATATATGGAATCTAAGACATAGTCATCTGAGGCATAAGTTTCCAGGCTTAGGAAGGCAAGATAATTCCAGGCTCAACCTACTGGTGAAGTGGGCTTCTGAGAGAAGATGCTGTCAGGCTTCAGGTTAATAGGCTCAGGGACTGGGAAGAGCAGGTTCTGGGCCCAGGGATCTTCTTTACAGGAGGAAGAAGTGATGGAGCAGGCAGAACAGAACAAGCTCAGCCTTGTTTGGTGAAGCAGCACACTCAGCTCTCATCTCTCATTTCTGTGAACGGAACACACACTGGTAGGTAGAATTCTAAGATGATCCTCAATTAGTGACACCCTTATATTATCCTGTTTTCTTGAGGACAAGTGGAATTTGTGACTTGCTTATAGACAAGAGAAGATGGCAAAGGTGATGGGATAATCACTCCCATGACTACATTACATTATATAAGACTCCCTTGTAGCAGACGGGAGGGAGATATTCTCCTGCCGGTCTTGAAGAAGCTGCCATGCTTTGAGATGGACGATAGAGAGGGCCACATGGAAATGACCCGAGGGTGGTCTCTGGGAGCTGAGAGTGGGAACTGGCTGATAGCCAGTAAGAAAGTGGGGAACTCTGTCATACAGCTACAAGGAGATGAATTCTATCAACAACCTGAATGAATTTGGATTCCTCCTCAGTCAAGCCTCCAGATGAGAATGTGGTCTAGCCAACACCTTGATGACAACCTTTGTGGGACCATGAGCAAAGGATCTGTGAATCCCAACCCATGAGGCTATGAGATAATAAATGTATATTGTTTTACATTTCTGAGTTTCTGGTAATTTATTATGCAGTAATAGATAGCTAATACATGGTTAAGATATGAATCCCAGCTTCTGTCTCTCCAATTGTGTGTTAAAAAGTTACCTAAGCAGTTTGTGCCTCAGTTTCCTCATCTGCAATATGGAAAAAATAATAAAGGTTGTATTAGGTTGGTGCAAAATAATTGCAGTTTTTGCCATGAAAAGTAATGGCAAAAACCGCAATAACTCTTTCACCAACCTAATACCTGCCTCTTAGAATTTTATGAGAATTAAATTGGTAACAGAACACAAATATCTTTATAACTAAAAATATAACGTTCCACCCCTATGCTGAGGACAGAATAACTACTATTATTTTTGATCTCCTATACCAAGACAGGTCCTATCACCAGGGAAGCTTTTGCTTGATAGCCAAAGCCCACATTCAGGTCACGTTACAGATGGACATATTTGCCTTTTCCAGAATCAGAGGCATCATTTCTGATCTCTCTTTCTAGATGTTATTCTCTGTCTGATCCTTTTTGCAGTTTCAGCTTTCGTTCCTGTATGCTCAACTGCCTTCACATGCTGCCAGGCCTCTGATTGCAAGCCCCAGCCTAGTAATCAGAGCCCATATAAACATTTCCCCACTGCTCAGTCCAGTTCAGGTTCTGCCATTGGCTCTGCTTCCTTTGCACAGTATCTGCAAATTTTATGCCTCCTCGTTCTTCTGCCCAGACCTTCCAGATGCAATCTACTTCCCCAAGACGATAGAGTTCATCAAGTCCTGGACCTTCCTGAATCATCCTGGTACTTATATATATGAATATAAAGTCAAGAACTGGACACTTTGGCTTATTACACCTGCAGACCACTGAGAATACTCCAATAAGCCAAACCTGAGGCTCTAGTTCCAATTCTATTCAATTTCCTTGTCCTCATAATTGATCCCCATGAAAAAGAAAGGCAAAAGATGAAATAATGAAAGTGACTGAAAATCCCATAATCCTGACACTGAGAAACTTCAAGAAGAGTCACATAGTGTCAGGGAAAGAGTAATTTAGAGGGAGGGGAAACTGGGGAACTTAGGTTTCTATCAGATCTGTCATGACTGGTAACTCTTCAGACCTGGGACCCCAAGTGCCTGTAACACCTTAGAGCGTACAGTGGGCACTCAGTAAATGTTGACTTGAACAAAATAAGTCCATCAGGTAACAAGTCCTCTCTTAGTCCGGGTTCTTCATTCGTGAAATGAGGCTGGTAATTCCTAAATTGTAGGGCTGCCACAATAATGTACAAGTAGCTAAAATAGGGGCATGCCTATGGTAGGTGCATCATGTTAAGTTACCAGTAAAAAATAGCAGTTATTTTATTAGAGGGAACTGAACATTACCATCAATTGAAATTTAAGTCTGTCTAATACAAAGATACTGTAACCCCAAGTGTAAGCCACATATGTGATTTAAAATTTTCCAGTAGCCACATTATAAAGGTAAAAAGAAACAGGTGCCAATTTTAATAATGTATTTAATTTAATACACTATATCCAAAGTATTATCTTTCAATGTATAATCAATATAAAAATTATTAATGAAATATTTTACATTCTTTTTACATATTGAGGCTTTGAAACACAGTGTATATTTTAAACTTATAGATAGTACATCTCAATTCAGACAAACTACATTTCAAGGGGCTACCATATTGGTCAGTTCAGGTCTACAAAGTGAATCACCAACAAGCCAGTGAATTGGATGAAGTGGTCTGTTGGGGTGTTAACAGCTATACTAGTGTCTGTTCAAGATATGCACTATGAAGTGGAAGTAAAGAATAGATGATTAGGCCTGGCATGGTGGCTCACGTCTATATCCCAGTACTTTGAGAGGCCGAGGTGGAAAATTCACCTGATGTCAGGAGTTCGAGACCAGGCTGGGCAACATAGTGAAACCCCATCTCTACTAAAAATACAAAAATTAACCAGGTATGGTGGTAGGTACCTGTAATCCCAGCTACTTGGGAGCCTGAGGCAAGATAATCTCTTGAACCCGGGAGGCAGATTTTGCAGTGAACCGAGATCACGCAGTTGCACTCCAGCCTGGGCAACAGAGTAAGACTCTGTCTCAAAAGAAAAAAGAAAAGAAAAGAAAAGAAAAATAATAGATGGTTGCAAGCCATAAAAGAAAGCGAACTTTGGGGGATGGTCAGACTTGTTGGTAGTGACAGTTCCCAAACATTTGGAGCACCTACCCCTCTTTGTCACCAAAAAGGGAAATGGTGCCCAAGCCAGAATAGCCTATGGTTAAAGAAAAGAACCTTAATTCTGGTTCCTTCCCTCCTTGATAAGATGCAAGCATGAAATCATTCTGGGACTCACCCTCTTCTATGCTGAAGAGAGTGGAGAGGCAAGCCTGCTGATTACATCTCTGTATTCACTCTGCAAAAACATTCCTTCTCCTAAGTTCTTTTCCAGCACTTCTTCATTGTCTTCAACAGAAGGGCTTGCAGCAGGCTCTTTTATCACCCTCCTCTCCTCTCCCTTCTCCCTGTACTGGCCAACCAGAGTTCTTTTAAGATGGACAAAGGTGATGGGAAAGCACTTCTGCCTGCAAGGAACAGAGATGCAAGAAGGGACACCTTGGTGGAGTGCCATTTGAGTGAATGTTAATTAGCTCAGCAGCTAGTTCTGGACAATTGATTTCAAACTCCAGATGTTCTCATTCTAACTAAGAGTCATGTGGAAAAAAAATGAATTGATTAGTATCTTGTTCATTTTTGGTGTCATGTAGTGAAACAATCCAGGACTGCTGAGCTGATGGGATTTTGCTTTGTTCCTCTCTATTTTCAACAACATTTTAATGCACTTGCTCATTCCATCTCTCCTTTGCCTGGGGGGTATATTTTTCCTCTGTGTCCTTCAGATGCAACTGTGCTCTATTTTCTTCAACATAAGGCCCATCCCAACAGAGGAAAAGGTGGAAAATATGGTAGAATGAAAGGACATCATGTGTGTGTTTCCCTTAATGAGGTAAGAAATGGAGGGGGTCTTCATTTGGATCATGAAGGAAGGTCTTCATTTGGACCATTTATGGGATTTTTCTGAAGTTAAGTTTTCTGTAAACAGTGGAGAACAAAGCCCAGGCCTATGCTTAGAGTTTCCCAGGATGGAGTTTATTATATATCTAGTATTTGACATTTTGTAAGGGCTTGGCAATCATTATCATTGGTTCAATTATGACAGGTAGCACCAATTATTCACAAAGACGAAAACAGAAGATATAGAAATGGTGCTCACAGGTCATCCAGAAAACATACCTTCATGCAATTTTGACAATAGACTCATGATTGAAGTTTCATAACTTTTCCCTGTTTTTAATGCAGTAAGCCTTGGGATGGCCAGGACCTTGACCCGAAGAGAAAGAAGGGTAAGAAGCCAGAAATAGAAGTGTATAATAAACCTTAGATCTTTGAGAGTTTTTATATGCACACAGGTTACAGCTTAGGATCCAGCCACACCTAATGCACAAGCCAAGAGTCACAATGAGCTCAGCACATCCCACACAAAAGATGCTGGGAGGTCAGGACTATTTATACGCCTGGGAAAAGAACAAGAAAGAGCCAGGAAGGAGTCGCAGCTGGATTGCTCAGCAGGGGTTGCAGATATTCATTGAGGTGGTACAGAAGGATGTCCAACAGAAAAGGAAAAAGCAAGGAGGCTGTCTGTTCTGAGTATAAATGACCATAGGTCTCAACATCAGGAAATTCAGAAGTGTAGGAATTAATGGTATCGGAGAAGTGGGACCCAATACTTTTGCATGAGACCCATCTTATCTTCCCAAGGAAGGACCAGTGAGGACAGTAATAACACACTGGTGAGAACTCCTATTGGTGCAGCCAAGTTAGAAAATTTGGTGTCTGCAGGGAGCAACAGGTGATAACACAACTCAATATGACTTAAACAAAACTCTTCCTCTTACCGCAATCCTTCCTCCTCCAGAACTTGTGATATCAGTAAAGATCACCTCCATCCCCTGAGTTAATTATGGAAACCTTCAGCCAATCAGTCATGGAGTTCTGTCTATTGCTCCTCTCACACTTGTGTTGAATCTTTTCCGCCTTGACCACCACCGCCCTACTCGAAAATACTGCCAGCTGGACTGAAATACCCTCCAAACTATCCCCCGCTGGAAGCTCTCTGCTTCAATCTCTACATGGAAGTCAGAGACATCCTTGAAAAATGAAAATCCAGCCATATCACTCTCCCAAATAAAACTCCTCAATGGCTTCCAATTGCTCTGAGCTTAAACATCGTATTTTTTTTTTTTTTTAACTTGGGTGAGGTATTTTACCTCCCTATTCTTCCAGCTCACTCAACTCCAGACCCCTGGCTTCTTTTCAATTCCTAAGTGCAGGACGCTCCTGCCTGTTCTTTTTTCTCCATGAGGTCCATGCTGAGCCTCCAAAAGTTCATCAAAGGTAATAATATAATAATGGTGGGGGTATGGGGAGGGTATGTGATACTGAATTCTGTACATGCTAAAGGAGTTAAAGAGCTTCTGGTGTAAATCCTAACGTTTTTCTTGGGAAACCAAGGCTGAGATAAGTAAAGTGGCTTTCTTAGGGCCTCACTCTAGGTCAGTGAACCAGAAAGACAATGCAGTTTCCCTGACAACAAATTTTGTGCCTTTTTTTCATGAAAACTTGCTGGATCCAGTCCTCTCTCCATGACCAAATGCTGCCAAAGTGTCAGACTTGTTTTTAACATAGTGCTTGATCTTGCCAAAGGTTTAGATCAGGGGTCAGCAAACTATGGCCCATGGGTCATGCCCAGCTTGCCACCTGTTTTTGTAAGTTAAGTTTTGCTGGAACCCAGCTATGCTCATTTGTTTGTTTTGTATTGTATATGCCTAATTTTGTGCTACAAAGGCAGAGTTGAGTAGCTGCAACAGAGACCTTCTGGCCTACAAAGCTGAAAATATTTAATATCTGAGTCTTTACAGAAAAAGTTTGCTGTCTCCTGGTTTAAATTGTCAGGTAATTATGTTCCTTCCTCACCCCTGTAATTTTTAATGTCATCAAAGGACTTCGGCAGAGAGGGGAACATCAGTACAACTGTGGGTACATGTGTTATCATAAGACAATAATGCTCATTCACTCACTTAACCAGTCCCGATGACGCTCCTGCCATGCTCAGGTTGTCACCCCACAGATGGAGGTGTTTTCGTGCACTGTGAGCACATCAAACATTACTTCATATAATGTAAGCACAAATCTGTATTCTAGTGTCACATATAAATGAAATATACATGAAGCTCAAAACAGTGGTTTTATCATTTTCTTAAATTGTCTTTTTTCTTCCCATCCATTGGCAATCAAAATAGGCTTGTGTGCAATTGTATAAACTGCCCTGGGTTTTGCATGTAAAAATAATGTAAATACCAGATCTTGTTACTTTCTCGCTGGCCAAAATCTGTGCATTTTCCCATCCATAGGTGACCTACAACAGCAATTTGCCAAGTCTATCCCTCCCTCCTTCCCCTGCTCCCCACCCAACACCACACGCACATATCCCAGAGTTATGCTCCATGAGTGAAGAAGTTGGCATTAGATTTCACCGACTGTGAGGGAAGAGGAAGGCAGGTAGGGACCAGGTAGGATTCTTAACACTTAGTTACTCAGAAAGCAGGCAGCAGAGTCAGAAGTTAAGAATAAGATCTCATCTCCCACTTTCCACCCACATTTCCTCCTCTCAATACTACCTCTTTGGATAGAAGCTTATCACAACCCTGTGCTTTGTCAGATTGTCCCATGAAAAGGGAGAGAAGTCCCCGGCTACTGGAATACCTAGATAGGACAGACACTGGGAGCATTTGGTCTCAATGAGCTTTCTTCTTCCCATACAGTTTTCTCTTTTGACAGATGATGGAATCCAAACTCCAGTGGCAGATTCAAAGTGTGAGGAAAGTTAATGAGGTAGGAGGCATCAGGTGAGTTACTCTGAGACAGAGTGAGGAGGATGGAAATTTCCACAGCCTGAAAGAAGCCCAGGGAGCCAGCATGCTTGTGCCTTTCTCCTGAGGAGTACGAACCAGTGCAGTGGCCGTGGTGGCTCTGTGTAGGAAAGTAGGGGGATGGTGTTTCTTCTGCTGTGCACAGAAAATTGACCCTTTCTTTGCCCTTGGCAGACCATATATAATAAGATTACTCTGTAATCCTTGTTGCTTGTCCTAGGAGCAGCCTTATCAGAAAGACAGAGAGGCATTTTACATTTGGATCTACTGTATGTATTATCTCCCAGCTGCTCCTTTTAATTTTATTTTCAGAGACAGGGATTTGCGCTGCCTGAAGAGAATAGAAACACGGGCTAGCCCCTGCCAGCCCCATCAGCCCCCAGGGCTTCTGGGCACCCATATTAATGCACAGGACCTGCCAAACACTGAGACGTCCGCCTCCCCCAACCCTCACCTGTTGTCACAGCCTCTGCAGAGCATTGAGACCCCCAGAGGCAGAGGACAAAGAGGTCACTGCTGCTGCTGTCTGCCAGTCTCCTCTCAGCCTGCTCAGAGGCACCCCTGGTCTTTCCTGGCACGATTTGATGTGCCCCTGAGGGATGAATGCTGGAAGAACAAGGCCAGGGCTTAGCCACTATCCTGGCTTTGCAGGGCTAGTGTCAGGTTACCCTTTTCAAGCCCGATGCCCTCATGAGTAAATGGGGGATGAAAGGCAGTGAGACTGAGTTCTGGGGCTGCCAGGCACCCTGTATCACATGAGCTCACCTCTCTTAACCACAATTTACACAAAACACTGAGACTATGATACCAGCCTGTACAACAGAGACAATGGAAAGGGATAAGAGAAGAGATGATAAAGACAGGGGATCTCTCTCAAAACATGCAACTGGAAGGCAAGGATTGTCTCTGGGCCTGTTTCTCTGGCTCTGGCCATCTGGAGAGAGGCCCAGATGGAACCCTGGAGTCTAGCCCTATACAACAGCTATCACAGCCTGAACCCACAACTCATGAGGGGTGATGGCCAGAGAGGAGGAACGCAGGACCCTACGGTGGGTTCAGTGTCAGTTCCAGGGTGCATGCCACATAGATGGGCTGCCATCCACAGGTTTGGCTTCCATGAGGAGAGCTCTGACCTAGAAATAATGGGTTCAAATCCCACTCTTGGCACTTGTGCTTTTTGGTGTCATTGGCAGAGTCACTTCTCAGATTTCCCATACATATATTAAGGAGTTAATTAGATTAGAAGTTGCAAATTCACAGGCGCAGTGGCTCACACCTGTAATCCTAGCACTTTAGGAGGCCAAGGCAGGCAGATCACCTGAGGTCAGGAGTTTGAGACCAGCCTGGCCAACATGGCGAAACCCAGTCTCTACTAAAAATACAAAAAAAAAAAAAAAAAAATTAGCCGGATGTGGTGGCACGTGCCTATAGTCCTAGCTACTCAGGAGGCTGAGGCATGAGAATAGCTTGAACCCCGGTGGCATGGGTTGCAGTGAGCTGGCATCGCGCCACTGCACTCCAGCCTGGTCAACTGAGCAAGACTGGTCTCAATTAAAAAAAAAAAAAAAAAGAAGTTGCAAATTCAAATGTCAGCTGGGGCCATGCGCATAAGAAAATAAATGAAAGGGGTTGAGTATAACACAATAGGAAGTTATGAGGACTGTGGTGGGTGGAGGCTCAGGCACAGTGCCAAGGGGCAGCCACTTCCCCGTCCATCCAATTTTTGACGTGTTGTTGCAAGCAAGGGTTGCCAGATTGACGACTTTGCAAGGGAAACTGCACATCCAGAAGGAACTCCCAGATTTTCAACGTTGGCATATCATTCATTTTATTTTATTTTATTTTATTTCTGAGATAGAGTTTCGTTCTTGTCACCCAGACTGGAGTGCAGTGGCAAAACCTCAGTTCACTGCAGCCTCCACCTGCCGAGTTCAAATGATTCTCCTGCCTCAGCCTCCTGAGTAGCTAGGATTACAGGTGCCCACCACTACACTCAGCTAATTTTTGTATTTTTAGTAGAGACGGGGTTTCACCATGTTGCCCAGGCTGGTCTCGAACTCCTGACCTCATATGATCCACCCACCTAGGCTTTCCAAAGTGCTGGGATTACAGGCGTGAGCCACTGCGCCCAGCCACATTTTTTTAAAAAGAAACATCTGTATGAACAAACAAAATGTGCCTGAGGGTCAGATTTGCCATGGGCTGCAATTTCATAATCTCTAGAAATGATTGCCGAGGTACCTTCCTGCCCTGACAGTCTGTGATTCTCATTCTGTTCCAAGAAACTCTTGGAAAATAAAAGAATCCTAACACCTTCTGAAATAAAAGATGAGATGGATCTAAGAGGGTGCAAAGTAAGGCACTTTGAGCCTTCGGGAGCCAGGGCGGCTGATGGCAGCGCCAGGCAGAGCTCCTGGGTCCGTCCTGCCATAGACGCTGGATATCTCCATGATTCCTTTATTTATTGATTTTACTACATGAGGTGCAAATTTGTTTGTTGGCTTGAGAAGGCACACAGCATGCTAAGAATGAGTCCAGGGGGGCAGTAGAGAGAATAACTTCCAGCTCCCTGCTTAAGCAGCACCCACAGAAAGAAGGCCTATTGACGGATTCTGCAGATACTCTGCAGAGCCTTCCATCCAATTCAGCTCCTTCCCAGCTCTCTCTCCCAGTCTTGGGTCCCCTTCCGGCAGGAGCTGACTTCTGGACCATTCACACCGTACGTAGAGGGGAACAGATGGACTGGCAACCTCAGATCTTAAAGGGGTCCAACTTTCTTTCTCCAGCCCTCTGCCCACCGTGGACCCTCGGTTGGCTACTCTGAAGACCCATCATGCAAGGCTAGACCAATTATAACCCCTCTACCATTTGCTGAGCCAGTTACTCCACAAGCAACTCTCTGAGGAATGCTCTGTTGTCTTTCCACTTTCACAGTTGAGAAAACTGAAGTTGAGAGATGCTAAATAACTTGGCCAGAGTTCATAGCCAGAAGCAAAAGAACAAGGTTCTGAGCCCAGGTTGGAAGCCACAATTCCTGGACTCTTGAGCACTGACCTTGTCCCAGGCTGAGAATGAGGCAGAGGCTTGGGTCTTCTCCACTGGAAACCCTGTTCCCACCTGCACCCACCCACACAGACACACAAGTTCTCAGTTGCTGCACTCCTTATCTGGAACTTGAACAGGGAGATGGTGGAGGGCTTGCCATGAACAAAGAAAAATGTATGGGGGTATCCCTGCCATGGAGGGGGGACAGAGTTGAAGGTTGCCAGGTGAAAATTCAGACAACGTCCTCATCCAGAAAACTGTCACAGGTCTGGGGTATGCAGCCTTTTCCAACAGACAGCATAGCTAAAAGTCAGTAGTTAACGGCCCACGGCTGGACTTGCAGCCAAGGATCTGGCTTAGGGTGAGGCCACCCTTCTTTCTAAGCAATTAGATAAAATAATTTTCAAGGGATTAAAGCAACTTTTTTGTTTGAATGTTATTTGTTTGTTTCCCTCTGCTGGGCACAAAATTTCCACACCAAGAGCCTGGGTTTATTGAAGGTCTATCCTGTGCCAGTCCCTTACAGATGTTTTATCTCATTCCTTCTCACAGCAATCCTACAGAAAAATGGCATTGTTATCCCCATTACACTGATGAGGAAACTGACCTTAGAGAGTAGAAGTGACTTTGTAAATGGCCCAACCATTAAACAGCAAAGCAGGGGGATTCAAACTCAGGCAGTCTGCCCCTAGAAGACATGACCTCACCTACAACCCTGTTCTGTCTCGCCAAAATAAAGAAGCTAATATTAAATGCTTATTATATGCAAACACTGTGTTAAGTTCTTTACTTTCAGTGTGTTATTTAACCTGCCCTGTAACCTTTGAGATAGATGCAACTGTTAGCCTTAGTTCGCAAACCTGCAAAAAGGGGCTTCAAAGGTTAAAGCGGCTTGCCCAGAGGCACACGTTTGGAACGTGGCAGAGCACAGAATAGAAAGCAGATAATTTGATTTCAAGCACCCCTTCCTCTGGTCATGTCTCCTTCACTGAATGTGGCACTTCCCAAACCAGGTGAGTCAGAGGAGGAAAGATGGAGAGACAGTTGGATGAAAAGGAGGGAAAAGTAGGGAACAGAAGAGAGGGGAGTAGAGGGGAGGGGAAGGGAAGGTACCAGCGAAAAAGGGGCGTGGGAGGGGAATATTACAGCTTATAACGGTTGAGCCAAAGAACTGTGCAGGGTGATGGAGGAACAATTTCCATATGCCTGTATTCTTCCCATGACCCAAATTAAGACGCTTCAATCCCGAAGACAGTGCCCCCACCACTGTGGGGAGAGAAATTCAATGAGGACTATGCTGGGAGGGGCAGAGGGATGAGCGCCTGCCTAGAACCTTTTCTGAATCCCTTTGCATTTTTTAATAAGATTCAAAACCATAAATTATGTAAAGCCAGAGAGCTAAAAGGGCAGACCCTTTCTGGAGTTCATTTCAACTCTGAAGTTCAGAACACTTTTAATGGTATAATTGCAAAAGGCAAAAATCTATTTGAGTGAAAACTTCTCTTTGAACAAAGAATGCATTTGCAGACAGTGGCGCAGTGTTCCTCTCTCTGTCACCAGGGCCTGCGGAGCTAGAGGGAGGAGCAGAAAAAGAAACCGTGACTTGAGAGGGGACAAGGATTTTGCCGAGAGCCTTCAGGCTCCTTTTGCCATCCTAGAAATTAGTCAAACTGATTTTTCTTTTGGATTGGGAGTCAGCCTGTCCTGAAGACTGGAGACATGATGTTAAAATTAAGATAATCTGCTAATATATTTGCTCTTTTAAAAACAATCTATTTATGTTTTGAAATACATGATATCTGCACATGGTTAAAAAATAAAATTAGGAAGTACTAAAGGGCATATGTTGAAATTCAAATCTTCTTCCCAACCTTGTCCTCAACTTTTCAGTTCTCCTGCCCAAAGACACCTATTCCTTCCAGATTCTTGTGTTCCCTCCCACAAAAATTCTCTACATAAATAAGCATTCCCATTTATGGACTATCGTGAGTTACTAGAAGTGTAAACCCTAAATCCTGAAGCCTGGGTTTGGCAAGTTTCTGTCTGTCCTTTCGATTGGTGATGAAGTAGGGATAATGTTGGGTATATCTTACAGGGCTGTTGTGAAGATTGAGTTAATAATTGTAAATCTTTAAAATACCAAATGGCACATTAACCCAATATATGTTAGCTGCTGTTACATAAGTTTACCCTTTTCACATATGAATGGCCAAATACTATGATACTGTACTGAGTCTTGCATTTGACACCTAACAGTGTACTTTATAGAGCTCCCTCATAATCCCAGAATCATATTTCACCTTATGAATGTGCTGTAACTAATTGAACCAGCTTACTGCAAGTGGACATTTAGGCAATTTCCCATCTCTTGCTGTCAAAATGCTATGGCAATAATGATCCTTGCATATGCCTCTCTAGTCACAGGTGCAAGTATATCTGAAGGACACCACTAGTCAGCCTAGGAGAAACTAGACTGCAGCAACAAATAAGTTCTAATTGCTCTGTGGCTTAATACAGCAAAAAGTTTAGTTCTCACTTACATTCTAGTCTATCGCAAATCATCTCATGCTCCTTGGCGCTCTCCTCCTTAAATGTTGACTCAGGTATCCCAGATCCCAGCTACTTCCAAACTACAACTCTACATTTTGGAGATTTTTGCTGCTAGCCTTGTGAACTGTGGATAGAGAGAGCATGAGCACACATACCTGCTTATACAGCTCAGGTAGGAAGTAGCACATCACATCTGTTCACAGTCCCGCTGCTGAGAACTCAATCGCGTGGTTCCACTCTAACCATCAGTGTGACTGGGGAAACATAATCTTCTAGGGTCTCCAGGAAGAGGAGACAATGTAGTGAAAGCATAGTGTTCTTTGAGTCAGGATGAAATCTAGAAATTAACTCACTCACTCATTTTGTAGATTCCATACCAATTAAAGAATTCATTTAATATAACTGTGAAACACATAATGACAGAAAGTTCTATGAATTAAATAATGAATTTTACAAAGTACATGCATTCTATCAATTATAATTCTATTTATACTGAAAAATAATGATTATAAATAATATTAAAATGAGCCATGTTACTTATTCTATCAATAATGACTGGCACACATATAAATCCCAAGACTTCTTGAAATAATTCTGCTGTCTTCAGGAGTTTGTGGGTTGAAGATCAGATGTTTGTTTCTGTGTCAAGGTGCTCAAAATTTAGCCATAGTCATTGTTGTGGCACTGCATGAACAGGTGTATTCAAGTCTATTCTAATTCTACAGGGCTGAAACTGCTGAGGAGCTCAGAATTATCTTCCTCTTTGCAGTCACATGCCTCTCCGCCATCAATTTTCAATACAGTGGTCAGTGATCTTTTACAAATGTAGACCAGATCATGTCACTCCCTTCAGGGGCTCCCATTACTCTTAGAATACAGTAATCTTAACCATGGCCTCCAATGCCTGGAATAATCTGGCCCCTTCCCACTGCCCCCATTTCCTTCATTTCACAGGAATGCCCCCTTTACTCACTTTGATCAGATTGACTTTTTTTCTTTTTTCTTTTACTTGCCATGACCTTTTCCTTTGACTCTTCTATTTCCCCTGCCCAGAACACTTATCACCCCCTGTCCACATACCAAGCTTAGTGTCACTGCCAGTTGAGACTCAGCTCAGGTGTGCTTCCTTACCTCCTCAAAGGGTCCTCTCCAAGCTACTGTCTATCATATCACCCCAACTAGTTCCTTTAGATTTTTTTTCCAAAGTAAATATCAAATGTATTTGTTATTTGTAGGCTTACTGTGCTGTTTCTGTCACCAGAATACAACTTCCACAAGGGCAAGGTTAATGTCGGTATCGTTTACTGCCATATGTGCAGCATCCAGAAACACACAGACTGTATATAGTCTGTATACTCAGCAGGGCCACGGTGACAAGTCACTTAATCACTTCAGAGGGCAGTATGCATCTTACATTCTGTTAAATGGCTTAGTAAAACCAGGTTTTCCCAGTTAGAAGTTTTTGTTGCTGTTTTTTGTTTGTTTGCTTGTTTGTTTGTTTTGACTTAAGACTTTACTTCTATTTACCCAGCTTACCCTGGGAATAGTAGTAATATGACTTATTTTATCTTTCACTTGAAGTGTTTTGGCAAAAGAAAGTGTGGAGAGGAAAAAGAGAGAGAGGATGTTGTTCGGAAGTGAAGAGCACGTGATAAAATAAACAGGACTGGAGGAAAAGAAAAGCGTAACAATGAGTGACTTGGAGAGTTTATTTTCTGAACTTGCACAAGGCTAGTAGCAGGTGCCAAAAACAAAACATGAGATTTCTCAGGAAGGGGCCTGAGGAGGATAGGTTGGATATTATATTATCTGCACTGGGGCACCACTTGTTCCTAACACAGCAACTAGAAGCAGTGGAAATAAATGGTTTAACATGTCTGGAATGCTGACATCACCATCAACAGTGAATAACTGTTGTCTTAATTGAGGCTGGGGTTGAAGAAACAGGACATACCAGCCATTGCTTTTTCATAGCTCTGCCGTTCAAGCTTCTTGCTGGGGTCAAAATTGAATATGATTTGGACTCCAGGGTCCTCTTAGTTCAGTTGGGGAACAAGAGAAGATGACCTTGGTTATAGCTCAGCAAAAACAATCACAGGTACTTTGGGAGAACAGAGGATGAACATCAATTTAAGCTGGAACGTGGGTAATGGGAGGCTTCTTGGAGGAGATAGTACCTAAACTGAGTCTTTAGGAGTCTGAGTTGGGCAAATAAAGAACATTGACAACATCCCACTAGGGAAGGTGACCTCCAACTCCAGGGAGATGGAACCAGGCCTACATTGAGCTACTAGCATTCCCAGGAGTAGAAGTATCTCCCTACTTCCAAGCCAAGGTGTCTCTCTAGTGCACCATTTGGAGAGATGACTTGACGTGAACTTTTCTGAGGCTTTCATTCACCTGCTTGGTGAAAATGTTACAAAAACCATCATAAAATCAAGGGTAGAGCTGATCAAGAGACTGCCTGAAGGAAATTCCTAAACTACTACTCATAGTCCCTGCTACCATTTTTGAGGGTTTATTCTGTCTTTGGGCACTGTTCTTAGCCTTCACATGCCACTTATCATTCAGAAAAGGGAAGGAAGACAATTAAGATTTACCTATCACCTTGTCTACTAGGTGTTGTTATAGTTGTTTTATTGACATTAATCTATTCAATATTAATCTGGTTTATTTTATCTTATACTATATCTTAACTATAACAACAACTAGTAGACGAGGTGTTATCATAGTTGTTTAATTGGCATTGGCCTATTCCATAGGCATAGAAAACTACAAGTGGGTAAGTAATAGTAACTTCTTAAAAATAGTAACCATTTTATAAGTCAAAAACCTGACAGAGAAAACCCACCTATTGCTGAGGGCCCAAGAGGGTGTAGGCTCTGCGTTAGAGCCTTTGCATATATGAGTTCATTTAGCTTTCCAGCTACCATGTAGAGGAAGTTTCATCTTCAATCTAATTTTTACAGGTCAAAATAGTGAAGTTGTGAAAGCAGGTTGTCTACCCTGTATCACCCTATAAAATGCTACACCCAGTGCCCACTTTTATCCACCACACTTCTTTTAGGTTTTAGAGCAGCATGTCTCAAAGTTAAATGTGCATTTGAGTCACCTGATGACTTGTTAAAATGTAGATTCCCATTCAGTAAATCTGCAGTGTGGCCTGAGACACTCTTTTGGGTGAGGCCCAGGCTGTTGGCCCAAGGACCACACTTGGAGCAGTGAGGTTCTAATCTAGATAAATGTCTGTTTGCCAGGTAGGAAGTTCTGCCTTAAGGCTAATGTACTTCCTTAGAGAGGAAAACTAGGGCTTAGAGAGTTTGGATTTCTTATCTGTACTAATTGACCTTTGCCAAGGGCAAATGCCAGACTGTGAGTTAGAGAGCCATGCCGTGTCCTGCTGTGTCATGAACTAACTCCTATGAATGTTCTCCTCTCATATCTGCAAGAGGGCCTCTTCCAAAAGGCTGCAATGGTATGAGATAAGGTTTAATGGAGACAGAAGCTTAATCTATTGACTTGGATACTGGAAGGCAGGAGTTGGGTCTGGAGGTTTATAAGACTCAGATCAGATGTTCTACCTTCAGGAAAGAGAAACACAGTGTGTTTTATTACTTTCTCAGAGATAATTCAGTGGTGATCCCCATACTACATAAACTATATTAGTGTCTTTTTGAAATACAACTACAAATAGCAAGAACACTGAAAATATTTCACTATGTTTTTTTCCAGGAGCTGCAAACACTGGAAAATTTAGTAGGAACAGAGAGAAGAAAAGCCAAGTCATATCGAGGTTGTCTGCAAGACTTCTACCTTCAAAGATGTTTAAGCACTTGTTCTATGGTTGTTTGGGAGGGTATAGCATGTAGTTTGTTTGGGAGAGTCTAACATGCTGTTTCCATCCTACAGAGAGGAAACAAAATAGACACACCTGTTTCATGTATTCAAGGAACATTCAAGCAAGATGAACAGTCAAGCATAAGACCCAAGAGCATTTGCCCATGCTCTAAACCTCCAGCCATGAGATCATTTTCCATGAGAGGAGGTAGGAAGATCATTCTCGCCTGAGAAATGAAATGGAGATGTGGTAGGAAATGTCATGCCTTGGGTGCATGAGCCTTATTCCAATAATCAATCACCCAAATTGAATTGCTTATTTATACATCTGATTGTCTTTGCATTATTTAGAAGGTATTTAATGACAGCCAGCCTGACAGCATGCATCTAACACATGCCAGATAGATTTAGAAGACTTGGAAACATCTCTTTCTAATTGTTTGGACAGGCATATTGATTGCTATTTCCTCTTTCAGGGTTCTGTAAAGCACTTTATGTCCTTTGCATGCTGGACACACATACATATACAGACACACATGTAAAGAATAAGCAATGCCCCATGCAAAGGAGGAACCTGCAGGAGGCATCTCTCTTAAATGGGGAATGGTGTATCTAAAGCCAAGAAGTCAGGTGAAAAGGTCTTGATTTCTACGTAGCTGGTAGGCCCAGATCCCATGCAGGGGTGAAGAGAGCTGAACTCTCCAGGGTGGGTAAAAAGCCTGACATTATTTTATGTGTTCTCCAGGTCTGGAAAGCATGACTGCCTTTGCAAACAGGCTGTGTTCTGCTGTGTTCTGATTATCTGACACTCTCCCCAGGACACTGAAGGAAATGGCCCAGAGTTAGGGCAGAGGGTGAGATTGGTTCTTGCTTTTTTCATTTCTGCAGAGCAGCCCACAGGGCCTGAAGAGATGCTGCCCTTTGGAATGTGTCTATGACTGAGAGGCAGAGCTCAGCAGACTGTGTGACTCAGAAGCCCCGCTCCTCCCTGTCCTCACCTCGAGCTGGTGTTTCCGTAGAGTGGCTTTATTACACTGCCGGGTTTCCTTGGATATTAAATATAAGAAATGAAAAAGTAACGACATTAATATCCTGGTAGATGATGGCTTTGTGAGCTTATGTCTGTCTCTTGGGGAAAAAAATAACTTTGATGTGCTGTGTATCTTCTGCTTATGGGGGATTCTTTTTTCTTCCTTCTCCCTGTCAAAGTTTATTCTGCAGTCCTCTTTTCTCTCCCAGCCTGCCCTTAAGGGGAATTTGTGTGACAAGCGGGTGCCTTAACTGCAGCACTCCTATAAGCCTAGGCTTCAGGGAGCTGCCTCTGCATCCAGGATTCCAAGCCCCCAACACAGACTCCACTCCCCAGAATCCCTGCTTGTTTATGTTTGGCAGAGGGTGACCTCCTGATCAGAGCAAGGGAACTTGGAGAGACTCGCAGCTAGCAAATAACTTTTGCAGAATGACATCTTGATGAGTAAATTAATCTAAAAGGCACCGACTTTCTTCTCTTGATGTTTCCAAGGTAAAGCTCAGGACGGGAGGGTGACAGCCATTTTTCAAGCCAGAAAGTCCTTTGTCAATGGTCACTGACACTTTGATGAATTCACAGGGCTCTTTGGTTTCAGGCCACCCATGGCTAAACCAACATGCAAACCCAATTTGACACAGATGCTTCCCACCTTCTACCCTCAGACACTCCATCTGCTGGTTTCTCTGCCTCTGGCTCAGCATTGGAGTTCCACTCAGGAGCATGACCCGAGTGCTGAGCAGAGCAAGGTGAGGAGCCATGCAGCTTAGTAGGGAGGTAAGCAAGAAGGCAAAGCACCCAACAGTGAGAGTGGGGACTGAATTAGCAGAAGACAGATAGATCCACTTTGCCTTGGGAGTGGATGAAGAGGGATGGAGGAAGTGACATGGGTGTAAGGTTTTGAAGGAGGAATAGGAGCCCTGCAGTGGGAGAGCAGCCTGTGCTGTGAAGGGGTGAGACAGCAGAGCACGAACTCTGATTGACAGGAAAGTCCTTCTGTAGGCTCCAGATTTCACCTGGATGAGCCTCACTGAGGGACTCTTCAAAGGCATCCACATGTCTTTTACCAGTTGACCCTACACAGGGGACATTGCAGCTCCTCAGAGGAGGAGAGTGGGTGTCCTGGTGGTGCAAGGTCTGGAGTGTACTGGGAAAAGTAGGAGCTATAAAGCATTACCCCTGCAGGACCACTGCCTGAGCCTTTGCTCTATGCATAGGTTTTCTGTTTAGATTTTATTCAGCTCTTAGATAGAGGAAGAGAATGGGGAGTGGGTGCTAGATGAGAGGTTGAAGGAGGAAATTGAAGACCTACACTCCTCAACATGAACAAAGAACTCGTCTTCCTACAGGCTTCTGCAAACCCGAAGAGGGACCAGTCCCCTCACCCTCAAAGTGGGATTGTTTGTTATCATAGAAACCTCCCCAGGCCCCCACGAGATGTCAGCTGTTCTCTGAGATCTTTCACAATGTAAAAGGTCTTTAAATATCAGCTCGGCATCCAAGGTTCCAAAGCCCCAAGTCCCTCTTGGCCCCACCCGCCTCCCTGCTCCCCTCTCTTCCATCCTCTCTTCCCCTGCCCTGTTTATTTTTAGTGACGATAAACCCAGCTCTTAATCTGGAGAGTTGATTTTTTTGAGTAAATTTAATTAACTACATTTTTAACTCCACTCTCCTCGGCCTTGGCAGGAATGAGCCATTTGTCTTACAGATGACTGGCCTGATGGGAAGGGTAAAGGAAGAGAGTAGAGATGATGCCATAGCCAGCAGCCCCCTCTTTCCTCTCTTTGTTGAAAGACATCAGCTAATGATATCATTCTGGACCATCGAAGTCACTGAAGAAACTGGATTGGAGACAGAGGAAGGTGGGGAGGGAAGGGAGGAGGAGGTTCTAAGCCTGACATTGGCCATGTGATGAATGAAGTGCCACTTTAGGAACAGGTGTGTGTGTATGTGTGTGAATGTGAGTGTAGGCGTGCATGTGCACGTGTGTGCACATGCCTCTGTGTCCCTGGCATGGAGCTAACCACTCTGCTGTTACTGCTGCTGTTGGCATCATCTGTGGCCTCCTGCCAGGGTGATAAATGACAAAGGGGCAAAGCAGTCTGTTTTTTCTGCCTGTATTTTCTCCCTCTTTGTTTTTATTAAACGATGATTATTAATATTAGAAATGGAACACTGCCACAAGAAGCCATTTTCAGTTAATAAGGCTGTAGCTGCTGCCTGGGGAGTTAATAGAAGACCAGGGAAGCCATGTGAGAACCATTTAATAGCTGCATTATCAAAGTGGGTCAGAAGTGTGAGATGCAGCCGGCGCAGGCAAGGCTGGCCAGTTCCAGTTGGGGTGCACTGGCCAGGTCCCCCACTCCTCACGGGGACTGGGGTCATGCCTGGGTGTGCACAGCTGTTGGGTCACAGGCCAACTGTGTGCAAGGAGCTTGGGGAGCAGCCCTCCCAGCCCACAGCTGTGAAAACATTGGCTGGGCCTCCAGGCAGGCCGGGCAGGTCTGTCCCAGAACAGGGAGGCTACGGCCCCCAGACGAGGCCTCACCACTTTCCTGCAGATGGTGAGGATCAGGGCGTTGTTTCTCCATCTCACCCTGGGTGGTGACCAGCCTTGGGATGGGAAGCTTGGCAAAAGTTAAATTACTGGGGGTGGGTCTTTGAAATTGTGGAGCTGCTTGATATTTAGAGAAAAAGGAAATTAGGAAGCCAATTCCTGGTATGTTTGCATCCTTACTTCAGAAGGGTGAGAGCTAGGAGGTGAGATAAGTACCTGCCTGCTGTGGGTCCTGGTGAAAGTGGTTCCCTCCTGCCATAAAGAAAAGAGGGAGGATGACTGAGCCCTGGGTGTCTATTTGTCTTCTGGGTTTGTGCAACTGAAAAACAATATCTACAATTCACACAGGAATCCTGACGCCTAAATGAGATGCACTTTTTCCTCTAAAATAAGAACAGCAATCACCCACCACAAAACATTAAAAATAAGCAGCCACCTTCTTACCAACCTTAAGAATATTGGAAGACACAATGAACAAGAGCAATTGGGTACAGATGACATATTGCAAAAATGTGTTTGTATGTGATTGGCTGTGGGTGTAATCCACATGTATGTCCATGTATGCGTCATCCTAGGGGTCTGAGGGTTTATTTGTTTGTCTTTGCTTGTGTTTAGACAGTGTGTGTCCATGCAGGTCTCCAGGCCTGTGCATGAACACATCTGGGTATTGGTGTGAGTGTGCTCCGATGGAAAGGAAGGAACATCATCATCACCCCTTTTCCCAGTTCATTCCCCAACTCCCTTGGATGAAAATGCAGCCTGAAACCTTCTGTGGTGGAATCTGTGGGGAGTACTGCATAGCTCAAGAGCTATGCAGGGTGAGGGGGAGAAGAGGGAATCAGATCTGAGGAATGCGAATGAAATAATCATCATCCTGACAACAATAGCACTTTGAAAGCACCAGGGAAAGCAAGTTCCAGGATGTTTTTTCTCTCATTTGAGCCCAGTTTACCCATCCTGGGGCATACAGTTGGTTCACCTTCACCCCTAAACAGGAATAAGCTCTGCCTGCCCCATGTATCATTAGGAATCCATTATACTCCTATTACTTGCAAATGCTTCAGACGTCCCAAGGAAGTGGTTAAGTGTCAAAGATCCTGCCCTTTGAAATGTGGCAGCAGTTTGTAGTGTCCATACATAATCTGTTGAATGACAGGATGAAGAGACTGCATGAACAGACTAATAAGTACATCCTGCCTTCTTTGTCTTTCTTCCCAGTGAGGCAGCACATGCTATTTAACATGCAGAGTTCAGAAACCATCCCTACCATTCTCCAGATCCGAGCCTTTGCACATGGCCATCTGGCCAATCCCCTGTGATACTGTCCATCTGTGAAATGGCAACATTCATAGAGAACAGGGTATTTTAGAAGATGCTTTGAAATATTACATGTTAAAAAAACAAAGGGGATGTGGTTAACTTGGGTTTTCTTCCTTGTTCTGTCACTAGAAAATGAAACCAAGGGCAAATTGTTTTTTAAATATACTTTAAGTTCTGGGGTACATATGCAGAACATGCAGGTTTGTTACACAGGTATACACATGCCATGGTGGTTTGCTGCACCCATCAATCCATCATCTACATTAGGTATTTCTCCTAATGCTATCCTTCCCAGCCCCCCAACCCCCGACAGGCCCAGGTGTGTGATGTTCCCCTCCCTGTGTCCATGTGTTCTCATTGTTCAACTCCCACTTATGAGTGAGAACATATGGTGTTTGGTTTTCTGTTCTTTTGTTAGTTTGCTGAAAATGATGTTTCCAGCTTCATCCATGTCCCTGAAAAGGACAAGAACTCATCCTTTGTTATGGCTGCATAGTATTCCACAGCGTATATGTGCCACATTTTCTTTATCCGGTCTAAAATTTATGGGCATTTGGGTTGGTTCCAAGTCTTTGCTATTGTGAACAGTGCCACAATAAATATATGTGTGCATGTGTAATTATAGTAGAATGATTTATAATCCTTTGGGATTGCTGGGTCAAATTCCAAGGGCAACTTTTAAAGATAGAGCAAGTTTGTATGGTGGTTCCAAGAATGGGCTCAAGGATCTGAGATTCAAATCTGCCACTGTTAAGCTCTGTGACCTTCAGAAAGTGACTCTATCACTCTGTAGCTCAGTCCCTTCATTCATAAAATAGAAATTTCTGATAGCTTGTTATGAGGGTCTCACAAAATAATGCATATTAACAGAGCCTGGCACATGTTGAATTCTTGATAAAGAATAGCTATTGTTGTGACTATGTCTGGTAAAGGTGGAAGGCTTCTGGAAAGGAATAACCAAGGTTTCCCTTGAGCCTCTTAAGCAAGTGGAATAAGAGTGGATAGAGTTGTTTTCCTACAGAGAATCTATGCCCTTCGTAATGAGCAGAAATAGATCACTCTGCTCTGATGAGAAAGGGTCTGCTATACTCTGTAGTTCGGACTCAGGAGAAAGACTGGCCCTGCCAATGTCAGGATGAATGGCTGTAGATATTCTGTGTGTTATCTCAGCTGTGGAGCCCCCAACACTCTCAGAACCCACTCATGCCAGCATTTGCTGAGAGACACTTAGAATGAGAAAGCTTTGAGTAGGATCTTCTGGAGGGAAAAGGCAGGTGACCACTGACCTTCAGAATCCAAAGATCTTTTCAAATGACCTGTGCTAGAGGCACAATTTGGATACTTGAAAGGGAGTCCCTAGCCACATTAAGTACCATTTGGAAAAGGGCAGCCTGAGGTTTTAAGTGCCAGTGCCAGTAGCTGACTAGCTTAATATCTGCAGTGGCTCACCCACCAATCAAAATGTGTTACCGTGGGCCAAGAAAAAATGAGAAGCATTGTCCACACTTGTCCAGATAGTTCATTTGACTCATATGTTTTACTTTCCTTCCTGAACTGACATTCTTTGTTCCATGCACAAGTCTTGGCCTTCCCAGAAAGATGGTGACCATGTATTGCCTATTGGTAATGCAATTTGGAGAAGGCATGAAAAGGCTTGATGCCAGATAGGTGCTAAAGAAAAAGACTGGGAAACAGAACCAGATTCTCCTCTCCTAGGGAGGGCAAACTGTATGCTCAAGTCACCCAGGTAGAACATTGTGCCCTGGAAGCCAGCCAAAGTCTATGGGCAAGCTCAACAAGTTATCTTACAAGGAAGAAAAAAAAATCGAGATCTCAAGAAATAATGGTTTTCAGCATAAGCATACAAATTTCTTGAACAATCAGAAGAGAAAGCCATGTTCTCCAGTTTTGTAATACCTGTTTCCAGTTAGCATCCAGGGCTTGGGAAGTAAGTTATCGTGGATACTTGGATTAAGAGACCACGAATGACAGGAATACGACAGGAATTAGAAAATTCTTTTAAATCTCTACTTCTAGGGTTTAGAAGTCTAAATTCCTAGACCATGAATGACAGCTCTATAGGCTAATTGCTACAATCCTCAATACAGTGGTGGAATATGAGACAGAGTATCTGCACTACCTCAGAGTTGGGCAGGGTTGATCTTGGAGGTGAGTGTCCTCTTTATACACACCTATGACCTGGCTAGGGCTGGCAATTGTCTTCACTCAGGGCCTATCACGACTTCTGTAACCAGAAAAGTCACAGTGACTAAATGTGATCAGTTACCTCTGCTTCTGAAACATGATGGGGACCTTGTCCTCCCAGCCCTAGCCCCAGTCTAAAAAGGCAAGGCTGGAGATTGTCCAATCTCAAGAAGAAGAGAGCACTTGGAGGAATTTCCACACTCACTCTGGTTCAAAGCTCATCCGAGCATGGTCTCTGGTTTCGGAAAGCAAACAGTCTCGGGAAATGATTCTTAAATATATTCAACTGCAAAGCACCTGGAAAGTGCTTTTTGGAACATTTTTAAACACTAATGTATTAAACTTGCAATAACCAAATAGAGATTTTTGTGGTAAATTAAATTATAACGTTTTCATACCAGCTACTAGTTTAAACAAATGGTAAAGGTAGATATCAAAGTTTTAAGATAAAATGTAGGTACTTAAAATTTAAAAAATGATGTTTCCCAATGAACGCCTTTTTTCTCTCCTAATTGGAAAGCATGCATGACCACTTGGTTGCAGTTGTGGAACTCCTCAGCTTGGCTCCCAGCATGACAACTACTACCCTACCCTACTACTAGGTCTCAAACCTAGTAGTAGGTTTGAGACTACTACCCTAAGATAACTCACATAAATGGCAAGAACTCGATCATTGTCAAGGGCAGGATCAGGGGAAAGCAGAGAGCGAAGAAGACAAGAACCCTCTGGTCTGTCAGGGAAGCATCTGAAGCCAGAACTCAGAGGGCATCTTCTTGGAGACACTGCAGGAGTCATTCTTCTCCAGTAAGGCTAGAAAAATGGACAAAAAAAAAATCTGTTCTAAGAAATGGGGATTTACAATTATAAATGATAGATCACAGGAAGAAAGTGATAGAAGGGGCCATCAATGATTCAGGCAAGAGCTGGGAAACTAGTTTCAACTTGTGCCAGGTCTATTGATTGGTAGTGGCTTCCTGGTGTTCTGGGATGTGAAAGATGCTAAGACCATTTAGGGCACAGCAGAAAAGCAAGCAGTGACCCATGACTTCTACTCAGGCAAACCTTGATCTAACTTCAGCCCCCCATGGAAGAAGTGAACTCCAGAAAGAAATCAGACCATTTAGATGTAGGGCAGCACTACAACTCTGGCTTTTTGAATCCTGATTTACATGTTAGAATTCAATTCAAATCAATGCATATCATGTGACTAAGTGTCCTGATATATGCTAGGCTCTGGGCATACAAAAATTTCATCATATCTAAGTCACTTATATCCTGGGTTAACCATTTTTCTATGGTTAGAATAAGTTCTTCAACTGTTTTTCCATTTCTGGTTATCATTTTAAACCTGGGCAACCAGAAGCAGATATAAGAAAATTCCAACCATCTTGCCTATGTATTGCAATCTCTGTCAGGAATCTGGTGTGACCCAGGCCGCTTTCATAAGATTTCAGTGTTATTCCCTTTATATTGCAGCCTAGAGTCACCACACTGTATGCAACACACTTAACCCTCCAAAATCACATGGGATCCTCATTTATAAACAGAGTTTGCTATCAAATATCTGATGGACATCAAAAGAATCAAAATACCATTGAATGAATTAATGGAACATTTTCTAGACCTATAGAGAGATGTTTGGATTTTGATAAACAAGAACATCTGCATTCTCTACCTGACTGCAGACAGTGCGGGGCTGTGCCTAACATCACCCACAGCTCTGCCACAGAATTCTAGAAATGGCATCATCAAATCTCACAGTGGACCTGGGAAGGCTTAGCTGATTATTTCTCAGCTGACAACGCTGTTTTCCTTCCCCATTTACCCTGGAAAGCGCATGCCTTATTCACAAAGTGTATTATTAATGACAAATATGAATATGGAAATTCTTAACATAAATGAATATGTTATAAAGTCCAAAGGGAGCAGAGGCAAACAAGTGACTTTGGAGAGACTTGAGTCTGAGAAAATGCAGAAGAAAGAATGCCTGTGTGGAATGGGCTTGGATTGGAATAGAAAACTTACCTTGAAGGCCATTAGAGTTCCTGAAAGCTCTATCGGTCTCTTTGAGGCCAGATTGAATGAAGATTAAGCCTTTTTATCTGTAATAGCTTTTCAGTATGTCATGAGTGCAGCTGAGGAGGCTTGCACAGAGCACTGCCTCTGGGAACCGCACTGAGGGTGAGTCAAAGAGGCAGGATCATCCTTAAAGGCAGACAGCTCTCCCAAATCCAACACCAGAACTCTCTCAAACTCATGCGTCAGCATCATCAAATCCTGAGTTTGATGCTTGAGCTGCATTAAGGGGCTGGAATAAGCTAGGGCAGAGCCATACTGTGGAAAACTACACAGCCATTCAAAATGGATTTTTCAAAAATGTTTCAAGATGGCAAAAATTCTCGTGGCATACTATACTGTTAAATGAAAAAAGTGGAATTACACAAATCAATACGTGCTATGAGATTCTGTAGAAAGAAAGTTTGTGTATTGGCGAAAAAAAGTCTATTGCAGTAGAATTTCATGCATTCTGTTCAAATTTTCTATATTTTTCCAAATTTCAAGTAAACATGTAAATTTTATAACCGAAAGAAATTTAAACAGATTGTTTTCCACCCTACCCTTGACTCAAACAATCGAAGATCTGAAGTGTTAAGATTCCTATTTACAGATTCTATAAGTTTTTTAAATTTCCAGTTAGAGATCCTAGATGCTACATTCTAGCATTTAATTTAATGATTCAAAAGTTCATTCTTTGGCCTAATTGAACTTCCTGTTGCTACAATTTAAATTATGCATTATTCTATCTATGTTTAGGTGAAATACAAGCCTTTCAGGAATCCCTAAATCTGTCCTAAGTCTTTTCTTCTTCAAACTCAGTAAACTCTTTTTGGTTTCCATTTATAAGGGGCCTTATTTTCCATATCAAATTATTTCTGTTGTTCTTCCTGAATCGCTTTTCTTTACTGTTTTTTTTCTTCTCTATTTTCATTTACAGAAAACTGAGGCCAGACTTGAAGGCAGGTTCTTAAAAAGGAGTTTATTTGCAAACACACACACATGCACACCTGCACAAACCTGCACACTTTCCATTTATGTACAGATAAATCATTAGGCAGTTTTCTCAACAGGAAGTGCACAGACCTTAGCAATGTTTCTTTATCTACTTAGCATCTACTAATTTCTATTATTATAATACTTACTCTCCTGCAAATTCTCTATATGCAAAATTCTAGTACATGTGATTTTAATTCTATGTGCTTTTTACACATTAATGAGAATTGCAGTTTGAGTACATAAAAGTCACAAGTCGTTCTGAGTTATCAAATTGAAATGCACTGGAATATATATAGGAAAATCACATCTAATAATATGGGAAGCTGTCACAATATATTGTTAAGTTAGGTTAAATAAAGGACTACCAAACAATATATAAAACAAACAAGTTTTGGTAAAACTGTGAATATGCCTACAAGGGAAAAAACAGAAGGGCATGAATCAAAATGAATAACATTAGGTATCTCTGAATGGCGGCAATATAAACCAGTTCCTTATTTTTCAATGTTTGTAGTTTCTATTGATTTCCATGGAATATATATTTTAATATCTACAAGAATAAAGTAAATTTCAAGCAAAAAAATATTTTGAAAATTTGTGTATAGGTCAAGCACATGAAATAATGTCCCTTACTCTGCATAATATCTAAAAATGGTTTTAAAAAAAAGATAAGCACCTCATTACATTTGCAAAGAATGGGGGTGCTATGATCTGAATGTCTGGGCCTCCCCAAAATTCGTATGTTGAAACCTAATTGCATATGGGATAGTATTAGGAGGTGGGCCTTTGGGAGAGGCGATTGGGTCATGAGGGTGGAACCCTTTTGAGTGGGGTTAATGGTCTTATAAAAGAGCCTCCAGAGAGCTGTCTTGCCACTTCCACCATGTGAGGACACAGTAAGAAGTCACAATCTATATATCAAAAATCAGGCTCCGACCAGAAACTGAATTTGCCAGCACTTTGATCTTGGACTGCCCAGCCTCCAAACTGTTTCTGTTACAAGTAAATTTCTGTTGTTTTTAAGCCAACCAGTTTATGAAATTTCATTTTAGCAGCCTGAATGGACTAAGACATGAGATCTTGAAGAGTTTCTGAACAATAAAAGAGAATAAAAGAAAATTGCCTGTTTTCTATTACCTGTTAATGGTATAAACTGTACTGATTATCTGTTTACTTAGTGCATTGATTTTATTGCTTTGTTTTCATGGAATGCAAAAGTATTTGTGTCCTATTAATAGTTCACTCAGGATTATTTCCTTGAAGAGGCCTTAAAGTCCTTAAACACAAATCATCTTACCACAAATTCTCCTTATATGTACAAGATTTTGTCGTGAATATGGCATTCATGACCAAGTAAACTGTACTATTAAAATTCTAATTCTTTTTGCATTTGTCCTTATTGATTGTCAACAAATTTTTTTAAGTAAAATAAAATTAGATTTACATCCTATATCAACATTAGTTTTAAATAAATTTAAGATTTAATTGTAGTAAAACTATAATAATTCTAGGAAAAATGCATAGGTTATTATTTATATAATATTGAAAATAGGTTGTCAAAAGCTAAAGTCAAAAATGAAATGAGGCTGAGCATGGTGGCTCACGCCTGTAATCCCAGCACTTTGGGAGGCTGAGACAGGTGGACCACCTGAGGTCAGGAGTTTGAGACCAGCCTGGCCAACATGGCGAAACCCCGTCTCTACTAAAACTACAAAAAAATAAAAATTACCCAGGCATGCTGGTGGGTGCCTGTAATCCCAGCTACTTGAGAGGCTGAGGCAGGAGAATGGCTTGAACCCAGGAGGCGGAGGTTGCAGTGAGCCAAGATTACACCACTGCACTCCAGCCTGGATAACAGATAGATCAAGACTTTGTCAAAAAAAAAAAAAAAAAAAAGATTATTTGTTGGTAATATACATAACTGACCAAATTAGTATGAAGTGCTCTTCCAAATTAATACACACAAAAAAGTTTGGAGGGAGCAAGTCTAAAGTAAGAGCATTTCAGGAGATGACTCAAATGTAGACCCACTTTCCCAAGTGGCCTGTGCTGTGTGAATCCTCAAACTCCTATAGAAACCAGCAGATGAGAGTAACCTCAAGGAAAATGAGTAGAACTATATTTCTTTTCAAACTTGGAATATGGAGAAAGAATCTGTTAGATTTAATTTTTAAAAGGAAAGAGATGTGACATTTCTTACACCTAAATGTCTTTCAACAGTATGTATATTTCCTTGCCTACATTTTCTGAAAAGCAAAGATTGCACCTTAAGGAAAAATGCTATTTTATGCTCTAAGGGAACCTTGCTAAAGCATAGTGCACGTTTTGAAAAATAAACAAAAGCAAAATAAAACTAAAGTGGGGAAAGGTTTTAGTGAGATTAAAAGATACATGAAGTGCTTAGGGTGGCTCCAGAATGTCTCACTGTGGGGCCTGCACTTGCTCTTCCCTGGTATGGAACACACTCCTTCTATGTCTGCCATGGACTTGCTCCCTCATCTTATTCAAATTTCAGCCTAATCATCACCTCACCAGAGAGGCCTTCCTTGATCTCTTATCTAAGTAGCCATACATTCTTCCTCATCATTCTCTGAGCTATGTCCTATTTCACCTGTGGCTGAAGTTATAGTAAGCATTTCCTCATTTAACTATTTATTTTCTTTCCTCTACGCTAGTTTCCCCAACCCCACAAGGTCAGGAACTTTGTTTTATCATTATTTATCCTCAGGGCCCAGAGGGGGTTCCTGGTATAGAGTAAGTGCCCAATAAAATATTTGCTGATGGAATATACAGTAAGTATTAAGTGGTGCTCATTACAGCTAGAGGAATAGCAATCCATCCTTTTACTCGTGGTTCAGATCTTCAGTGTGGACTTTGTGCACCTTAGAGTAGAGGTGAAGAAGTGGAGCTGGGGAGTCATCCAGACAAAGGTATTTGCCACCAACTTCTAAACTGTGAAAACAAATGAATCTACTGAAAGGTTGCAGGAATAGTACAGAAAACACTTATATACCTTTCAACTAAATTTATCAGTTATTAAAATTTCTTCTCTCTCTCTCTCACCACACAAATATACATGTAGATAGATAGACACATATAGACATACATATATACATGCATATACATACGCATGTGTACACACACATACACACACACACTTTTTTTTTAACTAAACGATTGGAGAGATAGTTATGGGCATCATCACATTCAACTCCTAAATACTTCAGCAGGCTATCTTTAAAGAACAAGGACATTCCCTTATAAAACCACAATACGCTATTGTACTCAAGGAAATATAACACAAACACACTTGTCTAAAAAATTATTAGTACTCAAATCTCCCCAACTGCCCTAATACTGTCCTTTGTAGATGATGTATTTTAATCCAGATGCAGTACAAAATCAACACTGCAGCTAGCTAATGTGTATCTCCAGTCTCTTTAATTCCCCATCTCTGTTTGCCTTTCATGACATTGATGCTGTTGAGTCGAGTCCAGTCCAGTCATTTTGCTTAACGCCACTCAGTGAGGACTGGTTTGATTGTCTCCTCATACTTAGATTTCAGTTATGTATTTTTGGCCAGAATAAGAGAGAAATGACAGTGTGGTGTCTTCCATGTACCACATTAGGGGGTAACAAAGATGCAATTTTGACTCCTGGCTCGTATTTACCATGTGACCACAAGTAATTTGCATCACATCTCTGAATTTTCTGATGAGATATTTGAATAAGAGAATGTACAAAAAGCTTTTACACTGAGTCTGATTCTGGCTCTGTCATTTATCAGCTGTGTAACCTTGGACAAGTTTCTTAACTTCCCTGAACCTCAATTTCTTGACCTATAAAATGGAATTATAGTAACTAACTCTTAGCAATTTTGTGAAGATTAACAGAGTCTACATGTCCAAAGTCCTGGAAAGAGTGGCTGGCATAGAATAAGCATCTGATAAATGTTAACAAGTCTCCTTGTTACTAATAAATGACATGTGAAGTCATAAAATGATGTCGTCACAGCTTTTGAAGTCTAAAACTGTTTGTTTCTCCTCCATATCCCTGGGGTGCTTTGTAGAAACATGTGTCTTCCTTTTATAGCTTTTCTTTCTTCTCTGTCAAATTAACAGCATGCACTTTTGTTATGAACATAGGACGACCTAGCCTCACTTTTCAAATTTGTGGCTAATAACCAGCCCTTGGTAGTGGAATCTAAGTGATTATGTTTGATAAAACTCAGTATAAATAGGTAAAAACCTGATCCTACATTGCTTTCTTCTTACCTCCTTTTATTTTTCTCATTTAATTTAATGTTAAGCAGCTGAGTAAATACTCATTCAAAATGCAGTGAACTGAAGTACCTGTCATCTAGTTTAAATAGCATAATGCCCCATGGAGTGGGTCTATAGGGTCAATGTGATTTAATATCTTTATCACGGGCCTGGTGAAGAATTAAGAACATTTCCATCAATCTGCCCAAGCACCAAGCAGTGTCTTTCTATCCAAAGCCTGACTTTCTATCCAAAGCGTATGGTCATCAAGAGGAAGTTGGGGGCCCTAGGATCAGTCACAGGAGAAGCCCTGGTCCCTTGTGGGTCACCTGTACCATGCTCCTCAGCCCAACTCCATTCCTGACTTGTGCCCTGGATGTTGACTGCAGATCTTATTCTCTGGTTTATCCCTCAGTGGTCCTCTGTGGGCATGATTCTGTACTCAGCCTCTGCAGTTCATCTGCATTTGGTCACCTCATGTTACAGCCTTGCTCCATTCATCTCTCACAGCAGTTCACTGAGCCAGCGAGCAACCTCTCCAGCCTCTCTGGCCTTCCAAGAAGGGTAATTAACCAACAACAAGTTCAAGCCAGCTTCCTCTGGTTGAACTCCATAACAGATGTCAGGCTCAATCCAATATTCAGCCCAACTGTTCCTTGGCACTAGATGAAGATGAAAATCATTTTATTTAATTTATCTATTTTAAACCAACCTGCATTATCATATTTAGAGACACCTCTAATGCCAATGAACATCTTAAAGTGTAGATATTGCTAAGCCTTTCACTTCCATTTTCCCCAAAGCCTGAAGATGTGATAATGCAGTATTTAGTGACTGTGTCAGGAGTAGCTGATTAGAAACTTTCCTAATTAAGAAATGCTCAATAAAATACCTTTTTCTATGTCGCATGTAGCCCTTCACTTCTGTAACTTGAACAAAGCTGAACTCCTTCACAAAAGCAAAAGTTAAAAACAAACAAACAAAAGTTTTCCTAGGAGAGTATAATCGGTTGCCCTCCCTGCTACGGGCAGATATTTTATTAGATTTTCCTATCTGGCCTTTCTAATGCATGAATTTTGTCTCTCTCATGCTACAAAAATAATACAAAATTTTCTGGCTCATTCTTCCTTATGGGCTAAAACCAACAGTTCAGAAGCCAACAAGTGAAAAGCAAAAACAATGCTAAAAACAACATGAATCAGATAAGGGGGCTATAGAAGAATAACAAAACATAGCAAAACATGGTGGGTTTCAATCAGGATAACTAACTCTAGGAAGGAAATACCACGTGCATATAATAGGCAACTGGGGGCCAGGCATGGTGGCTCATGCCTGTAATCTCAGCACTTTGGGAGGCTGAGGTGGGTGGATCACCTGAGGTCAGGAGTTTGAGACCAGCCTGGCCAACATGGTGAAACCCCATCTCTACTAAAAAATACAAAACTTAGCCAGGCATGGTGGTGGGCACCTGTAATCCCAGCTCTTGGGAGGCTGAGGCAAGAGAATCACTTGAACCTGGGAGGTGAAGGTTGCAGTGAGCCAAGATCACACCACGGCATTCTAGCCTGGGTGACAAGAGTGAGGCTCCATCTCAAATAATAGTAATAATAATAATAGGCAACTGGAATATCCTTCTGAAAAAGCTCAAATTCAATTTCAGTCTGCCTTGTATGTGCCAATTGGCTAAATGCTGAAAGATAGATAAGAAAGACTCCGTTTTTGCACCCTGGTTAGGACGGGAGACAAATATGTTCATGTCATAGAAATCTGTATCGTCATAGTACTAATCATTGCTTCCTTTAGCATTGGGGGCCTGGAAAACTATTGAGCAGGACATTGAAGGGTGAGTAGGAGTTTGCAGCATGAATGTGAGCAGGAAAGACAAGGAATAGCAAGAGGCACAGTGTGGCCTATTCATAGATGAAATGGCGGGAGATGAGAGCAGAGTGAAGACGGCAGACAACCTAGAGGAAAGCATGCACCATGCAATTGGGATTTGAGTCATACGTCCTACATCCAGCCATGCCAAACTACTTCCAATCCCCTTACTGTATCTGCCTTTTTCATGCTTTTGTGTTTCTGCGCGTGTCTTCTGCCTGAAATGAACTCAGGCTGTTCATCTTGGCAATATTTAAACCTTCTTTCAACACTTATTTCTAGCCTTTCCTACTAGATGAGGGCTTCATCAGAGCCCTCACCCTCCACTACCGTATGGTAGTATAAAAGAGATTCAGATATACAGCTCAGGAGTAATTAATAAAACTATGACAAGCTAAAGGATAGCCAGATTTGAAATCTAATTATATCCCGCCAACCACTAGAGAATCAATTTAAAAACTCTTATAATTTATTAGAGATCAGTAAATGGCTATATGCAATGTAAAAAAAAATGTGAAAACATGAAAAAAAATCAGATTTCCTGTATGCCACTTTAAAAGACGAAGTGGAAGTAAAATTAATTTCACAGAAATAAGCAGAAAATATCAACTACCTACAAAAAAAAACCCTAAAACTATATGCAAGGACTCTCTGTAAGGTAAACTACAAAATTGAAGATAAAAAGATTTGAGTAAATTATGTTTCCAGATGGGAAGACTAAATTTTTCCAACAAGTTAGCATTTTATAAAAGTACGGCATAAGAATAATACAATCTAGATAAAAATTCCATTTAAATATTATGAATATTAGCCAAAATATTCTAAAGTTCTTCAGGAAATAAACATTGAAGCAATATAGCTATATTTGGGAAGAAAGATTAATGAAGTATTCACTTACCTTTACAGAGACTAAGCTATCTTATAAAGCTGTGATCATTTAATAAGCATAACATTGGCCAAATAACCAAAAGGCAGTCTAGTGAAACTGAATGGATAGTCCACAAATAAGCAATAAATTTCTAATTGTTAGAGGGGGCAGCACAAGGCAATGTGGAAGAGTTCTCTTTGTAAACAAAAGATGTTGCAAAAATGTTAAACCATTTGTAAGACAAATGAAAACATTAGTACACATGTACATTAAAACAAATTCCAATTAAAGAATTAAATGTAAAACCAATTAGAAGAAAATACAGATAAATATTTTAAACCTCTCTGAGTGTGGAAAGTGTTTTCTTAAGAAAAAAAGCAATAGAGGAAACTGCAGTGGAAACACTAATAAAAGTAACTTTATAAAAATGCAAATTTGCATACACCAAAAATAATAATAGATCAAATAAAAACATATGTGAACAACTAGAGAGAAATATTTGCAACAAATTGAATAAGAAAAAGGCTAATGACATTACTGTATAAATAACTCATGAAAACCAATAAGAAAATATTAAAGATAAAAAGGAAAGTTAAAAAAATGATACACAGTTCCTTTGCTGGTGACATTTTCATCATCTACTATATAAAAGACTGTGATAGGCAAGAATAGGAGAATGGATTTTGGCTAGAAAACTTGCAGGTTTGCCTCAGAAGTCATTAAATAATACAGAAAAATGAAGAATCCAAAAAGCAATGCATAAACATTATTTTTAAATATGGAGGCAGAAACAATCACAGTGTGAAAGGTTTTGTCTTCGGAGAAAGAAACAACAGAAAAAGGAAAGAATCAGAAGGCTGATACTTTCTTTTTGTTATAACTCTTTGAGCACCTGAGCTTTCTGTGCCATAGGCATGTACCCAATTTATTTATTTATTTATTTATTTATTTATTTTTGAGATGGAGTCTGGCTCCATTGCCCAGGCTGGAGTGCAGTGGTGTCATCTCAGCTCACTGCAACCTCCGCCTTCCAGGTTCAAGCAATTCTCCCATCTCAGCCTCCAGAGTAGCTGGGATTACAGGCGCACACCAGCACGCCCAGCTAATTTTTGTATTTTTGGTAGAGATGGGGTTTCACCATGTTGCCCAGGCTGGTCTTGAACTCCTGGACTCAAGTGATCCACCTGCCTCAGCCCCCAAAGTGCTGGGATTACAGGCATGAGCCACTGTGCCCGGCCCTCATTTTATATTATAGGCATGATCAAAGAGATCATGGCAAATGCAAAGTTGCTCAATTAGTAACCCAGTTAAAAGGCAAATTAAAAGCATGAGATATCGCTTTCACTCATCAGTTTATAAAATATTAAAATAATATTAATAGCAAACATTGGCTCAGGTGTACGGAAACAGGTTCTTAAATACTGCTGATGAAAGTGTAAACTGGTACATTTTTAGAGATAAGTTTGGCGGTTTCTATTAAAATTTAAAATATGCATATCCTTCAACCCAGAAATTTCACTTCTAGGTACCTACCCTAGAAAACTACTTGTCACAGATGCAAAATGACACATTCAAGGATTTTCATTGTATAATTATACTAGGAAATAGTTTAAAGCGTCGTAAGTGTCCATCAATAAGAAAATGACTTGGTACACTATGGTACATTTATACCATGGAACTCAATGTAGTGTTTCTCAAAGAGGACATGTTTTATCATTGAACAATTTCTTACAATTATATCATTAAGTAAAAAAAGTAAGTTGTAGAATAGGCACAGGTGAAAAAAACACACATGCACACACAACAGGTTTAATATTTATAAGCCTGTTAAAAAGTTTGGATGGGTCTGGCGCAATGGTTCAAGCCTGTACTCCCAGTGCTTTGGGAGACCAAGGCGGGCAGATCTATTGAACCCAGGAGTTCAAGACTAGCCCGAGCAGCATAGCCAAACCCTGTCTCCACAAAAAATACAAAAAAAATAAAAATAAAAAATTAGCTAGGCATGGTTGCACGCACCTGTAGTCCCAGCTACTTGAGAGGCTGAGGTGGGAGGATCACTTGAATCTGGGAGGTCAAGGCTGCAGTAAGCTGTGATCACACCACTGCACTGCAGCCTGGGCAACAGAGTACGACCCTGTCTCAAGAAAACAAAAAAAAAGAAAAAAAAGTTTGGGTGGATAGTCTTTCAATTGATCATGATGGTTACCTTTATTGAAAGGAATCTGATTGGAGAAGAAAGAGGAGGAATAGAAATAAGGCACATTACAGGCTCAATCTATTAGTACAACTTTATTCTTAAAATATTTTTATTTATGAACATATTGCAAACTTAAGAGTAACATCAGAGAGACTGTCTCCTAAAAATTAAAATGCCCCTAGTAGTGAATCATCGGTGGACCAAAGAGCCACAGATGGAGTCTGACTTCTCTGTACTTCTTCTGATTCTGGGAAATCTTTTATGATCTGGAAAGAGCAAGTTTGTTTAAAGGAGGTCACCAGCATTATTCACTGAAACAATCTATCGTAGTAATACAAACAATCTATGTTTTACTTTACCTGTTTTTGAAATGCATGTTTTAATTGGGTGATTAGCCAGTTTTGTTAAACATGTTATTATAGACATAAAATATTTTATGAAAGGACTACTTGAAAAAAATACAAATGTAAACAAAACCAAACAGAAAAAAACAATTCAAATCTAACTGTGCAATTATTTTAAGAACAAGATGCATTCAGCCAAATGCAATCACAGTTAACCCTTTATTTAGCTGGATTCTACCTCTCTCTTTTTCCAGATCTGTTGGTATTTGACTTTAGAAATGGAGACTGTTATACCTGGACAAGTTGCACTGTTGACATGTTCATTGGGTCCTGATTCCCAGCCTGTGTGTCAGGCATGCAAGTCTGCTTTTATATCAACGGGGTTTTGTCGATTTGCTACAATGCAATTTGTTAAGTTCAGAACACACTTAACATCAGACACAGCAGATGTCCTAAATCCTCACACAATACAGAAGACGGACATTATTAGGGCAGAAAGCAGTCACTTTAGCCAGGGGTAGGTGGACAAAATGAAACACCTCTTTCCATATAGCACAAGGCCCCCAGTCAGAAGGAAAAGCATAGCATTATCCATGCAAAGTGCAGGGGTAGGGTAAATTTCAGGAGGTCAGAATATAATTATGTGGTCAGGAATTTCCCTTCTCCAAGCCCTGGGGGAATAAAACACCCCGCTTATATTATGTCATACCACATATTTGAAATATCTTGGACATGATCCAGGAGCCGGTTTGGGATCTTCTTTATTCTCTCTTTCTGAGCTGGGAAAGCAATTACATGAGATGAACTTAATGTGTGTAGAACTCTAGAGCACGGTATCTGCAGTGTTTGCACATCGAACTGGAGTTACTTTTTGCTACCTATGCAGAGTTTGCAGATGAAAGAAAAGTCATGGCTTCCTTTTTTTAATAAAATGTTCATCCATTTTTGTAAGTGGCCCCCAAAACATCACAAGAGGAAAAATATAACTACCTCCCCATTTGTATTGTCCTTGGCAACAAATTCAACTGCTCAAAATTAATTTTGCCAATCATTGCACCTTGTAAAGGGCTTCTCTGTAAGTCAAGAGATATAACTTCCAGCATACAGCAAAGAAAACTCCTAAGTGAGCAATAAAGATAACTCTTGGGTACCTTCCTGATAATAACAGAGCCCAGCTTCACTGCTGGTTCGGGTCATTCTATGAGAGTTTCTTACACCCTTGTTTTTGATCCTGTCAATTAAAATAAAAAGACTTTTTTTTTCTTTTTGTTCCTATAACTCCATTAAAAATCTACAGAACACGAGAGCGGGAAGTAACATTCATGCAACATTTTTAAATGTGTGTGTTTTATCTAATTTAATCATTACAGCAAATGCTGTGACACAATTTGTGGTAGAAAGGGCAACTGAGGTTCAGGGTCAGACATCTGCAAAAGGCAGAAACAAGATACAAAACCCGGATCTTGGGGACCCAGTTGGAATCCCATTTACCAGGGTCGGGTCTCCAACGCCCTAGGCATTTCAAGCTACTGAGAGTGCCCGTCAGGTGTGAATCTAGGATAGGAGGGACAGGGAGGAGCCGCCACCGATATGAGAGGCAGAGATCCCGGAAATGGTGCTTCCCTTCTTCCAGCAGCCCAGGAAGATGACAGGCTGAAAGTCCTCAATAAAGATGCACTTTGCCTGCCCCCTGGTCATGACACCTACACTTCCCACTTCCAGCAAATTTCTTTTTTTTTTTTTGACAGAGTCTTGCTCTTTCACCCAGGCTGGAGTGCAGTGGCGGGATCTCAGCTCACCACAACCTCCGCCTCCCAGGTTCCAGCGATTCTCCTGCCTCAGCCTCTTGAGTAGCTGGGATTACAGGTGCGCGCCACTGCGCCAAGCTTTTTTGTTTCGTTTTGTTTTGTTTTGTTTTTAAGTAGAGACGGGGTTCCACTTGACCTCCTGACCTCAGGTGATTCGCCCGCCTCGGCCTCCCAAAGTGCTGGGATTATACCCACTTCCGGCAATTCTGTGTAACAACAAGCCCAGTACTTCTCACTCAACTTTCAAAGCTAGTTTAAAGCCAGTTTCAGAGCTATCAATCCAGTTTTTTCTCATCCCACCAGTTGGGATTCAGCTCTTTCTGAACTCTCTCATTGCTCTTTGTCTATGTCACTATTGTGTCACCTGGCCACCGAGGATCATAGTTAGCTGTGACTGTATCTATATCTCTCCCCTTCACCAACAAATGTTAAGCATCTTACGGGGAGGACCTGGTTTTTCTCAACAGGTATGTTTCACTTAAGTAAACACAATGATCTGCTCATGTAGTGCCCTTAATAAATGTTGATGCTTCCTACATAAAACTGCATTCAGCAAGCTTTCTATTTGAGAAAGGAACTGGAGTCCAAGGGGCACCTCCCACCAAAACAACAGGTGCATTGGTAGCACCTGCCACTGCTGCTGCTGCTGGTGCCTCAGTGGAAGGAAACTTAAATAATGGCAATTTTATATGTTTATAATATTTATAAAATATATAGTAAGCTACATATGTAGTCTGAGAAAAACGTTGCATATCATATATCATTTAATCCTCACGACTCCCTTATAACATAGATATGAATGCTGTATCATGTTGCTATGTAGATGACAAACCAGGACTCAAAGAATTTTAGCTCTGGACTAGGTGCTCAGTGAGTTAGCGATAGAGGCCAGATTCAATCCCAGGTCTCCTAACTCATAATCCAAGGCTGGCTCTTTTTAGCTGCACTTCAGTGTTTTCAAGGAAACAGACAATTTGCTTTCAGCATTCTCTCCACCCTGTCCCCTTCCACCTTCCCTCTGTGCATGGCCTCTCGTGGGCACATCCAGAGTTAGCATGCTGGGGTCTCTCATTCTGCTCCCACCTCCCTGTGCTTCACTGTGTATTTTCCTGGAAATGCCATGAGCCAGATCAACCACTCATTCAGGACCTAGTTCATCTTATTCATCTTGCCGCTGTTATTTACTCATTCAGGGGGGAAAATGATAATATATATATAAATATAAAATATGTCAAGAATAATATCTTCTTCTCTCCTTCATATCACAGTCTCAATATCTAAATACTGTGTTGTCCTGAGAGTTTCTGGCCTTTCTCATCTTGTCAGTTCCTCTGGAACATGTATGTTACCCCTTCCTCAAACTTTCCTGCCTTTCTCTGTCTCTATTTTTGTCTCTCTCTCCTTCCAGTCAGGCAGGAAAGTGACAATTCTGGAAAATGACTAAAGAAAGCCTGACTCATCACCTAAGTCCCAGGGCCTGCAGGGTGGAGGCCTCCTTGCCCATTCTGTCCAGCTGAGGTCCAGCAAAGCCAGCCTGTGCCAAGACGCCAGGTGCCTGCAGCAGCAGCAGTGACAGGTGCCGCCAATGCACCTGTTGTTTCGGTGGGAGGTGCCTCTTGTACTCCAGCTCCTTTTTCAAATAGAAAACTTGTTCTTGATGTAATTACAGTGATAAGGCTGTGTAGCATGACAGATAACCCAAACATGTTGCTGTTGCTGCTGCTGAATCCACTACCATTTGCTGCTTCAGTGATAACTCATGGCCAGAGAGCATGTATTGTAACTTTTCCCTTTTTCTTTTTCTTTCTTTCTTTCTTTCTTTCCTTCTTTCTTTCTTCTTTTCTTTCTTTATTTCTTTTTTTTTTTTTTTGAGATGGAGTCTCCATCTGTCGCCCAGGCTGGAGTGCAGTGGCATGATCTCGGTTCACTGCAACCTCCGCTTCCTGGGTTCAAGCGATTCTCCTGCCTCAGCCTCACAAGTAGCTAAGACTACAAGGTGCCTACCACCACACCCGGCTAATTTTTGTATTTTTAGTAGAGACAGGGTTTCACCATATTGGTCAGGCTGGTCTCAAACTCCTGACCTCAAGTGATCTGCATGCCTTGGCCTCCCAAAGTGCTGGGATTACAGGTGTGAGCCACCGCGTCCAGCCATATTGTAGCTTTTCTATCCCTTTGCAGGGTGAAGAAAAGCGGAGTAGGTGGTTAGCTGGTCATCTGTATCTTCTTCTCTACCAGACCTCAAATTCTTCTGGGCTCCAGAAATTCTCCATTTACTTGAAACACTTTTCCCGAAGGTTCAGAATGGGACAACAGGTCAAAAAAGAAGGTCCACAGTCTCTCTGATCTGACTGTCTCAACGAGAGCATATCGGCCCCTTCTTCCAACTCTGAATAACGAACTGGGAGATATCATGTGACACAGGACCAAAGAATGATTCAGCACAGACCCTGCCAGCAATCATAATGTGAATTGAGGCAAATCATTCTGTTTTCCTGGGTCTCAGTGTTCCCATCTGTACAATGAGAGGTTTGTAATAACTGAGGTCTTCAGATCCTAGCCAGCCCCACTCTGCAATTTGTAGTGAGTGACCATTTTTCTGACTCCTGATTATCCCACTTGCTAAATTGGAGTCTATCATGGGACCTCTTCTTAGGCCCTATGTTCCAATGCTGTGGCATTGGGGATTAAGTTTCCAACACATAAACTTTGAGGGACACATTCAAACCATAGCACTAAGTGCTGAATCCTGTTCAAATTCCTGCATGCTTCCTAAGTACCCATGAGTATTCCTTTATTCTCCAGGATATTTGACAGGATGATCTGTGATAAAAGTCATCTGTTGCAGGGAAGTGTTTTCTCGCAGAGCTGGAAAAGCTACCAGCATTTCTCCCAGCAGCCAGGGATGCCACCATCATTAGCTTTGCCTCTTGTGAAAGCTCTGGGCTGCTTTTAGAGAGAATTGGTCCCTCTTTGGGATCCCTGTGCCTTCCTTGCCTGGATCGTTTCTTACCATCAAGGTGTATCCTTACTGAGAAGTAAGTCACGTTTGAGTAGAGCTAAAAAAAAAATTTGCAGTAAATTTGGGCTACGAGAGGTCTCCCAGACCATCTAGTACAACCCACTAGTATAAAGTATCTCTTCCAAAATATTCAGCCTCAGTTTGAACACCTCTGATGGCAGAGAACTCACTATTTCACAAAGTAGCCCATCTAATGTTTGGCTAATTGAAATTATTAATAAGTCTTCCTTTCATGCTGAAACATGCCTGAAATATGCCTTTCTGAAATATCTAAACATTGATCCTAATTTTGCCCTGTGTAGCTTCACAGACAAATTAATTCCACCAATCTCTCCACCCTGACCCACATCTACCACACGAGGTCCTTCATGCCCATGGTCCCTTTGCCCCCAGTTGCCGCTAGTCCTTCTACTGCACCGGAGACCGCCCTCCACATGTCCTCTTGCTTGACCATACCTCTTGTGAAAGAGGTGAAAGCAACAGTTTCAAAGCTGTTGCTTCCGGGAATCAAAATGCCGTTTATAGAACAGCGAGCTCTGCCTGACTTGGCCTTGCCTCTGTTTGAGAAAGAGCTTGAAAGTCAGAACTCCCCAAGTTCTATCCACCCTGACCAGCATGGGACAGTATGTCACCACTTCCCACACTGAATACCATTAAGAGAAGCAATTTTAGGGCATGGGATAGACATACCAGAAATAATCTTTGCACGGTTTTTACCAATCAGTAAAGCACTATCATATCAGTTACCTCACTTAAACTTCACCTCTGCCATATGCTGTAAGAAATATTATTAACATCTTTAATCAATTAAAACAAGAATCTGAGGCTCAGGAAGATGGGTCACCTGTTTATGGGGATCCTACTTGTCTTCATTCATTTTGTGTTGCTATATGAGAATACTACAGACAGAGTAATTTATACAGAAAATAGATGGTCTGGGTATGGTGGTTCATACTTGTAATCCCAGCACGTTGGGACGCCAAGGTAGGTGGATCACTTGAGTTCAGAAGTTCAAGACTAGCCTGGGCAACATGGCAAAACCTCATTTCTATTAAAAGAAATACAAAATAGCCAGATGTGGTGATGTTCGCCTACAATCCCAGTTACCTGGAATGCTGAGGCAGGAGGATAACATGAGCCTAGGAGGTTGAGGCATCAGTGAGCTGTGATCATGCCATTGTACTCCAGCCTGGGCAACAGAGTGAGAACCTGTCTTAAAAGATGAAGGAAGGGAGGGAGGGAGGGAGGGAGGGAGGAAGGAAGGAAGGAAGAAAGGAAGAAAGAAAGAAAGGAAGAAAGGAAGAAATGAAGAAAGGAGGAAAGGAGGGAAGGAGGGGAGGAGGGGAGGAGGGAAGGAGGGAAGGAGGGAAGGAGGGAAGGAGGGAAGGAGGGAGGGAGGGAGGGAAAGAGAGACAGAAAGAAGAAAGAAAGAAAGAAAGAAGGAAAGAAAGAAAGAAAGAAAGAAAGAAAGAAAGAAAGAAAGAAAGAAAGAAGAAAGCAAGAAAGAAAGCAAGAAAGAAAGAGAGAGAAAGGAAGGAAGGAAGGAATTTCTTACAGTTCTAGAGGCTGGGGAAGTCCAATATCAAGATGTCCACATCTGGCAAGGGCCTTCATGCTGTGTCAACCCATGGTGGAGAATGGAAAGGCAAGAGACAGTGAGAGAGAAAGCAAGAGAGAGATGTGGCCAAACTCATTTTCATAACAAGCCCATTCTCCTGATGACTAACCCATTCCTGAGACAACAACATGAATCCATACCTAAGGGCAGAGCTCTCATGAGCTAACCACCTCTTCTTAGGCCCCAAGTTCTAATGCTGTGGCATTGGGGATTAAGTTTCCAACACACAAACTTTGAGGGACACATTCAAACCATAGCACTAAGTGTTGAATCCTCTTCAAATTCCTGGTACCCATGAGTATTCCTGGATGCTTGTTCCATGTCCATGCTAGTATATAACTCCTAAGTCCTCATCCCAACAATGTTCTGTTTTAGTGTGAAGGGTACACAGGCAATGTACCCCGGGTTGTCTGGATTCCAGACAGCTGCCCTCTTGCTCCTTGCATTTACTTCCCAGACGATCAGCTGCTTGTCTGCTTGTTTTGCATCACTCAGCATTTTTCCATTCCCATCCTGCCCTTCCCTGCCTTCACCTTCTGCCACTTGCATTCCAGCTCTTCGCTGTCATTGCCACCAGCCTTCCTTCTCTTCAGACGGGGAAAACAATCCACTTATCTCCCCACCTCATTTTTACTCTTAGCTCTAATGGCCTTACTCAGCAATTTCTTCCAAATAGCATTTGTATTATCTTATTTTCCCCAAGCACATTTGCCAGCCAAGTGTGATTCTGTAAATAAGGAAATCTGGTTATAGGGGCCAAGAAATGCATGATTTCAACAAGTTGCCAGGAAGAAGAAGAAGCCGGAAGCCTCCTGAATGGGAGGAGATGGCAGGGAGGGGTGCTGCTTTCCAGGCGGATGCTTCTTGGAAGGTTTGAGGCCTGGTTGTTACTCCCTCCCCTAGTGTTTGCTGTTGCTGCTGCTTCCTGGCATTTTGAAGTGGTTGCTTCCAGAAATCAAAATGCCATTCCTTATAGAATGCTGAGCTCTGACTGACTTAGCCTTGCCTCTATTTGAGAAAGAGGTTTAAAGTCAAAACTCCCTGAGTTGAGTTCTATCCACCCCCTACAAATCCAACTGTGATCCTTGGGCACATAGCTCCATCTTGCTTACCTTATTTTCTTCATCTTTAAAATACAGGTATTTGTATCTTCCAAGTAGGGTTGCCAGAGGATAGAAGGGGCTATTGCATATAAACTGCTTGGCACATAGCAGGTGTTCAGGAACTATAGTTATTAATTGGAATTCTCACACATTTGTTACAACTGAGAACCTGGAAGCTGCTTACCACATCAATCCAAATGTTAGGTGATAGTGGGTGAAAAGGCCTAAGAAACATCTTTCCACATCTGAGTGCCCTTCTCAGGCAGCCAGGTCATTGGAAAGCCATGCTAGGATGGGACTCATGAAGGCTTGATAGAGTATTTCCCAGCCTGCATGCGCCAGCCAGCTGCTTCCTTGCCCTCAGATCCTTCCCTATCCCTTCCCTTGCCTGCTTTGTATTGCAGCGGGGTGACTGCTGCAAACAGTGGATCCCAGACTTGCTTACCCTCTGGCTGCTTTTAGTTTCTGAGATCATTTGGAGAAAGAGGGGCAAAAACAAGGCAAGCTATTTCTGCCCTGTGCTCTCTCTCTTTCTGCTCCAAGTGACACTCCTGGAAGTAGCGATGGTTCTAGCTGTCACTAGTATGTCCCTCCCTCCCTTGTCCCATCTCCCCCTAGGAGTCCTGGATTTGGGATTTTGTGCTTTGACAAAACTATCTCCTTCTTTATCTTTACAACCCAAGGATGATACTGACTTTCCGCTACTGCTAATCTGAGTTTCTTGTCTGTCCCATTTGGCTTCATTTTGCTTCTAACATTTTGTAATGGGTACCTTGTATTAAACTATCCCTGCTGAGCTACCCAGCATTGGTTTCCTAACTATACCTTGACTGAGATACAACCCAGACTCAGGAGTATTCTGTTCTTCTGCATGCCACTGTAATTTTATAAAAAGATTCTGTAAGACCAGATTTTGAGTAAAAGCTATTATTAAATAATGACAGTCAAATATCAAAAACTTCTGTATCCTAGGAGTTGGCCTACCTTCAGAGATCACCTGGTCTAAATCCTTTTTTTCTGTTGATAAAATGAGGCTCTGAGAGTTTGAGGGACTCACCCTAGGTCATTTAGTAAGAGTCTCATTTTCCTGGTGGGTATTATTCTGCCATGATTTGAAAATGAGCATCTCCTTAGCACAAAGACAAACACCATATATTTTTATTTCCCTTGAAGAGATTGGCCTATATTTACATATATATTTCTTGACAGGCATGATGCAACTTGGCATCTTTGCATTGCAAATAAGTGTCAAAATCTACTAGGTCAAACATAAATAATGGACAATGGCATGGCAAAGCTTTACTGGACTACTAAATTCACATGATTGTATCTCTATATATTCAAATATAGATGTAGATATACAGATTTAGATAGAGAAAGGGACACAGATACAGAGAAAGGAAAAGATACAGATATAGATATACTGTTCTCCCCCAAGTCATTACTAAGTTTTAAAAGGAATAAAACAGCATGCTTTTCTACTCACCATGCATAAATCATCACTGAAAAGGAGCTCAGAAGCATCTCCGCAAACTTGTCTTAGAGATTTGAAATACACAGAAGGTCCATTTCTTGATGACGCAAGCAAAAAAGTTCAAGAGTGAACTTGGCTTTGGGCAGGGCTAGCAGGTAGTACGGCCTAGCTCACAAAGGTATGTGGGCACCCAGGAGGGGTTAATTAGAAAAAAGCTCTAAGTAAAAGGGTTATAGCTGGACTAGGACAGGACAACTAGCTTTGGTCAAGAATACTCCTTCCCAAAATACAAATTCTGAGGCTGAGGCCATCGTCTGGGGTCAGGAACTGAGGTGCAACAAGAAAATAGGGCCAGAAGAACACAGAAGGCCTCTTGTAATCAGGAGACCAAGTCAACTGTAGGGTAAAGAGAGATTGGTTTGAGAAATCAAACAGAAATCCAAGCAACCAAGGTGAAAATTAAAGCAAAAGTGAAAATGAACTGAGTAGACATCCAGAAGAACTGACCAGCCATGCTGGAGGCCCCGTGAGTCTGAGTGAGGACAGGATTAGCAAATGTGATTTCCACCCAGATCAGAATTATTGGGTCACTTCTTCTTGTCCTTGAAGGAGCCAAGGTCACATTCTGCAGTTAGAGCTGCATTATCTGAGCACAGCCCCAAGGGGCCCAAGACTTGGCATTTTAACTCCACTGGTGCCAGGTGATGCCATCTGACCTGTGACCACAGACAGGCCACCTCTCAAATGTGGAGAGCCTGTACATAATTACACATCTTGGGTATGAGGAAGGCCAGGTAGACTGGGTGTGGGAATCACAGCAAACCCGTATCAGTTTTCCCACCAACAGTTCCCAGGCAGGATGGCCTGGAGCCCAGGGAACATAGGTCCCGGTACTGAATTGGCCTAGAAGAGCCTTCTGATCTAGCCTTATTTCTGAGTCATGATTGTCACACTCCCACACTCCAGGAATTAACAGTATTTTCTTTTTCATTTTCCTTGTCCCCTCCCTCTCTTTTAATCTTTGAGGACTACATCTCTGCTTATGGTGTTTACTAAACATTTTTGGGTTTGAATTTTGAATTCTAAGATGCATGTAACACTGGGCTCACCGTATCAGCTTTAAGCATTAAATGGAGTATGGTTCATCATATACAAGCCTCAGTCTTGAGTCCTGGCTGTCCCCTATTCAATCGACTTCCCAGCTGAGACCAGGGAGTTTGGCAAAAAGGGGAAGTAACAGTGGGCCTCATTTGGACTATAGAAGCAGGAAGGGCATTCAGTCAGGGCTAAGGCACAGGCAGTGGAAATATGGTTGTCTCTGTTTATTGAAGACAAGCTAGAGTATCTTGTGCAATGTAGTGAACATAAAACAAGACATGCTATGCCCGTCACCCTCCTCAAGGGTAAAATCTTCAAGTGATGTAAGATGTGAATCAACCAAGTGCATTGTATGGGAAGGATCTGGGATGGAAGGACAGAAGAGAGGAGAAAAGAAAACAGCATGACTTGGTGAACATGAGAGGAGATGGAGCCCAACAGGCCTGAGTATCATTCTGGACCACCTCATGGCAGCTCTGGCTCTTTGGTAAGTTCCTCAACCTTCCTGTGCCTGTATCCACTGCTGTAAAAAAGAGATAATGATAGTACTTTTATCCTGGGATTATATTAAAAATTAAATATTTTCCAAAAGAAAAGTCTAGCTCATTTCTTCCTACTAGCCTCCAGTGAAATATATGATGTCTTATAAATGCTTTATTACTAATTAAAATAAAATGCTATTGCAACCTAAGGAGTGGGAGATCTCTTTTGGCTTCAAGATCAAGGGAGATAACTTAGAGAAAAAGCTAAAGGAGCTTTAAAGTACCGGATGGCTTTGGTAGGCAGAGAAAAGCAGGGACGAAGACAAGACACCAGACCTAGGGACAGATGTGCTCTTGGCATATGCCCTTTCTCTGTATGCTCTGTGATCTCAAACCTTCTCTTTTTCCTGAACACCATTTGCCTTCATTATTTTCCACATTGAGTCATTCAAATAACTAACACCTTTTTAAAAAAAAAAACTCATGCATTAATCAAGCCACTGGACATATAAACCACAAACAAGATAGGCATGATCCCTGCCCTCTGAGGTTATCCTTCTGCTCACTGACATTATCTTTCTTAAAAGCTACTCGGGAGGCTGAGGCAGGGAGAGTTGCTTGAACCTGGGAGGCAGAGTTTGAAGTAAGCCAAGATCGCGCCCCTGCACTCCAGCCTGCGCAACAGAGCGAGACTTCGTCTCAGGGGAAAAAAAAAAAAAAGCCAATTGGAGGCAGGCACTCTGGTTCATGCACCTTCTATATCCTATATCCCCGTGGTGCTGTGCACAAAATAAGTGCTTAATAGAGTTGATGAATTAACTGACTTTGCTCCTCCTACTCTGCTATTCCCTGGCTTCAGATTCCATTTATAACCTCACTCATTTATCTTAAGAAATATCCACCTTTGATCTTGGGCCACGGAGGGCAAAGCAGTGTGGTCCACTCTCAAGACAAGGCAAGAGAAATCCAAAGTGTGGACCAGGTAATAATGAATAAGAAGTATATATATACACATATATATATACACACATATATATATACACATATATATACATATATACATATATACATATATATACATATATACATATATACATATATACATATATACATATATACATATATACATATATATACATATATACATATATACACATATATATATGGTCCATATGCAGAAAAAAAATCATATCTTCAAATAAGCAGATTGGCTTCTGCTAGACACACAAGGAGCTTGATTGAGGCTAAAAAATAAGTTTTCTTTAAAACCAAGTTGATATTCAGAACATTCAAACTGGTGATTAATAAGATAGCCTCTTTGTGCTTCTTTAATTGAATGAAACTTTGACAAAATATTGTTTTCATTCACTCATTATGACTCAATGAATACATTTTCGAATTAGCTTTATTGCCTTTAAAGCGCTGACTTAAGGCATTCTGGTGCACTGAGCATAGGTCCTTTTGCAGAATATATTCTTAATTAACAGTTTGCTACTGATCTGACACGGGTCTCACCTGCCTTTGTGAGGATGGAATTTAATTTTTTTCTTCTTGATTGGCCTTGCCATTCACAGAACGTGTCATCGTTAGAGAAGGAATTCCATTTAAAATTCAGATCAGGTCCTCCTGCATGTCAGCCAGCATTCCCTCTCTAAACATAAGTAAAGGAGGGAAGGCCTGCTACTCACAGGGCTGCTGTGCACTAGGGAAATGCTTTATACACCCCCTTTCCCACATGGCAGCACATTCCACAGTGAGCACTACAGAGACTCTGCATCATGAACATCCATGACCGGTGTCATGAGACCCAGGAACAGCCCAGGCTCCAGCACGCAGAATCTCTCTTGGAGACTCCCTGGGTGAAGTCTGTAGTCTCTTCTCCACTGACTCATGCAATCAAGAAACTGAAATAATGGAGATAGGAGGAGATCTTGGGGGAAGGATGACCTGAAGAAACCAGGCCCTTACTCTACTATCCTTGAGGGATCATTCAGTTCACTGTATCCTTTCACTAAAGTCCAGAGAGGCGGAAAGACTCAGAACTAGCTGGAGACAATGCCAGAAGAGGATCCCAGATGTCCTCAGTTTGAGCAGCCAAAGATACTGTGAGCTAGAGATATCAGCCATTTAGGGAGTGCAAAACAACACAGGAAACCTGTCTTCTGTCTCCTCTCTCCCGTGCTTTCTTTAAGCACACATTACAACGCAGAGCCTAAAAGCTGCCAGTCTCCTTAGCGCAGCCTGTAATCCTATTAAAATGGATTATTTCATTGTCCTGGGCTATCAGATCTTGCTAAGAACTCATTTAGGTCAACCTTGTAGGAAGTTTACACACATGGGAAAAAATAATGTTAGATAAGCCACTTGCCACGTTTCTCAAAAAGAGCTGAGCCGGGCAGACTTGACTGTGTACAGCCCTGTGTCTTTTTCATGGTCTCTTTAAAGCCTCATGCAAGTTTGGGCTTTGTTGGCCTCTTTGATTCCTCAGCTCTAGCAGCAGATGCAGGGACCTGGCACAAGAGTCAGAGCCTAGTAATTTCCATGGAAATGACTGGAATGTTAAACCCACTTTAATCACCTCTGCTTGCTGGCAACCTCACTCTGAATTCCTTTAGTCAGTGCAAACTCTAAGGCACAGAGAGGAGTAAGAGAGAATAGAGCAGGATGACTGTCAGTGCCCTGTCGGAAGTCAAGAGTTCCTTTCTACTGGGCTTCTGAGTAGCCAGGGGCCCGGAATGATACATGCTCAGTTTGACATTTAATGTCTCAAGGCTTAACTCACTTCCCCTGTCTCCTCACTTTGCCATGCTCATTTCAAATAACGGCATCAGCAATCATCCTTGCCCAAACTAAAGCTCTGGAGGCACTGTCTACTCCTTCTTTATCCCCATAATCCTCAGTCTTGTTCACGTCAGCTCAGATTTCTCCACTTCTTCCAGATGCTCCTGTAGTAGGTGGCTTCTGATATAGCTCCCAGTGGTCTCCCTTCTGGTGTCTGCACCCTAGAGCAGTCCCCTTGTGTAAGGTCCTGAGCATGGGCTGGACCTCGAGATTTCCAAGCAATAGACCACGGCAAACACAATGGGATGCCACTTCTGTTATCAGGTTACAAAATTCTGAGACTTCCATCTTGCTCCCATTCTCTTTCTGGCTCTGTTTGTTCTGATGGAGAGAGCTACCTGGTAAAGGACAGAGAGTGACCTCCAGCTAACAGCCAGTAAGAAACTGAGTCCTGCCAACAACCCCTGAGAGTCTTTGCAAAAGGATCCTGACCCAGTTGAACTTCCAGATAACAGGAGCCCTGGTCATCACCTTAACTACAGCTGGGGAGAAACCTCAAATCAGAGGACCCAGCTAAGACATGCCCAGATTCCTGACCCACAGAAACTGAGATACTAAATGTGTTGCTTAAAGCAACTAATTTTGGGGTAACTGTTATGTAGCTACAGAAAACTGATATACTTTCCTATCCCATCTTCTACTCCAGCCCTCATTTTTATTCTTCTTGGTCTAAGGAACTCTAAAAAGTCACTTAGCTGGTCTCCTTACTCCCTTGTACTTCCCTCCTCAATCTATCATCTCCAATGTTATCGTACTATCTTCCTAAAAAAGACAAAATCACGCTGTCACTAAAGGGTGAAGCTCTAGTTTATCAACTCTCATTGCAACCAAATTAACTTCACTTCTACCTATTTAATATTGTATGCATCTCAATTGGATTTTATTTAGGGAGTAAAAAGAAAAATGATCTTTCCACTGTAACACTAAAAATTAAGACAATTTAAGGGTGGGTTAATCATGGGAGCATTTATAAATATTTATTCTGATTGTCCAACTTTTGGACACACAGTAAGGCTGCCCTTCTTTACCTTCTTGAAGTTTAGGTGTGACCATGTGGCTGCTTTTGACCAATGAGATGCGAATGGTACATGTTTCTTTAGGTGCAAGTATTTAGTTGCCAGCACTCAATTCCCACTTTCCTATTCCCTGCTATAACTTCGTGAATCATGCATCATGAAATGGAGCCTGGGACCCTGAGTAGCTGTAAGAGCAGTGCCCACCCTGCCCATCTATGTTAAATGTGTAGCATGAGTGAGAAATAAATCCTTGTTATGTGAAATCACTCAGATGTGGATGGTATTCGTTACTGCAGCACAGACCATCACACTCTGACTAACCCAGAGCAGCAGTAAATTAGACCAACCTCCAATTTCATACATTAGAACTAAGGAGAAAAGAAGTGCTTGTTTAAGGCTACCTAGAAGGGCACCCAGTCCCAAGAACTCTGCAGGACACTAGGCTCATAACCCTGTGATGTCTGTAAAAACTGATGATCCTTCTGAGCTTGGGACCAGAAAAGGGCACTGTCTTCCTGCTGGGAAAGACCCCTCTCCAGGCCTATAGGCATTCCCCTGCATGGGGTCTCCTGCTAAGATCTAATCAGCAGCACAGACCACCCTCTTCCTTAGTTCCTTCTCATCATAAGTATCAGCTCTTTCTGAGCCTTTCTGCACCTTCAAGGTAGATTAGGGGTGAGAAACTGGAGGCTAAAAACCTCTTGGCAGTTTACAGTAAGAGACAAGTCATTCCCAATGAGTTTCCAAAATTTGAGGTTTCTTTGCTGTGCTCTCAAGGCATGAAACTGGCAAGAAGCAAGGGTAGACACTTGGCCTGACTTCCTCCAAGTAAGACATCCCTATAGAGAGATGGCTTTTAAAGAGCTCTGAAATAGGCCCTTTGTAGGCCTACATGGGCTTCTAGCAGAGTGGCCGTATGCCCCAGCTTGCCCAGAAGAGTCCTAGTTTCACCTACTGCCCTGGCATCATTATTAATAGTGCTCCCTTTCGCTGTCAAATGTGTCCCACTTTGGATGGTAAATTATACAGTCACTGTAGCTCCAAGACTGGAGTCACCTGCCAAGCTTCATTTCCTAATTCACTCCCCACAGGCCGCTGCCACTGGCTGGCAGAAAAGAATTTCCACTAACCCAGAGCTACCAGAGAGAGTTAGCTTCAGGCAGCAGCAAGACCATGGGGATCACAGGTTCTGGTCTTCCCTCTAATTCCGTCTGGCTGTGTGATTTTTGAAAAGTTGCTTTCCCTCCTTTGACCTCTGTGCTATATAAAATAATGGAGCTGGATGGCAGGGTCCTTTGATTTCCTTCCAGTCTTTGATTCCATAAAGCTGTCTATAGGAAAGATTTCCCACAGTGGAGGAATCCACATGGACACCAAGCTCTGAATGCAGATGGAATCAATCATGCAGCTCACAGATACATTTTTTAAACTTTTCCTTTCAATCTCTGTAGATGCTGTGATTAACAAAATGCAAAATATTTCAGAAGCATTACAAATTTCAGAATAGCTGCGTATCATTAGGTATTTTCTCAGTCAATAGGATGAGAAGCGCCACTTCTATAAGGTTGGGGGAGTGGAGTGGAAGGCAAAATATATTGTCTTTAAAAAAGGATATTCTATTGTGCAGGGCCAAGATGGCCGACTAAAAGCAGTGGTGATGGGAGGCTCCCATTGAAGAGAACCATAACAGCATGCCAATCCTGCACTGGCAACTGAGGTATCCAGGTTCTGTCATCAGAACTGACTAGGTGGCTGGCGTGACTCATGGAGGGAAAGGAACAGCAGTGTGGTGCGGCAACCCACCTGAGAGCCACATGGGGAAGGGGAGCCCCCCCAACACACACAGCCAAGGGAGGTGTTCTGGGGAATCCAGGCAGCTCAGATGAGTGGGATTCCCCCCAGCAAAGCACACCCCCTCCACCAAGGACAGTCAAAGTGCTTCGTTAAAACGGGTCCTGCTCCTTGTGCCACCCAACTGGGTGAGACCCTCCAACAGGGGTTGTCAGACACCCTATACAGGAACATTCCTACAGGCATCAGGTCAGTGACCCTCAAGGTCAGAGATCCCAGAGGAAGAAGCAGGCACCCATCTGTGCTGTTCTCCAGCCTCCTCAACTGACATCTCCAGGTGTGGGAGCAAACCAGATAAACAGGGTCTGAAGTGAACCTCCAGCAAATCGCAGCATCCTTACAGAAGGGGGCTTGATCCTTGCAAGAAAAACAAACAAACAGAAAGCAACAACAGCATCAACAACCAAAAAAAGACCCCATGAAAACCCCATCCTAGTGTCAGCAGCCTCAAAGATCACTACTAGACAAACTCATGAAGATGAGAAAGAATCAACAAAAAAAAGTGCTGAAAACCTGAAAGGCCAGAATACCTCTTCTCCTCCAAATGATTGCAAAACCTCTCCAGCACGGGCACAGAACTGGATGGAGGATGAGATTAACAAATTGACAGAAGTAAGTTTCAGAAGATGGGTAATAACAAACTCCACTGAGCTAAAGGAGCTTGTTTTAACCCAATGCAAAGAAGCTAAGAACCTTGATAAAAGCTCATAGAAGCTGCTAACTAGAATAACCAGTTTAGAGAGGAACATAAATGACCTGATGGGGCTGAAAAACACAGCAGAAGAACTTTGCGAAGCATACACAAGTATCAATAGCCAAACTGACCAAGCAAAAGAAAGGATATCAGAGTTTGAAGACGCTTTTGCTGAAATAAAGTATGCAGACAAGATTAGAGAAAAAAGAATGAAAAGAAATTAATGAAACCTCTGAGAAATATCGGACTCTGTAAAAAGACTGAACCTATGGTTGATTTGAGTACATGAAAGAGATGGGGAGAATGGAACCTAGTTGGAACACACTCTTCAGGATATTATCCAGGAGAACTTCCCCAACCTAGCAAGACAGGCCGACATTCAAATTCAGGAAATACAGAGAACACCACTAAGATACTCCACAAGAAGATCAACCCCAAGACACATAATCTTCAGATTCTTGAAGGTCAAAATGAAGGAAAATATGTTAATGGCGGCCAGAGAGAAAGGCCAGGTCACCTACAAAGGGAAGCCCATCAGACTAACAGCAGACCTCTCAGTAGAAACCCTACAAGCCAGGAGAGAGTGGGGGCCAGTATTCAACATTCCTAAAGAAAAGAATTTTCAACCCAGAATTTCATATCCAGCCAAAGTAAGCCTCATAAGCAAAGGAGGAATAAGATCCTTTCCAGAAAAGCAAATGCTGAGGGATTTCATCACGACCAGGCCTGCCTTACAAGAGCTCCTGAAGGAAGCACTAAATATAGAAAAGAAAAACTGGTACCAGCCACTGCAAAAACACACCAAAATATAAAGACCAATGACACTATGAAGAAACTGCATCAACTAGTGTGCACAATAACCAGCTAGCATCATGATGACAGGATCAAATTTACACATAACAATATTAACCTTAAATGTAAATGGGCTAAATGCTCCAATTAAAGGGCACGGAATGGAAAATTGGATAAAGAGTCAAGACCCATTGGTGTGCTGTGTTCAGAAGACCCATCTCATGTGCAAAGACACACATAGGCTCAAAATAAAGGGATGGAGGAGTATTCACCAAGCAAATGGAAAGCAAAAAAAAAGTAGGGGTTGCAATCCTACTCTTTGACAAAGCAGACTTTAAACCCACAAAGATCAGAGAAGGCAAAGAAGGGCATTACATAACGGTAAAGGGATCAATTCAACAAGAAGAGCTAACTATCCTAAATATATATGCACCCAATACAAGAGCACCCAGATTCATAAAACAAGTTCTTAGAGACCTACAAAAAGACTTAGGCTCCCACATGATAATAGCCAGAGACTTTAACACCCCACTGTCAATATTAGACAGACCAACCAGACAGAAAATTAGCAAGGATATTAAAGACTTGAACTCAGCTCTGGATCAAGTGAATTTAAGAGACATCTACAGAACTCTCCACCACAAATCAACAGAATATACATTCTTCTGAGTGCCACATGGCAAGTATTCTAAAATCAACCACATTATTGGAAGTAAAATACTCCAGAGCAAATGCAAAAGAACTGAAATCACAACAAACAGTGTCTCAGACCATGGTACAATCAAATTAGAAGTCAGGATAAAGAAACTCACTCAAGGGCTGGGAGCGGTGGCTCATGTCTATAATCCCAGCACTTTGGGAGGCCAAGGCGGGCAGATCATGAGGTCAGGAGATCGAGACCATCCTGGCTAACATGGTGAAACCCCGTCTCAATTAAAAATACAAAAAATTAGCCACTCATGGTGGCAGGAGAATGGCGTGAACCCAGGAGGCAGAGCTTGCAGTGAGCCGAGAGAGCGCCACTGCACTCCGTCCAGCCTGGGTGACAAAGCGAGACTCCATCTCAACCCCCCAAAAAAAAGGAAGAAAAAAAAAAAGAAACTCACTCAAAACTGCACAACCACATGGACATTGAACAACCTGCTCATGAATGACTCCTGGGTAAATAATGAAATTAAGGCAGATATCAAGAAGTTCTTTGAAACCAATAAGAACAAAGAGACAATGAGTCTCTGGAACACAGCTAAAGCAGTGTTAAGAGGGAAATGTATAGCAATAAGTGCCCATATCAGAAAGCTAGAAAGATCTCAAATCTATACTGTAACATCACAATTAAAAGAGCTAGAGAAGCAAGAGCAAACAAATCCAAAAGCTAGCAGAAGACAAGAAATAACTAAGATCAGAGCAGAACTAAAGGAGATAAAGACATGAAAAACTCTTCAAAACAATCAATGAATCCAAGAGCTCGTTTTTTGAAAAAATTAACAAAATAGATAGATTGCTAGCTAGACTAATAAACAAGAAAAGAGAGAAGAATCAAATAGATGCAATAAAAAATTATAAAGGGGATATCACCACTGACCCCACAGAAATACAAACTACCATCGGAGAAGGTGCAAATAAACTAGGAAAAACTGGAAGAGATAGATAAATTCCTGGACACATACACACTCCCGAGACTAAATTAGGTAGAAGCAAATCCCTGAATAGACCAATAACAAGTTCTGAAATTGAGGCAGTAATTAATAGCCTACCAACTAAAAACATCCCAGGACCAGACAGATTCCTAGCCAAATTCTACCAGAGATACAAAAAGGAGTTGGTACCCTTCCTTTTGAAACTATTCCAAACAATTAAAAAGGAGGGATTCTTCCCTAACCCATTTTATGAGGCCAGCATTATCGTGACACCAAAATCTGGCAGAGACACAGCAAAAACACAAAACTTCAGGGCAATATCCCTGATGAACACTGATGCAAAAATCCTCAATAAAATACTGCAAACTGGATCCAGCAGAATATCAAAAAGCTTATCCACCATGATCAAGTCAGCTTCATCCCTGGGATGCAAGGCTGATTCAACATACACAAATCAATAAATGTAATTCATCACATAAACAGAGCCAATGACAAAAACCACATGATCATCTCAATAGATTCAGAAAAGGCCTTTGATAAAATTCAACATCCTTTCATGTTAAAAACTCTCAATAAAATAGGTACTGATAAAACATATCTCAAAATAATAAAAGATTTATGGCAAACCCACAGCCAATATCATAGTGAATGCATAAAATCTAGAAGCATTCCCTTTGAAAACTGGCACGAGACAAAGATGCCCTCTCTCACCACTCCTATTCAACATAGTATTGGAAGTTCTGACCAGGGCAACCCGGCAAGAGAAAGAAATAAAGAGTATTCAAAGAGAAAGAGAGGAAGTCCAATTGTCTCAGTTTGCAGATGACATGATTTTATATTTAGAATACCCCATTGTCTCAGCCCAAAACCTCCTTAAGCTGATAAGCAACTTCAGCAAAGTCTCAGGATGCAAAACCAATGTGCAAGAATCATAGGCATTCCTATTTACCAAAAATAGACAAGCAGAGAGCCAAATCATGAATAAACTCCCATTCACAATCACTAAAAAGAGAACAAAATACCTAGGAATACGGCTAACAAGGGTTGTGAAGGACCTCTTCAAGGAGAACTACAAACCACTGCTCAAGGAAATAAGAGAAGACACAAACAAACGGAAAAACATTCCATCCTCATGACGGGAAGAATCAATATCATGAAAATTGCCAAACTGCCCAAAGAAATTTATAGATTCAATGCTATTCTCATCAAAATACCATTGACGTTCTTCACAGAATCAGGAAAAAAACCACTTTAATTTTATGTGGAACCAAAAAAGGGAACACATAGCCAAGACAATCCTAAGCAAAAAAAAAAATATATACAAAGCTGTAGGCATCACGCTACCTGACTTCAAACTATACTACAAGAGCACAGTAACCAAAACAGCATGGTACTGGTACCAAAACAGACACATAGACCAATGGAACACAACAGAAACCTCAGAAATAACACCACACATCTACAACCATCTGATCTTCAACAAACCTGACAAAAACAAGCAATGGGGAAAGGATTCCCTATTTAATAGATGGTGCTGGGAAAACTGGCTAGCCATACGCAGAAAACTGAAACTGGACCCCTTCCTTACACCGTATACAAAAATTAACTCAAGATGGATTAAAGACTTAAATGTAAAATCCCAAGCCACAAAAACCCTAGAAGAAAACCTAGGCAATACCATTCAGTTCATAGGCACGGGCAAAGACTTCATGACAAAAACACAAAAAGCAACTGCAACAAAAGCCAAAACTAACAAATGGCATCTAATTAAACTAAAGAGCTTGTGCACAGCAAAAGAAACTATCATCAGAGTGAACAGGAAACCTACAGAATGGGAGAAAATTTTTGCAATCTACCCATCTGACAAAGGCCTAGTATCCAGAATCTACAAGGCACTTAAACAAATTTACAAGAGAAAGAACAAACAACTTCATCAAAAAGTGGGCAAAGGATATGGACAGACACTTCTCAAAAGAAGACATTTATGCAGCCAACAAACATGAAAAAAAGCTCAACATCATTGATCATTAGAGAAATGCAAATCAAAACCACAATGAGATACCATATCATGCCAGTCAGAATGGCGATTATTAAAAAGTCAAAAAACAATAGATGTTAGTGAGGCTGTGGAGAAACAGGAAGGCCTTTACACTGTTGGTGGGAATGTAAATTAGTTCAACGACTGTGGAAGACAGTGTGGAGATTCCTCAAGGATCTAGAACCAGAAATACCATTTAACCCAGCAGTCCCTTTACTGGGTATATACCCAAAGGAATATAAATCATTCTACTATACAGACACATGCACACATATGTTTATTGCAGCAGTATTTACAATAGCAAAGACATGGAACCAACCCAAATGCCCATCAATGATAGACTGGATAAAGAAAATATAATACATATACTCCATGGAACTCTATGCAGCCATAAAATGGAATTAGATTGTGTCCTTTCCTGGGACTTGGATGAATCTGGAAGCCGTCATTCTCAGCAAACTAACACAGGAACAGAAAACCAAACACTGCATGTTTTCCATCATAAGTGGGAGTTGAACAATGAGAACACATGGACACAGGGAGGGGAACAACATACACCAGGGCCAATCAAGGGCTAGGGGGCAAGGGGAGGGAGAGTATTAGGACGAACAGCTAATGCATGTGGGGTCCAAAACTTAGATGATGAGTTGATAGGTGCAGCAAACCACCATGACACACGTGTACCTATGTAACAAACCTACACTTTCTGTACTTGTATCCCAGAACTTAAAGTAAAATTTTTTTAAAAAAGGATATTCATAGTCCAACCAGTTGAGAAGTACTGAAGTAGAGTAGGCAACATGATGAAAGCATTTGCAAAATGTTGTGTCACCTACATAGTTCCTTTTTCTCTGGAAGGGTACCAGGGCATTCCTCAGACTCTTGAATGAGTCTGTGACCCAGATGAGATCCAAAACCACTCTTCTGGAAATATGAGAAAGTCAACAATTTCCAGAGGCTCTGTTATGCCCATCTCCACCTCTGCACAAAGGTGGAATTATCTTCTATTTTTTGCATTCCTACTATGCAACCCAGATAATGCTAAATGTTTTGCATAGGCATCATAGTCCCTGAAGGAGACGAGAGGAGAAAATGAAGGCATAAAGGAATGAAGTTACTTACCCTAGGCCTATAGTGGACAGAGTCAGGGCTCAAACTTAGGCCCATGTGACTGATGCCTACATTCTTTCCACTATGCCCTGTTGCCCACTAAACTCACCACCAGTGGAAGGCCAAAAGCAAGAGTCTGCTTCAAACTGTGATTTTTTTTTTTTTTTTCAAGAAAAAAAAAGCAGGCCTGAGGAGGCAGCATGGAGTGAAGGGAGACAGGAATGAGGACAATGCCTTTAAAAGTGCCATGTCAAACCCAAGTGCAAGACGAAGAACACAGTCCTCCTCCTCAGCCAGAGACATGAGTAGCCACCGTGAGACAGAATTCAACTTTTCTTTAAGAGAGAGAGAGAGAGAGAAAAAAAAAATACTAGGTAAAAGGGAGAGATTCTTCATTTGAATTTTTAAAAGTATCCTTAAAATTTTTCAGAAATAAAATTAGCTGCTGAGCTAAATCTATCTCTCATTTTTCACTTAAACTGGAATTAAAGAGAAATGTTCTTTACTATTAGGTGAGTGCAAATGTAATTGCAGTTTTTGCATTGTTGGAATTTGCTGTTTGATATTGGAATACATTCTTAAATAAATATGGTTATGTTATACATCATTTTAATGGGCACTTCTTGCTTTATGTTTTTTTTTGCTAATGACATTACTTGCTGTTTATTTTATGTTTATTTTAGACTATGGAAATTACGTTAGACCAAAAGCAAATTCAAGTAATTTTCTTATTCGATTTCAAAATGGGTCGTAAAACAATAGAGACAACTCACAACATCAACAATGCATTTGGCCCAGGAAGTGCTAAGGAACATACTGTGCAGTGGTGATTCAAGTTTTGCAAACGAGACGAGAGCCTTGACGATGAGCTAGTGGCTGGCCATCAGAAATTGACAATGGCCAATTGAGAGCCATCATCAAAAGCTGATCCTCTTACAACTATACCAGAAGTTGCCGAAGAACTCAGCATCAACCATTGTAGGGTCATTCAGCATTTGAGGCAAATTGAAGAGGTGAAAAAGCTCAATAAGTGGTTGCCTCATGAGCTGAGAGAAAATTTTTTAAGAATTGTCATTTTGAAGTGTCTTCTCTTATTCTACGCAATAACAACGAACCATTTCTCCATCGAATTGTGGTGTGCCATGAAAACTGGATTTTCTATGACAACCAGTGATGCCCAGCTCAGTGGTTTAACTGAGAAGAAGCTCCAAAGCTCTTCCCAAAGCCAAACTTGCACCAAAAATGGTCATGGTCACTGTCCAGCGGTCTGCTGCTGGTCTCATCCACTATAGCTTTCTGAATCCCAGCAAAAGGGTTACATCTGAGAAGTATGTTCAGCGAATAGATGAGATGCACTGAAAACTGCAATGCCTGCAGCTGGCATTCATCAATAGAAAGGGCCCAATTCTTCTCCACCACAATGTCTGACCATGCGTCTCACAACCAACTCTTCAAAAGTTGAATGATTTGGGCTACAAAGTTTTGCCACATCCGCCATATCACCTGATGTCTTGCCAACCAACTAACACTTCTTCAAGCATCTCAACAACTTTTTTCAGGGAAAACTCTAACACAACCAGCAGGATGCGGAAAAAAAAAAAAAAAAAAAAAAAAAGCGTTCCAAGACTTCGTTAAATCCCAAAGCATGGGTTTTACACTATAGGAATAAACTTATTTCTCACTGGCAAAAATGTGTTGATTGTAATGGTTTCTATTTTGATTAATAAAGATGTACTTGAGCCTAGTTATAATGATTTAAAATTCATGGTCCAAAACCACAATTACTTTTGCCCAAACTTAATAGTTTTCTGCCTTCACATCTTCTGCAGCAAGAACCACAATACTTTAAGGCCATGTGTAAAGGAAATCTTCAAGAAAGGAAACACAGCTCTTGCCTCTGAATTCCTAGGGCACTGTGCCATGGGCTTTAGAGAGATGACACTGGTTTCATAATGGATGTCTTGCAATTCTAAGGATACTCAGGGGGCTTGCTGGAAAGGGGTTAGGCTGCAGGAGCTGAAGAATCTATGATTCTCTAAACGTCCTCCACAATTTCTTTCCTTTCCTAGTCACCAGCTAGGAAATCTTCTCCTAGTGTTTCCATGTATTCCCTGGCCACAGCAGGGTCACAGCAGGTTCCCCCATCCACCCATCCCCAGTCTTTCCAAACTACTCCTTGCTCCAATACTCTCCCTGCATACCTCACCCTCCTGTCCTACAGTTCCTGCCTCCTCTCCCACTTGAAGTTCTGACAGCTACCTGGTGATTCAAGACATATCCTCCTGGATCTACAAAAGCAGATAGGCAATTTTACTTAAAAAACAGCCTGCACCCCATTTTCACACAGCACCCCAATCTCAGCTCTATGGATTGGGAAACTGCAGGGGTTCAGTTGACCTGTCTTTTGAGTGACCAGAGGATAAGGAAGGGATACCAGTGGTCACCTTTGCTAAAGCATATTTGAATTCATTCAATATAATATCCTTAACCTTGTCTCTAGCCTCACTCTAAAGATTCTGTTGGCCTTAAAATATTTATGTCAAGAAGCACTCTCATCACATGAAAATTTTGGCATTTTAGAGAACAGCTTCTTTTTCCTTTTTCCTCATCTTCCAAAATATTGTATGAGGCAGACAGAAGTCATGCTCACTGAATAGTCATGTATTCCTCTGTGGTTCCCTGGGGGAGGGCGGTTCATGACCTGTGTGGCAAATGAAATGGGAGCTCTAGTGACATGTGACACTTCAGTGTGACCTTTCTGAGCCACTGTGGTGAACAGCTGATGCATTTCCTCCTCCCTCTTGCCCTGCTGAAGCAATTTTGAACACTTGTTCCAGCTGGCATGTCCACCCAATGGAAACCACCAAAATCTGAGTCACTGCTTAGAGGAGATCAGCTCTACAGAGCCACCCAACCATCATGCAATGGGTAAGCAACAAATAAACTTCTTGTCTTGTCTGTTTGTTAGTGAAGCACGGTTCACTCTAGTACAGCATCTCCACTGTTTAGTAGAGCGTAGCGAGAGTGCTTTCCCCTCTGCCAGCCCAGCACATGAGCCCACAGCTGCAGCAGCTGCTATGACAGCAGGAATTTACAATGAACCTTCCTTCTCCAGTGCTGTCGTTGGGATGCCTCAGCTCCACTCTCAGATTCTCTGTTCCAAGTTTCATGGTCCCAAGGCAGGGATAATCTGATTGGCCCCATCAGAGAAATCAGCTGTGGCATGGAACAGGGTCATGGAATACGGCCATGGCCATGAGGGGCCGGTCCTTAAGTACCAGGGCTTTCCAAGAGAAGAGCAAAAGACTGTGAGATGGACAGCTGCCCCATCCTTGTTAACAGCAGTCCTACATAACCATAACCCACTCTCCTAATGTGCCCTGAAAACCAACTGTAACAACAAACCAAACCCAAACAAAACAGTTTTAGTGTGCCTGGGGGGAAGGAGGAAGGGGCTGTGCAGGAGAGGGAGGAAAAGGAGAAATAAGACGGGAAAGAAAGGGACATTTCAAAAAAGGGAGTTGTGGCTGGGATAGAAGAGCAGCCACTTAACAGAGTCAAGAAGAACAGGCAAAATGTAAGCAATTCAGGCCAGAGCACAAAAAAGAAGTGTGTTTTTCTGACCGGGCGCGATGGCTCATGCCTGTAATCCCAGCACTTTGGGAGGCTAAGGTGGGCAGATCACCTGAGGTCAGGAGTTCAAGACCAGCCTAGCCAACACGGTGAAACCCGTCTCTACTAAAAATAAAAAAATTAGCCAAGTGTGGTGGCCAGCACCTGTAATCCCAGCTACTGGGAGGCTGAGTCAGGAGAATGAATTACTTGAGCCTGGGAGGCAGAGGTTGCAGTGAGCCAAAATCATGCCACTGCACTCCAGCCTGCATGACAGAGCAAGACTCCATCTTAAAATAAAATAAAATAAAATAAAGCAGTGTGCTTTTCTGCGAAAACTGTTTTTATCTCCTGTCTTAGGTTTGCGACACTTAAGAATGAAATTATTTTATTATTAAAATTTGCAACACTTAAGAGTAAAATAAAAGAATAATGCTGACTGTGTGTGCGCGCACACACACACACACACCCCACAGTGACCTCCTTCAGGAAGAACTGTCCCAGGCCCAGCCCCTCGGCTCTGACCCCTCCTGGCTGCCCCTGAAAGTTGCCCGTGCAGGGTAGACAGCAGCACCTCAGCTGCAGCAGGCACTCTTGCAGGCAAAGCCATCCACAGACCCCACCTCTGCTTCCTCCCTGACCCGTGCACTGGTCCTCTTTGAGACTCCAGCTTTTCTGGTTTTGGTCATTACAAGTGGTAGGGATGTTCAGTCTCTGGCCAGCTTATCACGTCACTGTGGGAGATACATTTGCATTAGTGCTCAAACTCCAGTGGTTCCAAGTTCTCATTTTCCTGCCCAAACAGGGACTTGCCTCCCATCAGAGTATCTTCTGTCCCCAAAAGATTCCACATGTGTCCACAAAGGCATCTATAGCTATTGTGACTGCAGACCTACCTTCCTGTTCTTCTCCTTCTTCACCTCCCACTTGTCAATTTCCACTGCCTAAAAACTACATGTGGCACCAGCCTCTCTGACAAGGAGAACCCCAACGTCCCCGTTCTCCCCAAATTAAGAATCCTCAGGGAGTCAGGACTGCCCTGGCTTCCAAGTCCCTGCAGGGAAATTGCAGCCTCAGCCCAAACCAACCCAGCCATTCTGAGGACACTCAGCTCTAAAGCATCTACTGAGCCTCAGATCCTTGCATGGCTCCGTCAGACCGAGTCCATCAACTTTTGACTTACACCCTTTCAACACGGGGGTTCAAGTCAAGCCCAAGAGGCAGATAGGAAAGACAATCCCTCAACCCTGATCTCTCTTCCCCATCTTCTTGCACTTTAACTCTCAATGAAAATGCATTTTGGGAGGCCAAGGCAGGAGTTGGAGGCCGAGGTCAGGAGTTCGAGACCAGCGTGGCCAACATGGTGAAACCCCGTCTGTACTAAAAATACAAAAATTAGCCGGGTGTCATGGCATGTGCCTGTAATTCCAGCTACTTAGGAGGCTGGGGCAAGAGAATCGCTTGAATTCGGGAAGCAGAGTTTGCAGTGAGCCGAGATGGCACCACTGCACTCCAGCCTGGGCAACAGAGGGAGACTCCATCACAAAACAAAAAACAAACAAACAAACAAAAACACCACCAGTCTTCTTCCTGCTTTGCTGCCAATTACCTCCTTGTCCATCAGTAGGCCATCAGTAGGCTGGGGTAGAGGGAACACTGTCAGCCTCAGAATCCCAGTTCAGTCAAACTAAAATGCTGGGATTGAAATGCCCAGAGCCCCAGAGAGGACCTAGAAGCTACACTAGGTGAAGATGACCCAAGCTGACGGCAGAAGACTTAAGGATTCTGCAAAGTTCATTACCTCCAATAAGAAGAGGGGATAGAAAAGGCAGGAGTCAGATCCATGAGGTTGAGGCTGAGCTCTCCTCATTCAGAAACTCCTTTGACTCCTCATCTCACACTCACACACACGTACACACACATATACACATGTATACTCATACATATACACACATGTACACAGCAGCCAAGGGTGCATGGGCAGCTACTAAAGAATAGCCCAATGCACTGGATAATTATGAAGAGGCGATGAGCACCTCCCTTTCTTAGAGTTGACCACCCTTTCAGGTCCTCAACCCACCCTGACCTGAAAGGCTCAGAAAAGAGTACGTACCACAGAGCAGCAGGTGAGAGGTTGCAGTGGGTCTGTTTCTTTTTTTTTTAGAAAGGAGGCATAGAGAGCAAGAGGCCATGCAGACTTCATTCAGCCACTACCTTTGAGGTCTCCAGGAGCCCAACTCCCTCTTCGGGGGCGTGGATGTGAGAGAGGCTGTGTCATAATCCAGGAGCGGGGAGGCCCCCAGTTCACCACAAGAAGCCTAGAGCAGAGCCCTGCCCCACATTTCTGCCCTGAGATTTGTCACGCCTCTAAAACCAGTTTCAGTCACCTCCATGTTTTTCCAACTTCCCTGCATGGCCCCTCATTTCAGAGCTTCTGAATAGTCCTTACTCTTATTTTTTCCAAGAGAAAAAAGAAAAGAACATACCTAATGGGCTCCAAGTGAGTAAAAATCAATGGCTGAGAAAAGAAGCAAAGACATTGCTGGTGGGGTGCTTGCAACCAGGCTGAAATGAAAGCAAATTATTTTGTATCCCAAGAGCAGCCAGTCCTTCTTAATAAGAAGCTGCAGTCTTTTGGATTGGCCCTCAAGCTGCTGCTAAGCACTCTGCCCTTGAACCTCTGGATGGTTCCCCTCCTTTTCCACCGACTGGGTAATGACACCTTCTCTGCCAAGAGCTACAATTTTACTTCCAAACTGCTTTGTATATTTTTCTGAAACACAGAAGATGGGTGTCCAGAGTGCTTGCTGAAACAAGGAGCGGTTCACACTCAGCTCAGCAGCACTAAAACACATGAGTAAGGACAGCAGAGCAGCAGAGGCCATGCCTTTTCTGGACCCAGGGTAAGTCCTAAGCCATGGGGCCTTGCATTGGATGGGAGACACAGAGCCAATTCCTGGTGTCAGTGGTGGAGAACGGAGACACCCCTGCTGTTGATCCCAGATGCCCAGCCCCTCTGGCCAGGGTGCCTGACTGAGCATCCTTTCCAGGTGCAGATGAGCCCTGCTCTCTTCTGGAATACCCCTGACAAGTCTCCTGTCCACCTTGGCTAAAGGGAAGCCTACCTGCAAAACACGAAAGTCATCTGTTGAGTTAGATTCAAAGTGAGGGCTAAGCCAGGGCGCTCCAGCCAGGGGAGATGATGCGGCGGTTTATGGTGCTAAAAAAAAAGTTGCTTCCTAGCCCAGCATGAGGCAGGCAAGGTTCTAAAGTGATCCTCAGGACCCTTTATCCACGCCCAAGAGATGAGTATGGAAGGCTACCTCCTGCAAGGCCCAGCAAGGGTCTGTTTCAAAAGCAATTTAAAGGGCCCAAGTAATTGACTTTCTATTAGCTTCCTTGAGGAACTGTTTCATTCCATCGACCTTCAGTCATATGCAGACGTAATGTCTAACTTAGCGAGGCAAGAACAATTAGCAAGGTCTCGAATTATGTTTCTCTTGTGCCGTCTATTATAGTGACCCATGTTAGAAGCTAGGACAACCGCTTCACAAGAGCTGTTAACAAGGCCCTGAATGTTATAACCTTAAATCACCCAAGGGAGACAAGTGCTGCAAACACACTTTTGGGTGCTAACAGCTCTAATTAAGAAGGTGCTGCCTTCTGGAACGGACTTTTAAAAAGGAGGTCACCTGAAAATATAAATCAGGATTCTTAAGCAATTCTAGACAACTTTTCAGCCCCTGTTCTGGGTGCAGTGGTGGAATCAAAGATATATTAGACAATATCCATGACTCTAGAGCTCATACTCTGTGGACAAAAGAAGACAGGAGGCAAGTGATTACAATATATGGCAGGTTACAGTAGGCATCATTATAGTAAAAATCAGAGCTCTATAGCCTTGTGGTTCAGATGGTTTCAAAAGGGAGCCACCTGGACTAGGCCTCAGACAAGACAATTCTCAGGTGAATTGATCTGAGGACCACACTTTGAGGATCACTGTATTACAGAACACCCTGCAAGTGAGAGAAACTCACCACAAACTGACTTAAGCAAAGAAACTTGTGAGCAAGTCATTGGCTCAGTGTAACTGAAAATTTCAGAGTAAGTGTTGGCTTCAGGCACAGCTGGAACCGGGGTGTCAACAATGTCATCAGCACTTAGTCACTTTCTCCATTGCCAAGCTTTGTTTTCTTCTCAGTTGTTGTATCCTCAGGAGAGCTGTTTGTATCTAGTGTCCCTGGGATTTCAAACTGACAATATTAGTATTACTAGTATTTAGTAGAGATGGGGATTATCTACTTTAATACTAATACTTGAGTATTACCAGTAATCCCAAAAAAAAGGGGAAATGTGCTATCTCAGCAGTTTCAAAGGAATTCCAGAACTGTGTTTCTAATGATCTGACATCAACCAAACGCCCCTATCTGGCCCAGCTGAGAAGCCTGAATGTTATCATTGGCCAATACATAGATGGCCTGCCACCTACTGAACTCCCTCTAAAAACCAGGATGTGAGTGGATTTCTCCACTAAAACAGTAAAAGACAGAATGGATTTGTGGCAGGTAAAAACAACAGAGGTACTTCAGGTGGATAGCAACGTAGTCCCAAAAGATGGCAAACAAAGAAATTTGGATATCATCAACAGGATCAAGAAACAGTTTTAAGGCCTTCTCTTCTTTTAGGTACTATTCAAAGGCCCAAGGATACAGACGTAGAAGGCACTCAGAGAGATGAGTTTATTACTGATTCATCACGGAGCAGCTATACTCTGCCAGACACTTTTTTAAGGAGGGGAATTTTTGATTAATAAAATGGACAAAGATCCCTGCCCTTAAGAAACTTACATCCTAATGGTTATAAAAACAGCAGTCAGCCAGGTGCGGTGGCTCAAGCCTGTAATTCCAGCACTTTGGGAGGCCGAGGTGGGGGGGCATCACCTGAGGTTGGGAGTTCGAGACCAGCCTGACCAACATGGAGAAACCCCATCTCTACTAAAAATAAAAAATTAGCCGGGCATGGTGGCGCATGCCTGTAACCCCAGCTACTCGGGAGGTTGAGGCAGAAGAATTGCTTGAACCTGGGAGTCAGAGGTTGTGGTGAGCCGAGATAGTGCCATTGCACTCCAGCCTGGGCAACAAGAGCAAAACTCCATCTAAAAAACAAACAAACAAACGAAAAACCAAAAAACAAAAACCGGCAATCACTATTACAACTTCTACCAAGCACTTACTGAGCATTAGGAATTGTTATTATTTCATTATACCCTTTACAGCAGTTCTTCCAGGTGTATTTTTTTCATTAGTTTTACACACAGAGAAACTGAGATTTAGAAGAGGTAAGAGTCCTACTGCAACCTGAGATCAAACTCAGAGCCAGGACTGTCACAATCTAAAGCCTAGGTACCTAACCAGTACACAATATGGCCTCGCTTCAGAGACCTGGTTGGGTAATTAGAGGAAACTCCGGGAAAAGACAGAACAACACATTACACATATAGGAAATATAAGATGAAGAAAAGAGGCAATCTTCAGACACTGGGGCCATCAGGGAATTTCTTGCATAGGAGACAGCACTTAAGCTGTCTAGGAAGAAAAAGTATTATTCAGAAAAAAATGGACAGAGAAGAAAGCAATTCGCATAGGGGAGTAGCATAACGGGAAGGTGGGAAGATACTGTGAAGTGGTGTTTAGTAGGGAGAGAGAGGAAGAAAGACAGACTGGGGTTTTGCATGTGGTCAGAGCCAAGGACCAAGTTCAGAATTCCTTTTACATGTCAATGGTTCTAAGCCAGATGTCTATCAAAATCACCTTGGGAGATTTTCTGAATATATAAGTGCTGGGCCCTAATCGCCAACTATCTGATGACGTAGGTCTGAGGTGGAGCTCAGGCATGGATATTTTAAAATAAAGCTCTCCAGGTAATTTGACATGTGTACAAATTTGGGAGCCACTACTGCAGAAAACAGGGCTCACTGATGGTCACAACAGAGAGGTGATGTGATAGTTTATAATAATGTTTTCCAAAATCCATTCTCAAGAACATTAAAATTACAAAGTTTTAAGACATTTCTATAACAAAGATGGGATACATCACTGGGCTGTCTCATTGTTACTGCAGGATACCAGATGAAGGCAAGACTGCTCAAGGGCCTTTTCAGTGCTAATGAGCATTGTAAATCCTTAAGAGTGGGATATGATTTGCAGCATTTCCCAACAGAAGCTCCCCCCTCCTTTATTTCAAGAATTCACTGTTGGGATTTATGTTTTACAGAACACACTTTGGAAAATTTGCCATTAGGTTGAGTCATCTGGTGATTAAAAAGGGGCTTGGATTAGAAATAAGAATTGGAAAAGAAAGGACACTGTGCCCTGGTTTTCCTGGACTCCTGCTTTGCAGGATCAGCATGTGCCCCATAAGCTGTTCCCCTCTCTCCAACATACAAACACACACACATTTCCTAAGCCCAAAGGGATCAGGACAGTATCAATACTGACAGCAGTTCCATGAGTCCCACTTTCCTTCCATGGGCACAGATTAGGTCCAGCATTCCCACTGAGGTGCTGTTTGTGTTTCCCTGCCTGGCACCCCAGGTTCCTGAAGCTGTGTCCTGCACCACAGCCTGCTGAGCTGGGGCCTTATTTCCAGGTGGGGATGCCGCCAGTCCTACCCCACGGGGATGAGTTCTATAGCTTGTGTTCCTACCCGTGAAGAAAAGGGTACACATTTGTTTCTAATCCTAGCCTACCTTGACAGAAAGGAGAAAGTTAGCCAGGATCAGCAGAGACAGAACCTGGGGAACTGACTCCAAGCCCAGGGGAGTGCGGAATGAGTGGGGAAAATCACATGAGCTTTGGAACCAGGCAGACCTGGTGCTTCACATTCCTGAGTCTCTGTGTACCCATATATATCAATATGGCTGGTCATCCAAGGGGACTTATTTTTTTTTTTTAAGAAAATAGTTTTCTGGATCCCACACGAAACCTCCTGAATTAGAACCCCTAGCAGAGGGGCGTGGGTCAGGGGGATGGACACATGCTGACCAATGCCTTTCAGAAGGGCAAACAGTAGCTTCAGTTTGTCTCAAACTTACCTGACCATAAGGGTATTTTAAGCACTTGATAAAAATTCTAATATTCTGGAGTCTCTCTTAGAGGGTTTGATTTTGTGGATCTGGGATGAGGCCTGGGAAGCTGCATTTTTAATAGCCTCTGGTAATTCTTCTAATCAAGTGGAATTTGGGAAACATATTTATAAGCTATTTCAGGGATTCTTACACCTAGCTGCATATTAAAATTACTGGAGGTGCTTTAAAAACTCCCAATGCCCAGGTTTCACCAGAATAATCTGTAAGAATGGGGTCCAGGTATCAGTCTTTTTTAAAGATCTCCAGGTGGTTCGAATGAGCTGCTCGCCTACCTCATAATGTTGGATGAAGGCTTACATGAGATCATATAAATAAAATAATTAGTGCTGTGTCTGCCAAATACTAAACACCCAATAAATATGTGATCGCTATTTCAGGTGAAGTAAAATGAAATAAAAGCATCTTAAATTTTTTAAGTTTAAAAGCTTTGGGTTTTCTTTAATAATTCAAATATACAGTAAAGTAGGGAGAGTAGTATAACCAGTATCCATATACCCAATAGTCAGAATTTTAAAATATGAATGTTGTGTTATATTTTCTTCAGGTATTTTTTAATGAAAACAATTGAGATGTCTTATACCTCTCTTTCTCATCCCAGAGGCAATCGCTCTATTGAAATTTGTTTGCATTATTATTGCCCTTTCTACAAATACCTCTATACTTTCCCATAATCCACACAGAGTATTGATTTACATGTTTTGTAAATGTGCATAAATGACATGTCCTTGGTGTCATATTCAGATTTCCTTTTGGGTCAGTATTTTTGTGAAATTCATACATATTGAGGCTTATAGATCAATTTCATGTACTATCATTACTGTTAAATCCAGCATCTGCATATACCACCCTTGATTTAGCCATTTTCCTTCTGATGAAAATTGTTTCCAATTGTCACTACTGAAAACACCACAACAATGGAAATCCTTATACACGTTCAACTGTGTATACAAGCAAGAAATTCTATTCAGTATGATTCTAGGAGTAAAAAGTTGGGGTCCTAGGATATGCGTACCTTCATCTTCACGTGCATTAATGAGTTGCTTTAAAAAGTGTCTGTAACAAACGTCCTAGCCCCTCTAGAGTGTATGCGACAGATCCCATTATCCCACATCCTCACCAACATTTGGTGTTAGTGGACATTACATTCAATAGAAACAAACTCTGGTTGATTCAAGGAGGGAAAAAAATATGTAAAGGACTTTGGAAGATTTATAGAACCATTACACAGGGGACTGAGGCACTAGATTCAGCGCTACACAGCCAGGTATGACATGCAAAATCTAGTCCAGTGAGGACACCAATACTAGGCTGCCATCAACTCCAGACCACTGCAGCTATACCACCGACACTCTCAACAGTGCATGTCCTGTTCGTGACCTTGCTGTGGGTCCAGCACCATCATTACCCCTTGGAAGAGTTATTCACAGTCAGCAGCCTCTGACTGATGTAGTCCAGGTCATATGCCCATGCCCTAGCTTCAAGAGAAGCTGGAACCACTAGCATCTGGCATTTCAGCTTCTTAGAAGGAGGCTGGTTTTATATCCAAGCGAGGGAATTCCCCAATCATAACAAGTGGGTTTAGATGCTACGTGGACAAGTTTGACAAATATCCACTACAATGACACTCTGATGAGCATGAAAAAAAAAATATGCTGCTCTTGGTTTAGTTTGCATTTTCTTATTATTATGGAGGTTAAACATCTTTTTTCAAATTTTTATTGGCCATTTGGGTTTCCTCTTCTAGATATTATTTCTCATATATTTTGTCCATATTTTTTACTGAGTTGTTTGCTATTTCATATTGATTTGTAGTTGTTTGTATATTTTGGGTAATTATCTTTTGTCAGTTATATAGGTAGCAATTATATTCTTTTGTTGTGTGGCTTGTATTCTCACTCTATTTTATAGTATTTTCTGTTGTGCAGAAGATTTGAATTTTAATATTGCTGAATTTATCAATTCATGCCTTTAAGATTTGCACTTTTTGGTCCTGCTCAAGAAGTTGTTTCATACATCAAAATCTGAAAGGCATTCTCCTATATTGTCTCTAAAAATTTTATAAAAGTTTTGATTTTTAAATTTAGGTCTTTATCTGGAATTTATTTGTGCGGGTGGGATAAGATGGAGATTTAAATTTGTACATATATATTTTTCCCCACATACAGCCAATTTCTTTTCCCCTAATGATTTGGAAAACCTCAGTTAACACTGTGCTACTAAATTTCTTTTTGTCAGCTTGTAAAGCCTCTATTGTAGAGCTATGCTACCAAATATGATAGGTAGCCATGAGTCACATGTGGCTATTTAATCTTAAATTAATATTAAATAATATCAAACATTTTATTTTTTAGTCACACAAGCCACATTTCAAGTTCTTAATAGCCCCATGTGGGCAGTGGTTTCCATACTGGACATCTTTACATATGAGATTGAGAATTCTTGTCATTGCAAAAAGTTCTACTCAATGATTCTATAGTATTGTCCACTTTGTTCAACTCTGGTCTTATTATAAACTTAAAAATATTGCCATGGCTTTGTAAGTATTGATACTAGACAGGGAAAATCCTTTTTACAAATCCTTCTTTCTTATTAGACTTCAAAATTGGCTTAGTTACCCCTAAACATATATACTTCCAAATGAATTTTACAATCAATTTGTAATGTTCTGTGAAAAGTACTATATAAATGTTTTAAATAATTTTATTGAATTCATAGATTGTGATCCGATGAAGTCACATATTTATGATATTATGCCTTCCCATTCATGACCATGGTATATTTCTGGGTTTACTCAGGCTTTTATGCCGTGTTAATAAAGTTTTATAATTTTCTCCATATGTTTCTCTGCATATATTTTATGATGTTTACTCCTTGTTATCTTATAGTTCTTGCGGTTGTTGTGAATTTATTTTTAAAATAAAATACATTATCTAATTGGTGTAGAATTCTTTATTGTTTGATCTTATATCCATCACTTTTATACCTACTCTAATTTTTCAGTAGATTCTCATATTTTCATACAGACAATCATTTGAGATGTCTGTAAATAATACAATTTTTCTTTCTTTCTAACCCTTATATCTCACTTCTTTATTTTGTCTTTGAGCATTGGCTATGCCCTTCAGTATATATTGCATAGTGATAGTAAGGAAAGAACACCTTGGAATTTATCTCTGAGTTTAATGGGTTCACTTCTAAGTATCATTGGTAAATATATTTTAGACAGACACTCTCTATCATGTTAAAGAAGATTCCTTTCTTTCTTGGTGTGCTATGATATATTTTAGTCATCAATAGATTTTCAAATTTCTTAAAAACTCTATTTCAGCACCCCTTGAGACAATTGTGTGATATTTCAAATTCAAATCTGTAATATGGTTAAGTAGATTATTAGTTTCTATTGCTAAGCCAACTTTGGACTCTTAGGAAAAACCTGATTTTTATTTCATTTTTTATATTTTCAAATTTATTTGTGACTGTCCTTAAGAGTTTTGCATCTGGGTTCTTGAATGAGATTGGGTAATAACTTTCTTATACTATTGCTGTCAGATTTTCGCTCTCTAAAAATTTTAAAAATTATTTGGGACATTTTCTCCTTTTTTCACCCAAAGATATTTGGATGATAGGAGAATTGTCTCTTCCTTGATAATCTTTGATGATTATTTGTTCAGGTCAGATTTTCTTTTGTCCTCTAAGAGTACCTTTTTGAAAACTCAAATCAATTTCTCAAAGATACGGTAGTTTGTCCGTAAGTTTGTAGGCCAAGGAGACACAGTTTGTATTATCTATGTCTAAACAGACACAGAAGGAAACACTAGAAAGAGGGAACTAAGTAAAGGAGCAAGGTCAGAGTAGAACTTGGGAACCAAACCCACTAGTCAAGAGATTGGCCTTTGCAGAGAGGGTGCCTCTCTGGGCAAAGAGAAGGACATCAGCTGACCCAGCCCTCAGCTAGCCAGGTCAGGTCTTCTTTGGAGTATGGGAAAGAGAATAGGGAATGATCAGAGAAGGAAGGATCTAGGATTTGCAGGTATATAAAGGGTTTAAACTAAATTCTAGCAAGAAAAAGCACCAAGGCCCAATTTAGGTCAAACAGCCACACCTATGAAAGTTCCGAATCGCTCTTTCCTAGATATGGCAGGATTCTGTGATTTCAGAACTAAATGACAAAAGTTTTGAAAAATGTTTTAAAGGGCAAATATTTGAAACTTCCAAATTCCAGTAGTCTTATGTGTAAAAAGTAGAAACTACTCTGATATGTCACCTTGATGTAGGGCCAAATAAGATATAGCTTCTTAAGTGAGATAGAAATGAGTGCAAACCTCAACTTTGTCACTCCCTATCTGGGCAACCCTGGGCTAATCAATTAACCTCTTTGGATCTTAGTTTCTTCATAAATGAAGTATAGTAACCACTTTATCAGGCTGTAGGGAGAACTAAATGAGTGAACATATGCAAGGTATTTAGCTGTTGTCAGGTACAAGGTAAGCACTGAATAAATGGCACCGATTATTATCATAAGTCAGGGTTTAAGCCACCTGTATTTTCCTTCTGAGTCCTAATTTATGTATGAAACAGGTGTTCTGATAAGGCTCAAGAAGAACAGTGAGTAATGCAATGTTTTTGTAGTTTTTCCCATTGAGTAAAACTTGGAAAGCTTCATTTCCCCAGGAGACTCACGGGAGCCTGCTGGATCTTGCCAATGGTTAAAGGACTGTCTGTCACAAGAAGGAAGGAGAACACTGATTCTCAGTGGCTGGAATGGATGAGTAACAGCTTCAGGGAAGCAGACAGAGCTCCATACATCCTTCTGCTATGTGGGCCGGTTTCCTGGATTCCCATCCCTGCTTTTGCATTGTCCCCAGGGGCTTTCATTCTTGTCTTTCTTCTCCAGGGTCACAGTATACTCTTCTGGAGTTTCTCAGCCTGACCTTGGGGCTTGCCACAGAATGGGACAAGGTAGCTTCAGTTCTCTACTTCTTGATTTTCCTTAAAGACATGGCTATGAATCCTTTCTTTTTTAAGAGTTCAATAAATAATTTCAGAAATTTACAGGAGAAGAGAATAAGTTCCTGGAATCATATAAATTTGGTAGAGACCTGGCCCTTTATCTGTTAAGTCCTGACTTTCTATGAAAGATGGTAACTAGTGGCCCTGCTGGCTTACTATTCACTACTTTTATTCCTGAGAATAGATTTTATGAGATCATCTGCTTCGTCCTCCATGAAAAGCCATCTTCCTAGATAGTAAGCTTTAAAAGGCCATCAGGGAAGAGCAATGTATGTCCTCTTGTGTTTAGGTGGATAATTTGCCTTGCTGAGCCCTCCAAGCTGAATCACCACTTCTCTCTGGCCCTCTGCACTTTTTGAGCATTTTCTCAGACCTCCCTGGCAGTTTTCTTGAGAAATGAAGAAGCAGTGAGCCATCCATATGGACTTAGACTGAAATTTTTTTCAGGGTTGAAATAAAGGGAATTCAAATGAAGAAAGACTGCTGACTGCTCATGTTCCTAAGCCATAGGACTCTATCCCAGCCCTCTAGCCAATAGGGTATAGAGGAGCTAGAGAAAGTCTCCCCTGAAAATACATAGCAGCCATCCAGTTTCATCAAGGGCCCTGCACAGGCATATCGTCAAATAATTAGAAACATTGCTTTTCTGAATAAAATTTTATTCTTGACAGGAAAGTGTTGGGGTCTCCAGGGCTAAAGTCTCAGCTTCTAGGCTTTGTCACCATGGATCTGACTGCTTTGGTGGGAATGTGGCCTCGCACCAAACTGCTTTCTCAGAGAAGCGTAGATTGGACCCAGTCATGGGCCCTGGGCTCTTGCATCTCAAAGGATAGTTTGAGTTTGCCCTTGAGCTCAGAATGTCTTCTTGGTTTTAAACTAAACTTGTTTTGGATCTTCAATCTCCATTCCTCACTGTCTAGGAATACTGTTTTCTACATTCTTTGGGTCTGACCTCAAAAGTTCAGGAATGCTTGCCTTTTGACATATTCACTTGGACAACTCCCTCATGGGCACAGGGTCTGAGGGAAGTCTAGTCTTTCTTATAGAAGACAAACATGTCTACGTTACTTCTGGTGGAAATGCCAGCCTTGCTCCCTTCAGGGTTACTTTGAAAGAGGTATAAATCACCCAGATCTATAGAAAATGTCTGTAGTTCTGAAAATCCCTAGCTGATCCTATATTTTAACTACCAAAAACAATCTCAATTGTCCCCTGGGAGATGTAGCTTCTCGACTAATGGGCAATGAATGAAGCAATCCTTGCATACGGTGTCTGGTAAATGTATCTAGAAAGATATGACCCCCATTTGGAAAACACCCATCCACAATGAAGTGAGAAATAAAAATAAAGGGCATCTTATAAAATGATTACCTTGTCATTTAAGTCAACAGCGGTGATGCCATGATAGAAACCAGCAGTTGTGCCACATTGTTTTATCACTCTAATTACATCAAGAACACAGTAACTGTCTGGTAGAGATAAGATTAAGGGAAGCAGAGCCCTTATGAAATTTCCAATAGACAGCACCTGGATTTATGGACTGGTTTTGTGTTTGGACATTAAGTTCAATTACTTTTCTTTAGCTCTGAAGAGTTCTGTCACCAGAGAAATATCAGCTGGTTGATCCTTCATCACCCAGCCCAGCACCCACCCTCTCATCAGGCTGGCGTTCATTTGCCCAGATAAGGCAGGGTCTCCCTCTGGGGAACAGAGACTATTTGTTTTCCTTTCCTCCGCCGCCTCCTCCTTTTTATTTTTTTCCTATCTTCCTGGAGTCTGAGCAGAAGAGTCACAGCCCTTCTTGCTGACTGAGAGGCTCAGGATCAAAGGATAATGAAATCATGAATGTCAGTGATAAAAGGGCTCTTTGAGATCATCTAATGTGGCCTCTTCACTCTACACTGGTGGAGACTAAGGTTCATAGGTGATTGTTCAAATCCTGCAGCTGGAGCTGCAACCAGAACTTAGGTTTCTAGGCTCCTGCAGAAATATTAAATTCACTTTTGTCTGTCATACCAAACCTCTGCCCTTCCTTGGCTCACCCCCTGTGTGGGTTCAGCTACCCCTGCCCCAGAATCTGTGCCTGCCTTTAAAAGCTGATAACGACAGGTGCAAAGGGAAGTATAGATCTTGAACTTCCATTCTCTACTTCCTTTACCTCCTCCAGGTGGCTTTCTCAGTTCCTCTCTTCTCCTCCTTTTACTTCCTCTGAGATGAAGGGAAGGATGGCAAATTTTGGCTGCTGTGGCTCCTTCCTCTCTCCCTCCCTTTCTTCCTTTTTGCTGAAGTTGGAGAGACCAAAAATAATTTGGGAACAGCCCAGGTAGCCAAATGCAGATCTTCTCCAACCAGATTGCACAACTGAATCAGCCTGACAACTTTTAAAATCACAGATTCTTGGGTCCCTCCTGGGTCTACTAATAAGAAATCACTGGGAATTAATGTATATGTAGTTTTTTTCCTATGGGCCTCTTGTGTGGCCAGCCCAGCACCAATGAATTGATCACAGTTTGGAAACTGTGGAGACTGGAGTGTATAATATAGAAGTTGGCAATAAAAAAATCCCAGCTGCAGCTCATGTACTTCATTGTGGCCATGAACAAGTAACTTAACCTTCCTGAGACTTAGTTACTCTATGGGAAAAATGGGTTTTTGGGCAAGGATAAATCACAATATGTATACATACTTATGTACACATAATTGTTACATAACATGTATACAATAGACTTACCTGTGCTATACCACACATAAAAATACATGGCCAACAAATGGCAGCTGTTTGTATCCAAGACACTCTAGATCTTCCAGTTAACACCCCATGGCTGAGTCCCTCCCAGGATGTCTCCTTCCTGTCCTCTTTGTGTGGGCCCTAGGTAATGAAGGACCATCTTCCAGTGTCTGTTGTCAGTGAAAATCATAAATCAGTAAGATAACGGTGTTTCTGACCTTGAAGGCAGAATCTTTGTGACTTGCCTGTGAAGTATGTTCAATTTCTTGTTCTAGTCCGTAAACACATGAGCTAATATATACAAACAAGACCCTGGACATTGCGGCTGGATTCTACCCTGACCCAGTCCTGAACTGGGGTACCCCCAAAAGGGGTTTTTTTCATTTGGAAAGCCAGGCAAATAGAAAAGGGATCTAAAAGGAAGAAAAATCCTTAGTTCTAACAGGAGAATCACTATAGGAGCCTCTGTGACCTCACAGTGATTTAGATCTTCTGCTTTTTCTTTCCTTTCCCTACCAGCCATTCAATGTGTAATATATAAAAGGGGCCTCTATTGTTTATGATTCATTCCTTCTTAACTCATTGCAATTTGCCTCTGCAATGCATTAAGGTCACCAATGACCTTCTAGTCACAAATTCAATAGCTTTACTATGATTTCATGGATATAAATTTGTTTCCTAAGAGAAAGCACATTTTTTCCCTAAATTAATTTAACAAACACTTATATAGGGCTTACAGTGTGTCAGGCAATGTTCTGAGTACTTTTCAAATAGGAATTTATCTGTTTTATACCACAACCCTATGAGATAGTCTTTTTTTATGGAGGACACCAAAGTGCAGAGAGATTAGGTAACTTGCCCAAGGTTATATAGCTAGTAAAGTGGCAGAACTGGAATTTAATCCGATATTAAAGGGTGTCATACTGACTCTCAGAGCAAAGCCAACTCTGAACCCACACTTGACAAGGCTGGGGAGACTAGCCAGCTAACTATAAAGTTGTTGAACTTTTTCTTCCTGAGCTCAGGTATCTCTAAGAAGTGAGAAAGAAGCCCAATTCTTGCTCCATGGTAGTTACTGACATTATATTTGCTTCCTCTGCTGCACAATGCCATTGTCAACACTACTCCTCCCCCATATACGAGGTTGTCAGTCAGTCCTATTTTGAGCAGGCTTCAAAGGTGACCTCCACAAATCTCTTCTCTACTGACCACAAAAGAATCCCTCCACAGGATTCAAGTCTACAGCATGTGGTGTAGTCTGCACAAGCATCTCAGAAGTATACCCCATCTCTAGTGCTGTAGATTAGCGGAGATTGGGTAACTACCACTCACAGAATCTCCTCCTCCTCTGTCCCTTCAACCATAAGGAATCAAAGTCTCCCAAGTAACCCGGGCTGGTGGCACGTGCCTGTAATACCAACACTTTGGGAGGCTGAGGTGGGTGGATTACTTGAGGTCAGGAGTTTGGGACCAGCCTGGCCAATATGGCAAAACCCTGCCTCTACTAAAAATACAAAAATTAGTCAGGTGTGGTGACACATGCCTGTAATCCCAGCTACTCGGGAGGCTGAGGCAGGAGAATCACTTGAAACTGGGATGTGGAGGTTGCAGTGAGCCCAGATCACACCACTGTACTCCAGCCTGGGTGAAAGAGCAAGACTTCATCTCAAAACAAAAACAAAAACAGAAACAGAAACGAAACAAACAAACAAAAAAAACAAAGTAGAGTGATCAACTCGTCCCAGTTTACCCAGTGCTTTCCTGGCTTTAATCCTGAAAGTCCTGCATTTTAGGAACCCCCTCAGTTCTGGGGAAACTGGGAAAAGCATTAATTAAAAATGCAAATTCAGAACTCTACCCCAGATCTCCTAAATATAAAGTCTTGTAATTATTATTGTAGTGGACTGTTTTTTTAGGGGCTTAGCCTGACATATCTGGATTCTAATTCAAACTACCAGTGACCATCTGTATGACTTGGAGCTTATTAATCTCTTTAAGCTTTAGTCTCCTATCTGAAAGATAATAAAATGTCATAGTATTGTCATGAGGAATAATATTATGACATGGATAAAGGGCTTACACACAGTACTTGGAAAATTACAGGGAATCAATAAATATTACTCACATATCCATATAACCCATAGACATATTTCTCCTTCATTTGAGGCATTATCAAGTTTCCATATAGTTATGTATTAAATGAAATTTAAACACTCTGGGATCATCAAGGCCCAGGTGGTCTCCATAGATCTTTCCGAAATGCCTCACCAAAAAGCAATTTTTTAGAACAGCACGCTATGTGTATTTTTTGTTGGCTTTTCTCAGTATCTGTCCTATGGTGCCATGCACTCTTTAAAGAAAAAAATCTAAGTAGAATTGAAACTCCTGGTCAACAGGAATCACCAGAGAGAAAGAATCTGTACTTCAAATACTAAACAATTGTAGACATAGAGAATGAGAGTACTCAGCTCTTAGTATGTCAGTTCTGTCATCAAAAGAATTTTTAAAAGAAGAAGTTAAACACAGAATAGTCTAAGAGATCAATCAATGAGTGAGAAAGAAATAATGGAAAGAAGAAAGAGGAGGATGAATAGTAGGATGAAGAGGATTCAGATGAGAATCAGAAAACATTATCCTGGGTAAAGTCTTCCTCACTGAGGTAGTAAGAACGGTATCTAAATGAACACCAGAAGTACATTTGTGTTGTTTTGTTTTGAAACAGGGTCTAGCTCTGTTGCCCAGGCTGGAGTGCAGTGACGTGATCATAGCTCACTGAAGTCTTGAACTTCTAGGCTGAAGTGATCCTCCTGTCTTGCTATGTTGCCCAGGTTGGTCTCAAATTCCTGGCTTCAAGTGATCCTCCCTCCTCAGCCTCCCAAAGCACTGGGATTACTGACGTGAGCCACTGCACCAGCCCCAGAGATACATTTTAAGTGTATTTGTACATTGCACATTGTTTGCTGTCCATATTTCTTGTATATAACTGTTAACTGTTAATACATTTTTCTGATTCATACCATAGCGTAGAGATTTTCTCAATTACTCTTCATGTTGTTATAAAGGCCATAGTTAAAATAATTGCTTTCTAAAAAATCACATTATGTATGTTTCTATTTATTCACTCTTCTCACACTGTTATTTATATACAGAGCTATGACCAACTTGGGAAAATCCTTGAAGGCAAGGTTTCATTCGCTTTTGTGCTTCCTGAGCTCAGCACAGGCTTTGGCACATAGTAGGTACTTAATATTCCTAATGTATTCGATTTACTTGAGATGAAAACGATGTCTGAACATTCTCTTCTAGTACCCAGAGTTGACAGACGGGTGCAGTGGGAAGGGGGTGATCTCATTTGCAATGGAGGATCTGAACAGTCACCCCTTTCAGAACATGCCAGAAAGACAAGAGAGATCAAAAACATTGACTAAAGGTAAATGTAAGTCCTCTGTGCAGTTCTAACTGTGTGATTCAGGCATTCTTAGAACGTACACCCTCACACTGAAAAAAACAAATTAGATGACCTTTACTAAATGTGAGTTTGTAGTGTGCAGCCTTTCCGTCAGTTAATTTCTTGAACATAGCATCTTCATTCATTATTTTAAAAGTCACAGAACTGAAATTCCCATGAATCTCAGAGAAAATGTGTGACTCTTACTAGTTTTGCAACTCTAGGCAAGTTTGGTGGTGTTTTCCTCATCTCCTGAAAAGGCATTATACTTACACCTACTCATGGGGTTATTGTGAGAATCAAGCAATGTCAAGAATGTAAATATTTTAGCAAATAGCCTGGCCCACAGTGAGTGTTCAAACAATTGAAGAAGAAGGAGGAGGAGGCTAGAGTGGGGAGGAGAAGGAGAAACTAGTGTCTAGAAAGATTAAATGAAGCAGTTATATCACCCTGCTTGGATCTGGCACATAGTAGGTCCTCAATAAATGTTCGTTTCCTTCCACACCCAGTGGGTGTTCGGTGAAGTATTGCTGAATTGCTGAATAGTGATCCCTCAATCAATCAATAGCTGAATTAATGAATATTTGACTTGGAATTAAGCAGTTCTATTTTAGACAGTTTTCTGAGTAAGCAAGTTCTTCGGTGATTTTTTGACCTTACTATGTGAAACCTCCTCCAGACTGAAGGTTTCCAACGTTCTCTCTTCAAACTTCCCTGAAAGTTTTTCTATGTGACACTTTAGGTCATAAATTTAATAAGTGATGCTGATATCTTGCATTGCCAGGTGATTAGAAGATTCTCTGAATAGACAGTACCAGTCCCTTTTCAGTGTTGCAGAGTGGGGCAAATATTCAGGAGCAAGGCCAGTCACTTGATAAAGCTCCAGGTGAGCCAAAGCTGAAAGGAATGGACAATCTTGAGGCTGGATATAATCCATGCGAGTGATGCTCAGAAAGCAAGCCTGGAGATGGAGGTGGCCACATTCTGCCCACATGCAGCCTAAAAAGGAAGGTCCTTCCCAAATCCCTGCCCACCTTCCTTCTTCCCTGTATTCAATGAATATTTATTCCTGATATGCATGGCCCTCAAGATATAGTAGTGATAAGACCTAGCTCCTGTCCTCATGCAGACCTCTAGTCTAGCTGTGCCTGCATCCTCAAGCCAAATGTATCTGCCACTGCCTCTAACCTCAGCTCTGAGCAGATGCTGTTCAGCTCATCTTCATGTCTTTTAAAAAGATCTTTATATTTTGAAATAATTTTAGATTGACAGAAGCACTACAAAAACACTACAAATAATTGATGTATACTCTTCACTCAAATTTCCCCAATTTTAAAATTTTACTACCATGACTTTATCATCTACATACAACATATTCTAAAGCCTTTGGGAGTAATTTGCAGACATGAGGCTCCTTTACGTCTAAGTACTTCTGTATGTATTTTATCAATGCAAAGGCATTCTCTTATATAACCATAGTACCATTCTGAAAAGCAGCAAACTAATGTTAATGCAGTATTATCTAATTTACAGACCATAGTCAAATTTAGTCAGTTATCCCGCTAGTGTCCTTTATAGCAAAAGAAAAAAAAATGGATCCAGAATCCAAACTAGGGACCCACATTGCTTTTAGTTGTTATGTCTTTTTAGTCTTCTTTAACCTGAAAGAGTTCCTCAATCTGTCTTTGTCTTTCATGACCTTCATGTCTTTAAGAGCACAGGCCAGTTGTTTGGTAGATAGTTCCTCAATGCAGGGTTGTCTAATGTTTCTTTATGATTTGGTTCAAGATGTGCATTTTTGTTGAAGTAGCACAGAAATGATGCTGTGTTCTCAGGACATCATATCAGGAGGCATGTAATAGACTATTGTCCCAGGATTGTGATGTTAACTTTGATCACTTGGCTAAGGTAGTATCTCTTAGCTTTCTCTACTACGAAGGTATGATTTTTCTTCTTGTAATTTTAAAATGTTTGGTAAAGAGGTACTCTGAGACTATGTAGACATTCTATTTCTCATCAAAATTTCACTAATTAAATTTAGCATCCATTGATGAGTCTTACCTGAAAAATTTATTACTCTAGGCGGTTGTCAAATGGTAATTTTCTAATTTCATCATTCTCTATTTATTATCTGGAGTTCTACTGTAAGAAAATAGGTTTCTGTTCTTCATTATTTATGTATACAGCAGGTCCTCGAATACCATCGTTTTGTTCAACATTGTTTTATTGTAACATTGATGAGAAAAAAACGATCGCTTCCCAGTGGGGCCACTGTGTGTGTGGAGTTTGCACTTTCTCCCCACATCTGCATGGGTTTTCTCTTGGTACTCTGGTTTCCTCCCACATCCTGAAGATGTACACATGAAGTTAGTTGGCATATCTACACACCGTCCCAGTCTGAGAGAGTCTGGGTGTGGGTGTGAGTGTACCCTGTGATGAGTCAGGAGGCCACCCCATCACAGGGTGCTCAAGGTTCCTTCCTTGCACTCTGAGCTGCTGGGATAGGCTCTGGTCATCCGCAACCCTGAACTGGAATAATTAGGTAAATCATCATCTTACTTCTTTTTTTATTAATCTTTCTTAAATGCATGTATGGCTCACATTCACCTCAATGTTGAATATTGGATGTGTTTGGGGTCTTTATTTAGAAGTTTGACAATGTTTCTGTGACTAGAAACATGCCATAGAAAATTAACTCTTGTTTATATCAATTAGCCTATAGTAAAATTGGTTTCATTACATGACGTTTTACCTAAGGTCACAATTTCCAAGAATCTGTTGACAATGTTAAATGAGGGCTTAACATCTGTATGTGGGTGTGTCTAATATAATGTATAAATATACTGATACACATAAAAACATGCACATGCACACATTCACACACACACACATCAGCACAAATCACCAAAAATATAGTGATTAAAACCACACAAATGTATTATCTTAAAGTTCTAGAAGTCAAAAGCTCAAAGTGAGTCTTATTGGGCTAAACTCAAGGCGTCAGCAGGCCTGCATGCCTTCTGCAGGCTCTAGGGAGAAGCCATTTCTTGCCTTTTTCAGCTCCCAGAGGCTGTCTACATTCCTTGGCCCATGGCTCCCTTCCAGAAGTCACATCTCTCCAACCTTTGTCTTCATCATCAGGTCTCCTTCTCTGACTCTTCTCCCTCCCTCTTTCACTTATAAGGACTCTTGTGATTACATTGTTCCTGCCTGGATAATCCAGAAAAATCTTACTCAAAATCCTTAACTTGATCGTGTCTGCAAAGTCCCTTTTACCAGGTCAACATATTCACAAGTTCTAGGGATTAGGACATGGACAATTTGGGGGACCTTTATTCTGTCTACTACAATCAGCATGGACTCATGAAGTCTTATTTTATTTGATGAATTTTAATCGGCTGCATTATTTATTTTGCCTCTCAAATTGTCCGAGATGTGGTCAGTGGCAACTCTAATTTGGCCCCCTGCTCCTCTGTTCTTTTGACCTGCCCCATCATTCTTTGAGCACTTCCATGCTTTTTGGCACGAGATGTTCTAGATTCCACTTGTACCTTCCCTGCCCAGTCCTGGAATGAGCCATTTCCTGAGAAGCTCTGCTTTCTTTTATTGAAGAATAATACTTAGATACAAAGATCTAGACATTTGGTATGTTCATTGCTACAGGGGTCTCTCATTGGACAAGGCTAGGAAATGTGTGTATATATGTGCATGTTTTGTGAATATATATGCATATATACACACATGTTTATATGTATATGTAGATGTAAATATCCATATATATTAACACACACAGTTATACCCCCTCTGTTTATCTGTGTGTCTGTGTGTAGTTTTCATTTTCACCCCTTGTCTGCATGGGTTTTCTCTGGGTACTCCGGTTTCCTCTCATCCTGAAGATGTACACATGAAGTTAGTTGGCGTGTCTACATCATCTACTTATTTCTAAGTATATCTCTGTATATAAAAAGTTATGAGTTCATGCTGATACTGCCAATTCCAATCCAACACCACAGGATTTATTCTAGCCTTCTCCATTTCCGTATTTGTAACTCCCTTCTCTGACATTGAGAACTCTAGCTCTCATTATCCATAATATATTTAACATCTTTGTTCAACCTTAGAAATATTTACAGTAGTTTTTGCAATTGCTAGCCCATACTCCTGTGTAAACAGATCTTTTAAACTACAGTTCAGTATTTGTTTATGGTTCCTTATGTCATTAGCTGGAAGATATACAGTCAAAATATGGAATTCAAAGTTTCCTTGGGGTTAATTCTCCATCTCTGCATTCAGTGCCATTGGGTCTTCATGCTCCTTTGATCTTGTTTTCCACAACACGAACGACCATTTCACTTCGCCAAGCAAATGTTGATCAAAAACTACAAATCAATTGGAAAACCTTCCTGTTGGAGTCAGCCTGTGTGATAGCTTCCTTGCAGCCATTTTTATTTTATCTTAAATTGTTTTCTTTTCTCTGGGTCCCTCCAATCAAAATAAATGGAGCATAAGGGTATGACGGTGACCTCTCATCATTCTAAACTTCCATGGAGCCTTCCAGATAAAGCATGTAAAGCTTTGTAAAGTCAATGAAAACAACCCCCTGGTTAGAGAAAAGTGGCAAAGACCATTAAAAGGATGAGCAAAAAGAAGCTGAAGCCATGCGATCATGTTCCTTGCAATTCTACCTTTTTGGGTTCTCCCAATAGCAGTAATATTTTGTTTACATATCTATAATGTCTAGGATTTCTGCTTGATCTCTGCAACATCCATTAAGCATAAGGAGGCGGATATTACTTTTCCCATCTTATCAAAGAGAAAATTGAGGTTCAGGTAGATTAAATAACTGACCGGGGCACCCTGCTTACTCTGTGGTCAGGACCAGAACAGAAATCTCCTGTGGAGAAATTTGTTTTTAATTTAAAAAGTTATATTACAAAAGCACAATTTTTACTGTAACAAATTAAGTAATTCAGAATGTATAAATAAAAGTTAATAGTCTTTCCCCCCTCTCCCAACATGTCGCCAATGTTCACCGTGTAGGGTGAGTCCTTCTATACTTTTAGCTTTCAAGAAATGTGTGAAGCCTTGAGACCCTCACAAACTCCAAGATTCCAAGAGTATCTGGTTCCTATGAGATGAGGGAACTGAAACAAAAGATGCAATTCACGATGCCAGTCTAATGCTCTGATGCACTGACTGTCTTTAGACCTGCTAGGGATGGATGCTCAAATTATAATTGTTGAAGAGAGAGGAGGTTCTACTCCCTGGAGTCCCCATGGCCCTTGGGGACCATGATGGTTAACTTTATGTGTCAACTACAGTGGGCTACGGGGGTGCCTCAATTAAACAATGTGTATGGGTGTGTATGTGGGTGAGGTTGTTTTTAGCATTTACATTGGTGGACTTCCTTCTCCAATGGGGTGGGCATCATCCAATCTGTTAAAAGCATGAACACAACTAAAGGTAGAGGTGGAAGAAGGAATTGGCCTCTTTTCCTGCCTCACTGCTTGAGCTGGGACATTCTATCTCATCTTCTTTGGCTCTTGGACTGGAACTTACATGATCAGCTCCTCTGGTTTTCAGACTTTTGGACTCATACTGAATTACAACACCAGGTTTCTTGGGTCTCCAGATTATGTCATGGGACTTCTCAGCCTCCATAATCATGTGCTTGCTCTCTCTCTCTCTCTTTCTCTCTCTTTGTTTTCCTCTGGATAACACTGACTAACATGGAAACATACAAATGTCTTCTCAGTTACTTCTGAGTCTCATTTTTACTGTCTCTAAAATGGGAATCATGACCCAGTTGCACTCTAAATTCTTGTTAGATGGATAAACTCATGATAAATAACCCACTTGCTATGTCCTTCTCAGGAAAATTTTACATTCTTAATATATTCCCATGCTGGGGAGGCTATGAATTGTTAGCAGTGTGCAAGAAGATGTGAAAGTCTTCCTCTTCCTCTTGGAGAGTATTCACCTTTTTTGGGGAGCTGAACAGCATTGCCAACAACATCTGACTCTCAACTCACCATCCTTCCCTAGGAATCCTCATCTTGTTTTCTATCTGCACCTCCTTTAGCAGCCACGACTCTCTTGGACGGCTAGTGATATCCACTTCTAGCCCCGGGTAACTCTGCTGGACTGTTTTGTCTCCAGGGAAGGTCCAGGCTCTTTCAACCTCTTTTAGGTTCCCATATTTAAAAGAAGCATGAATCAAGCACCATAGCTGCAGAAACTGATGTCTGTAATTCAATGTAGGGAATGAATAACTGTCCAGGGAATTTTCTTCAGAAATTCATACAAAGCTTAGCAGTGGATATCAAATTCCTGCCCTCATCTCCCTTCAGTGGGTGTTTTCCAAGAATCAAGGAATCCATAGATTTGGGTTCTAGCCATCTCTGGCATGATTTCTTGAACAATTAGCTTCAGTCTCTGAGTCTTACTTTACCCATTCGTGACAGGGACCGTTTTGACTGGATGAGATTTTCCTCTCTTCCAGTCCACACATGCTAGACTTCCAAACTGAGACTCAGCCACTATTCAGATTTCACACAGCCTTTTCTCTCCCCACATGCCTTGACTAGAACTCAGGTCTTGAGCTCAGCCCCCAAGCTCTTACTCGTTAATAGTAGGGTTTCTCTTTGCTAATGGCCAGCCGGACCCTGGACCAGCTTTCTTTGCTCACAAGAGGTCAGGCAATCTATTCTCCTCCTCTAATTAGAATGAAGCAAGGTTCACAAACCCAGTGTTGTAGTAGAGCCTGGTGAATAAATTCCCATTCACTGTGGAGGCATTAGAATTTATAAGAAAAATCCAGCACAGATTTTTCAGCCAGCCTACCTACCTCCCAGAAGGCTCATAGGTTCTAAAATTAATCACATCCTTTTATTTTTCCCCTATTCCTATTCCGATTTTACATTGTTACTCACCCCAGCAAGATGGTCAAAGGTTTAGTTCAGCAGTTTCCAACCTGGGGTCTCCAGATCTGTGGGGAATCCATGAAGGGAATCGTGGAAGTCTTTGAGCTATTTTCAATATTTCCAAAAGCCTGGCAGAAATTGTATATTATTCTAGATAAGGCTGCATAGGCTAACTAAAATGTCAGGTTGCTTAGGTTTTTGGCCAAATCCTATCCGTTCGTTGTGTAGCTTTAGTTATTAGGCGTTGATCTAAAATTGGAACTGGATGACATGTGTGTCTTTGATGAATAAGAAAGGAGAAACACTATTAGTTATACATGCAGGTGGCTCATTAGACAAAATATTTTAAGGTATGGGGTCTATGTGGAAAAAATAATAAAAGGGGCCCTTGACAATGAAGAAATTAGAATCCCAGGCTAGCTGCCCACAGGCTTAACCCACAAATTGTCTTCACATTACCATTTCAGTCTTGCTTAGGGAGAGGCTTGAATAAAGTTGTCAACAGCAATGATTCCTTTTCCTTGGCATATATGGATCTGCTGTGGAGGAAAGCCAGGTATCTGCCTAGACAAACATTTTCCAAATTCAGAAACCTTTAAAGAAATTCTAAGGGAGTTGTGGAAATAAGAGCTACAGCAGGGAGAAATGATGGGTTCCTAAAATTTGCTGGTATGCCAGGGCTGGTATGTGTGTTTTGGAGTATATATGAGTGTGTGTGTGTGTGTGTGTATGTGTGTGTGTGTGTGTGTTGGAAAGAATCTAGATGTATGTTTGTATGATTGATGGATGGGTGTAGAGTAGAAGTGAGTGACAATTTGTGTGAGTCTATAGTTGTGTTCGGATGATGGCTGGTAAAAAAATGTCTATGAAGTTATATGCAGTGTGTGTATGTGTATGTGTGTGTGTGTTCATGGGTGAGGAGCTGGATATGGATAGGTGGGGAGGCGAGCGGACAGTCAGTGCTATGTGCACACTTGTGTGTGGATATGCCGGGAGTGAAGTAGAGCCCTGGAGTCTCCTAATATAAACATTTGAAAGAATCTCTCCCTTAAGCACCTACAGAGTGCAAATACAATAGACAGAGTTTATGATTTCATAGATTCTAAATAAATGGAGGGTTAAATCAAGTTCACCTGAAACAAAACAGCCTGTAATAAAGCGGCTGGTGAGACAGAATCTGGCAGAGGGCTGCTGATCATATCTTCCCGACCTATCCACAAAGGTTGGCTGCTTTCTCTCCCCAGCTCTTCAGCCCTGTCTGTTAGGGAGCAAGAGAACCTCGGTGGGTATTGCTGTGAAGAAGAAATGAATTCCGTCCTGGCCAGACAGACAAGGGGTCTGGGGATCCTTTCTATGGATGAGAGGGTAAAACAGTCAAGAGGTAGTGGGCTCCCCTTACAGCAGCCTCTGGGGAGTTCAGTTGTGAGGCTCCCAGCTGGCTGGAATCTTGAGAGCTTGTGGTTGTGGAGAGTATGAGAGGAGGAAGGGGAAGAATACCATGGACTCTGTTTTATGATGGAAGTCTAAATCACCTCTGGCTGCTTTTATCACAGAGGCCTGGATCTGCTGTTTGCCCTCAGTCATCCCTGCCTGTCTTATCCAGATGTCAGGAGAGTCTCTCAAGAACATGGGTCTCCTGGTCCCAAAGCTGTGGCTTCACAACAGAGCTCCCATTCTCAGCATGGGAAGGTTTTCTGTTGGTGGTTGTTTTGCTCTGCTTTTCGCCTGTTAGATCCATTCCACAACATACAGGGAATTTCTTTTGATGGTGTCTCTACATCCAATCAGTCATATCTCAGTGCATGTTTATAGGCCTCACAATGCCTGGGCTAAAGCCAGAATGTCCAAAGCCAGCCAGTATGTGAGGAATGGGGGCTTTGATGTGCAACCGTTGCATCTTGTGTGAGTCTGATAGGCCAGGCTCAGGTCCCTGGAGACATGGGTGCCCCATACATCTCTCTTCCCTCTTTGTCCCCATCTTAAGGTAGACTGCCCACTTCAGGCCTCGTTCCCTTTAATCAAATGCACTTTCAAAAGCCCAGATCTGATCATCTTACTCTGGCTCAAAATTTTTTCTCTGCAACAAAAACTCTAAAAGCATTTACTTGATATTTCTAGTCTTGATTGGGCCTTTAAAATGATATTCTGTTGCTGTCATCATCATTGTTGTTGTTTTGTTTTTGTTTTTTAAATTTTTGTTTTATTTCCTTAAGTTATTGGGGAACAGGTGGTGTTTGGTTACATGAGTAAGTTCTTTGGTGGTGATTTGTGAGATTTTGGTGCACCCATCACCCGAACAGTATACACTGTACCCTATTTGTAGTCTTTTATCCCTCACTCCCTTCCCACCCTTTCCCCCTGAGTCCCCAAAGTCCATTGTGTCATTCTTACACCTTGGCATCCACATAGCTTAGCTCTCACATATCGGTGAGAACATACGATGTTTGGTTTTCCATTCCTGAATTTCTTCACTTTGAATAGTAGTCTCCAATCTCACCCAGATGGCTTCAAATGCCATTATTTCATTCCTTTTTATGGCTTAGTAGTATTCCATCATATATATATGCCACAGTTTCTCTATCCACTCATTGATTGATGGGCATTTGGATTGGTTCCATGTTTTTGCAATTGCAAATTTTGCTGCTATAAACATGTGTGTGCAAGTACCTTTTCCATATAATGACTTCTTTTTTTCTGGGTAGATACCCAGTAGTGGGATTGCTAGATCAAAAAGTAGTTCTACTTTTAGTTCTTTAAGGAATTTCCACACTGTTTTCCATAGTGGTTGTACTAATTTACATTCCTACCAGCAGAGTAGAAGTGTTCCCTCATCACCACATCCACACCAACATCTACTGTTTTTTGATTTTTTAATTATGGCCATTCTTGTAGAGGTAAGGTGGTTTTGATTTGCATTTCCCTGACCATAAGTGATGTTGAGCACTTTTTTCATATGTTTGTTGGCCATTTGCATATCTTCTTTCGAGAATTGTCTATTCATGTCCTTGGCCCACTTTTTGATGGAATTGTTTTTTTTTTTTTTTTTTTTTTTCTTGTTGATTTGTTTGAGTTCATTGCAGATTCTGGGTATTAGTCCTTTGCCAGATTCATATATTGTGAAGATTTTTTTCCACTCTGTGAGTTGTCTGCTTACTCTACTGACTGTTCCTTTTTTCATGCAAAAGCTCTTTAGTTAAGTCCCAGAAATAAATCTTTGTTTTCATTGCATTTGCATTTGGGTTCTTGGTCATGAAATCCTTGCCTAAGCCAATGTCTGGAAGGGTTTCTCCAATGTTATCTTCTAGAATTTTTAGAGTTTCAGGTCTTAGATTTAAGTCCTTAATCCATCTTGAGTTGATTTTTGTATAAGGTAAGAGATAAGGATCCAGTTTCATTCTCCTACATGTGACTAGTCAATTATCCCAGCACCATTTGTTGAAAAGGGTGCCCTTTCCCCACTTTATGTTTTTGTTTGCTTTGTTAAAGATCAGTTGGCTATAGGTATTTGGGTTTATTTCTGGGTTCTCTATTCCATTCCATTGGTCTATGTGCCTATTTTTTATACCAGAACCACGCTGTTTTGATGACTATGGCCTTAGAGTATAGCTTGAAATCAGGTAATGTGATGCCTCCAGATTTGTTCTTTTTGCTTAGTCTTGCTTTGGCTATGCAGGCTTCTTTTGGTTCCATGTGAATTTTAGAATTGTTTTTTCTAATTCTGTGAAGAATGATAGTGGTATTTTGATGGGAATTGCATTGAAATTGTAGATTTCTCTTGACAGTACAGTCATTTTCACAATATTGATTCTACCCATCCATGAGCATGGGATGTGTTCCCATTTGTTTGTGTCATCTATGCGTTCTTTCATCAGTGTTTTGTAGCTTTCCTTGTAGAATTCTTTTACCTCCTTGGTTAGGTATATTCCTAAGTATTTTATTTATTTTTGCAGCTATTTTAAAAGGGGTTGAGTTCTTGGTTAGATTCTCAGCTTGGTCACTGTTGGTGCATAAAAGATCATTATTGTTTTTAACTACATTTACAGCCTCTCCTTTTGCACTGTTCAAACAAGTTTTTGCCTAAGGCTGTTGAGCACAGGCTAAGGAAAGAGAAAAGAGAAAATTACACAGTAGAGGGAAGAACCTGTCCATCTACATTTCTTTCTAATATTTTTAAAACTGTGTTGTTAAATTTTCAATCAATCTGTAATATACCTTTATGAAGGATTTTTGTTTCAACATGGATAGCCAAATCTCTCTACCCTATTACAGTATTCATCCTTTTCCCATTGATTGAAAAATCTAAATCTATAATTCAAAATAATCCATATAGTCTTTTACAGGAATTACTATTTTATTCTTCTGATACATTTATCTGCTCAACTGGTCAGCAAATTACAATCCACTCGTCAAATTTGGCCCACCATCCATTTTTTGTACAGCCCATGAGCTAAGAATGATTTTACATTTTTTAATTGTTTAAAGAAATCAAAAGAAGAATATTTCCTGAAACATAAAAATATATGAAATCAAAATTTCAGTGTCCATAAATAAAGTTTTACTGGAACACACAACCTTCATTTGTTACATATTGCATTTGGCAGTGTTTACACAGCTGAGCTTAGCAGTTGTAACAGAAACCATGTGACTCACAAAGTTGAAAATATTTACTCTCCTTACAGAAAAAGTTTGCTCATCCCTGATTTATTCCAAAACCAATAGAGCATTGTTTAAATACTCTAATTGATAAATGGTTCAATACCTACTAGGCCACAGAGGACTCAAGTTTCATGGGACCTAGAGCTGATATAATTTGCAGGTCGTCTTAAAAAAGAATACCAAATTACAGTTACAAAATTAAGTATAAAAGTAAATGCTTCTTGAGAATGAGAAAAAGATCACAATAAATTACAAATTCTTGGAAGTTTTTAAGAAACACTTTTTTAATTTTTTTTGAAGTTTTAAAAAACTTTTTAAACATTTTTTGTTTAAAATACTACAAATATCATACAATTCAGAAAAAATAATATATTATCCATATTAACTAACTGCCGGACACACTTCTGCTATACTTTTTTGTCCTTCCATTTTTAGGCTAAACAGAACTTGTCACTTCTCTCAACATGATAATGATTTTATAATATCTTCTACAGGGAGAATAAAAAGTTGGTCTAACTTTCCTTTAACACAGTTAATTAAAATGTAGGTTTTTGTTTTACTATAGATAGCTTTATAAAGTTTCTTTTACCGAGAGATCCACTGTTAGTCTGATGGACTTCCTTTTGTGGGTAACCCGACCTTTCTCTCTGGCTGCCTTTAACATTTTCTCCCTCATTTCAACTTTGGTGAACCTGACAATTATGTGTCTTGGAGTTGCTCTTCTCGAGGAGTATGTTTGTGGCGTTCTCTGTATTTCCTGAATCTGAATGTTGGCCTGCCTTGCTACATTGGGGAAGCTCTCCTGGATAATATCCTGCAGAGTGTTTTCCAACTTGGTTCCATTCTCCCCGTCACTTTCAGGTACACCAATCAGACGTAGATTTGGTCTTTTTACATAGTCCCATATTTCTTGGAGGCTTTGTTCATTTCTTTTTATTCTTTTTCCTCTAAATTTCCCTTCTGACTTCATTTCATTCATTTCATCTTCCATCACTGATACCCTTTCTTCCAGTTGATCACATCGGCTCCTGAGGCTTCTGCATTCTTCACGTAGTTCTCCAGCCTTGGCTTTCAGCTCCATCAGCTCCTTTAAGCACTTCTCTGTATTGGTTATTCTAGTTATACATTCGTCTAAATTTTTTTCAAAGTTTTCAACTTCTTTGCCTTTGGTTTGAATTTCCTCCTGTAGCTCGGAGTAGTTTGATCGTCTGAAGCCTTCTTCTCTCAACTCGTCTAAGTCATTCTCTGTCCAGCTTTGTTCCATTGCTGGTAAGGAACTGCGTTCCTTTGGAGGAGGAGAGGCACTCTGCTTTTTAGAGTTTCCAGTTTTTCTGCTCTCTTTTTTCCCCATCTTTGTGGTTTTATCTACTTTCGGTCTTTGATGATGGTGATGTACAGATGGGTTTTTGGTGTGGATGTCCTCTCTGTTTATTAGTTTTCCTTCTAACAGACAGGACCCTCAACTGCAGGTCTGTTGGAGTTTGCTAGAGGTCCGCTCCACACCCTATTTGCCTGGGTATCAGCAGCAGTGTCTGCAGAACAGTGTATTTTCGTGAACAGCGAATGCTGCTGTCTCATCGTTCCTCTGGAAGTTTTGTCTCAGAGGAGTGCCCGGCCGTGTGAGGTGTCAGTCTGCCCCTAGTGACACCTCCCAAGACTAAACCAGGAAGAAGTTGAATCTCTGAATAGACCAATAACAGGAGCTGAAATTGTGGCAATAATCAATAGCTTACCAACCAAAAAGACTCCAGGACCAGATGGATTCACAGCCGAATTCTACCAGAGGTACAAGGAGGAACTGGTACCATTCCTTCTGAAACTATTCCCATCAATAGAAAAAAAGGGAATCTTCCCTAACTCATTTTATGAGGCCAGCAATACCTGATACCAAAGCTCGGCAGAGACACAACCAAAAAAGAGAATTTTAGACCAATATCCTTGATGAACATTGATGCAAAAATCCTCAATAAAATACTGGCAAACCGAATCCAGCAGCACATCAAAAAGCTTACCCACCATGATCAAGTGGGCTTCATCCCTGGGATGCAAGGCTGGTTCAATATACGCAAATCAATAAATGTAATCCAGCATATAAACAGAACCAAAGACAAAAACCACATGATTATCTCCATAGAGGCAGAAAAGGCCTTTGACAAAATTCAACAACCCTTCATGCTAAAAACTCTCAATAAATTACGTATTGATGGGACGTAACTCAAAACAATAAGAGCTATCTATGACAAACCCACAGCCAATATCATACTGAATGGGCAAAAACTGGAAGCATTCCCTTTGAAAACTGGCACAAGACAGGGATGCCCTCTCTCACCACTCCTATTCAACATAATGTTGGAAGGTCTGGCCAGGGCAATTAGGCAGGAGAAGGAAATAAAGGGTATTCAATTAAGAAAAGAGGAAGTCAAATTATCCCTGTTTGCAGATGACATGATTGTATATCTAGAAAACCCCATTGTCTCAGCCCAAAATCTCCTTAAGCTGGTAAGCAACTTCAGCAGTCTCAGGATACAAAATCAATGTGCAAAAATCACAAGCATTCTTATACACCAATAACAAACAGAGAGCCAAATCATGAGTGAAATCCCATTCACAATTGCTTCAAAGTGAATAAAATACCTAGGAATCCAACTTACAAGGGACATGAAGGACCTCTTCAAGGAGAACTACAAACCACTGCTCAAGGAAATAAAAGAGGATACAAACAAATGGAAAAACATTCCATGCTCATGGGTAGGAAGAATCAATATCGTGAAAATGGCCATACTGCCCAAGGTAATTTATACATTCAATGCCATCCCCATCAAGCTACCAATGACTTTCTTCACAGAATTGGAAAAAACTACTTTAAAGTTCATATGGCACCAAAAAAGAGCCCACATCGCCAAGTCAATCCTAAGCCAAAAGAACAAAGCTGGAGGCATCACGCTACCTGACTTCAAACTATACTACAAGGCTACAGTAACCAAAACAGCACGGTACTGGTATCAAAATAGAGATACAGATCAATGGAACAGAACAGAGCCCTCAGAAGTAACGCGGCATATCTACAACTATCTGATCTTTGACAAACCTGAGAAAAACAAGCAATGGGGCAAGGATTCCCTATTTAATAAATGGTGCTGGGAAAACTGGCTAGCCATATGTAGAAAGCTGAAACTGGAACCCTTCCTTACACCTTATACAAAAATTAATTCAAGATGGATTAAAGACTTAAACATTAGACCTAAAACCATAAAAACCCTAGAAGAAAACCTAGGCATTACCACTCAGGACATAGGCATGGGCAAGGACTTCATGTCTAAAACACCAAAAGCAATGGCAACAAAAGCCAAAATTGACAAATGGGATCTAATTAAACTAAACAGCTTCTGCACAGCAAAAGAAACTACCATCAGAGTGAACAGGCAACCTACAAAATGGGAGAAAATTTTCACAACCTACTCATCTGACAAAGGGCTAATATCCAGAATCTACAATGAACTCAAACAAATTTATAAGAAAAAAACAAACAACCCCATCAAAAAGTGGGCAAAGGATATGAACAGACACTTCTCAAAAGAAGACATTTATGCAGCCAAAAGACACATGAAAAAATGCTCATCATCACTGGCCATCAGAGAAATGCAAATCAAAACCACAATGAGATACCATCTCACACCAGATAGAATGGCAATCATTAAAAAGTCAGGAAACAACAGGTACTGGAGACGACGTGGAGAAATAGGAACACTTTTACACTGTTGGTGGGACTGTAAACTAGTTCAACCATTGTGGAAGTCAGTGTGGCGATTCCTCAGGGATCTAGAACTAGAAATACCATTTGACCCAGCCATCCCATTACTGGGTATATACCCAAAGGACTATAAATCATGCTGCTATAAAGACACATGCACACATATGTTTATTACGGCAATATTCACAATAGCAAAGACTTGGAACCAACCCAAATGTCCAACAACGATAGACTGGATTAAGAAAATGTGGTACATATACACCATGGAATACTATGCAGCCATAAAAAATGATGAGTTCACGTCCTTTGTAGGGACATGGATGAAACTGGAAATCATCATTCTCAGTAAACTATTACAAGGACAAAAAACCAAACACCGCATGTTCTCACTCATAGGTGGGAATTGAACAATGAGAACACATGGACACAGGAAGGGGAACATCACACTCTGAGGACTGTTGTGTGGTGGGGGGAGGGGGGAGGGATAGCATTAGGAGATATATCTAATGCTAAATGACGAGTTAATGGGTGCAGCACACCAGCATGGCACATGTATACATATGTGACTAACCTGCACATTGTGCACACGTACCCTAAAACTTAATGTATAATAATAATTTTTAAAAAAAGTTTCTTTTGGCATCATACATAGCTATTGGTATTGCCAGTTAATGTTTTAAGATTTTTGCCAAATTTGGAAAAGCCTCTAGCCAATTTCACTTATACCTGAACTGTAAGGTTTTGGAGCCTTCCAAATTTTCTCGTGCTGTAATTAATCTGATACACTCTGAACTGACAACACTCGTTAAGCATTTTCACGTCAATACTCTTTGTTTAGTGGTAAATTATAAGTGTATGTTATTTTTGTTGACAGTGACATCTTGTGTCAAATGGGCAATAAATGTCAATATTTTCCCAGTGTGTTTCTGTGATCCACTCATCTTCATTACTTGGCTTATCAAACAATGTATGTGCTTATTCATAACTTCTATTTAAAACATCTCTCTTTCTCATTGATAATTACCACTTTTGATGTAACCAGTGTTTTTTTTTTCTATTTTCTCCTCCATGTCTGCATAATTTATGTTAATTTTATAACTCATCTTTATAATTTTGGTTTCCCATTTCATTTATCCTTTGACTTATTTCTCTACTCTTTAATAACAAATTTTAAAATGACAAAAGAAGCTACTCTTTGCATCCATCTAAATCAGGAGTCTATTATTTCTGTCTTATTGAACTGTTCCAAAACTCCTTCCAAATTGCAGTTAAAAGAGTGTATTTGAGCTTTATCAACTTTACAAATAAATTTTTCATCCACTTGCTTTCTGGTTTCTCTCTTTAAAATGAATGTTGAGTTCTGGAAATCATTGTAAGCATATAGCATGGCTTTAGCAATGTGTTTAGGTTCTGGCCAAGAGGAAGTTGAGTTTGGGAGAGATGTATGGCGTTTCCATCACTTCTGTGTATGACTTGGTTAATGCTAAGCCATCCAATGTAGCCAAAGCCCCCAGCAACCACCATGGTGCCACCACCCATCCTGAACCCATTCTGCCACTACTCCAGCATGGAACCAAGTTCAAGTGTGACTGCATGGAATGCTGAGCCAAAAAATAAATGTGCTTGGGGAATCTTATTTTGGCAACTTTTACAAAAACATAAGACCATAACATGTCAGCACATAGCCACATGCCTCCCTGGTCCTAGAGAGGGGCCAGGCAAATGAAGAGTCTGATGTTCAAGTTTGTTAGTTTCATGAGAAATCCAGCTCTGCTAGTGGGGCATGTTTCCCTTCAGTGTCCATTCTCAAAGTTGCCTTGGGTCTACATTTTCCCCCTTTTCTATATACTTGATTGTCAATGTGTCAAGTTCCATGAAAAACCTTTAGGATTTTATTAGGATTGCATTGACATTATGGATAAATTTGGGTTCTGTTCTCATCCTTCCAATACCATATCTTCTCATCAAGAATGAGTTATATCTGTTCACTCCTTCAGGCCTTTTTCACATCTTTCAGTAAAGTTTTGCATTTCTCACAATATATGATTTTCATTTACTTGCTCTCTAAGCCATTTATTTTTGTTTGCGGATCTTAAATCATATTACTAAATTTCTTGTTAGTTCTAATATTTGCCAGTAGCCTAGGCAGAGGTTTATATTGTCTGCTCATAAAAAGGATATTTTTGTCTCTGTTTCCCTGATATTTATAACCTTTCTTCTTTCCTGTCTTCATCATATAGGGCTTGAAGTACAGTGCTAATGTTTCCAGCAGATTCCTTAATCTTGTGAGGGGAGTTGCTCTCTATTTCTGGTTTCCTAAGAGGCTTCTTTCAATTAGTGAGTTTTTTATTTGTTTGAAATGGATGTTGAATGAAAACACATATTTGTTTTTTATGTGCATTGGCTTAAGCAAATAACTTTTCCTTTGTCTATTAGTGCAGTTATTTACATGAGTAATTTTTCTAATACTTCTTCGTCTTTTAATTTTTTCTTAGTAAAGGTAGATTTTCCCTTAACACATCAGTGCAATAAATTTGATAATATATCATTTAATATATTTGTGTCTATTTTTACAAATAAGACTGAATTACTATTTCTTTCCCATATGCTATCATTATCAAGTTTTGGTATTGGAGTGAAGTGAGCCTCTTAAATGAGCTATCTGCCTTTCTATATCTTTATATTCTCTAGAAAAGTTTGTGTAATACAGGAACTACCTTTCTTTTAAATGTTTTCTAGGACTAATTTACAAAGTTGCCTAGGCCTAGTGTCATTTTTAGAAATAAATCTCTGACTACCTTTAAACTTTCTTCTATATTTATTCTATACTTGGATTTCTTATTTCATAAGCCAATGTGGTAAAGAATATTTTCTTGAAAAATCATATGCATTGTATCTATATTTGCAACACAATTAGTATTTGCTTACAATTTTCAATTCATCTGCAGCTTTGTCTCCTTTTTAAATGCAGTTGTTTATTTATGTCATAACTCATCTTTCATTAAGTAAATGCCAAAATGTGTGTATTTCATTGGTCCTTTTAAGAAACAACTTTAGGTTTTTTGACCAAATTTACTTATTGTATTGCTTGACTTTCTTTTAATTAATTTATTACTCCATGGAGGTGGTAGAGTCGTTAGTATTCTTTTCTTAGCTTCTTGAGTGAGAAACTTTGTTTACTAAGATTTGATTTCTTGCTAACTAATACATGCACTTAAGCTACAGATTTTCCTCTGGAACTTATCTGGCCACATCTCACAGGTTTTCTACTTAATGTTCTTGTTGTGGCTTTATTCTAGTCTTGGAAATGCAAAAATGTTTTCTAAACATGATACAAATCATGTAAGCCATAAGAGGAAAAACTGATAAATTTTACTACATCTAGCCAGGCACAGTGGCTCACACCCGGAAACCCGGCACCTTGGGAGGCCAAGGCAGGTGAATCACCTGAGTTCAGGAGTTCAAGATCAGCCTGGGCAACATGGGGAAACCCCATCTCTACTAAAAGTGCAAAAAATTAGCCAGGCATGGTGGTGTGCCCCGGTAATCCCAGCTACTCAGGAGGGTGAGGTGGGAGAATCGCTTGAACCTGGCAGGTGGAGGCTGCAGTGAGCTGAGATCACGTGACTGCACTCCAGCCTGGGCGACAGAGCGAGGCCATGTCTCAAAAAAAGACAATTCATTAATTAACTAAAAAAAAGTTTTACTACATCAATATTAAAATATTCTACAGTTTAAAAGACAAAAACAGACTTGAAAATATATTTTCTTCATATAGAATAATTAAATATCTATATTAATTTATATAAAAATAAATAGTAATTTCAATAAGTCAGTAAAAAACAAACCAATATAATACTGGACAGAATTTTACAGAAAAGGAGATAAAATAAGTATTCAGTAAATATCCCAAGTAACCAGCTAAATGAAAACAAAAGCAACAGAATGAAACTATTTCTCATTCAATAGATTTGCAAAGGGGGAATCCCAGGAAGGAGAGAACAAGAGAGGTAGAGCCTCAAAGTTTGTGTGTAAAGAAAATTCAACAGCCATTCAGTATAAAAACTCTCAGCAATCTTGGACTAGAAGTGAGCTTTTTCATCTGATAAGGGCATTACAAAACAACCAAAAATTAACATCATATTAACAATGAAATACTGAATGCTTCCACCTTAAGATCAGGAAAAAAGGCCCATTCAGATTACCTCTAGTCAGCACTATACTAGATATCTTAGCCTTTGGACTAAAGTAAGAAAAATAAACTAAAAGCATAAAAGCAAAAAATAAGTAAAAGTGCCTCTATTTCTATATGGCAATACATATAAAGCCTCAAGGGACCTATAAACTAACTAGTTAAACTGAATGAATTCAGTAAGATCACAAAATAAAAGGTAATATACAAAAGCCAATTGTATATTTATATTCTAGCTGCAAACAATTAGAATACAAAATCCAAACTTTCAATTACAAGTACAGCAAACTCTGTAAAACACTTAATAATAGATTTTAAGAAGATGTGCAAGATTGTACATTAAAAACTAAAAAATAGAAAAATTAGAGAAGATTTAAATCAATGAAAAGGTATAATATGTTTATGTATTAGAAGACTCAATATTATTAAGATGTCAGTTCTTCACAAATTAATCCATAAATATAATTCTCAATCAAAAATCCCAGCAGGCTATTTTTGTAAGAATTAACCAGCTGTCTTTAAAATTTAAATGGAAATGCAAAAGACATAGAACATCCAAAGCAATCTTGAAAAACACAAACTTTGAAATTCTTATACTACTGATTTCAAGACTTACTATAAAGCTTCAGTAAAGATGGCCGAATAGGAACAGCTCCGGTCTACAGCTCCCAGCGTGAGCGACGCAGAAGACAGGTGATTTCTGCATTTCCATCTGAGGTACCAGGTTCATCTCACTAGGGAGTGCCAGACAGTGGGCGAAGGACAGTGGGTGCGGCACACCATGCACCAGCCAAAGCAGGGCGAGGCATTGCCTCACTCAGGAAGCACAAGGGGTCAGGGAGTTCCCTTTCCTAGTCAAAGAAAGGGGTGACAGAAGGCACCTGGAAAATCGGGTCACTCCCACCCGAATACTGTGCTTTTCCAAGGGGCTTAAAAAATGGCGCACCAGGAGGTTATATCCCACACCTGGCTCAGAGGGTCCTACGCCCACGGAGTCTCGCTGATTGCTAGCACAGCAGTCTGAGATCAAACTGTGAAGCTGCAGCCAGGCTGGGGGAGGGGCGCCCGCCATTGCCCAGGCTTGCTTAGGTAAACAAAGCAACCGGGAAGCTGGAACTGGGTGGAGCCCACCACAGCTCAAGGAGGCCTGCCTGCCTCTGTAGGCTCCATTTCTGGGGGCAGGGCACAGACAAACAAAAAGACAGCAGTAACCTCTGCAGACTTAAATGTCCCTGTCTGACAGCTTTGAAGACAGCAGTGGTTCTCCCAGCACACAGTTGGAGATCTGAGAACGGGCAGACTGCCTCCTCAAGTGGATCCCTGACCCCTGACCCCTGAGCAGCCTAACTGGGAGGCACACCCCAGTAGGGGCAGACTGACACCTCACACGGCCAGGTACTCCTCTGAGACAAAACTTCCAGAGGAATGATCAGACAGCAGCATTCGCGGTTCATGAAAACCCACTGTTCTGCAGCCACCTCTGCTGATACCCAGGCAAACAGGGTGTGGAGTGGACCTCTAGCAAACTCCAACAGACCTGCAGCTGAGGGTCCTGTCTGTTAGACAGAAAACTACCAAACAAACAGAAAGGACATCCACACCAAAAACCCATCTGTACATCACCATCATCCAAGACCAAAAGTAGATAAAACCACAAAGATGGGGAAAAAACAGAGCAGAAAAACTGGAAACTCTAAACAGCAGAGCACCTCTCCTCCTCCAAAGGAACACAGCTCCTCACCAGCAACGGAACAAAGCTGGACAGAGAATGACTTAGACGAGTTGAGAGAAGAAGGCTTCAGACGATCAAATTACTCCGAGCTACAGGAGGAAATTCAAACCAAAGGCAAAGAAATTGAAAACTTTGAAAAAAATTTAGATGAATGTATAACTAGAATAACCAATACAGAGAAGTGCTTAAAGGAGCTGATGGAGCTGAAAGCCAAGGCTGGAGAACTACGTGAAGAATGCAGAAGCCTCAGGAGCCGATGCGATCAACTGGAAGAAAGGGTATCAGTGATGGAAGATGAAATGAATGAAATGAAGTCAGAAGGGAAGTTTAGAGAAAAAAGAATAAAAAGCAATGAACAAAGCCTCCAAGAAATATGGGACTATGTGAAAAGACCAAATCTACGTCTGATTGGTGTACCTGAAAGTGACGGGGAGAATGGAACCAAGTTGGAAAACACTCTGCAGGATATTAACCAGGAGAACTTCCCCAATCTAGCAACATTCAGAGTCAGGAAATACAGAGAATGCCACAAACATACTCCTCGAGAAGAGCAACTCCAAGACACATAATTGTCAGATTCACCAAAGTTGAAATGAAGGAGAAAATGTTAAGGGCAGCCAGAGAGAAAGGTCGGGTTACCCACAAAGGGAAGCCCATCAGACTAACAGCAGATCTCTCGGCAGAAACTCTACAAGCCAGAAGAGTGGGGGCCAATATTCAACATTCTTAAAGAAAAGAATTTTCAGCCCAGAATTCCATATCCAGCCAAACTAAGCTTCATCAGTGAAGAAGAAATAAAATCCTTTACAGACAAGCAAATGCTGAGAGATTTTGTCACCACCAGGCCTGCCCTAAAAGAGCTCCTGAAGGAAGCATTAAACATGGAAAGGAACAACTGGTACCAGCCACTGCAAAATCATGCCAAATTGTAAAGACCATCGAGGCTAGGAAGAAACTGCATCAACTAACGAGCAAAATAACCATCTAATATCATAATGACAGGATCAAATTCACACATAACAATATTAACTTTAAATGTAAGTGGACTAAATGCTCTAATTAAAAGACACAGACTGGCAAATTGGATAAAGAATCAAGACCCATCAGTGTGCTCTATTCAGGAAACCCATCACACGTGCAGAGACACACATAGGCTCAGAATAAAAGGATGGAGGAAGATCTACCAAGCAGATGGAAAACAAAAAAAGGCAGGGGTTGCAATCCTAGTCTCTGATAAAACAGACTTGAAACCAACAAAGATCAAAAGACACAAAGAAGGCCATTACATAATGGTAAAGGGATCAATTCAACAAGAAGAGCTAACTATCCTAAATATATATGCACCCAATACAGGAGCACCCAGATTCATAAAGCAAGTCCTGAGTGACCTACAAAGAGACTTAGACTCCCACACAATAATAATGGGAGACTTTAACACCCCACTGTCAACATTAGACAGATCAACGAGGCAGAAAGTTAACAAGGATACCCAGGAATTGAACTCAGCTCTGCACCAAGCGGACTTAATAGACATTTACAGAACTCTCCACCCCAAATGAACAGAATATACATTTTTTTCAGCACCACATCACAACTATTCCAAAATTGACCACATAGTTGGAAGTAAAGCTCTCTTCAGCAAATGTAAAAGATCAGGCACTATAACAAACTGTCTCTCAGACCACAGTGCAATCAAACTAGAACTCAGGATTAAGAAACTCACTCAAAACCACTCAACTACATGGAAAGTGAACAACCTGCTCCTGAATGACTACTGGGTACATAATGAAATGAAGACAGAAATAAAGATGTTCTTTGAAACCAACGAGAACAAAGACACAACATACCAGAATCTCTGGGACACATTCAAAGCAGTGTGTAGAGGGAAATTTATAGCACTAAATGCCCACAAGAGAAAGCAGGAAAGATCCAAAATTGACACCCTAACATCACAATTAAAAGAACTAGAAAAGCAAGAGCAAACACATTCAAAAGCTAGCAGAAGGCAAGAAATAACTAAAATCAGAGCAGAACTGAAGGAAATAGAGACACAAAAAACCGTTCAAAAAATTAATGAATCCAGGAACTGTTTTTTTGAAAGGATCAACAAAATTGATAGACTGCTAGCAAGACTAATAAAGAAGAAAAGAGAGAAGAATCAAATAGACGCAATAAAAAATGACAAAGGGGATATCACCACCGATCCCACAGAAATACAAACTACCATCAGAGAATACTACAAACACCTCTACGCAAATAAACTAGAAAATCTAGAAGAAATGGATAAATTCCTTAACACATACACCCTTCCAAGACTAAACCAGGAAGAAGTTGAATCTCTGAATAAACCAATAACAGGATCTGAAATTGTGGCAATAATCAATAGCTTACCAACTAAAAAGAGTCCAGGACCAGATGGATTCACAGCCTAATTCTACCAGAGGTACAAGGAGGAACTGGTACCATTCCTTCTGAAACTATTCCAATCAATAGAAAAAAAGGGAATCCTCCCTAACTCATTTTATGAGGCCAGCATCATCCTGATACCAAAGCCAGGCAGAGACACAACCAAAAAAGAGAATTTTAGACCAATATCCTTGATGAACATTGATGCAAAAATCCTCAATAAAATACTGGCAAACCAAATCCAGCAGCACATCAAAAAGCTTATCCACCATGATCAAGTGGGCTTCATCCCTGGGATGCAAGGTTGGTTCAATATACGCAAATCAATAAATGTAATCCAGCATATAAACAGAACCAAAGACAAAAACCACATGATTATCTCCACAGATGCAGAAAAGGCCTTTGACAAAATTCAACAACGCTTCATGCTAAAAACTCTCAATAAATTACATATTGATGGGACATATCTCAAAATAATAAGAGCTATCTATGACAAACCCACAGCCAATATCATACTGAATGGGCAAAAACTGGAAGCATTCCCTTTGAAAACTGGCACAAGACACGGATGCCCTCTCTCACCACTCCTATTCAACATAGTGTTGGAAGGTCTGGCCAGGGCAATTAGGCAGGAGAAGGAAATAAAGGGTATTCAATTAGGAAAAGAGGAAGTCAAATTATCCCTGTTTGCAGATGACATGATTGTATATCTAGAAAACCCCATTGTCTCAGCCCAAAATCTCCTCAAGCTGATAAGCAACTTCAGCAAAGTCTCAGGATACAAAATCAATGTACAAAAATCACAAGCATTCTTATACACCAATAACAGACAAACAGAAAGCCAACTCATGAGTGAACTCCCATTCACAATTGCTTCAAAGAGAATGAAATACCTAGGAATCCAACTTACAAAGGACATGAAGGACCTCTTCAAGGAGAACTACAAACCACTGCTCAAAGAAATAAAAGAGGATACAAAGAAATGGGAGAACATTCTATGCTCATGGGTAGGAAGAATCGATATCATGAAAATGGCCATACTGCCCAAGGTAATTTATACATTCAATGCCATCCCCATCCAGCTACCAATGACTTTCTTCACAGATTGGAAAAAACTACTTTAAAGTTCATATGGCACCAAAAAAGAGCCCACATCGCCAAGTCAATCCTAAGCCAAAAGAACAAAGCTGGAGGCATCACGCTACCTGACTTCAAACTATACTACAAGGCTACAGTAACAAAAACAGCATGGTACTGGTACCAAAACAGAGATATAAATAAATGGAACGGAATAGAGCCCTCAGAAATAACACCGCATATCTACAACTATCTGATCTTTGACAAACCTGAGAAAAACAAGCAATGGGGCAAGGATTCCCCATTTAATAAATGGTGCTGGGAAAACTGGCTAACCATATGTAGAAAGCTGAAACTGGATCCCTTCCTTACACCTTATACAAAAATTAATTCAAGATGGATTAAAGACTTAAGCGTTAGACCTAAAACCATAAAAACCCTAGAAGAAAACCTAGGCATTACCACTCAGGACATAGGCATGGGCAAGGACTTCATGTCTAAAACACCAAAAGCAATGGCAACAAAAGCCAAAACTGACAAATGGGATCTAATTAAACTAAACAGCTTCTGCACAGCAAAAGAAACTACCATCAGAGTGAACAGGCAACCTACAAAATGGGAGAAAATTTTCACAACCTACTCATCTGACAAAGGGCTAATATCCAGAATCTACAATGAACTCCAACAAGTTTACAAGAAAAAAACAAACAACCCCATCAAAAAATGGGTGAAGGACATGAACAGACACTTCTCAAAAGAGGACATTTATGCAGCCAAAAAACACATGAAAAAATGCTCACCATCACTGGCCATCAGAGAAATGCAAATCAAAACCACAATGAGATACCATCTCACACCAGACAGAATGGCAATCATTAAAAAGTCAGGAAACAACAGGTACTGGAGACGACGTGGAGAAATAGGAACACTTTTACACTGTTGGTGGGACTGTAAACTAGTTCAATCACTGTGGAAGTCAGTGTGGCGATTCCTCAGGGATCTAGAACTAGAAATACCATTTGACCCAGCCATCCCATTACTGGGTATATACCCAAAGGACTATAAATCATGCTGCTATAAAGACACATGCACACGTATGTTTATTGCGGCACTATTCACAATAGCAAAGACTTGGAACCAACCCAAATGTCCAACAACGATAGACTGGATTAAGAAAATGTGGTACATATACACCATGGAATACTATGCAGCCATAAAAAATGATGAGTTCATGTCCTTTGTAGGGACATGGATGAAACTGGAAACCATCATTCTCAGTAAACTATCGCAAGGACAAAAAACCAAACACCGCACGTTCTCACTCATAGATGGGAATTGAACAATGAGAACACATGGACACAGGAAGGGGAACATCACACTCTGGGGTCTGTTGTGTGGTGGGGGGAGGGGGGAGGGATAGCATTAGGAGATATATCTAATGCTAAATGACGAGTTAATGGGTGCAGCACACCAGCATGGCACATGTATACATATGTAACTAACCTGCACATTGTGCACATGTACCCTAAAACTTAAAGTATAATAATAATAAAATAAAAACAAAAACAAAAACAAACAAACAAAAAAAGGCTTCAGTAAAGAAGAGAGTGTGGAATTAGTGAAAGATGGACATATAGATCATTGATCAGAATAGGAAGTCCAGCAATGGACCCAAATGTATATTGTCAATTGATTTTTGACATATACACTAAGGGAATTCAATGGAGAAAGGATGGTCTTTTTTCCAAATAGTGCTAGAGCATTTGGATACATATATGCAAAACAAAAATGAACCTCAATCTTAATCAATGGAACAAAACAGAGAGTCCGGAAATAAATTCGCATTTTATAGCCATTTAATTTTTGACAAGGGAGTCAAAGAAATTAAATAGTAAAAGAAATGTCTTTTTAACAAATGATACCAGAATAACTAGATGTCCATATAGGAAAAAATGGATTTCAACCCCTGCCTCACAACAAACACAAAAATTAATTCAAGATTTATCATAGACACAAATGTAAAAGATAAAATCATAAATATTTTACAGGAAAACATAAAAGATTTGAGAATAGGCTAAAGTTCCTTAATTCACAAAAAACAATTGCCATTAAAAATTGATTTCATCAAAATTAACAACTGCTTATCATAAGTCCCTGTTAAGGAAATACTTTGACAAGCTTCAGATTGGAAGTAAATATTTCTAAATCATTTATCTGACAAAGAACAGGTATCCTGAATATAAATATACTCTATAATCAATAATAAGAAGATAAGTCATTAAAAATGGAGGAAATATTTTAATACTTCACAAAACAAGATGTGTGTATGACCAAAAGGCAGATAAAAAAGTGCTTAACACCATTAGTCACCAGAAAAATGTGAATTAAAATCATAATAGACACCTGTACATACTTGTCAGAATGATTACTGTTAAAACTGACTGACAACACCAAATATTGTCAAGATTGTGGAAGAATGGAAACTCTTATACAATGTTAGTGAGAATATAAAATGGTACAATAACTTTGGTAAAGGTCTTTCAGTTTCTTATAAACATGCACCTACTTTATGACACAGTAATTCCACTACTAGGTATTTACATGAGAGATGTTACAATAATGTACAGAACAAGACTTGTACAATGATAGTCAAAGCAGCTTTATTCATAATAACCCCAAACTGGAAGCAGCCCAGGTGTCCATCAATGGGAGAATGGATAAATACACGAGGATATATTCATACATTGGTACAATACCCCACAATAAGAAGGAGTGGATTACTGATGCCCACAACATCCTGGATAAATCTCCAAGACATTATTCTGAGTGGCAGAAGTCTCTAACAAAAGAGTCCATACTGTGAGATTCCATTGTTGTAAAGTTCAAGAACAAGAAAATTAATCCATGGTGGAAAGTAACTAAAACAGTCATTAACTCTGGAGGACAGTAACAATGGTGGACTGACAAGGGAAATTTCTGAGATGACAGCGAAGTTCAGAACCTTTATAGAAATCTGGGCGTCATAAAATAGATACAGGTTTATAAAAAGCTGACAGACCTTGTTCCAAAGATGTTGTACCATTTTTACTTCCACTAGCATTGTATGAGAATTTCGGTTGTTCCAAAATCTTGCCAAGTTTGTTGTTTTCAGTCATCTTAAATTATAACCATTCTGGCCAGCATGGGCAAGTATCTAATTTTGGTTTTGTATATGCATTAGTCAAAATTCATGTACCCTCAAGACTCGTGCATTTCATTGTATGTAAATTTTATTTCAAAAGAAGAATATACCGTAAAGAAATGTTGAACTGGAATTGATAATATAAACGCTGAAATATTGATGCGAGAGTATACTGATACTGTACTTGACTTTGAAATGCACCAGAAATGAGATGAATTAATAGATGGATAGAGAGATGGATAACTACGCAGAGATCTGATAAAGTGAATATGCAGATTGTAATGGTAGAAGCTGAATGGTGGGTATAAGGGTATTCTTTCAATTTTGAAATTCTTTCAGCTTTGCTAAGTGTTAGAAATTTTTTCACAGTAAAATACTAGAAAAAATGAAGAAGAAGCTTCCAACTCTTTAAATGTCTTAAGCTTGAATCTTACAGGAGCCCTCACTGCACCAACCCAGTCAGGACTCTCCCTACAAATGAGGGAGTAGAGCCCCACGTGTCTCCCAAAGCTGTTATAAATTCAGGCAAAAGGGTTTCTTCCTTTCCGTGGCCCTATTCCTTTTTAAAATGAGTCAGAATACATTGCTTTCCTTTAATGCTTAAGTGTTCATTTATGCCTTCCAAGTCATAAGAATAGTAAAGCTGAGAAACAAACAAATTTGGAACTTGACAAATGCCTTTCTGTCAACAAAAAGGGAGAAGCTAGAGCCTGAGATATTATGTGCTTTAACAGAACTAGTCAATTATAGTTTTCAGAAGTAATAACCTGTAGTCGTTAAAAAATATATCAGATGTACATGGAGAGCCAGAGTTTACCTCCAATCCATCTATTAATGCTCTCAGGCTGAACAATCTGCTTCTGGGAGATAAAAGTCTTTGTAATGGGATTCTCTGTAGCATGGGATCTGGAGATGGCTGACAGGAGAGCTGCAGATAGGAGCTTGAGTTAGAGAGAAACACAGTACTGAGAGAGGAGTTGAGAGCCAGCGTGATTAAGGTCACCACAAAGTTGGCTTCAAAGCCTCTCTAACATGATCTTTTGTTGGCTTGCTTTGGAGTCCACAAGCCCCAGATTTTTCTGTTCACTGCCAATGTCAGGCACTTGTCTTGTTTGGTTAAAGGCAGCACAAAAATGCATAACTAAACACGAGTTCCTCTGGATGTGTTTGCTAAAAGTCTGTCACAGTGAGAAATTACTATATCAGAAAAAAAAGTTATTGAACAAGCATCACACTAATTTTCTTGTTTGAAAAGCAGTCATTGGAGTAGCAATAATGGTATTAGGAACTCCTATGTATTGGGTCCCACTGTGTGGGACATGCTGCATCATGCACTTTGCCTACACCGCCTCCAAACCTCAAAACTTACCATGGAAGTCAGCTTCACACATTGGAAAACCAAAGCTCAAAGTGGGTTAGCACTCCACATCACCCAGCAGGTAAGCAGTGGGGCCAGTTTGAATCAAATCTGCCTGTCTCCAAAATCCATGTTCTTTCTATTTTGCACCCTTCATGTATCCTGTGACCATTCTCCTTCCACACTATATTTCTGTCCACCCCACTGAAGACCGGGGATTCGCGTGGTCTCATTATTTAAATAGTACCACCAGCCATGTCATTCACAGTTGTCTTGAAGGCAACCTCAGGCCCCAATATACCAGGCTTATAGCCTGAAAGCCAAATTGAGACAGGGCCTCCCTGGACTGCAGGGCAGAACTCAGCCCTCCTATCTCTAGAAAATGCAAGATGTGTCTTTTAACTTGAAGGCTTGGGGTGAGAGCTGGCGCAGGAGCTTCCTGGGTATAATGGGCACGTTCCAGGAGTTTCATACCAGTGAACTGAATCGCTCTGTGAAGCATCCCACTCTTACACTACCCACAGTCCCATGAATTAAACACACAGTGATATGCAGGTCAAGGTCGTGGTCATCTACCATGGCTGGATATGACTCCCAAGTCAGTCAGTCATTAGCTCAGGAAATTCCCCAAGTCCTGTAACCTAACGACTTAACCAACTAAATTTTCTTGGAGTTTTGCTCCATCATTAAGACTCCATGAGATTAGCAATCTTCAGTTTCACTTTGAAATAATGGTCTTCAGCAATCAGTTTTTCCTAATTATATTAGCAAATTTCTAGAAATATACACTCTTTAAATAAGCTTTATCTAGCACAATATTGAGGACAAGCATGGTGACATGCAACACATCGAGTGGGATGAATCCAGTTCTGAATTCAGTTTTCACTGGGTGCCTTCTCTGTGCCAGGCATAGTGCTAGATGCTTTACCTCTAGTATTTTATTTAATCTTCATAACAGCCATGCAAGGTGGATATTATTACCCACATTTTACAGTAGAGATTGAAACTGAGAGAATGTCACTTACCTAGCTAATATATGGCAGAATCTAGATTCAAGTCCAGGTTTTACTTCCTCCAAGTGCAATGCTCTTTCCAACATATGCTTTGTTTTTAGATCGGCTAACCCTGGAAGTTAAAAACTCTTATTTAAAGGGTTTAGTTTTTATGGCTTACATCAAGTAAGTGATGATAGAAGGCCAATCCACTATGGCAGTGGTTCCTAACTGGGAGGGGGATTTTGCTTTCCAGGGGACATTTAGCAAGGTCTTGAAATATTTTTGGTTGTCACCACTGGGAAGATGCTACTGGCATCTAGTGGGAGAGCCCAGGGATGCTACTAAACATCCCATAATGCACAGGACAGCACCCACTGCCCCAACAACAAAGAACTATATGACCTAAAATGTTAAGAGTATCAATATTGAGAAACCTAGACTATGGTATAAAAAGATAGGCCATGAGGGAGGGGAGAGTTGGAGAGAATTAGGAATGTATCTGAATTAATACAAATATTCACTATAGCATGAGAGATGTTATCTGTATCTATTCTTCTAACACTGTTTCTTATCTAGATTCAGAAGTATTACAAAGAATCAAAGCTGGAGAACAATGATATATCATTAATGTTACAAAGCATAAAAAATACAAACCAGTCACTTAACTTTTTAGGTCCCACAACCCACTTACTGTTTGGGGAAGGGAAGAGTTGCAGGTTTTCAGAGCTGAACCCCACTATGGAGTTCTCAACCTGCAGGCTATGAGGCCTGAAGGTGAACAATGAAGCGAGACAGTCACAGAGAGGAGTTACTGCCAAAAATCTGCAAACCTGTACCTGTGTATACACGTGCTGCAGTTTTCCAAATGTTTTTGGTTGATGTGATCAATAAAAGACAGACTCATTTGAAAACACTACTGAATATGTTCGCATTACTTATCTTTTATGATAAATGTATTAAAGAATTAAATTACTGGCCGGGTGCGGTGGCTCACACCTGTAATCCTAGCACTCTGGGAGGCCGAGGCGGGTGGATCACTAGGTCAGGAGATCGAGACCATCCTGGCTAACACAGTGAAACCCCGTCCCTACTAAAAATATAAAAAATTAGCTGGGCGTGGTGGCGGGTGCCTGTAGTCCCAGCTACTTGGGAGGCTGAGGCAGGAGAATGGCATGAATCCGGGAGGCGGAGCTTGCAGTGAGTGGAGATTGCACCACTGCACTCCAGCCTGGGTGACGGAGCAAGACTCCGTCTCAAAAAAAAAAAAAAAAAAAAAAAAAAAAAGAATTAAATTACTATTCTAGTGAATGGACAGCATTATGACTATGGACCTAAAAGCCCTTTGTAAAAGTCTATAAACCAAAGTAGAGCATGAGATTTCACTGGATCCAATATGGAAACTACCACCGGTGCTGGATAGCTGGATAGCTATGTCAGCCTTGTGGGAGAGCGTGCAGAGTTGATATAAGTTGGTGAAGCAATTTTTCTGATTAATTCTGATGTCAATCAGACTTTAACATGATAACCAGATCTGGACATTCCAAGCAGCTGGCCTTCCAAATTCCCAAGAAGACTCCATGCCCAGTCTGCAGGACAGAGGGTGGGGCTGCACTACACCTCCATTATTGGGCTCAGCTCTGGACCCCAGTCAACACATGTCACATCATTTCCCCATAGAAAAAGGGTCCTGCTAACCATTTCCTGGTGGGAGCTTTATTTCCTGAGAATAAATTTGCCTGCCCCCCAATTGTATGAAGGTGAGAATGTAGTTTAGAGATAGAAGAAAAGAAAGAAACTAGACTTGCAGATAATATCCTCACATAAACTTCACAGTAAAAACCAATCTGGTGGTTTCATAAGACACATGAAACTTTAATCCTACCTAATATGTTCCTACAAAATTTTGCTAATTATCTGCCAAACGTGCAGGTGGTTTGGAAACTTACCACTGACATATAGAATGCTGCTCAAAGCCAGTGTCTGTGTGAAGCCCTATGTGAAAACACATGTACACATCCCCCAGTGCCACTGGGGCCATATTGGGATAATGGACAGCTCAGGCTCTGCAGTTAGATAGATCTGGATCAACTTCCAGCTGTAACTTGGGCTGGCTGTGTGATCACCAACCTACTGCTCCAACCTAGTACTACTGTAAGCCTCAGTCTTTCTCCACTCTAAAATAGGGCTGACAAACCTATGCACAGGGCTTTTGTGAAGGTAAGAAAAAGACAATGTGTATTAAAGCCAGTGTCCTCAACCTTTAAAAGTTGTTCAGGAGTCAAACTTCCCATATAGAAAAAATAGAAGGAGCTCACCCACCCTAGAAGGAGGATGAAGTCCAGCACCGTATCCTTGGTTCCCAGGGTTCTTGGAGCCAAAGGAGGGGCACTTAGGTTGCACTGTCATTTCTTTTCTTTTCTTTCTTTTTTTTTCTTTTTTGACGTGGAGTTTCACTCTTGTTGCCCAGGCTGGCTGGAGTACAATGGCGCGATCTCAGCTCACTGCAACCTCTATCCCCCGGGCTCAAGTGATTCTCCTGCCTCAGCCTCCAGAATGGCTGGGATTACAGGTGCCCGCTTTTTTTTTTGTATTTTCAGTAGAGATGGGGTTTCACCATGTTGGCCGGGCTGGTCTCGAACTCCTGACCCCAGGTGATCCACCCACCTTGGCCTCCCAGAGTGCTGGGATCACAGGTGTGAGCCACCATGCCTGGCCCACACTGTCACTTCTTGCACCATATTCATATTTCTGCTTCTTCTATGCTCTCCTTTTTGGTGGATTCCCAGTCATCCTGCCAGATGGCTCAAACCTATAGCTGCTCTCCTCTCACTGCCCACCTCTGCCTCAGTCTGAAACAGTCTTTTCTCCTTATTCCTTAAGGGGTTGTCAACATTGGCACTGCTGATATTTGGGGCTGCATAATTGTTTGTTGTGAGGCTGTCCTGTGCAATGTAGGATGTTTGGAAACATCTCTGGTCTCCATCCGTTAGATGGGAGTAGCATCCCTCACCCTAATCATGACAACCAAAAATGTCTTCAGGCATTACCTAATGAAGGACACAATTGTGGAACTCCTTCCCCCACCCCTTCCACTGATAACTATCAAGGTAACATTGCAGACGTGTTAGACTATGGCATAAAGGCAACCACAGGTACATATCACAAGGCCTTCTCTCTCCTGTGTCCCTGACTACTTCTACTGAGTCGTTCTCCGTCTTTCCTCTTAGGCAAACACTATCCCCCATTCATTCCTCTTAGGCCTGTTGCTTTATTCAGTAGTAATTTCACTCTTAATCTCAGCCCACACTTACCTACCCAAGCCCATAATTCCTGACCATCAACCCCAACGAAGTGCTTTCCTCAAAAAAAAAAAATAAGGCTCCTTTTTTCTCTTTAACAGAATGTTTGCACAGTTGGGAGCAGCAAACTCATGTTGCCTCCAGCCTAAAAATAGCCACCTCCCTCAACAAGTGTAAACCACCTAGCACACTGCTTGGTACAGAGTAGATGATGGCTGTATGTATGAGGGCTGTTAACATCGTGACTGCTGTCACTGTCCCTAATAGCGGGAATGCATGTCCCTTAGGTTTCTCAGTTATCCCACTATATGTCCTTAGATGAGGAACTTACTCAGTTCTTCTTGACTCTGGAATTAGCTTGTGGCAGTTAATTAAAAGCAGGCCTCTTTCTATCCTTGTATCATTGAGAATCACAGGGAATGATAGTGTCCAATAATAAAAACGTCTTCTGCTCAATACTTAGAGTCATATACTCCGTAATTCCTACTGAGGGTCAAGTAAGTATGGTGGGGGAGTCGTAGGGGGAAGACAGCCATGGATTAGCGTGCAGGGAGGTCACCTCGTGGGACCACATCCTGGCAATTGAATGAGGAAGGGGTTTAGCACCCCTTGCACCTCCAAAGGCCTGTTTCCCTCTTTTGTTGAAGCTCGCTGAAGCCAGCCAAGTGCAGACTGCTGATGCTATTGCTTGATTTTAAGGCCTCATTGTCCTTGCCTTATAGTTTCCAGTTGCACGAGTTTAAGTGTCTCCCTTTGCCAATAACATTTCCCCTGATGCTTATGTCCTTTTCCATCTAACTTGTATTGATCATTTCCTCCCAGTCTTAAGTTGAAAAAGCCACAGTAGCTTGTGTCCCCATCCTGGCCAGCAGCCTCAATATCAGTCCTATCTAAGCCTTGCCAAGACAGATCCAGATTCAGCCCCCAACCAGGCTGTTCTGCGTGAAGGCCTTTGACCTCACACCTGCCTGGTCACTGATCAAAAAATATCGGAGCTGGGAGGGGTAATAAGAAGCATCTAATTCTATCGGCTCATTTAACAGGTGAGAGAAGAACGATCAAGAAAGGTATAAGGATTTGCCCAGTGCCATTCAGATAGCACAGAGCAAGGGCTTGATCTTGGGGCTTTTTTTATTCCTGATTCACATCAGAACAGTTTCTTCTACTCTTTATTCTACTTTAGAAGCAAAGAACCATCCTTACTCTAGAATAATCCTATTTGGGGCTTCCCAAGTGCATACAGCCTTCTTGAGGTAATTTGGTTGTCTGTTCCAAAGGCCTCACATGTGTTTGGGGTCCTTAGGGTTTTGACCATACTGGTGGCAAGCCCAACATGCCACCAGTTCCAACCAAGGCCCCTTTTTGGCTAACACAACCACCAGAGCCAAGGCACCTCTGTATGATGCCAGAGGCTTGTGGATGATTGCTGTTTGTGAATGGCTGGGATGCTCTGCCTCACTTTGCACCAAAGGCATGTTTCTGAATAATTGTATCTATTCAACTGTTGCACATTTTATATACTTTGGATCCAAATTTCCTTTAAACAAGTTCACACTAAGGGGTAGCCCTGGTGGCACCCAGGGTGGAGGAGGCATCCACAGTTAACATAGATGTTTTTTAATGAAACCTCATTTTCTGGCTGAGTGTGGTGGTTCATGCCTGTAATCTCAGCACTTTACGAGGCCGAGGCGGGTGGATCACTTGAGGTCAGGAGTTTGAGACCAGCGTGGCCAACATAGTGAAACCCCATCTCTACTAAAAATACAAAAATTAGCTGGGCATGGTGGCCACTGTCTGTAATCCCAGCTACTCAGGAGATCGAGGCAGGAGAATCGCTTGAACCTGGGAAGTGGAAGTTGCAGTGAGCCAAGATCTTGCCACTGCACTCCAGCCTCAGCAACAGAGCAAGACTCCATCTCAAAAAAAAAAAAAAGGAAAAGAAATCACATTTTCTTGTTGACTTTGGTTATAATTCCCTTGAAGCACTAATACTGCTTCAATTCTAGTTAGCCTTTAATTGGTGGTAGGTTTTAACACTCTGTTGATAGTTTTCTACTACTCTCTTTTCCTAAAATGAGCAAGTTGTGATCTATCAGGGCACACTTAAATACCTGAGAAGGAACGTTGTTGAAGGGGAGACTGTTATTAGGAGGATGCTAGTTAAACATAACACGGTGGCAAATCCCCAGGTAAGGCAGACACATGGTGTAATAAAAATAATTGCCTTTTAATTGGCTTGTTTGATAACTGTGGGTTCTTTTCTTTCCATATCAGTCTTCCTTGCGAGGCAGTGTAGAACACTGGGAACGATCCATAGAGGAAATTCAGTCATTGAGGTTTGACCCTCTGCCATTTATTTGCTTGTCATTTAGGGAAAACCATTTAACCTCTCTGTACCTCAGTATTCCAATCTGTAAAATGAGAGTGTCATGACAACAAAATGACCACACAGCTTCCCTCCCTCTTTTCTTCTTGTCTTGTCTTTTCTTTTTCAGAGTCAACTGGCCAGGCAAATGGTGCCAAAAGCAACCAGTTTGAGGACAGCTAGCCCCAACTGCTGCCCTGTCCCCTGTTAAGGCTTATTGGCACCACCATGTGACCCACTGCTGGACTTCAGGGCAATCACACCTCCCATAGCGTGTCTCTTTCTCCCTATAAGAGGGTCCTATACCCCTGCTGTAGCTAGCATCAGCCTCAAAGCACCTGCAGAACTCCCAAACATAAGAGGCGCCTTCAAGTTCCCCAGCCTTTGCACACACTGTGCCCGCCGCCTAGAGCACCTTCCCCTTTGTCCCTCCTGCAAACCCCTTTGATGATTTCAAGAAAATTCAACACAAGCACCATCTGTTCTATGAAGCCTACCCTGACCAGTGTTCTTTCATGGCAGACTTGACTCCTTCCCCACCTAGGCCTTAGGAACAGGGTCTGGTCATTGGCTCCATAAACCTGTATTAAGCTTTCCTGTCGACACATCTGTTTCTTTAATTAGTTGGTGAGATCCTTATGCAGAAGGACCTTGCATTATTCAATATGTATCTCCAGCATCTAACACAGTGCCTGGCAGAGAGTAGATGTTCAGAAAATTTTGTTAAATAAATTAATGAATGAATAAATTAGTATTACGCTGACATTAATGACTAGGAGGGTGTACTGAGTGGAATAGCATCCCCTTAAAATTCATATCCACCCAAAGCCATGAATGTTTCTTTATTTAGAAATAGAATCTTTACAGATGTAATGTTTTAAAATTTAATTTAATTTTAAGTTCCGGGATACATGTGCAGGACGTGCAGGTTTGTTACATAAGTAAACGTGTGCCATGGTGGTTTGCTGCACCTATCAACCCATCCCCTAGGTATTAAGCCTAGCATGCATTAGCTATTTATTCTGATGCTCTCTGTCCTACAGATGTAATTAAGTTAAAATGAAATCATACTGGATTGGGGCGAGCTCTAATCCAGTGACAGGAGCCCTTGTAAGAGAAGGCAAATCTGAACACAGACAGGGAGGAGAGCCACATGAGGGCAGAGGCTGAGATTGGAGTTATGTCATCACAAGCTAAGAAGTGCCAACGGTTGCTGGCAGCCACCAGAAGCTAGGAGAGGCAAGGAAGGATTCTGCACTAGAGCTTTTAGAGGGAGCATGGCCCTGCCGACAACTTGATTTTGGAATTGTGGCTCCAAAACTATGAAAGAATAAATTCCTCTTGTTTTTTTTTTTAATGTTTTGTTTTGTTTTGTTTTGTTTAAATGGAGTCTCTTCTGTCATCCAGGCTGGAATGCATTGGCTCAATCTCCGCTGACTGCAACCTCTGCCTCCTGGGTTCAAGAAATTCTCTTGCCTCAGCCTCCTGAGTAGCTTGGATTACAGGTGCACAACACCACACCTGGCTAATTTTTGTATTTTTAGTAGAGCCAGGGTTTCACCATGTTGGTCAGGCTGGTCTTGAACTCCTGACCTCAAGTGATCTGCCCGCCTCAGCCTCCCAAAGTGCTGGGATTACAAGCATGAGCCACTGAGCCTGGCCCAATTCCTGTTGTTTGTAGCTACCCAGTTCGTGATAATATGTTACTCCAGCCCCAGGAAACTAACACATAGGAAAAGGGCATGTGGATGTGTGGAAGGAAATTCTCCTCCAATATAGTTCCCCCTGATTGGATGGACTCCTGACCACATCTTTTTTCTGAGTTCCACTCTCACTCACTTCCTCACATTTGCTTTTCCATTTTTCCTCTTCATTAATAACTCCCAACACCTTTCCACATTCCCCACACCATACATATCTTCCCAATCTCTCCTTAATATCCAGTCATTCAATAAAGACTTACAGAGCCCAGATATGTACTAGGCCCTTAACAAAGGGTCACACAGACATGAATAAGATTGACCTTCCCTGGAGAGTTTCTAGTTTAGGAGGTTTTATTTCATGGATGTCTCCCAACATCCCCATAAGGTGTTTATATTTATGTTTATGTTTATATTTATGTTTATAAATAGCCCCATTTTAAAGCTGAGAAACTTGAAACTTACATTAGTCCATTTGATTTTCTCACATCATAGGGATAATAAAAAGCAGAGCTGGTATTCAAACCCAAGTCTATCTCACATCTAAAGGCCCCTCCTTCCCTCTTTCTACTGCAGCACTCAACCTGGACTGTCCCACCAGTCCAGCAGGGAAACATCCAGGGAGAAGACGAGATGTTCAAGAATACCTTTCTGCTATTCAAAGTTCCTCCTTCTACATTAAAGCTTAGGAGACAGCGCAGACTTCAGGATGCATCTACCTGGACCAAATTCTGGCATCCTCGTAGGTGATCTTGGACATCTAACTTAATCTTCTTGGACTTTTAATTCTCCCTTTGGACAGTAACTACCTCCTGTAGATATTGTGAGAATTCAATGAGTTATGACATGCAAAACTTGTATTATGGAATGTAGTAAGAACTCGGTAAATGTTAGCTCTATTACTATGACTAGCTAGCTCTCTAGTATCATCATTATTATTTTTCTCAACTTCCAATTCCAGTTCCTCTTCTCCACCCTCCTGCTCCTCTAGCCAGTGCATTGTACACACCATCCTGAGAAAACCCAGCATTCTGAGGTCCAGTCCATCCAATGCCCAGCTCCAGGCAGTTATATTATTCGGAACTATGTGATATCACATATATAAAATTGTTTCTGACCTACAAAAATGGGACTTTATATAGTTTCATCTAATAGACTCCAACTCCTTTTGTCCTTAAAATGGAAAGACATAAACAAAGGTATCTTGCTAGCCTCATAAAAGAGAAAGTTTAAAGCGATTTTTTAAAAACTTTAAATCCAGCTATGGAAGTGTATGCCTTTCATAGTTTCTCTGGCAAGTAAGAAGCAGGAGCCCAGGAAATGGAGTCCCTCTGGGAGGCAATAGGCCCCAGAGCCCACCTCTGTGATGTGAGGCAAGATGGGGAGTGACGAGTGAGCCCACCTTCCACCTCTGTGTGCAGACAAAGAGTCTCTGATGGAATTTGGCCCTGAACATAACAGTGAGCACTTTGGCTTCTAAAGAACGAGGAGGAGGATTCTTGAAAGATCATGAGACAGAGAACAAGAGGAACTGTTCTCAGAACATCCAGGCTGTCCTCTTCAGCTCTCTTAAGGGGAGCCTTCAGATTGACTTAGGGCAAGTGGGCAGGGTGGGTGTCTCAGGCTCCTAACTCAACTCCTTTGAAGCCTTGCTTAGATCTGCTCCTTCTTCCAGAAAGCCCCGCCTGCCTCCCTCCCCTGTGTTAACACCTCATTAGCACCCTGCCAGCAAGGAAATCTATTTAAACAGCTCTTGCTGACACAGCATGTCTCCCCTTTGCATGGAGGATTCTCTTTCAATACCCTTCTAATAGCACAGTTGAGCATGGGCCCTGCCCAGCTCAGCTCCACGATGCCTGCTCTCTGATCTCACTCTGCCCAAACCCTGTCAGTGCCACTGTCTCTCATGCCTGCCAGCACTTGTTGGGGATAGGATCCTCCTAGGATCAGGCTGCATGTGATTCTAGCAATCTTAGTCTTCTTCTTGGATTTTTGTCTGTAAACATAGATGCAGAAGGACCATCTTCTCAACATGCTACTAAAGGACTCCAGGGATGTCCATTCCATCAGCAAAACCCATTCTCCTTGATTTGGGTAACTACATTTCTAAGAGTTGCTGAAATACAGTACATATGGTAAATATGGTCACAGGAGCATTAGCAGCCATTGACTCTTTGCCTTTCTTTGGTCTAGTCATCCAAATGACTTCCATAAATGTGACTCTATTTTGGGTTTGCTCCGGTCTGAGTTTCTTTTGTTGTGGGAGGTATTAGGACAGTGGGGTTGGATGGGAATTGGCAACCATTGATCCGGACAGGGGATATCTGCAATGGTGACTCTCAGAAGCATGTGACTTTAAGAGAAGAACCCTGTAATCTTAGAGTAGCTGAAAAGTATGGAGTATTTGTGCGTATACTGGAGGATGGCAAAAAAAAGTATACAACCAGTACTACTGGAGCTTGCTGAAATATTTCCAATATTTGGTTCTGTGAGTCATCCCTCAGCAATGTTATAGTTTAGACCATGTAGTAGACTTTTGGAGCCTGCATAGCCATGGCCCCTTCTAAGTGAAATGCCAGCACCCACTCAAAGGTCAGGCTTAGGCAGCCATATTCTGTGGCACATGTCCCTTTCCCTTAACCCAGCTGACAGTACCAGAGTGAGCACTTAGCCAGGGTGGTCCTTCCATAGATGTGTCATGAAAAGATAACATGAGACTATTATTAGTTGAATGCAAAACTAATTACGGTTTTTACATTGTTGGACTTTGCCATTTGATATTGGATACACCATTTTAATGGGCATTTCTTTCTTTATGGTTTTTTGCTGACTTACTACCTACCATTTATTTTATGTGTATTTTAGACTATGGAAATGATGTTAGACAAAAAGCAAATTCAAGCGATTTTCTTATTAGAGTTCAAAATGGGTTGTTCAAAATCAAAGCAGCTGAGACAACTCACAACATCAGCAATGCATTTGGCTCAGGTACTGCTAACAAATGTACAGTGCAATAGTGGTTCAAGAAGTTTTGCAAAGGAGATGAGAGCCTTGAAGATGAGGAGCTAGTGGCCAGCCATCAGAAATTGACAATGACCAATGGAGAGCAATCATCAAAGATGATGCTCTTACAACTACACAAGAAGTTTCTGAAGAACTCAAGTCAACCATTCTACAGTTGTTCCACATTTGAAGCAAATTGGACAAGTAAAAAGCTCGATAAGTGGATATCTCACGAGCTGAGTGAAAATTAAAAAAAAAAATTGTCATTTTGAAGTGTCATCTTCTCTTATTCTACACAACAATCAACCATTTCTTGATCAGATTGTGATGTGTGACAAAAAGTAGATTTTATAGATAACCAATGATGACCAGCTCAGTGGTTGGACTGAGAAGATGCTCCAAAGCACTTCCCAAAGCCAAACTTGCATCAAAAAAAGGTCATGCTCCCTGTTTGGTGGCCCTGCTGCCTGTCTCATCCACCACAGCTTTTTGAATCCCAAAGAAACCATTACATCTGAGAAGTATGCTCAGCAAATCGATGAGGTGCACCAAAAACTGCAATGCCTGCAGCTGGCATTGGACAACAGACAGGGCCCAATTCTTCTCCATGACAATGCCCAACCACAGGTTATTCAACCAATGCTTCAAACGTTGAAAGAATTGGACTATGACATTTTGCCTCCTCTGCCATGTTCACCTGACCTCTCGCCAACCTAGTACCACTTCTTGAAGCATCTTGACAATTTTTTGCAGGGGAAATGCCTTCCACAACCAGCAGGATGCAGAAAATGCTTTCCAACAGTTTTTCAAATCCCAAAGCACGAATTTTTATGCTACAGAAATAAACAAACTTATTTCTCATTGGCAAAAATGTGTTGATTGTAGTGGTTTCTATTTTGGTTAATAAAGATGTGTTTGAGCCTAGTTATAATGATTTAAAAATCATGATCCAAAACCGCAATTACTTTTGCACCAGTCATTTTCTTTGTCCAATTGAGACACACAGAAAGATGGAGTGAACAATAGCAAAAAGTATGAGTAAGCAAGCCATGGAAATACAGCTGGATACAGACAAGCTGTGGGTAAGCCAAAGTTATGAGCAACTGGAATGATGAGTACACAGGGGAGGTTATGCAGAGAATGAAGCAGATGCCCAGAGAGGAGAAGAGGTTCTATGAGAAGAGGAGAAGAGAGAAGGAGAGAAAGAAGGCAATGAGGGAAGGGACACCATGCAACAATCTTATGGGAGAGAAAGAGGAAAGAAAAGAAAAGAGCAAGAGTGATTGAAAGAGAGAGAGAGAGAGAAAGTAAAGCTGCTCCCAACAATGGCAACTCCTTAACTCATTTAGTTCTCACTAATATGAGAACTTTGACAGCAAGAGGGGCTTTGACAGCAAAGTCTCTTTTCCGAAGTTACCTGAACATCTTCTGTCCTTGCCACCAGAAGGCATCAGCTAAAGCAGACTTCTAGAAGATGAACATGACACTCCTCAATGCAGATGTATAAATGGAAAATTACAGGAAGTATTCAGTCCTGTCATACAGCCCCTCCTTTGATACCCTAGGGGCCAGCGATGTTTCAGGATGCAGACCTTTCCAGGCTTTCGGAAGGGCAAGCATTCTTATATATACTGCACATTCCACAGCACCCCCGTAGGGTCTAGGACAGCACCCGTAATCAAACACATAAATATTCCTGCAGTGCAATGTGTGAATATTCACACTAAACAGATAACCTCACATCAGATAAGGTCAAGTTTTGCAGCCAAATGAATTCAGATCAGGTCAGGTTTTTCTGCCAATTAAGTTATAAGAAAAGTTTCCATTTTCTGAGCTCTTTGGATTTCAGAATTGTAGATAAGGCATTCTGGGCCTGTTCTATTTGCCAGGAAAGTATCAAACTCACTGTCTGTGTCCTTCTTTCAAACAAAAACAAGGAAGCTCTGTTGATGCCTGCTTGGGCAGTTGAAATGATGTCCACACAGGAAGCAGCCAGAGGGCCTTGGGGTGTGGCCAACACCCCTGCTGGCAGCACAGTTCCTGCTTGGAGAGCTCCGGGTTCTGACAACTGGCTGCCTATCCATGTGCACTCATTCACCTTGACCTTCCTGCAGAAGATTGATTCCTTTCACAAGACTCAAAAAATCTGCTCCTGATCCCCACCAGGGAACTGGCCAGAGTCGTAGGTCCTGTGCCAAAGGACCTCATTAGCCCAGCCCACTGTGGGAACTTAAGCTCTCCTGGGGCTGCCTCAGCCTCCGTGGCCCCCACGGCAATTGCTTTTTTAGGTGTACTCACCTGCATGCATTTGCTAAGAGGGAAGGGCCTCATGGGGTAAAGAGCCCTTCCCCAGGGGCTGTGTCTTTCTGAACCTCCTTAGGGGACAAGACTGACTCCAGCTGGTTTGTTCTGATGGGGGAGGGGTGCTTCAGCCAGTGGGGTCTGTGGATTCACCTTAATTCACCACACCTTTAGTGAGCACTTCTATGTGCTCACTAAAGAGAGACCCTGGTCTAGACACTTTAGGGAGCCCACAGACAAATAAGAAATAAGACACAGCCACTGTCCCGAAGGGAGGGGAAGGGAAGTAATACAACTCTTTGTGGCATGCTGTTTGTATACATTCACACACATGGCACTCGGCGCTCTGGAGAGCTCGGTGGGTGCATCTGACATCACAGGGGCTACTTGGGCAACGAAAGATCTCTCTTCCTCGAGACCAGATCTGTGGAGCTAGAAGCACAACCTCAAAACCAAGAGACCCACCATGCACAGGTAGAATTCTCCTATGGTTTTCTCTTGTTTAAAATGTCCCCATAACTAAGACCTGAAACCATGAAACTCTTAGAAGAAAACATACAGAAAATCTCCTTCACACGGGCCTTGGCAATGATTTTCTTTGGATGAGACAACCAAAAGCACAGGTAACAAAGCAAAACTAAACAAGTGGGACCACATCAAACTAAAATGCTTCTATACAGCAAAGGAAACAATCAACAGAGTGAAAAGGCAGCCAAAGAATGGGAGGGTATATTTGTGGGCCATATATCTGATAAGAGGTTAATATCCAAAATATATAAGGAACTCACCGAACTCAATAGCAAACACATGGGGGAGAAGACAAGATGGCTGAACAGGAACAGCTCTGGTCTACAGCTCCCAGCGTGAGTGACGCAGAAGATGGGTGATTTCTGCATTTCCATCTGGGGTACCGGGTTCATCTCACTAGGGAGTGCCAGACAGTGAGCGAAGGACAGTGGGTGCAACACAGCATGTGCGAGCCGAAGCAGGGCAAGGCATTGCCTCACTCGGGAAGCGCAAGGGGTCAGGGAGTTCCCTTTCCTAGTCAAAGAAAGGAGTGACAGAAGGCACCTGGAAAATCGGGTCACTCCCACCTGAATACTGTGCTTTTCTGACGGGCTTAAAAAACGGTGCACCAGGAGATTATATGCCACACCTGGCTCGGAGGGTCCTAAGACCACGGAGTCTCGCTGATTGCTAGCACAGCAGTCTGAGATCAAACTGCAAGGCGGCAGCGAGGCTAGGGGAGGGGCGCCCGCCATTGCCCAGGCTTGCTTAGGTAAACAAAGCAACCGGGAAGCTGGAACTGGGTGGAGCCCACCACAGCTCAAGGAGGCCTGCCTGCCTCTGTAGGCTCCACTTCTGGGGGCAGGGCACAGACAAACAAAAAGACAGCAGTAACCTCTGCAGACTTAAATGTCCCTGTCTGACAGCTTTGAAGAGGGCAGTGGTTCTCCCAGCATGCACCTGGAGATCTGAAAATGGGAAGACTGCCTCCTCAAGTGGGTCCCTGACCCCTGACCCCTGAGCAGCCTAACTGGGAGGCACACCCCAGTAGAGGCAGACTGACACCTCACACGGCCAGCCGGGTACTCCTCTGAGACAAAACTTCCAGAGGAACAATCAAACAGCTGCATTCGCAGTTCACGAAAATCCACTGTTCTGCAGAAACCGCTGCTGATACCCAGGCAAACAGGGTCTGGAGTGGACCTCTAGCAAACTCCAACAGACCTGCAGCTGAGGGTCCTGTCTGTTAGAAGGAAAACTAACAAACAGAAAGGACATCCACACCAAAAACCCATTTGTACATCACCATCATCCAAGACCAAAAGTAGATAAAACCACAAAGATGGGGAAAAAACAGAGCAGAAAAACTGGAAACTCTAAAAAGCAGAGTGCCTCTCCTCCTCCAAAGGAACGCAGTTCCTCACCAGCAACAGAACAAAGCTGGACAGAGAATGACTTAGACGAGTTGAGAGAAGAAGACTTCAGACGATCAAACTACTCCAAGCTACAGGAGGAAATTCAAACCAAAGGCAAAGAAGTTGAAAACTTTGAAAAAAATTTAGATGAATATATAACTAGAATAACCAATACAGAGAAGTGCTTAAAGGAGTTGATGGAGCTGAAAGCCAAGACTCGAGAACTACGTGAAGAATGCGGAAGCCTCAGGAGCCAATGCGATCAACTGGAAGAAAGGGTATCAGTGATGGAAGATGAAATGAATGAAATGAAGTCAGAAGGGAAGTTTAGAGAAAAAAGAATAAAAAGCAATGAACAAAGCCTCCAAGAAATATGGGACTATGTGAAAAGACCAAATCTACATCTGATTGGTGTACCCGAAAGTGATGGGGAGAATGGAACCAAGTTGGAAAACACTCTGCAGGATATTATCCAGGAGAACTTCCCCAATGTAGCAAGGCAGGCCAACATTCAGATTCAGGAAATACAGAGAACGCCACAAAGATATTCCTCAAGAAGAGCAACTCCAAGACACATAATTGTCAGATTCACCAAAGTTGGAATGAAGGAAAAAATGTTAAGGGCAGCCAGAGAGAAAGGTCGGGTTACCCACAAAGGGAAGCCCATCAGACTAACAGCGGATCTCTCGGCAGAAACTCTACAAGCCAGAAGAGAGTGGGGGCCAATATTCAACATTCTTAAAGAAAAGAATTTTTGACCCAGAATTTCATATCCAGCCAAACTAAGCTTCATCAGTGAAGGAGAAATAAAATCCTTTACAGACAAGCAAATGCTGAGAGATTTTGTCACCACCAGGCCTGCCCTAAAAGAGCTCTTGAAGGAAGCACTACACATGGAAAGGAACAACTGGTACAAGCCACTGCAAAATCATGCCAAAATATAAAGACCATCAAGACTAGGAAGAAACTGCATCAACTAACGAGCAAAATAACCAGCTAACATCATAATGACAGGATCAAATTCACACATAACAATATTAACTTTAAATGTAAATGGACTAAATGCTCCAAATAAAAGACACAGACTGGCAAATTGGATAAAGAGTCAAGACCCATCAGTGTGCTGTATTCAGGAAACCCATCTGACATGCACAGACAAACATAGGCTCAAAATAAAAGGATGGAGGAAGATCTTCCAAGCAGATGGAAAACAAAAAAGGCAGGGGTTGCAATCCTAGTCTCTGATAAAACAGACTTGAAACCGACAAAGATCAAAAGAGACAAAGAAGGCCATTACATAATGGTAAAGGGATCAATTCAACAAGAAGAGCTAACTATCCTAAATATATATGCACCCAATATGAGAGGACCCAGATTCATAAAGCAAGTCCTGAGTGACCTACAAAGAGACTTAGACTCCCACACAATAATAATGGGAGACTTTAACACCCCACTGTCAACATTAGACAGATCAATGAGACAAAATGTTAACAAGGATACCCAGGAATTGAACTCAGCTCTGCACCAAGCAGACCTAATAGACATCTACAGAACTCTCCACCCCAAATCAACAGAATATACATTTTTTTCAGCACCACACCACACCTATTCCAAAATTGACCACATAGTTGGAAGTAAAGCTCTCCTCAGCAAATGTAAAAGAACAGATATTATAACAAACTGTCTCTCAGACCACAGTGCAATCAAACTAGAACTTAGGATTAAGAAACTCACTCAAAACTGCTTGACTACATGGAAACTGAACAACCTGCTCCTGAATGACTACTGGGTACATAATGAAATGAAGGCAGAAGTAAAGATGTTCTTTGAAACCAACGAGAACAAAGACACAACATACCAGAATCTCTGGGACACATTCAAAGCAGTGTGTAGAGGGAAATTTATAGCACTAAATGCCCACAAGAGAAAGCAGGAAAGATCCAAAATTGACACCCTAACATCACAATTAAAAGAACTAGAAAAGCAAGAGCAAACACATTCAAAAGCTAGCAGAAGGCAAGAAATAACTAAAATCAGAGCAGAACTGAAGGAAATAGAGACACAAAAAACCGTTCAAAAAATTAATGAATCCAGGAGCTGGTTTTTTGAAAGGATCAACAAAATTGATAGATGGCTAGCAAGACTAATAAAGAAGAAAAGAGAGAAGAATCAAATAGACGCAATAAAAAATGACAAAGGGGATATCACCACCGATCCCACAGAAATACAAACTACCATCAGAGAATACTACAAACATCTCTATGCAAATAAACTAGAAAATCTAGAAGAAATGGATAAATTCCTCGACACATACACTCTCCCAAGACTAAACCAGGAAGAAGTTGAATCTCTGAATAGACCAATAACAGGCTCTGAAATTGTGGCAATAATCAATAGCTTACCAACTAAAAAGAGTCCAGGACCAGATGGATTCACAGCCGAATTCTACCAGAGGTACAAGAAGGAAATGGTACCATTCCTTCTGAAACTATTCCAATCAATTGAAAAAGAGGGAATCCTCCCTAACTCATTTTATGAGGCCAGCATCATCCTGATACCAAAGCCAGGCAGAGACACTACCCAAAAAGAGAATTTTAGACCAGTATCCTTGATGAACATTGATGCAAAAATCCTTAATAAAATACCGGCAAACCGAATCCAGCAGCACATCAAAAACTTATCCACCATGATCAAGTGGGCTTCATCCCTGGGATGCAAGGCTGGTTCAATATACGCAAATCAATAAATGTAATCCAGCATATAAACAGAACCAAAGACAAAAACCACATGATTATCTCCATAGAGGCAGAAAAGGCCTTTGACAAAATTCAACAACCCTTCATGCTAAAAACTCTCAATAAATTACGTATTGATGGGACGTATCTCAAAATAATAAGAGCTATCTATGACAAACCCACAGCCAATATCATACTGAATGGGCAAAAACTGGAAGCATTCCCTTTGAAAACTGGCACAAGACAGGGATGCCCTCTCTCACCACTCCTATTCAACATAGTGTTGAAAGGTCTGGCCAGGGCAATTAGGCAGGAGAAGGAAATAAAGGGTACTCAATTAGGAAAAGAGGAAGTCAAATTGTCCCTGTTTGCAGACGACATGATTGTATATCTAGAAAACCCCATTGTCTCAGCCCAAAATCTCCTTAAGCTGATAAGCAACTTCAGCAAAGTCTCAGGATACAAAATCAATGTACAAAAATCACAAGCATTCTTATACACCAATAACAGACAAACAGAGAGCCAACTCATGAGTGAAATCCCATTCACAATTGCTTCAAAGAGAATAAAATACCTAGGAATCCAACTTACAAGGGACATGAAGGACCTCTTCAAGGAGAACTACAAACCACTGCTCAATAAAATAAAAGAGGATACAAACAAATGGAAGAACATTCTATGCTCACGGGTAGGAAGAATCAATATCGTGAAAATGGCCATACTGCCCAAGGTAATTTATACATTCAATGCCATCCCCATCCAGCTACCAATGACTTTCTTCACAGAATTGGAAAAAACTACTTTAAAGTTCATATGGAACCAAAAAAGAGCCCGCATCAGCAAGTCAATCCTAAGCCAAAAGAACAAAGCTGGAGGCATCACGCTACCTGACTTCAAACTATACTACAAGGCTACAGTAACCAAAACAGCATGGTACTGGTACCAAAACAGAGACATAGATCAATGGAACGGAACAGAGCCCTCAGAAATAACGCCGCATATCTACAACTATCTGATCTTTGACAAACTTGAGAAAAACAAGCAATGGGGAAAGGATTCCCTATTCAATAAATGGTGCTGGGAAAACTGGCTAGCCATATGTAGAAAGCTGAAACTGGATCCTTTCCTTACACCTTATACAAAAATTAATTCAAGATGGATTAAAGACTTAAACGTTAGACCTAAAATCACCAAAACCCTAGAAGAAAACCTAGGCATTACCATTCAGGACATAGGCATGGGCAAGGACTTCATGTCTAAAACACCAAAAGCAATGGCAACAAAAGCCAAAATTGACAAATGGGATCTAATTAAACTAAAGAGCTTCTCTGCACAGCAAAAGAAACTACCATCAGAGTGAACAGGCAACCTACAAAATGGGAGAAAATTTTCACAACCTACTCATCTGACAAAGGGCTAATATCCAGAATCTACAATGAACTCAAACAAATTTACAAGAAAAAAACAAGTAACCCCATCAAAAAGTGGGCAAAGGACATGAGCAGACACTTCTTAAAAGAAGACATTTATGCAGCCAAAAAACACATGAAAAAATGCTCACCATCACTGGCCATCAGAGAAACGCAAATCAAAACCACAATGAGATATCATCTCACACCAGTTAGAATGGCAATCATTAAAAAGTCAGGAAACAACAGGTGCTAGAGAGGATGTGGAGAAATAGGAACACTTTTACACTGTTGGTGGGATTGTAAACTAGTTCAACCATTGTGGAAGTCAGTGTGGTGATTCCTCAGGGATCTAGAACTAGAAATACCATTTGACCCAGCCATCCCATTACTGGGTATATACCCAAAGGACTATAAATCATGCTGCTATAAAGACACATGCTCACGTATGTTTATTGCGGCACTATTCACAATAGCAAAGACTTGGAACCAGTCCAAATGTCCAACAACGATAGACTGGATTAAGAAAATGTGGCACATATACACCATGGAATACTATGCAGCCATAAAAAATGATGAGCCCATGTCCTTTGTAGGGACATGGATGAAATTGGAAATCATCATTCTCAGTAAACTATCGCAAGAACAAAAAACCAAACACCGCGTGTTCTCACTCATAGGTGGGAATTGAACAATGAGAACACATGGACACAGGAAGGGGAACATCACACTCTGGGGACTGTTGTAGGGTGGGGGAAGGGGGGAGGGATAGCATTAGGAGATATACCTAATGCTAAATGACGAGTTAATGGGTGCAGCACACCAGCATGGCACATGTATACATATGTAACTAACCTGCACATTGTGCACATGTACCTTAAAACTTAAAGTATAATTTTTAAAAAAATAGCAAATACACCACACACACACACACACACACAATGCATAACATGATTAAAAATAGGCAAAGAACCTGAATAGACATCTATCCAAAGAAGACACATGAATGGCCATCACATATATGAAAAGGTGCTTAACATTATTAATCATCAGGGACTTGGAAACCAAAGCTACAATGAGATATGACCTCACATCTGTTAGGATGGCTACTATCAAAAAGACAAGAGATAACAAGCATTGACAAGGGTATAGAGCGAACCCTTGTACATCATTGGTGGGAATGTAGTTTGGTGCAGCCCCTGGGGAAAACCAAATGGAGATTCCTAAAGAAATTAAAGATAGTACTACCCTATGCTCCAGCAATTTCTCCACAGAATAGAAAATTCCAAGGAAATTGAAAATTCAAACACCCAAAGGAAATAAAACCACCACCTCTTAAAGATACCTATACTTCCATGTCCATAGTAGCATTAGTGACAATAACCAAGATAAGGAAACAACTGAAGTGTCAGTTGATGGATAAATGTATGAAGAATTTGCAGTGTGTGTATGTGTGTGAATACACACATGTATATATAATAAAGTATTATTCGGCCTTTAAAAAGAAGTAAACCCTGCTATTTGCAACAACATGGATGAACCTAGAGGACATTATGCTGAGTGAAATAAGCCAGACACAGAAAGAAAAATAGTGCATTATTTTACTTACATGCAGAATCAAAAAAAAAAAAAAAACCCTAATAGAGAAGTGTGGATACCGGGGCGGGTGGGGGTTGGTGGGTGAAGAAAATTGGAAGACGTAGGTCGAAGGTTACAAAGTTGCAATTATGTAGGACAAGTAGGTTTAGAGATCTAATGTACAGCACGAGGACAGTTATTAATAATATTGTATACTGGAAGTTTGCTATGAGCCTAGATGTTAGGGGAAAGGCAAGGCAAGGCAAGGCAGGAGGGAGGGAGGGAGGGGAGGAAGAAAGGAAGGAAGGGAGGGAGGGAGGAAAAGAGAAATAGAAAGAGAGAAATTGAGGGAGGAAGGAAGGAAAGAAGGAAGGAAGGGAGGGGGAGAGGGAGGAGGGAGGGAGAGAGGGAGGAGGGAGGCGGAGAGGGAGAGGAGCAGGAAGAAAACTATTTGAGATGATGAATATGTTAATTTGCTTGACTGTAGTAATCACTTCCCTATGTATATGTTTTAAGGGATCTTTGGGATGTTGCTTTTTCTGGCTGGAAACCTCTGTGGCTGATGGCACCTTTGCCCAAGTTCTTGTCCTGCATCCAGGAAGAATGAGGTATGCAGACATGTGGAGGGTGAGCAAGACAAACAGGAGCTTTATTAAGTGTTAGAACAGCTCAGAGGAGACCCACAGTGGGTAGCTCCTCTCTGTAGACAGGTTGTCCCTTTGAGTGTTACAGCTCTCAGCAGAGAGGCCCTGGATGGGTACCTTCTCTCTGCAGGTGGGTTGTCCTGACAAGTGTTCAGCATTCAGTAGAGAGCTGAATTCAGTAGAGAGAGATCCTCTTTGCAGCTGGTCATCCCATCATCTTCCCAACAGAGAGGATATCTTCTTTCTGCAGCTGGTTGTCTAGTTGACTTTCTGTCCTCTCCATCCTCTGGCTGAGCCCAGGGCTTTTATGGACCTCAGAGGAGAGGAAGCGCATGCTGATTTGTCCATAGGCGGCCATGGATGGGCCCAGAAGAGGCACCACAAGTTCCCACTCCAGTCCACGGGACTGGCAGTCCAGCCCCCAGCCTTCAGGCCCTCCCTGGCCTCAAGATGGGGCCTTACCAGGGACCTGCCCCCTTCCACCCAGGAACCTGTCTACCTCCTGTGGCAATCCATGGCACCCAGGCTGCTGGCACCAAAGGGCACCCACAGTCCAGTGCCCAGCTGCCCTCAGCCCTTGCCCTCAGCTTCCCCTCCCATGTTCCTTTTGGAGGGGGCCAAGGTGGCAGGGAGCTGGCATGGTCCGCACTGCCCTGAGCATGTGCACACCTGGTCGGCCTGTGACAGGAGCAGAAAGAGGCCAGGCAGCAGGAGCAGGTACCAGAATTATTCTAGTGACCCAGTTTTCAGGGCGTGTATTGTATGTGAGTATGTGTTAGATAAGGCTGGGGGGCAGGATGGGATAATGCATTAAAACTTGATTGGAAATTAGAATAAGATTGATCAAGGTGGGGCTATGAAGTAAAGGGCTTCAACTAAATAAACTGTTTATATTTTAGTAAACATTCACTAACTTTTTGTGTGCCTGGTTGTCAGAAATATAATTATTATTAAGACCCCAATGATGGCCTCAAGGAGCTTGAAATACAGCAGTTAGGAGGACTCATATCTGAGACCCTGTAGAATAGAATAGTGTGATCCTGTCATACTATAAACCTCTGTGGCTGCATCAAGCCGCAAGAAAGATTAGCACAAACACAGCACAGTGGAAAGGTGATCGGTAAGGCTTGGGGGAATGAATGAATGAATGAACAAAAGTGTAGCTGGATCCTCTCAGTCCCTGGTCAAGCCCCACAGGATGCCCAGCTTCTGACTTCGTGTCAGTTGGTGACGCCTGAGCTCTGTTAAAAGGCTCAGTGCCACCTGAGCCTTAGTTCCAACTTGACTTCAGATAGGAAGGGTCTAAACATCTCCAAGGAAGCCCATTCTAATAATCTGACCTTTCCTGAAATACCACATTTCTACATCATCTTTTATAGTTTAGGTATGAACATTTCATTTCTGCCTGGCAGCCTCACCTCCTAGGCCTACACTTACCTTGTTTTTACCAGCTGACCACCAGGACCAGAATTTTGCCATTAAACTCAGTCTGGGTGCTGGAGTCAAGCTCCTAGATTTCGGTGTTTCTGAGGTGCTGGCTTCCTGAACGGCTTTGAATTGGTTGGGTCAGGGCCCTTCAGAGAAATAAAACCAATAGGAGATTACATAGGTAGATAGATAGATGATTGGTTGATAGATAGATAGATGATATATAGATGATTGATGGAGAGACAGATAGATAAATGATAGATCATAGATAGATAGATAGATAGATAGATAGATAGATAGATAGATAGATAATAGATAGATAGACAGACAGGATCTATTAGGGGAATTGGCTCACATGATTATGAAGGCTGAGAAGTCCAGTGACAGGCTGCTGTCTGCAAGCTTGAGAACAAGGTGAGCCAGGAGTATGCTCAGTGCATGTCCAAAAGCCTCAGAACCATGGAAGCAGACATGTCCAATACTGAAGGCCTGAGGACCTTGGAGGGGAGGTGGGGGCGTACATCTCAGTGTCCACAGGCTGGGGAATCTGGGATTCTGATGTCAAAAGGCAGGAGAAGAAGAATATCCCAGTTACAGGAGGGAGTGAATTTGCCTTTCCTATGCCTTTTTTGTTCTATCAGGACCTTCAGCCAATTGGCTGGTGCCCACCCACATTGGATGTGGGCAGATCTTCCTTATTTAATCCACCGGTTCAAATGCCAGTCTCTTCTAGAAACATCCCCACAGACATATCTAGAAATCTTGCTTTATCAGCTATCTGGGCATCTTTTAATCCAGTCAAGTAGACACCTGAAATTAACCATCACAATGAGTTTCCTCACAGTGCATGCTGCCCTTCTTCTGGGCTGCTCTCACCCTCCCCTGGCCAGCCATTTGCCCTGTACCACCTGTTTCCCATCACTGGGCCTTTGAGGGAGCTCTGCTGGTGGGCTGGCCTTCCCCCAGTACCTGCATCTGTGCCTGCCCTGCTTGGGGGCTTGGCCTGCTTTCAGGTCTCAGCCCATCCCAAGGCACCTATCCCATTGCACCTGGCCTGGCCATGCCTGGCCTTCTTACTAGATACAGCAGCCAGCACGGCCCAGGCCTCCAAACTGGGGAGTTACTAAGCACTGAGAAGCCTTTAATGGAAGCATCACCAGGAAGGGACGGCAGCCTACAAAGTGGCCCAGAGCCTAGTTGGCCAAAGCTGGTTCAAAAGGCCAGAGCAGGGAAGTCCAGAGCAGCACCAATTAGGCACCTGGAGTGAAAGGAAATCACAGGGTCAGCAGGGCCAGTTCATTTACCAGCCAAGGTTAGTCAATGCAACTCTCCTCCTGGAAGTGTCACTTCTCTTGGGATCTCCAGTGGCCCTGGCTGCGAGGAATGCTGATGACTTGTGGGGAGGGAAGTGAGGGAGGCTGACAGTGTGCTGGATCCTCACCAAGGCAGGGTAACTACCTCCTAGTGGCTCTCAGAGCTTGGTCCCGGGGAGAGATGAGCATAGGAGCAGCAGGAATCAGGCCTCTGTCCGGGCCATGCACTGTTCCCACCCCAGTGGGTCTCCCAGGTATTGCCGCTTGGTGAGAGCTTCCAGAAGCAGCATGCAGAGCAAAAACAAGCATAGCCTGTTAGACTGATGGAGACAGGGGCAGCTTTCAGGGGCTGGACAAGGGGCCCAGTTCTGCCCCAGGGGCCAGTGTGAGGTGCAGAGCCAATGCTGAGCAAGGGTCCATCCGCCCGACCCTGGGTGCGCTTGGTTTCCATGACAGTTGTTTTATCCATAATATTTATGAAGTTAAGGAATTTAAAGAAAAACAAAAATGGATTAAATCATCTTTCATGTGCCAGGTATGTTTATATTCTGTGCATCTCATTTAATTGACGTTAATGATAATAGTCATTTAACAATAACTATTACCTTTATTTCACACATGAAACATCCACAACCCAAAGAAGTTAAGACACTGGTATAATGTCTCAGAAGTGGTGAGTGCCTGACACCCTTTTGCTGAACTGAGGCCTGCCTAACTCAGCGTCCCCTTCACCATGTCATTATTCCTACCTGTGATGATGGGATTAAAAACCAAATACAGTATAAAGAAAATGTAGTATATCCATACAGTGGAATAGTATTAGACATAAAAAAAAATGGAAGAACTGGCACATGCTACAAAATGATTAAACCTTGGAAACATTATGCTAAGTGAAGGAAGCCAAACACAAAAGACTACATATTGCACGATTCCATTTATATGAAGTGTCCAGAATAGGCAAATCCACAGAGACAGAAAGAGTAGTCGCAGCCACAGCCTGGAGGAGGGAGAAGTGAGGGATGACTGCTAATGGCATGTGGTTTCTGTTTGGGGTGATTCAAAGAGTTCTGGAACTAGACAGTGGTGATGTTTGCACAACATTGTGAATGTACTTAATGCCACCAAACTGTACACTTTAAAGTGGTTAAAATGGTAAATGTTATGTGTATTTTACCACAATGAAAAGGTAAAAAATATAATCCACTGTTGCCTTGTTGGGGCAGGGGGACAGCACTTCCAGGCATCCATAGCCCCTCCTCAACTCTGCACCCCTCAATCACTAGCTCTGCTCAAAATTCTCCTTCAGGCCTAGAATAACCCAACACTAATGAATGGACAGTGGTGAAAATTGTCTTTTTAAAATCCAACCGCCCTTCACACACACATGCAAATGTATGGTTTCCATGTTTCCTACATGAATACAGAAAAACATGAATGAAGGTATAGGTGATGGGGAGGGAAATCTCATCCATTCACACTAATTACCATAATAAGAGCAAATACAATTTGAGTGGTCACTGTGTGCTGGGCATGATGCAAGGTGATTTGATGATAAATATCTAATGAAAATTCAGCAGGGGTGATATTATCATGCCCTGATTAGGAAATGGAGAACTTCAGAAGTTGTGATTTGCCTGAAACTACAGAGTTGACATGTAGTAGAGCAGGAATCCAAACCATTTCCAACTTCCAAGTTCACGCATATCCAGACAAGAAGTGTCTGAAATAAAGAAAATCCTAGCTTGCAGAATATAAATAAATTATTGCAGTTTTATTCTTTTTCCCTGATACATTAACTAAACCTGGTGAGTAGACTATTTCTTAATAGGAGTTCCTAAATATGAAACATTACATATAAATTGATAAGATTTTGTTTGGAATTTGAGCTCCTATGTGCTGATTTGTGGTATAAATGTTCACTGCTGAAAAAGAAAAATCATTTTCACAGGAAAAAATGACTTCAGGATTCACCACAGTATGGAAAGTCAGCAATGCAAAATTAGTGGAGGTCAATTGGTGAGGTTTGAGTGATGTGAGTGGTTTCCCATGAAACCGTGGGAAGGTTTCATCACTGACCAGTCCCATCAAGGAGTGGTGCTCATCTTATTCTTATATGCAGCTAATCCCATCTCATGAGTGCCAGGAAGCCCCCTGTGCTGTTTTTCACATGTGTGAAGAGGGGTAACTTTACATGGCATGGGTGATTGATGGGCTCAGCAATTTGGATATATTGAGCAAAGCATTGGGTAGTGTCCATCAGTTGGAGGACTCAGTGGCCACCTGCAGTCACTGTCGATGGAGAGCCTTCACAGGACCCACTGAAGAGCAGCTTCTCAGTCTCTGTGTCACGGTGACCACCCAATTAATGGAGAGTGGAGGGGACACTGCCTTTGTGTCCAACTCACTCCCTAGACCCAGCCACCCACAGGGCTCTTTTCCACGTCTCTCCTCTCCCCACCCCCTCTGAAGTCCTCCAGGAGGACATCAGGATTAGTATCTTCTCTACCCCCATTCTGTCCTTTTCCAACCTATTGTTATTAAACACACTGTGCCCAGTCCTCTCATGACCTTCCATTTTGATCCTCCAGATCTTGTATTAGAAATTTAAGTGAAGTTATTTTTCTCTATAACTCCCGTTTTAACCACCCCAATTCTTCTTGAAACAGTGAGGGAACCTCCAACTCACAGTAGTTTCCAAAGTGGGATGCAAGATGATTCATTTGGGTATGAGAGAAAAAATTAAAACTTCAATATATTTCTTTCAAAAATTAAAAAATTATACTTTATTAGTTTTGAATATATATGGATTGGCAGTAATGTACTACACATATATCTGTGACACTGATAGGAATGTGCAGTATAAGAAAACCAGAAATTCCTATTCTTAGTGATTGCAAAAGGTCAATATATGTAAAATGTGGAAAAGAAATGAAGAATAAAAGATAAATATTTCAAAATAATATATGATTTCATTTATTTTTATACTTATGTCCCATGAAGACAACAATATTTTATAGCAGAAATAAAGTACTATAACTCCTGACACATCCGATTAGTTATTAAGCCACCCTAGAAAGTATCCTGAGTCCAAGACCACTGACGGCTGCATTAATTCAGCAGTCTACAAGGGGAGAGTGCAGGAATCAGGTAGAAACTGTTGTGAAATACCTGATTTGTAGGTTTGGTTTTTTTTGTTTTGTTTTTTAAGCACAACCCCTCCCATTGTGTGGCTCTGTGAAAGATCTCACTTTAATGGAAAGACATTCTCTGGATTTATGGGTATGGATATGCATATATAGTATTACAAAGAGAGGAGCATGACCCCTTACGGGCAGACATGCTTATGGTTCATGGAATGATGTTCACCCTTATATTTGGCTTTGTTGGCCTGGATTGCCTCAGCAGTTGCAGAGCAGGCTGAGTGTTAGCCATGAACCCCAACAAGAACCCTGACCTCTGGTGTGTGCAAGAGCTGCTCTCAGGCCACCTAACTTTCTCCATCTCAATGTACACCCACATCACAAGAAGACCTGGTGGCTTCTCATTGGGGAGAGAATAATACAATTTTCTCATTGTCCAATCCATTTCATTTTCAGCTGTGGGATTAAATTTACTCTTTTCTGAAGTGTTGTCTGTGCGTATAAATCATTTAAGTTTATATTTTCGTTGCTGTGGCAACGGTGTGGCTAATTGAATTCCAAAGTGTCCTTCTCGATTTCAAAGCCATGATAAAGAGCCAGAGCATTTAATGATGGTAGGCAGAACAGAGGCAGAAGAGGTGGGAGGAAGGGAAACTAAAATGACACATTCTCCAGGTGGCTCCTAAGAGCTCAGAGCAACACCACTGCTTTGACAGACCAAGCAAGAGCACAGGAGCCGGCCAGCAACCAAGAGATTGTTAAACGGTTAACAAAAGGTGGCCCCGGGCTTCTTTGCAAAAGCACCTGCATCTTCTGACCCTGAAGTTCTGCCGCCTCTTTCTTCTCATCCTGCCTGGCAGTTCTCTTTGCCAAGCAGAGGCTGTATCTTTTCACCCAGAGGGGTCACCAGCAGTTAGCAAACACCTATTTAATAAAAGCTTCTTGGATGCTTGGATGGATGGATGGATGGATGGATAGATGGATGGATGGATGGATGGACTGGAAAAGAATTGCTAGGAGAAACGCAAAAGGAATCCAGTGTTAAGAGACTGTCCAATGCGGCCAGGCACGGTGGCTCACGCCTGTAATCCCAGCACTTTGGGAGGCCGAGGCAAGTGGATCACGAGGTCAGAAGATCGAGACCATCCTGGCTAACACGGTGAAATCTTGTCTCTACTAAAAAATTCAAAAAAATTAGCCGGCTGTGGTAGCGGGCGTTTCTACTCAGGAGGCTGAGGCAGGAGAATGGCGTGAACCCAGGAGGTGGAGCTTGCAGTGAGCCGAGATCGTGCCACTGCACTCCAGCCTGGGTGACAGAGCGAGACTCTGTCTCAAAAAAAAAAAAAAAAAAAAAGACTCTGACCAATGCTAATGCTAGGCACGGTGCTGGACATAACATCACAAACTCAAAGCAATCCTACTAAGTAGGTGCGATTATTCCCTTGTTACAGATAAGGAAACTTTAGACTTAGATTTTGGGAACTTGTCTAATGAACCTCTAGTTAAGTGGCAGATTCAAGGTGCATCCAGATCTGTAAAACTCCAAAGGCCACATTTTATGTTTCAATTGCATCTCTCTATGTCTCCAAATCAGAGACATAAAAAGTATTGCACAATAATGCCTAAAAGTTAACACATTGTTGATATGAAAGATTATGTAAAACGTGAAAATGTCAGTCAGTTTTATATGTCTCCTGTGTCTTTTTAAAATTTATTAAATTTTAACTGCCAAATAATAATTATATACATTTATAGGGTTTATTGTGATATTTTGCTATATGTATACATTGTGGGATGATTACATCAAGCTAATTTACATATTCATCACCTCAAATGCTTATTTTTTGTAATGAAAACATTTAAACTCTTTTTTAGCAATTTTGAAATATTTAACACAATATTGTTAACTATGGTCACCTTGCTGTGCAATAGATCTTGAAAATTTATTCCTTTGTCTAACTGGAACTCTGTGCCCTTTGGTCAACTTCTCTCCATTGCCCGCCCCATCCCCTACCTCAGCTTCTGGTCACCATCATTCTACTCTCTACTCCTACAAGTCTGACATTTTTAGATTTCAAATATAAGTGAGATCATGGGATATCTCTCTTTCTGTGCCTAGCTTAGGCACAGAAATAAACCAACAGGTTTATTTTTTAAATGCTCAACATCACTAATTATCAGGGAAAGCAAATTGAAATCACAATGAGACATCATCTCACACCTGTGAAAATGGCTATTATCACAGAGGCAACAGAAAATAAGCATTGGTGAGGAAGTGGAGGAAGTGGAATCCTTCTACATTATTGGTGGGAATGTAAATTCATGCAGCCATTGTGGAGAAAGTATGGCAGTCCCTCAAAAAGCAAATATAATTATCATATGATCCAGCAAATCCACTTCTGGATATATCTACAAATGAATTGAAATCAGTATGTGGAAAAGATATCTGCACTATAATTACAACACTTTTCACATTAGCCAAGACATCAATGGATGAATAGATAAAGAAAATATGGAGTCACTTTCAAATTACTTGTTTTACCTTAGATGCTATTAACTAACACCCTACTAGGAGAAATGAAGAAATGTTTATGTTGTCTCTTACCGATTTTTGTTAATTACAGTATAATTTCATATTGTCAATTTTCATATTCTTTTGATTTTAAACCATTATTTCTAAAATAACCTAAATAACCATGATTTAGATTGTATTCAATATTTAAAAGTATTTATGACTAATCCCCACATGTTCTCCTATCTTGGAGCTGTTTTCATGGTTTTGGTGGGGGCAGTGGGAAGAGTCAGAGAGAGAAGGGGTCACACCAACAGTGACCCTGTCTGTCCTTTAACTTTGTATCCAATTTGCCCTGACTTATAAAATTCTCAAGGCACGCCTTTTTTGTTTGTTTGTTTGTAAATCCGGTAGCAATTGTTTAACAGTCTTCTAACACAGGGGTTTAAGTGGCAAGTCCTTTTTTTTTTTTTTTTTTTTAGGTGGAGTTTCACCCTTTTTGCCCATGCTGGAGTGCACCAGGCTGCTCACTGCAACCTCCACCTCCTGGGCTCAAGTGATTCTCCTGCCTCAGCCTCCTGAGAAGCTGGGATTGGGTCACCATGCCCGGCTAATTTTTATACTTTTAGTAGAGACAGGGTTTTGCCATGTTGGCCGGGCTAGTCTCAAACTCCTGACCTCAGGCGATCCACCCGCCTCAACCTCCCAAAGTGCTGGGATTACAGGTATGAGCCACCACGCCCAGCCTCGCATGTCCATTTTTAATGATAGTTATAGGTTTAACTTTTGGATTAACAGATCTCATTTCAAAGAGTTTCTAAGTAGAGTCTATTAGCCAGCTTGATGGTGACATGAATTTGAATTTCAGCGAAGCTGCTTATGATATCCTTGTGGCATATTTTCTTTCCCATTGATCACTGTAGACAGTCTCATTGTCCCTATCCATTGATTTTGCTGTGAAAAAAATACAAAACCAGACTAATTTTTACCCTGGGAGGGAGACTGGTTGCCTCAAATTCTTTCTTTATTATACACAATTTAATAATTTAGGCAGAAAATGTCTTTGTGTTCCTCTGGAATATATTTTAATCTTTGCATATATAATAAATTCAGTTCTTCTGAAATTTGAGGATAATTTTCTTCTATTGCATTTTCAAATACTACCTCCATTCCATTTGTTGGATTATCTTCTTAAAGGATATCAATTAACCTGAGTTGAATTACTGTGGCACCTATATCCATTCTCCTATCTGTAGCTGATTTAAACTCCTTTTCTTTGTGTGCATGCTAAGCTCTTCAAGCTCCTTCTCTGAGTCAGTAAATTTCATTTTTGACCATGTCTCTTACTTTTTTTGCTGTTTTTTATTTATTTGTTAGTCAGGAAAGGATACTGTCATTGGTCTTTAATTTGCTTTCTTAATTTCTTATGATTTTTTTCTTTCTCGGTGGGCTGGTTATAATTTGATTATAAAGCTCATTTTATTAAATTTCTATCATTATTTTGTTCTATACCTTCAAGGACTCAGGAGAATTTTCTTCTTGTTTTCTCTTCCAGATTCTGTTCTGTAAATATATTTTGAATGCTCTATTCCTTCCTTTCACCCAACTGTCTATTTATCCATCATTTCTCCATTTCTCTTTATTGTATAATCTATATTATATACAACAAAATTATATATGATATATATATTCATTATTATATTTCTTTTACTAGCTCTTTCTTAACATGAGCAATTGGATCCATATTTTCTATTTATCCTGATCCATAGTTGGTGAATTCTCTTTGACATTCTTCCCACCTTAACTGAAATATTTTTGTCTCAGCAGAAGTTTGAGGGTTGAGTACTGTGTGCCATCAGTTTTTCTGTGGTCTGAGAAAATCTGGAAAGGAAAGAGAGACTGCCCAGTGGGGGCCGGAATTCTGGAGGACTTGGCTTGGTGCAAATGTCCTTTGATGGACTGTTTGGCTGATATCCCAGCCATGAACTGGATATGCTAGAGGTGTGCTTGGATGTGTCCCCAGACAGATTGGAGCCATGGGACTGAGGGGAGCTCTAACCAACATTGCTGCCTTTGATGAGAGCCTCACAAAGTCAGCAGGGCCCTCTGCACTAGAGGATTTGCCCACAGCTTTCCTGAGCTCCCTCAAGCCACTTCTCTGCAAATCTCAGCATTTTTTTTCCCATTGACACTCTTTCTCCAGCATCACTTCTAAGGACTGAGGGGAGGAACAGAGACCATAGCAACTCCACCAGAATTTATAGTTTTATAACCACCACTCAGAGTTTATAACATAAAGTTATACCCCAGCCCTTATTTTTTTTTCCTGCTAGTAAGTTGTTTTCAGATTCTTTCTCTTTTTAGAGGGAGATTCCTTGCCTGTGCTTAATTGCACTATTTTTGTGCATAAATTCTGTCTTAGTTTATGACTCCTTTAAGCAGCATAATGACCTTGGATTAGAAAGTCTGTAGACCTGGGCGTGAAACCCAACTCTATCTCTTACAGCAGTGGTTCTCAACTCTACTGGGGCCAATTTTGACAATGTCCAGTGACATTTTAATCATCATGACTGGCAGGTGCTACTGGCATCTAGGGGGTACAGGCCAAGGATGCTGTGCCATTTTACAATGGCACAGTCTGGTGCCAAACCACATACTTGCAGGACAGCTCCCCAGAACAAAGAATTATCTTATGCTAAGTATCAATAATGCCAAGATTGAGAGACTCCACCTTAGTAGCTGAGTAGATTTGGGCAATTCTTTTAATCTCCTTAAGCTTTAGTGACTTTGTCTTTAAAATGAGCATAATAATGTCTGTCTTAGTCAATAGATGGTAGAGTTTTAATGTTAATAATAGTCATAATAACATAATGATAATACTTCTATTATTATCCCTGGAACTATTATTAGTAGTAAAATGGTAGTTTTTTGAACCGCTGTGTGAATGCAAGCAATTTCGTCATCTATTCTAACCTCAAATTATTGTAAAGTTAAATTTATTTGGGGGGCAACCTTGTCTTTTACTGACTCTTAGTGTTTCATCTGTTTTTGTTTGTTTGTTGTTAATATTGCCCTGTTCACCTTTTTTTTTAAATGAATCCTTGATGCTTCCTGGGAAAGGCAGCATCCTCTCATTTTTTTTAATTGCAAGTGTGTATTTTGCCTGCCTTCTTTTATGCCTCATATTACACATGCCCTCCAAACACAGTGCCAAGATAAAAGTGTGAGAGAAAGCCAACTTCCAGCCCCAGGGCCAGAGAATTTGTTGTGGGCATTGGATTAGAGGACCCCCTGGTAATGAGTATGCCCTTCATGGTGTGAAATGAAAGGCTTTGCTATTTTGTCTTGTTTTATTGGTAAAGAGTGGCCATAGTTCAAATACAGCCAATGTTAGTTGTCTGCTGTCCATTCGTCCATTCAGGTTAGTAGTACAGAATATCATCTTGCTATGCTCTTAAGATCAGTAAAGTGGATGGTGTAAGACATTTGCCCAGGGATAGGAATAAGATGGAAGTCATATTTTCCAGACTCTTTATCGTTGCTGTCAAGGTCTCAGGGCATAATGACCATGACTCAGGGCTTAGGGAAAAGTTTCTATTTCAGGCCTATAAAGACACCACATGGGAGGGGAATGGTGGCCCTGGCCTTGGAGTCTCTTGCTTTGCAAGTTCATCTAACTAACCCTGACCTGACTGCCCTGAGAAGTCTTTGGATAAACTATAATGTGTATACAATCATGTGTAGGTGTATATGTATCTGTAAGTCCTTGTGAGTTTACAAAAGCAGCAGAACATTGTCAAAATAGCATGGAATTCGGAGTCAGATGAACCTAGGTTCATATTTCACCTCTGCCATTTATGAGCTGGTGTCCTTAGACGAGTCAATTAACCTCTTTGAAGTTCAGTTTTCTCAGTTGGAAAATGGGATTAATAAAGTCCACCTAAGCAACGAGCAGATGACCCTAAAATGGCAGATGCCACTCTTCTATGTCTCTTTCTATTGCTCAAATATTAACAGCAGGACAAATTTTTACTTTTGTGAAATACATTCTAGTTTTAAAGCTCTGGGAGCTGCTATTATTCCTGGATCTATTTACTGGCTGTTGGTGACCTTCTCCTTGTGTGACAGAGACAAATAACCATGACCAGGCTGGGGGAAGCTGGGGAGAGATGGATTGAATTTGATCCATGCTTGGAAAAGGGTGGAAGCTGGGATTTTTATTGTTTGATTTAACGAATCTTAATAGGGCTTGGCCTTGGGAGACACAAATCAATAATGTAATCTTTGTGCTGTCATTGGCTCACCAGTTCTCTTTCATTCAGAAAAAGCCTCCCAGAGAGTATCCAAACCCCATCAGGAACTCATTTAATTCTCAGTAAAAGGATAGGCCACTCTCAAGAAAGATGAGAAGAATCATGATGATTATAATGTTGTTGATGACATGATGATGAGGAGGAGGAGGATGAAGACAATTGATGATGATAATAATGATGGTGATGGTGATGATGATGGCAAATGATTACTACCATTTACTCAGGGCCTATCAAGTGCAAGACCCTGCACTAAACACTTAGTGCATGTCTTCACATGACCTGGTACTATAACAACAGGCTGTAGGTATGACAATATTTTTTTTATAAATGAGAAAACTGAGACCCACAGAAGCTAAATGACTTGCCCAAGGTCCCCAGTGGATGAGGAGGATGTTGGGATAATGAGAGTTATATTTTCTCCTAGTGGTTTGGGGAATAAGGTGATGCTGCAGAAGTCAGAGTTTTCCTTTAAACATTCTCACAGGGAATACCAAGTAGAAACAAAATTTGCTTGTGGTCAGCGAGACATAAGGTTAAATTTTGTCCCTGACTCATACTTGCTTTGTGTCCTTTGGGAAGGAAATTAATCTTTCTAAGACTTAGGTTCTCCAAACCCCAGTTTTCTCACCTGGCAAAGTAAAGACAAAAATATGTAATTCATGAGGGGTGGTTATGATGAAGGTTTATTGACTTGCCCATCTGGTGCATGGGAGGTGCTTAATGAATGTCATTTTCTTCCTCTAGGACTGATGAGGGGCCAGAGCAGGTAAAGCCAGAGGCTGGGCCATATCAGTCCTGCAGTACTGGACTATAGGAGTTGGTGCAGACAAAGCTGACTCAGAATGAGACAGAGGGGGTTCTTAACAGTGGTTGATGGCACTGGAAAAAAAGCTCACAAACAATATTATCACCTCATTTCTCTAGAGAAAATGTAAAATTCTTGTCAGCAATATACATCCAGTGTTTTTAAAAATAACCATTTTTCTCAAAACATTTTATGATCAATCATTCCTGGATGAAAGGCCCTACATTTATAGGGTGAGAAAAAACACCTTCAGAACTCTCCTGGGGTCTTTTGTCCAACCTTTGACTAAGTGATCATTTTGCTTCATTTACAGACTAGAACAGAAGTAATAAGGAAAAGGACATGGTAGCCATCATCTATCTAGGCAAAAACTGGTGTGCCATACTCTCCCCTCCAGCCCTCTTCTAAATAGTCACACACCACTTTGACTCTGAGTTGCTCTTTGCTGATTACTTCCACTGGTTCTGAATCACAAGTTATCCATCATAGGTGACCATCATATCTCTAATGTATAGAGGACTGTCTATCAAAAGGCACAAGAGGATTTTTACAACAGTAAAATATCCCTCTCTAGGGGTGACAGGGCCCTAGCCTCACCCTCACAGGCACAAACAAGAGCTCAGAGTCCAGTTTATCCCAAAAAAAGACTGAGTCCCTGATTAGCATGCCATCAATAAATACCGGAGCAGATGCCATGAAATTCCAATCAGAAGAATTTATAATGTGAGGTCAGATATTGTATAGTAAGAAATAAATAAACAGAAATTGTCAGTCAAACTCGTGGCAGCTGGGGCCAGCATCAGAGGCAGTAAATGAACTAACTCCATAAATCACATTTATGATCAGCCCCATTGAGCGTAACTCTGCCAGTTGGGCTTTCTGCTATGTATCAGGACACACTGGTTTGTTGCATCTCACAGAGGTGGAAAATGAGCACGGCCAGTATGTCTCTGGAGCAGTGACTTAAGGGTGTCAGACCATGATTGAGACATTTCCCTGCTCTCTAAGTCAATGTGTGCATAGGGCTTTGGAGAATAGTTCTGGCTTCCCACCTAGCATGAAATTCAGCAGAAGGCAAAGACTCCTACTGAACTCTGATTAGGTGTTATCTCAAAACCCTAGCACTTGCTATGCAGAGCCCAAGGTCACAGTGGGTGAGAACTTGGCTCTGTTCTGGGAGAAGCCCAGGGGAGTCTCTTTATCCAACACTCTTCTCTTAGCCAACATCCAAGTCATGGACAGAAATACTGCCCCTCCATTTGCATCTTATACTCTTGCTCTTAGAGCCTTACTCCTTCTTCTGTTCACTGTGGGATTCCCAGTACGAGGCAGGGAAGACAGTGTGGAGAGAGGGGATCTTAAATGCTTTTACATCTTCAGGCTCCAGCACATTGTGCCACATCTACCTTAAAAGCACTCCTAAACTGATTGATTACACAAATGAATTAATGTATAAATGAGTGAATGAGTAAGTGGATAAATGAATGATTATCCCAAAAAAGATATGTTTTTCAAACTGCATCTCTGCTCTATTTTCCTCAGCTTAAAACCCTCCACTGTTGTTTTAGACAGGAGCTTCTATCCATGTAAAAGAGCTATAGAGTGGTAATTAAGACCATGTGTACTAAACCCAATTGCTGGGCTTAAGCCCTGGCTCTGCCTCAAGAAACTGGGTGGCCTTGGGCAAATTATATAAACCTCTAAGGCATGATTAGCACATTTATACAACAGTAATATTATTAGTAGCTGACCCCATTAAGAGTATTCACTCATGTTGAGCCCTTAGCAGAGAGCTTGGCAAATAGTGACGTTTGATTTGAATATGGATGCTCATGATCATGTTCTGCACCTTCTTCCTTCCACCACCTCCTTCCATTATATCTTAGCACTTGTCAGCTAAGACTGCTTGAGCTTGAGTGGCAAGAGGGGTGGTGAATGTTCTCAAGATTCTGATGAGGAAAGCACTGTGACTAGGACACTCACAATGATCGTCTTATTTAATTCAAGGCAGGGCTTTCTCCTGAGCCTTGAGTATCTGGCAATGATGTGTAGTTAGAAGATGGCCTTATCCAGCAAACTCTCTCAGACTATACCATCCAGCTTCCCTTAGTAAGACTGAGACTCCTACAGAATTTTTAAAGAAGCTGCCTCTTGATATTTAACTGTTTTAAAGTCATTCCTTGGCTCTTGAAGCTAATCAGCAAGTGGCAAGCAGGGCAGTAATTAGATCCTCTGCTGAGCCCTGCATTGGAGATTTGAATAATTCAGAACATTAGTGATGGGGGAAAAGAGAGGTTAAAATAGAACATCTCCCTAGTTAATAGCTAAGTAATTTTGAGTATCCCAATAGGAGCAAAGAACAGGTCATGGCCCAGCACAAGAAGCCCACCATGCCTTGAAATACTAAGGAAATGTGTCCTGAGAAGATTAAGCAGTATTTTGGGGAGCTCACTCCTGTATCTATCTAAAGTCCATACCAAGATTTACCACAGACAGGAAGATAGCTTGAGGCCAGGAGTTTGAGGCCAACCTGGGTAACATAGTGAGACTTCATCTCTACAAAAAGTAAAAATAAAATAAAATAAAACAAAAATTAACCCAGGTGTGATGACATGCACCTGTGGTACTAGCTGCTCAGGAGGCTGAAGCAGGCAGGAGGATCACTTGAGCCCAGGAGTTTGAGGCTGCAGTGAACTATGACCGTGCCACTGCACTCCAGCCTGGGCAATACAGTGGAGACCCTGTTTCTTAAAAAGTAAATTTTAGGCCAGGTGCGGTGGCTCATGCCTGTAATCCCAGCACTTTGGGAGGACGAGGTGGGTGGATCACGAGGTCAGGAGATCGAGACCATCCTGTGAATGGTGAAACCCCATCTCTACTAAAAATACAAAAAATTAGCCAGGCGTGGTGGCAGGTACCTGTAGTCCCAGCTACTCGGGAGGCTGAGGCGGGAGAATGGCATCAACCTGGAAGGTTGCAGTGAGCTGAGATCACGCCACTGCACTCCAGCCTGGGCGACAGAGCGAGACTCTGTCTCAAAAAAAAAAAAAAAAAAAAAGTACATTTTAATTTAACTTATTTATTTATTTATTTTTTAAAGAGTGACCCCCTACCTTGGACATCAACTTTCAGATTAATTTCCACCTCTGCCCTGTGTCAAATGAGCACCTTCTTGGCATTTCTGCTCTCAGTGTCATTATGAACAGCCTCCAGGTTCACTCTCAGCAATGGCTAGTTGCTATTTCTAAAGTATCGTCCTTAAACCCCAGCTTTTTTGTGTCACCACTGAGATGCTGATATTTTAGGACCAGGTGATCTTTATAAGACTATTTTACCAGCCATGCCCTCCAGCACTGGAAGATGCCTTTATTTGGGAGATTGTCCCAGTTCTTATGCACCTGAGAACCCTGGCCACAGGCAGGTAGTTGAATGAGATTATCAATCAAGGACCTTCCAGACTTAGGAGGCCATAATTTATTCTAGTCCTTGGATTGTCATCTCAAATTAAATGTCAAATAATGAGTCACAAGGGCATGAGGACAGTCTAAAGTGAAGCTGCACACCTCCACAGCCTCCTTGGCCTTTGTGTGGCATTGGAAGGACTTCCTGAAGAAGGATGGGTTTGAGGCTATGTGGGATGGGACCAGAAGTCTGTCACAGTGCTTTGGTCTCAAGCTATCACTGGAGTAGATTATAGAAAGGTCAAGCCTTAGGCCTAGATTTCAGAGGACATCCAAAATCCTACCTTGAGAATCACCTATTTTTGCCTTCAAGCAGCCTAATTATGCTCTAGCTGGCTATCATAGGAAGCCACTGATGCAAAGGTAGCCACATTCTGGGGAGAAGAGATATTTCCTTCATAATGAACATGCTGTCAGGTTGTTCAGAATTTTGGATCCTGAGTGTCTCCATGAGTGAGTTGAAGAGGTGACATAATGATGGTACTTTGAATGTTGTACAAATAATCTGGGGCTTAGAGAATCAGAAATCCAGTGCAATGCAGCAAACGTCCGTTAAATGTGTACTGTGTTCATAGCATTGTACAGAGAACATTCACTTTTGCCTGGACCAACTTAATGCAAGTTCTACTTACTCATCAAAAGGAGTTTCTATACTGGAGACTTATATCCCAGGCCTACAAAACGTCTACTTATGACCCTATAATTTATATAACCTTCTGGGGTAGGTGGAAAATATGTTGGAACAATTGAAAACCAAAGGTTTCTCTCTCTTAGGTCTGCCAGCGTCTTTCACAGGGACATCATCTTTAAAAAGAGTGTTTGAGTTTCTTCTCACACAGACCCAAAGGATTTAACCACACAAAAATTACACATTTTTAAGTGATATGAACAAATATTCTAGGGATGAAGAAATTTTTGATCCATGTAGATGAAGAAGTTATTTCTATCACTGTCTAAACCCCAAAGGTAGTATTGTAACTGGATTCTCAGCAATGGGCTTTGAAGAGAAGTGTGCTTAAAGAAAAGCATCAAGTTTACCATGTGGCACAGCCAAGCGGCTGGTCTAGAAAGGGCTGGAGCATGACCAGGGGCTCTTATATTTCCTGAATTTGATTTGTCTCTTAATAGTGTATGGCAAGATATAAAAGCTTAAGCCAGTGTTTCTCAAGTGCAGCAATTTTCCCCCCCAGGAAGCACCTGGCAATGTCTGGAGGCATTTTTGGTCTTCACACACTAGTAGGGTGGGGGTGCAGGAGGCAGAGAAGGACTGCTAATGCACTAATAAAAATGCTGATGAATATCATACAATGCACAGAAAAGCCCCCTACAACAAAGAACTATTTTAGTCTAAAATGTCAACAGTGCCATAATGGTAAAACTCTGTTTAAACCTTTCTACATCTCTGTTGAACTCCTGTTAGTGGAATTGCAACCTGTGCTTCCTGTCTCTCTTCCACATTTTATCCTATAACCCATCGATGTTTTTTAAATAAATTAATGAAAATAAGCAGTGAAATGCTATTAAGGAAAACACATTATATGACATAAAGCAGAAAATATGTAGACAAAGAGAGGGAAATTGGAATGAAAAGAGAAGAGAGGGAAAGAGTTTTGAATTAATTATGCTAAAGGATAATAAAATCTTTGGGGTAAATGGATATTCAAAAGCACATATTTTATCCTACTTTGAGAGCTTACTCAAATGATTATAACTGGGAAGTTGAATATCAACATATCAGGAGTAACAGGATATCACAAAGACACAGAGCTGGAGATATTCAATCTTTTCCTTGGGACTCAGTCTCAAATAATAATTGCATGTATGTTCCCCTTACAACACTCATTTCCATCCAATGTTTAATTTATAGGCTACCTTAAAAATTGTGCAATCTCCTTTTCCTCTCAGAAAAGCAAGGTTCAAGCTCTTGAGTTGATACTGGATCTCATGATCTTTGCACACATTTGAACTTTCCCAAACTTTCAAACTACATTTAAATTCAACATACTGCCCTACCATATAATGAATCCAAATAAAACAAGGACATTGTTGTTTTATACTTTATTTGAGAAGAGACCCTACATAAACTATGTCAGGAGGATACAGGTCTACACACAATTTCATCAATCAATAAATGGAGTTGTTAACATAACACTGAAGATATGATACTATGAGAAAGACAGACATATGACCAAGGAGTATTTACAACTCTCAGTTATGATATATTTATACTGAAGATGGATATATACATATATACATGTACATGTGCATATACATACCTATGTCCATACATACACACACATATATACATATATATGTATAAAATGCTTTTCAACAAAAACCAAAAAAAGAGTTCACCTTCCTGTAGTGATTAACCATTTGAAAGTGAAGAATGGTTGATTTGTATTAGTGTCATGGTGTTAAATCTCTGCCCCCACATTTAACTTCAACACCCATAGATTCCGATGAAGACACATGTTTGCCTTGGAATGGAAGCATGAGGGTGAAGAATGGGGTGATGGGTATGGGGCTGAGACTGAAGGACATGCACAACGGGAGAAACAACCTTTGGTGATACCATTAAATCATCCTTTTGTATTAAACATAAATTATTAATACAGTTTAAAAAAATAATTTTCTGTTTTATTTTGAGGTTGGGGAGAAAGGAAGGGTGAGATGAAGAATAGAGGGTGGGCACTTGCCTTTTCAACATATCCCTTAATATCAACTGAGAACACACCCCTCTAACCTGTGGCCATCTTATCAAGTTAGAATTTTTTTTTTTTGGCATAAATGACACCTTCACATAAGAGTTTTACTTAGACAATAAACCTCTTCTCCAAAGGCAAATGCAGTCATCATTTTAACTAGATTGATTCTCCAAGACTCGCCAGGACGCAAATAAAATTAGCATAGCCAATGCATTCACCTGTCATAAAGGAAAAGAATGAAGGGAACAGCACCTCAAGGAGGAGATACGATTAGTAAAACCCAGTTCTACTAAAACCTCAGTCACTTATGTTAAGTTATCAACTTTGGGATCCAAATGATAGGAAGCAATCATGATCAGCACTTTCCAGAAGCCTGGGAGAAAAACAAATGAGTATCACGTAGGAGTATTTCTAAGACATAAAATACAAATGAGGAACTATCAATTGGGATTAACATAAAGGGCATAAGATCCAGTTGAACGCACCTCAACTCTGCTGTGGTCAACGTCTCCACCCATAAATGATGACTTGGCAATACTGTATTCATTGTTAAACTTTCCTCAATTCAAGCCACACTGTTGTTGTTGCTGCTGTTTTTTCTTTTCCAAAATTTGTAAAATTAGCTTGGCCTCAGAACAGGTGTGCACAGGTATCAGGTGTCCCACATGCCACACATACCATTGTTCAGCAGTTGCCATAATCCAGCTAACCCTTCAGATTGCCAATATATTTATGCAAACATTAGGAAACACACACGAACACATAGGATCAGACAAGATATAATAGCTTTACATATACTTAGTACAGAAGCTTAGGGAGGGGGGATGGAAATCAGTTACAACAGTACCTAAACTTCATTGGCAAAATTCCTCTCAGGGAACGTAATATCCTAATAATGCACTGAAGTAGGTACCAGCTGATTTTCCAGATATTGAAAGTTTGCTGCACAACATCAGCCTAGAGATAAAGGGACATGTAATGTCCAGTAGGAAACAAATCAGTGTATATCATTTACACGACAATAAATCCTTCATTTCCCTTGAAATAAGATATGTAAAGTAGCACTTAGTTTAATACAAGTTTTGTTCTGCTGTAGACCTAGCTGTAAAAAGCCATTCATGCAAAAAATTACTTCCAGTTTTAGCTGGATGTTTAAAGGACACTTCTCCTGAAAACAAGTCCCTTTCACTTAGGGAAGGGGAAAAAAAATCCCACTTAGCCAGTGCCGGCTGAGAGTGGAAAATACAAGACTTTGGTGTTTGTAGGGCATTTGCCTTAAGAACCCAGAAGTAGCACTGAGCTCACCTCTAAAGAGGCAGAGGGCTAGACGCGCCCTTGAAAATTTTAGGAATTTTTTCAGAAAAAGTACTGAGAACCTTTATAAAATTGTATTTGCTGGCCAGTTCCCTCCTGGGGCTTCTACTGGCATCATCTCTCCTTCTAGAGATGCCTGCTCTGCATCTCTAGTCTCAGGCCACATTTCCCCCAGCCAGCAGATCGTTCCTCCATTAGCAGTCACTTTGCAGCTCCTTCCCCTCTGTTCTAAGAGCAAATAACTTGTATTATTAAGCTTTCCTAACCCCATAGGTCCTTTCTGTACATATTATTTCTAAACTTTTTAAATATAGGAAGTTTCCTGGATTAAAATATAAGACAAAACTCCTCTATTCTAAAGAACTCTAACAGAGGTGTTGGATGCTGCTCACCTCCAGTCTTCATACAAATAATCTAGAGAATCTTGTGCCATGGCCTTTTTTGCAGGGCAAGTGTGAGCACTGGAATGAGATTCACTCAAGAGGACAAGGAATGGAAGGAATGGATGGCTACATCTTAGACCCACTCCCAAGTTAGAAATCATAGTTCCACTGAACTTGCTCCTCTAAGATCTGGCTCTGTCCTACTTTTTCCACCTCATTTATTCCTAAAAGAAACCCCTTATTCACCACTAAATGTTATGGATGTTATGATAAGCAACATGGAAAGGGAATGGAAATAAAGGGATAAGATATAGGGGAAATTCAGAGCCTTGGATGGTACAGAGCCATTCAAAATGGAGGTTTTCTAACATCTGTGAGATAGAAGGCAATATTTATGATGAAACCTGCAGTGACTGACTTGCCTTCCCAACACAGGATTCATCCTGACGTGAGTGGAGAAGATGCTGACAATTAGTTAAGAGTAGACAATGCTGACTCTAAGATGATATCTGTGTGTCATTGTGCTATATAAAAACTGGCCAATCACAAAGCAATGTGATAACATGTGCTTCTGCTACCCTTGTTTTCTCAGTACACCCTTCAGTCTGGCCTGAAGAATGCCACAAGGAGTCATTTGCATTCTTATTGTGATTGTTTAAGGCAAAAACAGCTGTTAAAGAGCACTCAGGGTTGAAGGGTGGACGCTGAGAATCAAAGAAGTGCCCCCAATGAGTCTCCAAAATGAATAACAGCAGCATCACTGGGACCTTTTCTGTCCCCAAACTTCATAGCTCCTGCTCAACTGCTGTGAAATATTGCCTCCAGATGCACACTGAGTCAAACATAGACTTGTACATTGTGAGAAACGTGCAGAAATGTTAAAAGGAAAGTGATTGTGTATAAGCAGTCCTTCATTTAGGGATTTACAAGTCAGTGGCATGTTATAAAGACTTGTGTAGGGGGAGCCTACTCTAAAGCTTGCCCTTCAAATGAAGTCTAGTGTGTTTCTTTCTACTTCTCTGAGCCAGGAGACCTGGGAGTGTTACTCCAAACCCATTTGTTAGGAGGTCAAGAATGTGACAGAGACAGCTAAGCTAGGCTTGGTAATAAATGAAAGATGTAAGCACCTTAAGAATAAAGTCTTCCAAGTTGAGGCCCTGGTAGATAGGAAATAAAGGAAAACAAAACAACTGCCCTTCCTAGTCTGGGAGGTCAATCAGGATAGCGGGCCCCTTCAATTCGGGGGGTTGTTTGCTGTCCCTGGTGCTGAAAACATATACCCGGGCATCGCTGCAGAATTTACACTCTGGGATGCGAGAAGCAAGAAATCCCACTTATCAAACTAAATACTCTTTCAGCAAAGGCTGATTTCAGGTGACAGACCTCAAAACATGTTCCAAAAGTCTTTTTTTTTTGTATGTGTGTCATTTCAAACAAAAATAGCCCTGAAGCCACCCTAGTTTTCCTGTGGAACAGTTCATGCATGCCAAAGTACTGATGTGGTAGCTCTCCCAAAATTCCCTCATGTTATTCATCAACCTTAAAACCTTGGAAAAGAAAGATTGTAAACAGATGCTCCATTGGGGTCTACAGTCCCCACCTACTGATTTCTTTTTCTGATACCAGTTGCAGATAAGAATTTATTTGGCTTGCTATGACTAAATGTTTCTGAAGGAAATATTTGGGTAAAACTTTGCCATGAACTGCAACATGGGCCTCTGAATTCCTCTCCATTCCTAATTTTATTGTCACATTCTGAGAAAATAAACAGGGCATCTATTATGCTAAAGAGAAAGTATAAACTCATAAACAACTACATTCTATCTGCCTCTAACCCCCCACCAGCCAACATACACACACACACACACACACACACACACACACAGAATCTCAAAAAGTAAAGTCTACCTGAGAAATAACATGAATCTTCCCCCAATAGTACACAAATCTTTGCCAGAGAGAAGAACACTGCTATTTTCTTTCACATTCAGAGTGAGAATTTTCTTGCCCCAACTTGCTTTCCCTTCATTTTAATTTGACAGTTCCTTAAGCTAACCCACCATGGCCCACACATAAACAAGAAGAGTTCTTGATGCTGTGAAGTGAGAGAAAAATAACATGAGTCATTTTCTGTTGACTCCACATCTGATAGAATTGGAGGAGCCTTTACTTTGGGATATGAATACAATCAATCTTTTCTAGCCTGGGAAAGGAAGTATCCTAAGAAAGGCTAAACTCTCAGAGAAGGGGTAGATGGTGAGAAAGCATTGAAATAAGTTCTTGTTGTGCCTGTTAACATATCAGGTCAAACTTTCCCTACCTGGTGAGTTATTCCCCAAATGATATCTCTGAAATCCTTAAATTATCAATTTTGTGTTTAGGAATTTATATAGTGAAATGAGCTTGTTCAAGGAAGGCTTTAACAGTGCTGTGAAGGAGGTCATCCCCTCCAGATTATCAGAATAAATTATGAAACTTCACCCTGAACCAGTGACTAAGCCAAATAGATAAAGCATCCCCCTGTCTCCTTGTATTTTTTAGAGCGTTCTCCATCGCTAGATACTCAAAGTGAAAAATGCTAATGGCAAAACTTCTAAAAAATAGACACCAGCAAAAATTTAAGGAAGATATGCCTCAAAACATGTCTCAAAAGCAGCTCTCAGTCTCTCAGCTCAGCACCCAGCAAGACTGCATGCAACTGCCCAGAGAGTGGGCTCTATTATTTGTCTGGCCCTGTACAGTTCACCTTCTCCAATTTCACATCATAATTTAAAATCTCAGTGGTAACCCAATTTGGACTCTCATTTCGAAAGCTGGGATGCTTTTTGTCTACTGAACAGTGGTCCAAAACAGAGGTGTTGCTTTTCTACATAAGAAAAATAAAAATTGAGCCCAATCTTTTGTCATCAAGATTGCCTCTGTATGAGGCAAAAGGTAAAAAGAGAAAAGAGAAGCTGAGATAGCCTGAACTTGAGCAAAATATTTATGAATTTCCTAGGATTTGGGGTATGCAGCTTTATTCTGATTTCTTTCTGGAGTGATCAAAATACTTTTAGAAAATCATGTATAGCATTTTGTCAGATACATTGCAAGTGATTGTTGCTTGGAGATCTATGAAAAATAACATTTGAGAAAATTTTACTTGCCAAGTAGTCACTACTACAGAGTACTTACAATAGTGGCTGTCATCACAAACGCCTGGGATTTTTTAGGGGCTGTAAATGACAGAATACTGTGACTTTGGCATTCTGGCCTCAGGATTCATCATCAAAGGTTTCATTTTCATTCAGAAACATTTCTCCGTGGGAATCCCACTCACAAATATTGTTGTTGGCACTTGGGCCTATTAAAGGTGTGGTCTAGCATTTGCTCTTCACTTATCTTAAGATTATATTCCCATGTACAAATGCTGGTCCTGGAATGAACAGGATACCACTTAAAAATCATTATCCCTTCAGATGCTCCCTGAAAAATTAGTTATACCACCTAATTTATAGAGAAAGCTTCATAGAGTCCTATTTTTACAAAGTTTTATGTTGAAATTGACAGAACCTTGTGAAAGCAAGAGATGATGGCAAGGAATTAAATGCAGCAGAAGATGCCATTTTGCTACAAAATGTTCAGAGTTCCAAGCCTGAAAACAAAATCTAATTGTCCCTTTCCAGTGACTAAGCCAAATCGATAAAGCATCCCCCTGTCTCCTTGTACTTTTTAGAGCATTCTCCATCACTAGATACTCAAAGCAAAAAATGCTAATGGCAAAACTTCTAAAAAACAAACACCAGCAAAATTTAAGGAAGATATACCTCAAAACACATCTCAAAAGCGGCTCTCAGTCTCTCAGCTCAGCACCCAGCAAGACTGCGTGCAACTGCCCAGAGAGTGGGCTCTATCTATTTGTCTGGCCCTGTACAGTTCACAGAGTATGTTAACAGTTATTATCTCATTTAGGGCTCAAATAACCCTCTGTGGCATGCAGGGGGTTGATAGTATTTCCATTTTGTATACTAAGAAACTGAGGTAAAGGGCAGACAATGTTTTTCCAAGATCTCTCAGCAGGAAATAGAAATGTGCAAGTTCTCTGCCTCCTATTCCCATTATCCTCCCTCTACCACACTTTCCATCTGTTCTGCCATTTTATCCTAGAAAGCATTCATAATAGACCCCAACTCTTTCCTAAAGAAATAAAAGTGAAAAAAATTATAAATCTCATTGAATATATTAGAAGGAATCAAGAAAAGAAACAATATGGAACTATCCCCAGCATTAAAAAATATACATTTACATATATATGTATATATATATACACACACACACCCCTAAATATATGTAAACTATATATATCCCATATAATAATAATCATATATACATGGGATTATTTTAATATGTATATATATTAAAATAAAGGATTGAGTTAGACATTATGAATTTGTTTTTAATAGTAAATATGGTTATTTGTGTTTTTCAGAGCCATTTAAGGAACAGAGTTGAAGTATCTATTGATACATAATGATTTGGGGAATAGACGGTTTGGTCTTCCAGCTCCTTCAGCAATTTCTTCTATCTCTTTGTTTCTAGAAAGGAAGCATATTATCAGGTTCATTTCTGTTCTTAAGATATAAATCTTTCTGGTGCCATCACAGAAAAGGTTTCATTTGATTGAAAAAGACTATTTTTCCCCCTCAAGATTTGGATGCTGCTGCAAATCTGTGTGTCAATATTATAGTCACTTCACTAAATAAATAAATGCTTTGCTAACATGTGGAACTCCTCATCCATAGAAATACAGCATATCCACACTCATAGGGGCCTAGAAAAAATGAAAATTATGTTTTACCATTTATCCATATAGTTAACAGCCAGAAAACAACAGAGGAAATTAAAAGAAAATGTGTTTGGAGAAAGGCTCCCCTCTCCTAACCAAGCCAGAAGGATGGTTTGACTTCAAAAAGACAGACTGAGGCATTAAATAGGCTTGTTGTCCCAGAGTCTCTTGTGCAAAAGCAACTGATGAGGCGCTAATGAGGCACTAATCACTTGGTCCAGGGGGCTGGAAAGATACTGATGGCTGGGAGAACACACTTGTTTTCCTCTCTAAAAACCTAGGCTAAATCTCAAGCTTGGTTGATGTGCAGGCTAGGAAAGAGGGAGATGAGCCAATAGGGCTTTCCCTGGCCTTAAAGTGTGGGGTGGGGAGCAGGGAATGGACAGCAAGTGTTCAGAGTTTGGACAGTTTCCAAAGGAGGGTCACAAGAGATAAACTGCCATAAAACAAAAATGGGACTGACTCCTCAGTGTGGGGATGTTTGCAAACTTGTTCAGGGCAGGACCTTGAGATGATATATAATACTTCAGTGACAACCAACTTGAGCAATGGATGAGAAACAGATTGGCTCGCCCCATCTCTGGAATTAGAGGGGCACAGGACTACAACTAGTTGTCAGCTGCCCACATTAAGCTAAGGACACTCAAGTGACAATCTAGCAGGCTTGCTCCTAGCCCAGTGCTCTTCTCCTGCCCCATGCTAACCATTTTGGTTCATGTTTTAATTCAATTTGAGTGTCTGAGCTTCATATCTGACTACTTGTTTCAGCCACAAGATAGGTTCAATAACCTGCTTAAACTACTTCACATTTATATTTGCACTTACTGCTATTTGTTACTCAGGAACAAATTCAGTACCATTTCCCCCAGAAAATTAATTAATTAAATAAAATCTGAATCAAGTTTTTGTTTCTCGAAGAAAACCAGTCCTGTCTTTAAATATGAAGGTTTAAAGAAACTCACGATTTAGTCTCCCTTGAAAAAGCCCTAATTTCATGAGATCCAAAGTGCAGAAAGTCAAAGGGTATGTGTCGATAATAAGAGGACAGATGAGCTATAGACAAGTTTAAGAAATCACACATGTGATGCACACTTCATTGCAAATGCATACACACAGAGATCAACGGAAGTGACACAAGTGGGGCATATGGAATTTGTATACCAGTAGGATTGTGGAGGCTTTTGTCTGTGTGTATGTGCATTTATGTACACATGAATAAGTATCATAACATAAATAATTAAAAAGGTGAATGTAGTTTGCACTATGGGCATGAGCACCTAGAATAAAACACAATGCCGATAATTGCTTTTAAATAAAGTCATCAGGATTGCCTCCGTATGATTTTTACCTTATTCAGCCCAGAAAGATATCTTCCGAATTCATAAACACAATGTCCTTGGCTGGAAACTTTCAATTCTCCTAAAGAAATACCTAAGAATATGCAAGGTGATTCTTATTATTTAAATGAAAGACAAGAGGCAAGTAGGAAAAACAATTTCAAAGGGAATTAGAATCAGTAAAATCTCAGAGAAAATTGTTATCCAGACGTTAGGGTAAAGTATTCTAAAACCCTGAGGTAAGTTTCCAAAAATGCCTGCAATCATGCTGAGCAACTCTGTGGAGTCTGAAGGTGACTGAATCTAACCTGAAGGCCTTTTCTCAACACTTTGGATGTAATCAATGGCCCTATTTTGCAGAGAAGTTGCAATTTCAGCTTTGAGGTTCCATGTGGCTGTTGTGCCACAATGTGGAATTATAGAGTGAGTCTGGCTCATTCTGGAGCCAACCACTCCTTAAAGAAAGAGCTGACAAACCAGTGCTTAGAAAACAACTACATCTTTTGTCCCAGTTGGGAGAAACAGGAGCTGTGGCTGCCTCTCTTGTAAGGACCACAGGAAAGACCTGCACAAAAGACAAACCCCTTGTCCATCAGAATCCATCTGTCCGACCTAGATGGTCATGACCTTGTTGCAACGGGATATTGAATCCCTAGAGGATTGCAGAGCCCAGAGCAGGGCTCAATGACTTAGGACACACTAATTCCTTTTAAACCATTTCACTTTGTGCAGTATTGAGATATGCTGGGAACTGTCATCAGCAGAGTGTTTTTCATGCCTTAATTTGCAGTTCCCTCAGGAGAAACCCAATACGATGACAATCTCTGTCACTCTGAGCAGAAAGCCTGGCTCAGCATGATGGTCAGAGAAGGCCAAAACTCCCTCTCCTAGGGTGAGATCTCAGCCATGGCTCCTCTGCTCCTGGAGGCTAAAAGTTTATGGACAGAGAAAGCAGGGTCAGAGAGGGAGAGGAGGGTTGCTGAGGGTGGGCCACCAAGGGTTCCAGATGGGATTTGTGGAGACACATCACATGCATCTCAATGAGCTTTGCAGTAAAATTCACTGCACAGAGGTTAATCTAGATGTCAACATCGTCTGACAGCACTGAAATTACTCCAGGGCAGGGCTTCTTCAGAAGTCTTCATATAACAGTCAATTCCATCCTGCCTACAGGAAATGAAAGTTTTCTGCTTTGTGTGCCGAATCATTCAGTGCCAATTTTCTCACTGTTTGAAGTCCAAACTGTTTGTGGCTCTGGGATTCACCTTGTATTAAGACTTTCATGGAGTCTGAGAAGCTGGATTGTCAGTCCCATGGAAGCAGGAGGATAGGAGCCAAAAGAAAAAGAAAAAGAAAAAAGAAGAAAAATGGAAAAAAATCTTCTTCACTGAGATTTACTTCTCCACTACAAATGGCAGAAATCAAATCACCTGGACCAGGTTTATTTATTCACTCCAGAGGTAGGCTCAGAGGCATCAGTTACATGCCAGGTAGCTATTAAATTGAGACGGAACACGGACAGATCTCCAGTGAGGAAAAAAAAATTGAATGTGTCCTACCATTTAACATATTACAAAATTAGTTTTTAAAAATAATATGTAAAACTCCCACATATTCTTCTTAAATGAAAGAATAATTATCAGACTTGGACTTCAGTGTTTACACTTCTTGTTGGGTTTTAGGGATGTTGCATCTAAAAGAATGTCAGTGATCCAGCAATCCTATTACTGGGTATCTACTCAGAGGAAAAGAAGTCATTATACGTAAGAGATAGACATACTTGCACACATATGTTTATAGCAGCACAATTTGCAATTGCAAAAAGTGGAATCAACCCAAATCCCCATCAATCAATGAGCGGATAAAGAAACTGGTACACACACACACACATACACACACACACACACACACACACACACACACACGATGGAATACTCCTCATCCATAAAAAGGAATTAATTAATGGCATTTGAAGCGACCTGGGTGAGATTGGAGATCACTATTCTAAATGAAGCAATTCAGGAATAGAAAACTAAACATTGTATGCTCTCACTGATATGTGGGAGCTAAGCTATGAGGATGTCAAGGTATAAGAATGACACAATGGACTTTGGGGACTCAGGGGGAAAGTGTGGGAAGGGAGTGAGGGATAAAAGACTACAAATACGGTGCATACTGCTTGGGTGATGGGTGTGCCAAAATCTCACAAATCACCACCAAAGAACTTACTCATGTAACAAAACACTACCTGTTCCCCAATAACCTATGGAAATAAAAAATACATATATATATATAAAATAAGTCTTGAAAAATAAAATAAAAGACTGTCAGAGTACACCGTAAGTATTTGAGTTCTCAATCTACCTTTGGCCTTTCGAGAGAGATGTCTAAATTTATCATTGCCTAAAATGAGAAAAAACCAACTCCTTTCGTAAGATACTAAACTGAAAAGTAAGACCTGAGTGCCTCAGTGATTCTCAGAAGTAGATGTTCAACAGGCCTTTCCTCACCTCTGTTATCTTGATACATCTTCCATTAGAAACTTCCAGCTTTGTCAGCTAGAAGTATCCCCTGCAAGCTATGAATGTGGGTCATAACACTGAACAAAAAGCAATATTTGCCTGGGCGATTAGGAAAAATTAATACAGCTTACTGCCCTGCCTCCGTATGATGAAAGAAAGATAGCCTAGCTCACTGGTTCAAGACATTATCTCCTACTGCAAATGTCAAACTAGGTCTTGTTTTAAATTTGAAACTTGGAAGTAAACTAGAAAAAAGAGAATCTGAGTTTTATTTCTTTGATAAAGAACTCCAAGTACTTTGAAGGAACACCGCCCCCCCCGCCAACCCCACCTCCACAGGTCTCACAGAAAAGCATCTAATCTAGTACACTGATACTTGAGCCAAAGACAGTTCTTATTGCAAACTATAGATACTTTTATAGGCAAATAAGGAAAATATGCTTGAGGAGAATGTGCCATGAAGAGCCTCTGTCAGAAGCCAAGATTCAGCTCTTGAGGGTAGGGCAGCCCATGCTCAGAGCAAAAGTTCTAATACCCAATGCAGTGACACAAATATTCACCACACCTACTATGGTCAGCAGTGCCTTTCAGAAAGAGCAATCAATGATCAGAATCTCACATTCTCTCTGTCTCACCCCTCCTAGGGGGTGGTTTTCCCTGCAGTGCTGGTGGCGTCTATACCAACCCCCAAATAAGATGTGATAGAAATGGCTCCTGTGTGGTCATCTATCAGGCAACCAGGAAGAATGATTTTCAGATGCTCAGAATGTTAGTCAGCATAATTTAATTCAGAGAGCACCAAATGATCCAACTTTACAGGATGACAGATTTCCCATCGGAATCTTCCTGAATGTTTCTGAGGCCACTTCATCTCCGGATTTCTTATCCCCAAGAACGGTAAGGCTCAAAGAGAATCCCAAATTGGAATCAATTTGCTGACTTCAAACAGGCCTTCTTTGAAGCCATTCCAATCAAATATATAGAAATAAACATACAACATACATATATGTATACTTTCTTTAGAAGACACTCCCAGTATTATTAAGCAACACCAAAACATTTTCCCAAGCCCGTATTGATGTCTTAATAATGATGCATAAACTTGGAATTTTCCTTTAAAACCTTAAATATTTAAATCCTTAAATATTGGCCAAAACAATTTATTTGGTGTGAAAAAAGAAAGTGAAGCTTCAGGAGCCAAAAACACAGTGACTTCAGCACCCAAGCCCTGAACTAAATGTGCCATTTTTTTTTTCTCTCTAAGGCAAATGTCCTTGAGTCTTCTAGCAGATTGGTTCCCTACCAAAGCAGACAATAGACATCTCAGGGGCCTTTGGGACAGCTCTCTGGACTGCTGGCAGGTGGGTTCCTTCAACAAACATCCCTAGACATTTCTTTGCTCCAGATTCCGAGCAAAGCACTAAAAAGACCCTTAATCTCAAGACTGTCCATTGCAATCACTGTACTTTGGAGTCAAGGTAATACTGCTGCTGTTTGGTTTGGAAAAGGGGAGCAAAGAAAGTCATTAGTCATTCCTGAATAGAAAAGGACTTTGGTGAATAGTCTGCAACTTAAGACGCTGCCCTCTTTCAAACATCCTGGCCTCTTACAATAAGCATTAAAAGATGAAAATCTTGTCAGTTTTGACCCAGAGTTGATTTCCAGTGGCCTGCATGAGAGATGGGCAGGCCTCTCTCCATATCTTGGAATAGTTTCTGCCAAGTGTTAGCATGTTGGTTTTGAACAGGGAAGGTTGACTAGCTGAGGAAAACAGCCTGGTGAAATGCAGGCAAGTGGCTAGGCCAGTAACCTCCTGTGAAGAGCATAAAAATGAAGTCTCTGGCTTGTCTGCCTGGCTCCCTGTACAATATTCCTCAAATCTACCAGTCACCAGGCCTTCTTTCATTGTCTTCTATAATCAATCCTTTGCCATTGGTAACTTTTCTTCGTCTCCTTCCTTATCTTTCACTTTATCTCTTATTTTTAACAAGCAAGTATATATATATATATATATCAGGTGGGACCAGAACCTAGCTTTAAAAAAATGAAAAGGACTCTAAAAATATCTATACAAACCTCTTAAATGTCTCAGATGAGAAATAAGCTGATTTGGCCAAGGCCACATGGATAACTAACAACAAAATCAGAAATTTTGCTGGTCTTTTCACCCTGCCACTTTTCTACTTAACTTCCAAAGCATCCTGTACTCCCCCGGCATGGCTAACTCACTTCTACTTCTGAGTTGAGTCTCATGCAGCCCCAGAAGCTGGCTGACAGCTCTCCCGTTGGTGTTGGTTTCTGCAGTATTTAGCACCAAAATGACTTGCACTAGTGTATTCCGCAAAGTAAGCATCACTAGAGAAGAACATTAATGTTCAACCTGAACCCAAAAGGACCAAAGATCCCTTGCCTCAAGTGGGAAGCCTCTGTCTAGGAGTAATTTGTGCATGATCTGCTGAATGGAGGAAGCAGCGCCTCCTTTTTCTTGTTTCTTGACTAGAGGAGGCTTAGTGATGCCCAAGGTCCCCTCAGAGTTCAGGGATATCATTAGACGGCAGCGTTAGGTTCACATCCAAAGAAAGAAGAACTGGGACGTCCCGTGGCCATGACACCCTACTCCAAGGTGGACATTCAACAGCAGGTCACTCTCACTCAGTCCAGGAGAGGATCCGGTGAGGTTGGCATGGCAGAGAGACCAGCCTGGGTGCCCTGGAATGTTCACCAAAAGACACAAAAGAGCTCGCTTCAAAGCTAAGCTCTCAGAGGCGATGTGACACGGTCTTCTAAAATGTGGACTTTGGTATGGGAAAATGAGGGTGAAATGAACTGGAGTGGCCATATTGGCTAATAGGATGTCATTTCACGACACATTTCATCACATTAGGCTCTTAATAAATAAATAAATAAATGGACTGTCGACAGTGCTTTTCTGGTATGTAGGAATGCCAGGATGGGAAGCCGACCAAATGCTCCCCTCCTGGCTTACAGTCGTCTCAGACACTTCAGACTCTGAAATGTTGAGACAAGGGGCAAAGAAGGAGAGGAGTGTCTTATTGGAACTCAGCCTTGCCCAGGCCCAGTGAGCCCTCAGCAGCAACTGCCCCCCACCTATGCAAGGCTGTCCTGCCATTCCAGAGTGGTGCTGAGAAAAATGGCACAGTGACACAACGTTGTTAGAATCTAAGAACTCAGAGCTAGAAGGGGCCAGAGATTAGCAGGTGTACCCCTTATTCTGCAGATGGGGAAATTAAGATACAGTGTACTAAGCCTTATCAGTCCTGTCCCAATAAAGGAGGGACAGGTGTGTCCCAGTACATGCCACACTCCCCAGAGCCGTAGTGTACCCCTGCAATTTCCATGGACCTATTTTCTGCCTCCTTTACTCTCCAAAATAAATCTTTTTTTTTTTAATCTGCCAAGGTTAATAAATCAAAGTAGACTCTGTATAGACAGGACAGCCAGGGCTGAAGGAAGGCAGGTCTTCCCTCTCTACTCTTCCCTGCTATACCCCTCTCTCTCTCTCGCACTCTTCCACAGCCAGCTGCTTACAACGGACATGGCAAGAACATGACCCCAAGGTCAACGTGAAAGCCCATGGGCCTAAGATGCCAGCAATCTGACAACTGCGGTCTCCTTCAGTGCTTCTTGTTCCCCCAAAGAATCACCTTCTTTCATTAGGCCATGATGAATCGGTGCCCTGAAGATAAAACCATAGCATGGTCCTTATTCCCAGTTTTCCACCCGTCTCCAACCCAGTTCTTCTCCTGCTTCTTCCCAGCCCATCAGTGACTACCAGTTTTGAAACACACAGCCAAGAAGACAGAAGCCACACAGCGTTTGTTCAGGGGAGGATATGGGAGAAGGGAAGCAACAGGAACATTGGTGCTTCACTTCTAACCAGAAGATACTTTTCCCTCAGGCGCCTCCAGACCATGCCCTCCCTGAACACCTGTTCTTAGCTACCCAGATCAAAGCCAGACTGTGCAGTTTCATCCAGCACTCACAGCCCCGGCATAGTGGTCCTCTAGGTGGAAAGACAAGAGGACTAATTGTCATAGGACAGCAAAGGATTTCCTTGAGGTGGTCAATCCAAACAGCTTTCCCGCAAAGTCCTCAGGGGCTAGGAGCACAGCACAGTGAGAAAACCCACACCAAACTCCCATCTCACCTCTCTTCCCTCCCAGTCCAGCTAACCAGCCTCATTGATCCCAAATCCCAACCATGGCTACAATCTGAGCACAGCTCTTTACTATTCAAATAAAAATATTTGTGGGTCTACAAAAAGAAGCAAAACCACAAACACATAATTCAGTACTAAACCCCGCATAGGGAGGCCCACGTTTCAGCTGCCTTCAGCTAACCAGGACGTCCAGGCTGCTGGCAGTCTCTACAGCTGGCAGGGAAAAGGGTAGGCCAGAGGCCCCTGGGAGGTGAGCTCCAGTTTGGCAAAGGTCAGTCCCTTAGGTAGCTCTGTGCTTGGGGTGAGGCAGAGGGGCCCGGTGGCCTGGGAGGAGTACATCCTCTCCTCCCCAGCAGAGGAGATCTGTGGGGCCAGGCTGTTGGCTTCCATGTTTCATGTGACAGGGAGGCCCAGAGGTTGGCCCCGCTGTGGTCTGTGGCAGCAGCCAGGAAGGCAGTGATTCCCCAGTGCTGGGGCAGAGGGAGCAGGCCCCAGCCCAGATGTTTCCTTCCCTCTCTCCAGTCAGGGCTCAGGCCTCATTAAGATGCCAAGCCTGCAGCACTGGCCACTCATTGGACATCTCCCAGAGAAGCCTCAGCCCTTCCCCGTACTCCAGCCCACAAAAGTGATTTCTCAGCCCCTGCGTTTTCACAACAGCTCAAAGGCAGATGCATCAATCCTCCCAGGGGCTGGAAGCGTGAGGAGAATGCCAAGGGGCCTGGCGCAGGTGCCAAGTAGATTCTCCCCTGCTGGCTCTCACCCACTCCACCGCTTGCTTTCCTGAAACACTCACTGTTGCAGCCTCTCACTAGACCTGGCTCCCTTCCTTGGCAGTGGGGTTTACCTGGGACTCAGTAGAGACCCAGGAAGTGGGATCTAGGATCTAGGGAAGCAGGATGAGAAACTGAGAGGACCAGGGGGCATTTGTTATAATGACCTACAAGCAACCAAGTCTCTTGCTATTGCAACCCTAAAGCCTGCTGTGCCTACATTCAAAGATAACATGGGGACCTGTTTCCTAACCCCCTAAGCTTCCCAGGGGCCTGAAAGTGGGAGGTGAGGCCAAGGAATCTTTGCAATGATGGAAAAGACAGGTGGCAGTGTCTTGGCAGGGTTCAGGTTTCAGCTATTTTTTCTTCTGTGGTTCTTTTAGTCCAGAAAGTCCAGTTCTTTAAGTTCTGAAAATAGAAAGAGACATCCTTTGCAACTCCAGCAAGAAGCTTACACCCAGGATGGATGCAGTCAGCTCTTGTCATGGTTTTGTGTTGTGGGGTTGTCTGTTCTGAGTTTACCCGTAGGTGCCATCATTGATTCCCAAAAGCATCAAGATTACACTTTTCAGAATGGACAAATTAGAACATTTTCCTGAAGTGGAGGAAATGGGGAAGAAGTGGAGGCAAGGACCCTGCTCCGGCATCATTTCTTTGCTGAGCACAGCCATGCGGTCCCCACATGTGCCTGTGGTGAGCTTCCGGGGTAACAGACACACACAGCAGCGACTGAGCACCACCTTAACTCCTCCCGTCCCAGTGCTCTCATCCCAAAGATTGTCTCTCTGCATGGTCCAGGTCTTCTGCTCTGAAGAGCCATAGCATTAGAAGCATGGGCCACAGCTTAAGTCAAAGGGAATTTTCCTTTGTATTATTAATATTTTAGAGTTTCTGAGTTGTTAAAGTCTTGTGGTTTTCTGTATCAGCAGCTTCTCTGTGTACTAGAGAAGGTATCTCTCTGTAGATATAGATTGATAGATAGTTAGATATATAAATATATATATATATGTATATATATATATATATGCCAAACTGCCTTACAGGGTTTTTTTTTTCTTTCTTTTTTTTCCTTTTTTCAGTGTTGTATGTGTAGCAGGCACTTGAGTTTATATGAAGATGTTTGCTTCAGTCAAGGATGGAAGGAGTTGTGAGGTGGAAGGGAGATGTGAGGCAGGGAGAGAGGAGGCAACAGAGTATGAATTCATGACCACCAGCCACCACTAGCCGAGAATGTCCAGGTAAATTGGGGTGGCCTTCCCCAAAGCATGGAGGATTTTGTAGATCTCCTTGATGTTCAGCCGCTGCTGTGGTTCCCTCTGCCAGCACCCCAGCATGACATCGTACACCTCTTTGGGGCAGACTCGGGGCCGCTCCAAAACACGACCTTGGGTAATGCACTCAATGACCTGAAAGAGTGAGGAGAACAAAGGAGTTACATCCAAAGCCCAGCCTTGGTCCTGTGGCTCAGACTTGGCAAAAAGCAACAACTTCCCGGATTAGTTTCAATGCAGAGCTGAGGCTCTCACAAGCACAAGCTAAAGGCTACGCTGCAGACAGTACTGGTATATTTGTCTGTCCGGTGCACAGTGCAGTGAGCAGCACTGGCTGGTGGAGTCCTCTGCTGCCCTTCATACTCCACTTCTTGGGCCAGGCCCACATTGACCATGGACTCCCCATACTCTCTTCTCTTTTACCTCACTGTTCTTCTCTAGTCCTGAATCTCATCAGGATGACTGAGCTGCATTCATTTTTCACTTGATAGTGGACATGGGCTTCTGACCTGTCCCTCCCTCTCTCATGAGCCTGCCTCACTTTGAAACTCCCCTGAAGGAGCTGTGCACCCTCTGGCCCCTGCATGCCTATCTCCTCTTACCTCTCATTCCTGGCAGGCTCCCAGTTTCAGACTCTGTGCACGTCACCATACTTGCCTCTGAGTCATTACATAGGACCCTTTTGCAGCAAGACCCATCCTTCCCTGCTGTTTGCACTAAACCATGCTTCCAGTTTCTCTTAAAGTCCTTAACAATAGGACTAACTGCTTGATTCACCACTGCCTTCTGGGTGGCCAGTTCAAGTCTGTTAACCTCAGGATCTCAGCATGCCCATCTGTAAGATGGAATCAAATGTCTGCCTTAACCACCCCCAGGAGTGTTGTAAGGATGAAACGAGACCAGGAAAAGGGACTGTATGGCCCAACATACTGAAGGAGAAGCCATAAGGAGGAGTAGGAAGAAAACAAGTAATGCATGCCTGGCCAACCCCAGCAGGCCACTTGAGACCCAAGTGTATAATTCGCAATGCATTTCCAATTCCTCAAAGACACTTCTTTACTGACACTGAATATGTGCATTTTCAAGGCTTCATTGTCTAGTTTTTAGGTTGGTTTTCACTTCTCCCTAACTCTACCACTGTATAACTCTGGTCAAGTCACTGACCCTGAACTTCAATTTCTGCATTTAAAGATTGGTCATAATGATAAAAATACACAGAATAATCTCTAGCTCAGCAGCTGAACAAATATTATTTCCCTTCTCTGCCCCCATTAGTCTGTATCTAATTAGGCAAAAGCACTGTCTTTTTTCTCCTTTGCACGTCCCTACACTGCTCAGCAGTGCCTTGTCTCCAGTATTGTCTCATGTCACGCTGACTTTGAGAGGGCTGGTCAAACCATCACTGTGTCAGCACCCGCCTGGTTATATTCACCCTGGAGTTTGCGATGGCCCCTCAGCTCATTTCTTTACCACCTGATAAGTCTCCAGCTGCTTATATTCCCCATTCATATTAGAGACCCATTTCCACCCTCCATTACCTTCACCTCCAGGAAAAGGGATTCAGTTCGAACTACAGTAGCAGCTGCTAATGCCAAGATCAAAGGCACCTGGGAGTGTCTCTTCTAATGTTGGACTATCCAGGTTTGTTGATTTCCATGGAGAAACCGATGATCAGTGACTGTCAGTATGTGGCTGCTATGGTGGGTGGAGTGGGGGAAGTGGCTGAGGGCAGAAAGCCTGCCTTTAAGGCCAATGCCTCTGTGAGTCTTAGAAGAAACTGCAAACACCCTGTTAGCTACTATGAGCCAGCTCAAGAACAGAGGCTGAGTCTTCTGTTAAGACCAATAGCAACCTCAGCCCAGAACCTCTGTTTACTGGGGCCACCAAACTACACTGAGGCAGTGTTCAGGTGCATGCATGGTGTGTGTGTGTGTGTGTGTGTGTGTGTGTGTGTGTGTGTGTGTGTGTGTTCCTAACCCTTCCTCCCCTGGGAAAACAGTAACAACTTTTTAAACACCATAACAAATGGGTTCTAGTATATATACTTTCATTATTTTAAAAGATTGTTAAAATATTTTGTTCTACTTTGGGAAACGTGGTCAGGCCCCATTGAGCTTGTGAATCATGAGATAGTACACATTTTTAAAAATAATTTCCTTTCAGTCTTTGCAATTCACTTAATTAAGTGGTCAAGACATAGGAGAGCAGAGACGAACGTAGCTTCCAAGAAGAAAGACACTCTGTTGAATATTCAAATAAGATTTCAATACTAAAAGGCTCTTGTGTTTACATTTTCCCAGCAAACGGAAGACCATAAAAAGAATTGCGATGTTTCATAGGGATGTTTCATAGGTCGGCTGGATTGAAAGACTGAGCTCCTTACTGCCTACAGACTGCACTGAATTCCCTGGGGCAACATGGCATGGTCCATGCATCACTGAGAAGCATCTTGATGTGCTTTGGAGGCAGAGGAGTCCTAGGATTACAGCCCAGGCTTTATCCCTGCTTTGGAGGCTCTTACCTGTGAGACCCTGGCCAGCCCATTTCAGTACCTCAAGCAGAGCCCCTTCCTTTAACCTGAATCTCAACAGGTGTTTTTGCAAAAATTACTAAATTAATAGAGCTAACATGCTTAGAAAAGTGCCTACCACTAAATGTCAGCTACTATTAATTTATGTTTACTAGCATTTTTCATTATTGCAAATTACAATTATAAAAAATATGATGGGTATTTATTACTAAGTTTCATAGTAAACATATTAATAAACATAGTAAAAACATAATAATAAAATAAACATGGCTTATTTTATTCCTAGATGTTTACACATGGCTCTATCAGTTATAAAACTGGCCTTCCCAAATTGACCATCTGGTACATCCCTGGGCTTGGCATACCTAAAACCTTTGTGCACCCAGATTATGTGGGCATACTAAGTAGTGGGTGTTTCCACAAGATGGCACAATTGAAAAACTCATAGCTGTTCTATGTTTTCATTTTTTGTCACAGCGAAACATTTGTGATTTTTAAGGGTAGCAGATTTAACAGAGGCATGACTTGAATCTCAGTTTAGACCTCCGATTTCATGCTCTTTTGACAATTATACCACATTTCCCACAGTTCCAATTTTTTTTTTCCTACTAAGAAGCTCTCTGCTCCCACTAATGCCTACATTCACTCTGCTGGCTCTAAATCCCACCTAATGTCTTGTTCAGTAGGTCCAAGTCCTGGGCTGAGATAGCTCTTATGAGCCCTCCCCCAATCAAGATTCCTATGCACCCCCTTTTTACCTCCGTGTTTGAGAGTTGGAACCATGGCTGCTTTCCATAGGTGAAGATCTCCCAGAGGATCACCCCGAAGCTCCACACATCGCTCTCTGTAGTGAACTTCCGGTACATGATGCTTTCAGGGGGCATCCAGCGAATGGGGAGCATGGTGTGTCCTCCCACCTAAAAGGGGTTGAGATAGAGGCACACAGAGTGACCAGATGGCCAGAATGAGTGTTATCTGTCTGCACTCTTCACACACAGATGCACTCTTGATGCATCCTATTCTAAGATAGCCACAGCTTTATGCAACTTCTATTAGAGGTGTGTGAAGATGCTGACTTTGGAGACCTACGATAAAGGAGACAGCTAGACTAAGCAACTAGAGATAACACCTGAGGGAAGGTAGGTTCCTTGGTACTCAGCGTGTAGAAAGATCACAAGGTAATCTGAAGCGAGAGAGAAGGTTTCAGAATCTAGCACTACAGAAAAATCTAACCTTGAGAGCAAATCCAGCAAGAAGTCAGCAGAATGACTAAGCCAGTCACCAAGGATCAGTATCTGCAAACATTAGGTTAGATTCTTTGCTGCAGTGGCACAGTATATTCCATGTGCACCTGATCTGGAGAACTTTAGCTTCTAACTGACAATCTCGAATCTCTCACCACAATTTAGGACTCAGTGTTTCAAGTGAAGGAGACAGAGACATTCCAAAAGCGTGGAAGACCACGTGCTAATAAGGTAGGAGATGGACAGAAAGAGAATTCACCACAGTTCTTAGTAAGATCTCAAAGGACAGTAGGGAGAGTCTTTAAAAATAGCCTAAGGAGGAGATCAACCACCTGTGAATCTGCCAGACTGAAAGCCAAGGGGAAGAGGAAGTGACTGACAAGGATAAACACCCAGGGTACCCTTTCCTGAGAAAAACATTAGGGAACTCCTCTCTGCCCAGCAGGTTAGAGATGTTAGCATAAGTGGGAGAAAATTCACAGCATGTGTGAAAACTCAGGAACTAACTGCATCATTAGTAAATAGATTTTCAGGAATTGAAACTTTTGCCTAATACATGGAATTCATTGTTAAAAAAAGTACTTAATATTGAAAAAAGAGTTGTCTATTTACATCCTGATGAGGTATTACTTAAAGTTCTCATTTCCTTCTTATTTATTTATTTATTTATTTATTCATTTATTTATTTATATTTTTGAGACGGAGTCTCGCTTTGTCACCCAAGCTGGAGTGCAGTGGCACGATCTCGGCTCACTGCCAGCTCCACCTCCCGGGTTCACACCATTCTCCTGCCTCAGCCTCCCGAGTAGCTGGGACTACAGGTGCCCGCTGCCACACCCGGCTAATTTTTTGTATTTTTAGTAGAGACGGGGTTTCACCGTGTTAGTCAGGATGGTCTCGATCACCTGACCTCATGATCCACCTGCCTCAGCCTCCCAAAGTGCTGGGATTACAGGTTTGAGCCACCGCGCCCGGCCTACAGTTCTTATTTCTATGGTGGGTCAGTTAGAGAAATAATAATAATGAATAATTAAGAACGAAGAAGTTGGGAGATGGGCAATCTTGTTTCCAAAAAGGGAAATCATGTTTGCCTTAACCACTTGAAGAATTTTAGGAGGTAAATGATAATACAAGTTTGCAGAACAGTTCTTTTCTTTTGTTTCTTTTTTGTTTTGAGACGGAGTTTCACTCCTGCTGCCCAGGCTGGAGTGCAGTGGCGCGATCTCCGCTCACTGCAATCTGCACTTCCTGGGTTCAAGTGATTCCCCTGTCTTAGCCTCCTGAGTAGCTGGGATTATAGGCATGAAACACCATGCCTGGCTAATTTTTGTATTTTTAGTAGAGACGGGGTTTCACCATGTTGGTCAGGCTGGTCTCAAACTCCTGACCACAAGTTATACACCCAACTCCGCCTCCCAAAGTGCTGGGATTACAGGCGTGAGCCACTTTGCCTAGCCAGAAAAGTTATTTTCAACCTGGGACTTTCTAATCAGGATAGCTTTGTATCCAGTGTAAAGACAACTGAAGATACTTCTTTCAGACAAGCAAAGACTCAGAAAGTTTACCACTCACACCCTTTCAGAAAATATAGGAGCCAAGCTAATTGAATACATATTCTAGAAAAACAGTAAAAATAACCCAAGCTGTACAATTATTGGAACATAACAAAAAATGCAGAGCAAATAAGCCACAAAAATGCAATTTAAATTTGAATAATGGTTGTTAATTTGGTAGTAAACGTAATACAATTATTAATAAAGGCTTCCTGTAAAAGAGAGACATAAAGTAAATAATAATACTAATAATGCTATTAGTACTACCACTGATACAACTAACATACTTATCTGGAATGAAACTTTCCAATAATTTCAACCATAAATGCATAGAAGAGTAGATATAGAAATAATTAAAAGCCTGATAAAGGCTGTATGTTATAGAAAGGAAAAAAGAAGCTTACAGTGACTAATTGTTGAGATTAACACTTTAAATTTAAATACGCTTACTAAAATTTTAAAGTAGCTTCTAGAATAGAAATAGTACATATAGCTTTCAAACCATTTTTTAAATAAAGCCAAAATCTTTAACTAATACCAAAAAGACTACAGAAAGGCAGAGTAGGATAATGATGACTAAAAAGCACAAAATGAAAATGAAGCTTGGAAAACACCACTAGAGACAATAAGGAAAATGAGTTGTACCACCTCTTAAATGAGAGAGAAATTTAGGTTAGAAAAATCAAGTTGCATGTTATTTAAAATAGACATGTCTAAAACAAAATAGCAGAAAACATGGAAAATGGAAGAGTGCTAAAAATACAACTATACATAAAAGAAAAATATAATTGGCTACATATATGCATATATGTGCATATACATGTATATAAATATGCATATACAGATATATATAGCCAATTACATTTCTTTTATTGTGATTTACACATTGTCTGTTGTTTCATATATATGTGAATAAAAGGATTCAAAATGTCAAAAACTAAAGTAAGATTAAATAATTTATATTAAATTTATATCATACTGAATATTATATTTAAAGCTGGTAAAATTCACCATTACAATGATGAAGTTTATGCTCCAATTAACATAGCAACAATATATAAAAATTTATAAAAATGTATAGAAATAATACATATATATGTATATGTGTGTGTATATATATATATAAAGAGTAAAAACAAGTTATAAATAAAACTGACAAAGCTATCATTATAATAGAAAAGTAAAATGCTTCACAAATTGAAAGATCAAGAAGACAACATAAATGAAGATACACTTTAAAAATACAAACAATGAGTTTCAATAAGTAGATATGAGTGTTGTGATTGTGTGCATCTTTCAGCTTCCTTAAAAAATTGCACATTATTTTCAATTACCTAAAAAAATTTATCAAAACCAATCACATATTAAATCTCAAAGGAAAACTGGAATTCCAAGATAAAAAATAAATATGAGTAAAAATAAGAAACATTTTCTGTATCAAATATAATAAAATAGAAGTTAACAAGAAAAAAATAATTTTTTAAAAGTTGTCTTTGGGCAATTAAATTATTTGGTAAAGAAAAAATTGAAAATAAAAGGTAAAATTATTTATTGTAACAATAACTGAAGTCCTATTTCTTGAAATCCATGAAATATAACTAAAGTAATTTTTGAAAAAAAAAGACAGCATTTAAGCATTTATTTTTAAAATAGTGAAAATATAATTAAATTAAATAAGGATTCAACGAAACAAAAAAAAACAAGGCAGTAAAGATCCACTAAACAAATGCAAGGAAAGTAAGAAGAAATAAACAACAAAATAAAATAAATACTGATTAATCAGTGTAAAACAAACAAAGCAAAACAACCAGCCAAAAGGAAAATAAAAATAAGAATTGATCTACACAATCAATTGTTAGTTCTCTCAAAAGTTACATAAACTTTTGGCAAGATTAATAAGGGATGTAGAGGAGACAAATGTAAAATGTTAAGACTATTACAGCCATAAATTCGAAAGTATACATGCATTCATTGGTTTACTAAAAATATTAATTTTTAAGAAGTTGAAAAGTTGAATACAAAAACCATAATTGTAGTAAACAAATCTATACATTAAAAAATTAGAAGGTTCAGATGATTTTCTGGTTGAGTTCTATTAAAGTTTTCTGTCTTATTTATACTTTTTCAAAGCAAAAAAAGATAGAAACTTTCCCACACCATTATATGTGGTTTAAACGTCCCTGAAGACAAAATCAGTCAAATTTAACATACAGCCTTACATGTATATTTACATAATAAATATCAACATATATAGTTATCTATATGTGTGTAAAACTATCTGTTATGAATATACTCTCCAAATATGATTAAAATATTATATCAAATCAGCAATATATTACAAGAATTCCATATTATATATAGCTCAATAAGGTTTGCCCTAGAAATGTAAGAGTGTCTCAAACTTAGGAAACCTACTGTTAAATTTACTAAATTAAAAGATAAAAGAAGAAAAACCATCTTTTCAAAAAGGCCCAAAATTTCCAACATCTTTTTCTGATTAAAAGTCAATTCATAGAAGGTAACTTCCTTTATTAAATACACTAAATATCATATTTACTGACAAAACGTCAGGAAAATACAAGGTATCTTCTATCACGAATTTTATATGACATTTTTCAAGAGGTCCCAGCCAATGCAATAAAGCAAGAATTTTTTAAATGGGGTAGAAATATTGAAAAAAAAAGTCAAACTGCCTGTTGTATGGATATGATATGACTATTCAAGACAATTAACTAAAAAGCAGTTAGAACCATTATATGATTTAGCAGCCTACCCAGAAATAAGAGAAACACACAAAAATCAAACTATTCTCACATGCCAGTGGCAACGACTTCAAAATACAATGGAAAATAAGATTGTTTGTACAATAACAACAGAAGTGTTTAAAACACCTTGGCATAAACCTTAGCAGAAAATGTCCAAGGTTATTTAAAGAAAAGCATTGGAAAACATAAAAGAGGATCTGAACAAATGAAAAGTTGTGTCATTTCCTTGAATAGGAAGACTCAATGTTATACATATTTCATTTCTCCTTTAGATTAATCTGAAAATTTAACACAATATATATGAAAACCCAAATGAAATGGTGTATGGAAATTGACAAGATGAATCCAAAATTGATCTAAAGTAGTAATTATTTGATACAAACTAAGATATACTTGAAATAGAACAATAAGGGAGAGTTACTCTATCAGATAGCAAAGCATTTTATCAAACTATGTAATGAACACATTGCGTTTTGGCATAGGGTAGACAAATTTATTAATGGAACAAACTAGAGAGTCCAGAGGCAGACCCATGTATAAATATTGGAATTTAATATATGAAACAATGGGTTAGTAATTAAAGTGTTGGGACAATGAACTATTCATTAAAAAAAAATACGCTTAGATACCTACCTCACACCATATACAAAAATCATTTCCAGATGGATTAAAGAGCTAAACATAAAAAACAAAACAATAATAATATTAGAAGAAAACTTAGAAAAGTATTCTATATCCTCAGAAAAGGAAGGCCTTCCTAAATAAGACACATGTTCAAGAAGCCATCAAGAATAAGATTTAGAGATACAACTTAAAAAAATTAAATGCTTTTGCATGGCAAAAGACAACATAAGCATAGCTAAAAGACAAATGGTCAAAAAAGTACAATATATGTAACAGACAAAGAATTAAAATCCATATAATACAAAATGCTCCTTCAAATTAGTTAGGAAAAGCAACCCAACAGAAAAATGAATACAGGATAAGAACAGATGAACCACAAAAGGACTAGAAATGGCCACAAACATATGAAAAGATGTCAACTAAAACAACAGAAACACACAATTCTGAATGTCAATTGCGAAAGATTGAAAAAAATTGTTGCTATCTTGTGTTTGAGAGGGGTGAGGAAAGAGTTATTCTCATGCCACTGGTGAGAAATGTTTCTGCTTTTTCTGAGGGCAGCTTGGTAGAATCTGTCAACACTAAAGGTGCAAGTGACTTTGAACCCAGCAATTTCACCTCTAGGAGTCTTAGAAAGATAATTCACTCAGGTAAGCAAAAATATTTAGTTAAAGGTGTTTATTTCATTCATTCCAAAGGCAAAAAAATTGTTCACCATTAAAGTTATATGCAGCAGTTAAAAAAGAATATAGTATAGCTATGTGTACTGATACGTAAATATATCTAAGATATATTAAGTGACAACACAAGGCATTGAAAAATACATTGTAGTATTCTTATTCATGTAAAAATGTATATGTGGATACAGATGCAAATATATAGTGATACCATGTAACCTTGAAAATGTGTAGAAAAATGTCCAGAAAACCAACAAACCAGTGGCTTCCTCTATAGTATGTGAGTAATGACCAAAGAGAAAAATCCCACTTTTTGCTATATATACATATATATATATATATACACACACACACGTACACACACACACATAAACACATATATATATATATATTTCTATGCTGTTTGAAATTTTGTGATAATCATGTATCACACTTGAAAATTTAAAAATAGTAAAAAAAAAAGTGCGAATATAAGGAAACCAGTGGATCTAATTTAAGTTCTAGTTATCAAAAAATTAATATTTTTAAAAGAAAAATTATGTTTGTGACAGAATATCATGGACTGGTTTATTGCACTTGGTTTGTTGGTTTAAAAAAATAGAAGTCAGGAATATAGGGACATTTCTCTTGGTGAAAATTTTTCAATAACAGAGTCCTACAAATTGATGCTGGTGTGTATCTCATTTCACAATTTTAAACACAATCCAGAAGAGGTATTCCAGATTGAAAGCTCCAATTTTACAGACAGAAATTCAAGTGTCCTGGGTGTAAACTGTAATGCGCTTAAGTATTTGAGCAAAAAAGTGTCAGAAGGATATTAATTGGTCATGGAGACTCTCCTGAGAAGAATCTTCAAAATTCTAACCAAGCAGCACAACCAATGTGGATGAAGTTTATACTGCATTCTTCCAGGAATGGACTATTAATAAAATATTTCAAGAAGCCTGTGATACAACAAAGAGCATGACATTGGAAGTCAGAAGCCCTGGGTTCTAAATGTCACCTTTGACAACCACTTAACACCCTGTGCACTTCAGTTTCCTTATCTTCAAAATAAAAGTGAAGCAACAGCCTGCCTAAAATGAGATTATGTTTGTAAAAACCCATTGAGCATCGTTAAGTGCAAAAGTATATACACAAAGTACAGTAACTGTTCATTGTGTGTGTCTTTATATGCTACTGTGCAGCATAACAAACCTAATTTCCTCAAATTTCCTTATTTCCCATAAAAATCCATGCTGATTTTCCTCCAAGGTGACCAATATCATTCTTTGGAGAGACCCTGTCTGGGAAAGGTAGTGGTCAAAGCCTTCCCTGGTAAAAAATTATTGACAAATATGTCCCATGGTAAAACTTAGCCAGACATAAACTAGCCAGAAACAGTAATATGAACCATAAGAATAGTGCTAATTAATTAATAATGAATGCTGACCACTGCATGTTACATACATCCCTTATTTAAGCTCTCTCCATTCCTGTGTGATAGAAACCTCTGTCATCCCCAAGTCACAGATGAAGATAAGGTACCTTGCCCAAGCACTGCATAAGAAATATTAGCTACTGACCCAAGCTCTCAATGAGATAATTAAGGATTTTAAGGCTGAACCCTAAAAAAAGAGATGTAAGTAATAAGGCACAGGAAATATTCCAAGGAATGATTCTAGAAATAAAAATAAGTACTTGGAGGGAAACAGATCTTTGGATTGCACTGGGGAAGAGCCCACGGTTACCTTGGTACCTTCCACCAATCATTGCCTTTCCCTGACCTATCACACACGCTCACAAAGAGGATGAGAGTTTGAAAAATCTGGGAGGCTGAAAGTGCTCATGGGGAATGAGCACTAATTAAAGAATGCAATCCTGGTTGCATTATTAAGACTGTTTCTCAGAAAAATGACCACTCCTGGTATACTACGGATCAAGCTGGAGCAGAACGAGAATGTCACTATCTCCATAAAATTCCTTTTATACCCAGAGACCAGATGGGTTCTGAATGATTCTGGATTTTGTGTAGAGAGACCAGAGGTACCTGATCAACTCAGGCTTTAGGATATCCATGCCAAGGTCAACTACAAACCAAGAACTTACAGGGGAGGGTCAAGTGCCTATTCCCAAATCTGGCCAAGCCAGAGTTCAGTCTCTGTGAACTCTGAACCTTCCCTGTAAGCAGCTTCCTGATGATTCCCATAGTCCCTTGGCAGGGGGTGCCCTTGACCCCTTTCCCACCAATATTTGGTTAAAAGCTTTTACTAATTTTCTTCACACGTTAGCAGGGCTGCCAGATTAAATACAGGATGCCCAGTTAAATTTGACTTTCAGTTAAACAACATTTTAAAAAATTATAATTATGTCCCAGATATTGCATAGAACATACTCATACTAAAAATATGTTGGCTTTTTTTTTTTTTTGTCTAAAATTCAAATTTAGCAAGGTGTCCTGTATTTTTATTTGCAAAGTCTGGCAACTCTGGATTTCAGACCTGGTGAGGAAGTTGACATTATGCTCCAGAACATCCTCCTTTTATCCGCTGGGCTTTCTGCACGTGTTCAGGCTCTGTCTCACTCCCTTTGCCTCTGCCTTGTCCTAAAGAAGACTGATGAGTTAGGGATACAATGCACAGAAAAACTTTCTTCTCTCTCCTCCTGTGCTCTTCCCAGCCTTCTCTCCCTGTTTCTCCTTAGCATCCTCCAGTGGGGTGAATGTGGCAGAGAGGGGACATGGCAGCCAGGATTTTCCCCTATAAACACAGCTCTGCTACCTTCTAGCTGTGGATCCCTGGGCAAGTCATTTTTCCTACTCAAGCCGGTTTTCTGGTGTGAAAATGGAAGGGATAACTATAATCACCTCCCAGGGCTGTTTGCCTGATTGTAAGCACCTGGCATGCTTGTTAAAAATACAGATTCCTAGGCTTGACGGCAAACCCAATGAATTAGACCAGAGGTCAACAGATTATAGCTTGTCACTTGTTACTGGAAACAGAGTTTTACTGGCATAAAACCATGCTCGTTAGTTTATTAGTTCCTTTTTTTTTTTTTTTTTTTTTTGAGATGGAGTCTCACTCTTGTCGCCCAGGCTGGAGTGCAGTGGCAGGATCTCGGCTCACTGCAACCTCCACCTCCTGGGTTCAAGCAATTCTCCTCCTTCTGCCTCCCAAGTTGCTGGGATTACAGGCACATGGTACCATGCCTGGCTCATTAGTTTCCATACTGTCTATGATTGCTTTCATAATGCATGGACTGAGTTGAATAGTTACAGAAGAGATCACCTTAAAGTTGCAATAGGGGCCACCTGCAAAGCCTAAAATATTTACTATGTGATCTTTTACAGAGTTGGGTGGCCTCTGACTTAGACTCAAAGGGTAGGAGAACCAGAAACATATGGTTTTGTTGTAGCGTTATCAAAATACTAATAATGCCTTAACACCAAATACCACTCAGTGTCAAAAGTTCCCAAATGTTTTCAAGTGATTTTGAAAGTTGGATCCAGAAAAGATCCACACGTCACATTTAGTAATGTCTCCTAGGGTCTCTTAATCTATAGGATTCCCCTACCTTCTGCCCCAACTTTCCATTTATTTATTTATTTATTTATTGTTGATGATCCCGGGTCACTTGTCCCAAAAATTTCTCACAGTCTGATTATTTCACTGTATCCCCATGGGTTATTTCACCTGTTCCTCTACCTGCCGCATTTTCTATAATCAGGAACACTTGATGATACCTGACCAGGTATCCAGAGCCCTGATTAGATCTAGGTTCACAAATGGTGCTGTTTGCTTCTTTCTATAACACAACACCAGGCAAACTTCTTTGTGATGTTAAGACTGATCAGTGGATTCAATCTGATATGATAAAGTTCCCTTTCACCTAGCAATTTTAGCAGCCACTGATGATCACTGCCCAGGCCCATTATTTCTTTAGTGGCTGCAAAAGGGTGACATTGTAATTATAGTATTCCTTCTGCATATATTAGCTGGAAATCTTTTATAAATAAAAAGGTCCTTTCATCAGCTATTTGGCTACACTGGAAACTGTTTATACAGGACCGGTAAGACAAATTCATTCTCTTTATTTGCTAGTTATTACAATAATGAATTCATCCCATAGCATCCTCCAGAGGTGACCAATGAGAGGTTTGTTTTGGTTTGTTTTGGCTTTGGAAAGCATTACCAATGCTTGTTCTTTAAACACACACGCATACACACACACACATACACACACACACACACTTGAAGTGTTTCATTCTATTGTAGTTAGTAGTTATTATTTCTGATGCCTGGTGTTTCGTCTTTGGGAAATGAAAGCCTATGCCTCTGTCTTCTCACATAACGCCAATAAATAGTCTTCACAGCATCCTTGCTTTCTGACATAAAACAATACTCTAAGCTAATCTTGTACATTTCCTACTCCAGCCTTTGAATCGGCCATATCTCCAGGGATTCCTGGATCCTTTTGGAGGGCAATGGAATTTAAAGACCACAACATGGATCATTGGAGTGCTCAGCTCTACTGGGGTGGTTATTATTTCTAGGTCTTTGTTGTAAAAATAGCTAGGAAAAAAATTTCTTAAGAGAAAAAAAATCATGACTTCTTATTGATTTTTTTCATATCAAATTTAGAATTACAGAGCTTTTATTTCTTTAATTTTATGTTTGTGTTTTTTCTCATGCAGAAAACCTTGATTCCTATTAACACTCATAATATTATCTGCTTTATCCTAATTTGTATAAATAATATACAGTATATTAGAGAGAGTTTCAAAATAACAGTTCAAATATTATTATTAATAATATGATTACTGAAAACAACCTTCAACCTACAATCTTTGCAGCTCTTTCTGTCCTTAGAATCTACCTACTAGGGGCATGTAGAAAACATAGCTATGTTTTAAAGTAATCTGTAGTAACTCCTTTCTGTGTGGTGAAGCCACCAGTGTAATACACAATTAGGCTTATTTGTTTCATGTTTCCTTTTAATTTTTAGGACTTGCTTTGTTTTTTATTTTGCACTTGATTTAATGTTGCTTTATAATGATGTAAAAACTGAGACATTGTTTCAAAGTCAAAACCACAAAACAAGGTACATTCAAGCAAAATTTTGTCCCATCTCTGCTCAGTCTCCTCACCCTGTTCTCTTCCTCCTACAGATAACCATTTTTGTTTGGTTTTAGTTTATCTTTCCATTGTTTCTTACATAAGAAAATATGGATTTACATTCACTTCATCACTATCTTAGATAAAATGTAACATACCATATCTGTTCTATTCTTGGCTTTTTTCACTGAAGTTCACTCATTCTTTTTATAGCTGTAGAGGATTCCACTGTGCTTAAAGATGCCACAGTTTCTCCCACCAGCCTCCTATTAATAGGCACTTTGATTGTTTCCAGTCTTTTGTTATTGTCCATGGGGAAGTGAACTTTTTATATGTACCTCATGTTATCCATATACACCCTGAAGAGCAAGAGCCACTGTCCCATGGGATGAGGTCTAGAATTTCCGTGCCATACAATAGGCAGAGATACAGTACAGTGTCAATGCAAGTGGTTTCAAACCAGAATATGCAGAACATGAAGTCTATCCAGCGTGTACTCAGGCAAGGATAGTTTTGAGGGATTTTGCAGATGCACAACTCTCACATGGATTTTTTCTAAAATTAAATGCACAGCCCCTGTGATCCATCAATCCCTTTTCCAGTTGCCCCCACCCCCGACACACACACACACACACACACACACACACACACACCCCACACACCACTCTCCAAAAGGAAGGACAAACTTCTCACCCATTCTAAATCTCAGGAGGGAAACCCTACAGAGTACAATGGAAGGAGCTGTATAAAATACTGGTACAGGTGTTGAAAATGAATCTCTAATGATTGGGGAAATATCTGTTTGCAAGTTGGATAGTTTTCAATTATTTTCAAACAACTGGAGAGGGACAAACTTAAAAGAATTATCAGCTGAGAGAAGATTGAAAGTAATTTTTGATAAGAGTCTAATATGTGATTTTAGGAGTATAACTAGATAATAGTTCAAATAATTGAGTTACATTTTAATAACAAAATGTCTTTCTTTTCCATCAATTTATCTTTCTTAGTTTCAAACAATATTCATTAATGAATACATGAACTAATTGAAAATATGAGATGCATTTCCATTAATATTTTACTTTTTATCTTTTATATTCATCAAAAATTGATATGTATATTATTTTGTCAACTGCCTTTTTTGTGCATCACTAATAATTATACCTTAATTTCCAATTTCTGTGTATTACTAGTAATCATAATGATAACTCAAACCAAAAACACTTAACATCTAGAAATGTATGATCATTGGCCATTAAAAATTAAATTTAAATCTTCATACATATTTTTGTCACAGTAAATTATGATAGAGTGGCCAATAAAAGGATTTCATGCATAAAAATATATAAAGATAAAATTCAGTGGGGTAACTGCAATGAAAATATAAATTCAAGGAACAGGAGCCATGTAAAACTGACTGTTTAAGAACTTGTTCATGTGTTTAATAGATGATGTACCAAATTGCTCTGGTACTTAAAGTTCATCAGATGTGTTAAAGGAATGATGTATTTTTAATGTCAATATTTACAATATTCTGGAAATGACATTGAATGCAACTATTCAAAATTACTTTGAAGATTTTTGATGGCAACTTAAGATGTACAACGGACATATATATTTTTTCAACATTCTTATAGGAGCATAAACATTTCAAGACCACAGGTACAGAGACTGAGCATTTAATGGTGCAAAGTTCAGAGTCCTGCTCCTCTTGTTTTTCCCCAAGGCTGTATCCTACCCCTCCTCAAGCCATCAGCTCTATATACTGGGAGAATGGGACAGGAGGGGAGCAAGAGCAGCAGTTCCACCTCCAGCCCTGGGATGCCTAGCTGAAACCCCCAAACCCCATCTCTTTCATTCAGGTCCTTAGGGCTCACGCTTTGCCCCACTCCTCAGGGCCAGAAATAAGTGGTGCAGAAGGTGTTCAAAGTCTAGTGGCTACAAATTCTCAGGCTCCAGGTTCTACTTGGGGCATAATGCCCCACATGGCAGTGTTCCACTCTGGGGAATCTCCTACCTCCCAACTCACCCAACCACAGCTGTCCCTTCTCTTCTAAGCCAGCCTTTCCTGAAAAGAAAATTGTCTTGCTCATTTCCATTGAGTGACTGCAACTTTTCTTCAAAAAGAGGGAACCCACCGCTTTGGGTTAAATAGAAACTCAGCTAAGTTCTACAAGGTTCTCAGGCTTCCGCGTCTAATTACAGAAGGAGCAAGCTGGTGGATTCCAAAAATCACAGAGAAGCCTGCTTCTCGCTGAGAGGTTCAAAACATCTATCCTCACACAACTCCAACGAGGTATACAGGACACGAAGTAACCCATATTCCAGATAAAGAAACCGAGACCCAGCAAAGATGAGCAAGCGTGGATTCACAGGGCATAATATTTCTGGAACCAATGGAGGGATTCAAGCTTCCTCTGTATTCCCTAATCTGCATGGGCTGAGTCAGAAATGTTTGAAGTACATGAGAAAGCAACTCATCTACTTTGGAGGAGACAACTCTGAAGAGCGGTAAAACCTTGGCAACATATGTTAATGATAAATGGTCTATCAGGAGATTATCATAAAGGGTGTCATTTATGGTAAGTGTCATTATTTTTTTATTTATTAAAATTTAATCTTTCTTGATTGCTTGTCTATTCACATAGAAAAGTGGTTATGTGCATTAAGAAAACATGAAAAACTAAGTCTATGCCTTCGTCATTCCCTGGGAAGTCTGGTTTCCCACATGCCCCAGTGGCCTTGGCCCGTTCCACCTTGCTTGGCTGTCTGAGGATGGCATCAGCTATGGCTAGCAGTCACCTTGAACATGATCCCACTAGCAGTCCCAGCAGCCACCATAACAGTCTTTAAAATCATCGGCACTCTTGTTCCAGAGGGTTTGGGAATTTCCCTCGCATGGCTGCACATAACGGGTTAGCTACATGTAATATACATACACACATCCATACACTGTGGTGAGGTGGTTTAGATGGACATGTGTGCGTGACAATGCACATATGTTAATGATAAATGGTCTATCAGGAGACTGTATCTACAGTCATAGATACAGACCTGGGCCTGTCGGTCCTGCCCTGATCATTTCCTGATTGTATGGGGTTGGTGAAACTTCCCTTGGACATTTCCAGAAATAAATGGCCTAAATGGAGGACGAAAGGCCCAAAGTCTTCCTCTAATGTGTTCTGTCTTCATGCAGTGAAGAGAATGCTTTTGTTCTAAACTAGTTAATCAGAATGATATAGCCCTCCTTCCTGGAATGAACCTTTCTCACTGCCCCCCTTCTCCAACTGTTGGTATCTCTCAATAGTTCCTTCCCCACATATGCGAGAGGCTGCCAGAATCTTAGAAATAGCAGCCTGGCCTTCAGAAACTCTCTCCTAGTTCCTACCTTTCCTCCTCCTCCCCTGCTCTACCCTCTCCTCACTGTCTAAGACTATTCTGAGTTGTGGATACTGGACGCTGTATTTTGAACCAGTTCTTTGGCTCTCTTCTCAGCCACCTGATCATTTATTAGGCATATCTCTTTGGTGGTTCAGCCTACTTTCTCTCCAGATGTCATCTGGATTCCTGGTATATCTTTGTGGGGGTGGGGAGCAGCCCTACCCTGTAACTGTACCTTGTCCAGCTCCTCAAATCCAAGTTTCTCAGAATCCAGGGCTTGAAAGGAAAGATTCAACACTAAAGCTGTAGCTAATAAACACACAGGATTGGAAGTTACCCAGCCTACTTGTAGACATGGAAACCTTGGCCAGAAAAGCAATGACTTTTCCAAGTCACCAAGAATAGTAAATGAAACAGAACTGAAGTCCCACAGAGTCTGGTTATTGTTTTTAATGTAAACATACTACTGGACTATAGCATACATACACAAAGGCAAACAAATCAGAAATATACAGATTGAGTCTCTGAATGAAGTTTACATTTTGGTTCTGAGGATGAAGCTCTGAATTTTTTATCTTGCCCAAATTCCTATCTAAGGGGTCTGGGGAGTATGCCCTAGAAACCACAAATTCTCATCACATGGGTTTTATTTAACCCTGTATATCATTACTTATTTTCCAATCTGACTTTGGCATAACAAGGGAAAAAAGCAAAATGTTTTACCCCAAAATATATTTCCTTGCCATACCTTGAAATTGCCCTGCAAAGTCTCTTGTGGGAAAAATCCACATTATATGGAGACTCTCCTTCCCCCTTTGTTTTCCTTCCTTTCTTTTCAGATCTGGGAGATAATCAGCTAAGAGCCAGGCACTCCTTTAGGTCTGATAAGAAACATTTTACAACCTGCTCGCTCTCTGAAGTCTGCTTTCTGAGAGATTCCTCTGCACAATACAACTTGGTCTCCACAATCCTTTATCTTAACCTGAACATTCCTTCCCATTGATCCAGATCTTCAGATAAATTCAACCGTCAACCAGAAAATGTTTAAATATACCTATAGCCTGGCACCCAGCCCCACCTCCCCGCGTTGACTTGTCCTGCCTTTCTGAACCAAACAAATATATTTCCTAAATGTATTTGATTGATGTCTCATGCCTCCCTAAAAGTATATAAAACCAAGCTATACCCCGACCACATTGGGCACATATTCTCCGGACCTCATGAGGGCTGTGTCTGGCCATGGTCATGGTCACTCATATTTGGCTCAGAATAAATCTCTTAAAATATTTTACAGGCCAGGTGCAGTGGCTCACGCCTGTAATCCCAGCACTTTGGGAGGCCGAGGCAGGCAAATCATGAGGTCAAGACATAGAGATCATCCCGGCCAACATGGTGAAACCCTGCCTCTACTAAAAATACAAAAATTAGCTGGGCGTGGCGGCGCACACCTGTAGTCCCAACTACTCAGGAGGCTGAGGCAGGAGAATTGCTTGAACCTGAGAGGCAGAGGTTGCAGTGAGCCGAGATCACACCACTGCACTCTAGCCTGGTGACCGAGTGAGACTCTGTCTCAAAGAAAAAAAAAAAAAAGGGAGAAAGGAAAGAAAAATGTATATATTACAGAGTTTGACTCTATTCATCGACAGTTCTATAGTTTTCCTTCTTTTTACCCTGATGTATATAGACTTTGAGTCACCTGGTAGAACTCTGTGTTCTCCCCAGTTTGTGTGGGTGCATGCCTTAGGGATATATTAGTTTGGATATCCTTTTGATTTCTGATCTACAATACATGAGTGTACACTCACAAATACATGTCCACCTGTGGCCTCGCCCCAGTTATGGAAACTCCACAGAAGCAAGCTTTATACAAGAGATTATGACTTTTCTACAATGACATCAGACTTCTGACTTATCAAGTCAGAATTGCTTGCCTTCTTTTTGCCTCTCCTCTTCCCAGTAAAGCAGGACAGACTATTATTTAGCTTCTTATAGACAAACTGAATATCTCAGCTCCGAGTATAGTAGGCGCTTGAGATTCTTTGGAGGGAAAATGCAGTGAAAACTCACAAAGACATCATTATAGTATTGCTCCCTCAGAGCAGGGCTTTCTGACAGTTTACGCAAACAGCATCCATTTAGCGGAATCTCAGTGGAACGGCTGTCTCAGTCTGAGCCTCTAGCCCCAGGATTAGGAAAAACCCTTGGAGTCTTCCAAAAATACAAGGAGTTGAGAGCCAAGCTGTTTAGCAGTGTGAGCCTAGAGGATAAATAGGCCCATTGTGATTCTCCCCAGTTCTCTTACCTAGAGCTGCATCTGCCAGGAGCAAAGTTCTGAGGGAAGCCCCAGGAACACATGCCTTTTATAACTTATTTTGTTTTCCTCTTTCTTAATCCTGCCTAAATTCTAGCACTCTTTCTGAGACCTCATTGTCCTTTACTGCCCCCAAACAATGTATTTTTTTATAGAGCAGACATTTCAACTCCAAAGATGTGAGTTGAAAAATAATTTGGCCCTTATTTCCTTTTGCAAATGGCTACACTGAGGCCTGCTGGCTGCACTAATATCTTCTAGTGGAAACAAACTTTAAGATGATGTTAAAAGAACTCAAGTCACTCAACAAAGCTGGACGTCTCAATCAAGCTCAGATCCATGGATCACACTAGATTCAAAGGGATCCACTCAGCCCCCAAATGCAGGTTATAATATCATATTCATAAGTAAAGAATGGTAGAACACATCCTTTTAATGATCTTAGATTTTGAAAAATTTGACCCTGCATAGCTCAGGTACTGAGAGTTAGGTTCTAGTTTAGATTCAGACTTATTTAGCCAAAATAAGACAATTTCTTTCAAATAAGATTGACTTTACTTGTTAGAGGCCAAAAAATGTAAAAATTATAACGTATCAGAAATGTGTATACAGGATAAGGAAATAGAGGATCCAAAAGAATGAAGGGAATAATGTATAACTCAGCCAATGCTATTTGCTAGCTAAGCAACCATAGAGAATTTATTTAACCTCTGGAAGACTTGACTTCCTTGTGCATAAAAATGGGAATAATAACACACTCAGAACATGTGCTGAAATTAAATGAGATAGTAAGTGAAACAGAGGCATGGCAAGGCTTCAAGACACCTGCACATACATAATACTTTGAATCTAAATCTTCCTTGAAAGATGCTAATTTCTCAATGATTATGATCATGTATGTTACACAGCACTTCCAATTTTTTCTAAGGACTTAGATATTCTGCCCAATTACCCTTACAATGAGACAATAATCCCAAATGTATGGATGAGAAACCACTTCAGGGATGATATGCCAGCCAGTCAGCATGGTAAAGACAGAGATAGAAGTTAATCTATTGCCGCAATCCAAGTCTTTCTTTTTGTGGGTTTTGTAGGTTCAAGACAGTTGCACCTAAGTGCTGGAGGCAGTTTAAAGGAGCTGCCAGATCTGTGTGACCACCGGTCTGGATCCTTGGATTCAGGCTGTTTACAAAAGCGGGGCTTAGACACTCAGGAGGAGCAGCTAAAGTGAATTTTGAAGACAAGGGTGGGCTGGTTAGAATGTGCAGTTTTCTACTGTGGACTAGGCTCAGTGACTGCATATTCTGTGTGTGAAGCTTCTTTTTTCTTTTTTCCACAAAAGGCAAACTTAGCTAGGAATGGGCTCACTGAGTTATCATTTAAGCGACATTAATAATATCTCTTATTGATTGAATATCCCACCAGCTTTAAGATGATGGCATTGGATCCTTGAATCAGGGATTCTAGGCTGGGTACTGTGGCTGATGCCTGTAATTCCAGCACTTCAGGAGGCCAAGGCAGGTGAATCACCTGAGGTCAGGAGTTCAAGACCAGCCTGGCCAACACAGTGAAACTCTGTCTCTACTAAAAAAAAAAAAAAATACAAAAATTAGCCGGGTGTGGTGGCACACACCTGTAGTCCCAGCTACTCAGGAGGCTGACACACATAGAAATTCCCAATCTAATCCCTTATCTTATTTAAATCCTGGACCCAGAGCATGCTTCTTGCAAATATTTATAAGCGAACAATACTACTAACACCATAACAACTCTAATTGCAACTGTTACTTACTAACATATCTTGAGGCTTACCAAGTGCCAGCCCAGTCATTGGGATGAATAAGAGTTGTAATGGTGTCAGTAGGGTTGTATAAATATCTTACAAATATTTGCAAGAGGTATTCTCTGGGTCCAGGATTTAAATAAGATAAGGGATTGGATTTGAAACTTCTATGAGTGCAGGTAGATGGGCATAATTAGTGGTAAGTGATGGTAAAGATTTAGGCTGGATTAGGGAGTAATTTTTGAGTGTCTTGGACTGTAACTCTTTCAACATAAGGCTGTCTTGAGGAAAGATAAGTATTTGCTGGTTTGTGCTGCTATAATAAATAAATGGAGACCCATCCCTTCTTTCTCCTCCCCTTACCCCCTCAATTTCTGTGCTTTTAATCCCCTGCCCCTTTAATGAAGTATTCAAACTCCATCAGTCAGGGCACATATTGCAGGTTGGACAGATCAGCCAGAAAGGCACAGCTGTAGCTAGAGGTAATATCTAGTACTTCCAAACCACTCCAAATTAACCATTCTAGCTGGAGGGAGACCCAAGCCTTTGGGCCCCCCTTTTGTTTTATTAACTGCCAACAGAAAATGCCAGAAGTAGCTGGAGAGGGAGCCCAAAAAGGGGGACCAGGAAGACTTTGCATATTTTAATTTCTTCAGTAAACAATACATAGCACAGCAGAAACCTACTACTGATGGCCACATCCCCAGGCAAAGGGTAGTTGGATGCACATCACGGGAGATGACATAAAGAATATACAAGTCCTTCGTAGGCTACAGGCTGCCTTATCTAGCTTCTCTGAGCTGGAGCTGAATTTCCCATTTGTCCACTGACTGGCTGCTGGAGGAGCTTTGATAAGGGCAAGGAGAAGGTGGACACAATTAGCCTTCTCACACACCTAAAGCTTTCTTGGGAGTTGAATGCACTCTTCATCCAATGGAAAATGGGATCTTTCTTTGAGTCATGAAAAAAGACCCTTTAATTCTAAAGGAAGGATGCTAGGTGCCTGAGAGGAGAGAGCTCACAGATCACTTGCAGGACCACAGACATGAAACAGTTGATAAAGTCCTTTATCTTCATTTAAAAGTGGGGATTCAACTTGGAAAAAATAACAGGGTTAAATTCTCAAGGAAGTCTGAGGTTGGGTGGTAACAGCAGTCAAAGCACTCTGGGAACTACAAGGTGATTCATCAAAAAAAGAATTACCACCACACTTTTTAAGCACCACAGGTTTCTAGTTGGGCCTTTCCCTGAGAAATGCCAGGAAAGGGGTATCTATTAATCCAGCCACACAGGCCTGGCAAGGCCTAGAGCATCCTGGGATGGAGACAGCAAGAGGGAAGGTCTGGCACCAAGAGAAACCAGGAATCGGAGTGAAAAGAGCACTGGATTGAGACTCAGGTCATCTGGGTTCTTGTCTATCATGTGGTCCTGGCAGCCTATGCATTCTTTTGGTCTCAATGTTCATACTTGGAATAATGACATAGTCAGACCAGAGTTTTGCAAAGATTCCTCTCTGCTCAAAAATTGCATGAGATTGTTGAAAACATAATTTTCTCATCTGAATCAGGACATCAAGAACACTGAATGAAAGCTCAACTCAAGGCCCTTCTTAACATCTGCAGCATCAGCAGCCTGACTTTACAGTGGGGGTGTGTGTGTGTGTGTGTGTGTGTGTGTGTGTGTGTGCGCTGTAGGCAGTAAAGGAGAGCATGGGTCAGAATTCAGGAGTTCCAGGACCCTGCCCTAGTTTGCATCATACCTCCTGGCTCACCCCTGGCCTCCTGTGTTCTCATCTGCATAATTGGTAGGGTGAGGGAAAGAGTTTGACTAGTTGACCTTTAGGTATCATCCAGTTCCAAAAGGGGATGATTTGGTCAAGTAGAGACTGGTTAACCTTTGGATGCCCCTCCTGGCCCTGTGAGAAGGTTAGAGCTCTGGGGTCCACTTCGTTCCACACAGCCTGCTACTCTACAACTGGGTCCCGGGGTGCCTCTTGGCAGTGAAGGGTGTAGGCCAAGGGCAGGTTCAGATGAAAGAGATGGAGGAGCTGTACCTCCATGCAGCATCTGGCATTCCAGGCCATAATCTGAGGCCTGCAGCTGTGGGCTGCTCCATCTCTCTTTATAAACAAGCCCTGCCTCTTGGCTTCTCCTTCAAGGTCAAAAGGCAGGAGAGGACTGCTCTGAGGATGAACCTACAAGAAAGTCTTAAATGTGAAGCCAGAAATCACAGTTGGAGGGTTGTTATTCAAAGGCATTCCTTCTCTGTTACACACATTCCTGTTTCCAAAAAATATAGAAGGGGAATTTGAGCAAGTGGACTTCTTGTTTGTAGGCTAACGAAACTGGGATGAAGTATCTTTCTCAGGGTCACCTAGTGGGTCCCCAAAAGGTCGAGCCAGGCTGAGTGCTGGGGTAGGTAATCCCCAAGGGTAGAGCCCTCATCTTAATTTATCTGAAGCTCTGGTCTCCACCATAACAGAGGTAGAGAGAAATGCTTTCAGCATTCCAAGTTTGGGAGTCGAGTTGGGTGAAGTTCCTGTCCCAGTGAACAGGGATACAGACCAACAGCTTATTGCATGTTTATACTGTGCTAGGATATATGCTAAATGAATTAAAATGCACTGCTTCGCTCAATCCTCCTAAAACGCATTGGCTCTGAAAACTACTATTATCAACAGCATTGTATTGAGAAAGGAAGAAAGGAAGGAGGAAAGCGGGGCGGAGGGAGAGAGGGAGAAAGGAAGAGAGGAAGGGAAAAAGGAGAGGAAGAGGTTAAGCATCTTATTCAAAAATGCTTGAGACAGAAACATCCAAGTCTTATACCCAAATTACTCTGATTCCAAAACCAATGTTCTTATTCACCACCAAGTTAAAGTTCTTATACATTCTAAATTGAAAAGAGACTCATTAGTAAAAATGTTTTAAGGCATGTAAATTGATGGGTTAGGGTGGCAGATTTTGGATAATGTGATAGAAATCCTATAAATTTGATTTATATAAAACACTCAGAAAACACTCAGAAAAGCTGAAGGGGAATTTTCATTCAGAAATATCTAAATCAGCAGATTCAATGAAGTAAGATGGGAACCTACACCAGCCCAGAGAGCGCTCATAAAGATGACATCAGAAAATATCTATGTTCCTCCATAGACAGACTGGAAAAAAGCAGCCAGTCATGGACTTTGCTTCCTGTGTCTTTCTCTTGCAGCTTTTCTCTACATAATGTCCAGTCCCACTCTTGTAGAAATGGCACTGATAATTTCTCACCTCATCAGCTAGGCTCCTGATGGCAAGGCCTCCCTGACGAGGACAAGCCTTCACTACTGAACATCTAGGTCCCAGATAATCTGTTCAACTGCGGCAGCATTTGTCATCATAATTTTCAAAATACATTAGCCTTGATTGTTTGGAAATCTATTTCCCGTTAACATCTCTTTCTCTAAGATGCTGGTCTCGGGCAGACAAAGAGAGAGGCAGAGAATGATGATGAAACTACGGAAAGAAGTCAGAGTAGAGATGAGAAGGAAGAAGGGAGAGAGGAAGCAACAGGCTCTACATGGTGACATTATTTAGGTCTTAGAATGAAGCCAGCACTAGAAATAATTCCTAAACCTGGAAAACAAAAATTTTATTATAAAGACAGTACATTGCCTTTTTGCTTAAGGTAGAGAGTTTTCTGTCACAGCTGAAAAAATCCTGAGAAAACACTAGAAAATTCGACTCTCAAGTTAGTTTCTATTTCTAGAAATAAAATGTCTATTTCTAGAAATGAACCAAAGAAAAAAGATTCAGCGAGATCCCAGAGGCCCATGTAAAAACCGACATGCCCAACTAGGATGAAACTACAATAAGCCTCCTCTCACCCCGACTCCCCCTTGCTCCTTCCCCACCCTACATGCCTGCACCCAAATGCCAGGGCTTCACTGGCCATAAAGCCTCACAGGACACAGTTCACAATGTGGGCTCTGAGACTGGTGTCTGAACTAAAAGCTTTCCTTGGAGGGCTGCATTTGCCCCGGTGCCAGGATTCTTCAGCCGGATGCATCTGCCTGGAGATCTACTTTCCATTAGGGCTAGCCACAAGTGGCAGGAAGAGAGGAGGCAGCACTAATCAGAGGAACTAGCTAAGGCTCAAGAGAGGTGGGCACCAGCCTAGAAATAGCAGAACCCACATCATCGCCAGACAGGAGGCGGTGTCACAATTCTTGTAGTCATATGAATTTCTCATGAGTCATTTGTCCCAAAAGAATTGCGGAAGCAAAGGGACTTGACCAGCTTTGAAGATAAGATGCAGACCAAGAAGTTCCAACACGAGACTAGGGCAACATTCTCAGTGAGCGGTCCTGGATGGCACAACCAGAAAGATTCCCTCCCCTCCTCCATCATCTTCCCTGTAGCTCCCACAACCCCTTCCCTTGAAGACCTGAGCCCCACTGCATTCCAGGCACCTTTTATCATCCTGTTCTAGGGACTTGCTTTGCTCTGAGACACTATATTTCTTCAGATCATCAGAAAGCAAAATGCTAAGGCAACTGAGAGTTTAAAGATTAATTACTATTTAATGGGCAGATTTCTTATCTCTGGATAAATCTCCAGTTAGTTAAGAACTCAGAGGACTGGGACTAAGAACAGACAACCAAACTCCCTAAACTAATGAGGACATGCGATACCATGTACATTCACAGGCATCTTACACAGGGGACTGTATCAGTTTTCCCCAAAAGGCCAGTCTTAATGATCTTGGATCACAAGACTTGGGATAGCAATGAAAAGGGGGGAAACCACATTCCACAATTTCAAAACCATTAAACTACATTGGTGTTTGACTTTGGGAAAGTCCTAGTGGGTTTTAGAATACTCTCTAGCTTATAGACATCTTCACTGCAACCACACCCTCTCCACAACCTCAGTGATGGCTGGAAAACACTCACACGCCAAGAGGGGTGAACAAAGCTTGTCTTATGCTCTCCTTGTGTACCTTGGACATGGAAATAAACAGGTACGTGTCCTTAGGTTCCTTAGAAATACTAAGTTTGGGTGGGGAGATATCCCAGCATGCTGTTTTAAAGGACCTGTCTATGACTAAGACATGCCCAGCTAGAATGAAACTACAATAAGCATTTTTTTTTTTTTTGAAATGGAGTCTTGCTCTGTTGCCAGGCTGGAGCGCAGTGGCGCAATCTCAGTTCACTGCAACCTCAGCTTCTGGGGTTCAAGTGATTCTCCTGCCTCAACCTCCCAAGTAGCTGGGATTACAGGCATGCGCCACCACGCCCGGCTAATTTTTTTTTTTTATTTTAGTAGAGATGGGGTTTCACCATGTTGGACAAGATGGTCTTGATCTCCTGACCTCATGATCCATCCACCTCGGCCTCCCAAAGTGCTGGGATTACAGGCGTGAGCCACCACGCCTGGCCACAATAAGCCTTTTTATATGGGCCTCTGGGATCTCTCTGAATCTTTTTTCTCAGGTTCATCTCACCCCTGAAATCCCAGCATACTGCTGTAAAGGATGCGTCTATGACTAAGTCTCTAAGCAGATTCCCAGACCAAGGCACACTCATGACCAGGTGCCCTTGCAGACTTGTGTCTAAGGCATGGGTATTATTCTTTTAAGCTTCAGCTAAGCCCTTCTGGAATTAAGACATATCTTGTATGTGTGAGTGGCAGGGCAGCCTATATGTAACCAGAAAAAGAATGACTATCCTTGTCAGTTTGAAATATAACCAGACACTTCTCATCTTTACCCTGATTCCCAGCTGGGACTCCACAGAGCACACAGATGCAGAAGAGAGAAGCCAACTTTGTTGAGATGGGTTAATATTTTAGAAGAGAAGCTAATTTACTTGCTTATTTGTTTCTACCAGAGGGAGAATTCAGATAAGTGAAAGTGGAGTAGCCTATGGAGGAAGATGAATGATGCTTTCCTCCTCAGCCCTCAAGTATCAAAATGACGGGGGAAACTAGACAAGGGTCCCTAAAAGCAGTAAAGAACCAAAACTTGATAAGGTAACCCTACCCAATAGTTAGAAGACCACAGCGAGGGACATCCCAGTGCTTGGAGTATATTTCTGTGATGGTAACAATGTAATGAAAAAGAAAATCCATGCCTAATGACAAGAGTAATGGCTTCTCTCTACCCCATGACACATGTTGTGAAACTAAGAGACATTGCCTTGACATGCATTGAGACCCTGGGATAAATACGCTCTAAAACTCCAGGGAAAGTATAGCATCACAGGTAGAAATCTTCTCCTTTATCACAAAAGGAAAACTGGAGAGGGTTATTGGCATCCCAAAGTAATTCTTTACTGTGTTGTAGCAGGTCTCTCTTGTGCATCTAAATGGTGATTTGCTTGAAACATAACCTTATCAGGAGGTTACCATATTATGCGTAAAACAACAGGTTACCTATTTGTTTTCTGGGAAATATATGAAAGTATACCACAAATAAATGCAACATTACACAGTGATATTGAGGTTAAATATAACCATCATATCTGAGATGTGGTCCAGAGACATCCTGTTTCTTGCTAATAGCATCCTAAGACTGGATGAGGTCAGTCTGTGGATTCCATTCACAAAGGCAGACAGGAAATTTAGGATTATCTTCAAACTCAACTCTTCACTCAAACTGCTGTCGAGAAACCTTTGTTCAGTCTCAGCACTCTGCATGCATTCTCCCCACCTCTATTATCTATACACAGACACCATGCATGGTCCCTCCTTCCAACATGCGTGAGCCCCAGGAACACGGACTCAGTGAAGTTAAGCCTCCACCTCAGCCGAGGAGGGAAGCCACACAGGAAGATTTACTCTCATGCCCCAAAATTTCCCATGCCCATCCCCATTTCCAGTGACAACACTCAAAAAACAAAGCAGCAGAAGTTGTTGTGCCTTCATGCGCAATCAGCAAAGACATGGACAACCACCCCAACACATCTACTGCTCCTGATCCAGCCATGCAAATCAGCCCACACACGGGACATTCGGGTCACCCAGTGAGTCCTTTTCTTACTTCCACTTCCTGCCAGCTGGTATCTGTGGAAAGATGCTGAGGCTAACTGACAAAGGCAGAATTTCAGACATAATTCAACCTGGATTTAAAGCCTGGCTCCACTATTTTCTATTTCTGAGTTTAAACATCAGTGTTCTCATCCCCAAAGTGGAACTATAATAATGTCTTCATGAGAACAGTATAAATTAAACAAATTAATTGACTCAAAGCCCCTATCAAGGTGCCTGGCTAGAGCAGGTGTTCAGCAGATGTAAGCTGCCCTTCCATTACCCCACGGAAAGGCAGATGGGAGAAGGAAGGACCTTAAGATGCTCTGAATGGCCAGCACAAGTCAGAGATTAAGGGACTTTCTACAAAGACGCTCCCCAAATAGATGAATCCACAGCCATGTTCACTTTCTGATGCCATCTCAGTGATGTCAGAGGGAGATGAAACCTGTGCTGACCATCAAGCAGACAAGGTATCCTTCCAGTGCCACAGCCACCTGGTTTTCTCTCTTTGCTTTCTGTCATTATGAAGTTTGTGAGTATTTCTTTATTTGGACTCAGAATTTTCAGATATGATTTCATCCATGCAGTAAGTTTTAGCTGAGTCATGAAAGCCCTCCTTGGAGAAACTAAATAAATTAAAATATTTTGTATTCTTTAAGCAATGCAATTGCTTTGACATCCCTACCTAAACTACACACACACACAACACTAACTACCACCACCAACACCACCACTATTACTACCACCAAGTACTTCTTTTTCTCCTCTCTGCTTTCCTTCTCTCTTGAGAAACTATCACTCTTAAATTTACTATATACTTTATCTTTATTTTTTTATCTCCCTCAGTAAGAGCAGCGATTTGTGTCTGTTTTACTCATAGTTGTATTGCTGGCACCAACAATAACTCAGAATACATGGATAAAATGACTGTATGCCCCAATTTACCAAGAAAGGTCTAAATTTATGCCTGTAACTCCTATTTAATTATTAATAACTTCCCTTTTCATTCTCAGAAGGGTCCAACTTTAGACAATCAAACATACACAGTTGATTAATATTAAATATTTGTTGAAAATAATTAATAAATTTGACCAATTTGATATTTTAATGCAACCTGTCAGTTCCTAAAACCAAGAGTTTGAACCTGATGTGACTGAAATACATACAATATTTTAAAAGCATGAGAAGAGACTGATTAATCTTCTATAATGGTTCTGCTTGCAAAATTCTCATAAGGCTGCCAAGCATGTTTGTTCTGAAATACCCTAGCTATACACAGTTGTTAGTACTGAAAATCTTAAACTTTCATGCTATTATTAGGAGCAGTGTCAAGAAGAGAAACCTATAAAATTGATTCTGAGAGAATCTGGGAGGCTATGCTTAATTTACCACCCTAACCAAATTATGAGAGAAATGAATGAAACTGTAAAAGCATTCCTTCCCATGCACCTGCCCATAGGGCTGCAGTATCAGGATAATACTGTATATTAGAAACCAGAAGCTTCTCACTTCAAAACTGACTTAACTACCGCATGCCCTGTCAGTGTTAGGAAGCAGCCTCTGGCCTGTGGGAAGCCTCTCAAGATGGCAAGCAGAACTTGTGTCTTCTTAGTCTGGGCTGGATCTTTAAGGTTGAGTAGATGAACTCTGTGGTTCTGTTTTCCCAAGTGGACCGTTTCCCAAATAGAAGAAAAAAGCCCCCAAGCAAAAAGTGGAAGGAAGCCATCCAATGCAGTCTGACGATCAAGGCAAGACAGATGGAACTTTGACTGACTCTGCAGTATGTCCATCTCCCTGCCAGAAATTACCACAGAAATTAAAATGGGGAGGGCAAAAGCCTCCCTGCAAGCACTGGGGGATCTGACTCAGTCACAGAGGATCTGTAATGACCATCCTGAGCATCAAGTCTGTTAGACCACGCTTCATCTGAGGTCAATGGGGAGACCTCCAGTTCTTAGACCCTCTACGCTGTGTAATTAGGGCATTCTTATTTCCTTACAGGGAGTCTCCTATGGAGTGTAGGCACCCAAAGTGTACTCAAAACTCAAGGTCACACCTCCTGAAATGCAAGAAAGCAGCCAAACCATCGTCCATGCAGAGCCTCCAGCCTCCACCACACACACAGGTCTGGACAGAAGCCCTGGCAGCCATGTGAACTCCTGCAGCTCTCCCGGCTGTGCACCTAATTTTAGCAGATTATGGCCCGCCACCCCCCACCATGCTGTCTCCCCATGAGACATCCCAAGCACATCAATGGCTTTGGCAGGAAACTTCCATGGAAGTTAAATGATGCCCCACGGTGGGAGGCAAGGAAAGAGAGGTTGGAAGCAGGCCCCGGCCCATGGAAGTGCCTTCCAAAGCCTGCAAGCTGTCTGTCTGTGTGTGGACTGCCCTGCCCAGCCCCCTGGCCCCAGAAATCAAATCCAGACTCACTGTGGAAGCTGCCGTTGCTGCTAGCCTCTGCCGCTGCCACACCACGCTGAACGGGCCCTTCTGGCATGGCCCTTCCTGACAGTGAATGAGGGGAGAGAGTGGGGAGGGGGAGAGAGAAGAAAAGGGATGAAGGGAGAGGAAGGAAGCATGGGAGGATGAAAGGAGGAGCATGAAGAAAGCAGGGGGATCTTTAACTGAATGGCGTGTCTCTCCGGGGCACGGCCTCAAACATTTGTCCTGCATCATTAGGCAGGACAGTGGAAGACCACAGCAACCTACCTTCAAGACCCTCACTCTGGAGTCTGCCCAGAAACACAATGCACTCGGGGCTCAACCAGCACATCATAACACCACTCCCAGCACATGACAACCAGCTGTCTTCCTCTGTGGGACACCAAGACGCAATGGGCTTCCCTCCACGAGCTCCCAGCAGAAGCCTCCCAGCCAACCTACTGCTTGGAGAGGAAGTGTGTTCTATCTAGAATCTTCAACCCCTTAGGTCAAAGAAACAGCACTTTCTCCAAAGCTTCTGAGAGAATTATTGCTCTTAGTGTGTCCCGCAGAAAATCCCTGAATTCACCACTGCTTTTAGGGCTACCCAGATTCCCTCCCCTTTCCTTCCTGATTTAGGAAGGTTAGCTCACTGAATGTCACCAGCGTGGAGCCTCAGCCCTCCTCCTCCTTGCTGTCCATGGAGTTAGCATTTGTGTTCTCCATCACCACTCAGGAAAAAAGCTCCTAAGCAAGGCCTTCCCCTTAAAAGGGCTCTTGAGAAGTGAGAGGATGGGGTGTGTGTGAGGAGGGACTCACAGTAACTTAGCAATGGCATTTCTCAAGTGCTTCCAAGTCAAGGGCTGTGTGCAAGAGACAAGAGACACAGTCCCTGCTCTCAATCGAGTCAGAGGCAGAGAAGCAGCACTGGAATGACCTGGAGGAGAGGCAGATTCATGAAGTAACATGTCCCTGCGCACAAACTCATAGGATGAGGCTGAAAAGACCATCCAGTGAAGACAATGAAATAGGGATTGCTGGGTGCTGATGCCAGGGAGGGACAAACAGAGAGAAAGAATGAAGAGGGAGATGAAAGAAAGGACAGATGGACAGTTGGGAAGAGGAGGTGTGATGGACTGAAATGTGTGCCCCCCAACACATGCTCATTATGGGGAAGTCCTAACCCCAAGTTCTTCAGAATGTGACTGTATTTGGAGAGAGAGCCTTAAAAGAGGTAACTAAGGTTCAATGGGGTCTGTAGGGTGGGCCCTAATCCAATAGGACTGGGGTCCTTATAAGAAGAGATTAGGACACAAACCACACAGACGGGTGACCATGTGGGGACACAGTGAGCAGGCAGCCATGTGCAAGACACAGAGCGAGGCCTCCGAAGGAATGAACCCTGCTGGCACCTTGGTCTTGAACTTCCAGCCTCCAGAACAGTGAGAAAATCAGATTCTGTTGTTGAAGCCCCCAGTCTGTGGAGCACTGCTATGGCAGCCCGAACAAATGAACACAGAGGGCCTCATGCAAAGGTGGAAATGAGCAACTGGCACTGGGCCACCGGGGACAGACTGGCTGGGATGGAGCCAAGGGGGCTTCTTGTGGAAGGTCAAGAAGGAGACTGGCAGGGGCTTGAGGACCTAGTAGGCCAGGGCAAGAAATTTATATTTTGGTGAAATGAAGATTTACTCACTCAAGGCTCCAAAAAAACAGGAGGGATGAGGAAGTTCGAGAAGCCCTGGGGGAAGAGCTCCAAGCCTGAAGATGTGTGCGCGGATTCAGGTTTTGGACTGACCAGGCATAGACCATGGCAGCTCCTGCCAACGTGCAAAGAAAAAGTGGCACTGAGGTGCTATAAGGAAAGACATAGCAGGCTGGTGATAAAGAGACAGGTTCAGAAATGACTCCCCTTTGGGAAGCTCCCAAGAGCGTTTTCACGGATGCTAACGGTTGCTGAGGTGCTAGCACTCAGAGAAGCAGGAGGAGGCCATGGTGAGTTTTATTTAAAACATGCCATGTTTCAATCTCCAGTGAACTCTCCAGGGGAGGCTTACAGATTAAGCAATCAAAGAGAGAAGAAGTGGAGGCTGCAAATGTAAATTTCAAACAGATTCTGTGTAAAAGTAAAAAGGGGTTATAACTATGTGAGTGCATGAGGTTTGCAAAGCAGATGTCTAAAATAGCAGCACCCAAACTTAAAATGAGAGGAAGGAGAGAAACCAATGGAACAGGGAAAGAATGACCAGGAATGGTTATAACTTGTGGAACAAAGCATTACTGAGGCATTCAACAAGAATATTATGCAGCATTGGCAGTTGCAGTGGGTGTGGGGGAAAGGGGAAATTATTAATAATGTCATTCAACAATAGTTCAGAAAGGGTTAGACTTGAAGTAAGAAATTTAAATTTGGTCATGAGAGATAATTAGTGACCCTAAAACTGCAGATTCAATTCAGTGGTGAGATCAGAAGTCCAAAAAATTAAGACAGAAGATGAAAAGTACTTATTTCAATATTCAGGCAAAGTTAGAAGGGACAGAAAGGTCAAATGAAGATTTTTCTTTAATGTAGGATGGATTGTGGATTTTTGAGTTGAAAGGAGGGAGAAATGCCTCAAGAAAGCCTTCAGAGCAAGATAAACACAGTCACAGGGAGAGACAAGAGACAGGGCAGGTGACAGGTATTGAGGTATGAGATAAGTGGGAAAGGATTCAGGCTGTGAATGTGTAGATATGCAGAGGGTGAATTTGGCTTAATATTTGATAGCATCATGAAAATATATACTTGACACAGTTCTTTGCACGTGCATAATTATGAGTCCTTAAATTGCTCTACAACTTTGCACTTATCTAAGCAATCTCTATTGTAGAGTTGGCTTTTAGGATCTCAGAATTAGAGAAAAGCAAAACTTTGAGATCATCTTCTGAAACCTCATGTCTAGCACAGGCATCTGTATAATGTGGTTCTATGGATTTTCTAGAAACCCACTGGGGATGGAAAACCCACTATCTTGTAGGATGGTCTGTTCCATTTTCACACAATAAGGGTAACTTCCTGCAGCACTGTGCTTCACCACCCTAAGGTGTCAACTAGCTCTAGCATTTTCCAATCTTGCCACCCCTGTGGGTGAGGAACATGTTGCAGAGCCCACCCATTGCACCAAAATAATGGAGGACAACCCTTCCATACATCTCTGTACTGAAACCTGGCTTTGTGATCTCTGATTGTTCCAAATTAGGGTCCTTGAGCATCATCCCAGATCAGTCATTCGCTGAGAAGAACACCTGTCTCCTGGTTTATGTCATTTAATGAACATTTATGAAATGTCTACCATATATCATGTATAGTCCTAGGTACAAGTGTTATATAGTCAATGAAATAAGGCATGAATACTGCCCTTAAAGAACTTCTAAGCTACTGTGAATGATTATGTGTCAATCAAAGTTCTTGAGAATACATTTTCACAATAAACATTAAAACAATTATTTCTTGCAACACATTTCAAGGCAATAGGACAATACTCCTCAACGCTGAGCACCACCTCCCTTGCTTCTAATATTCCTTCCTTGCCCTTCAGTTTCACTGAATCTGTGTTACATTTTACAGACTACAATCACTTCAAATCACGTTGCTGCTGCTTGCTTTAAGATTATACTGGAGAGCCCAAAATCTCTAAATTAAATTGTCTTTGCTTGCTGCGTTGACTAGGCTTGGGTAATCCTGTTTTCCTCCTTTGCTTTGAATGGCCTTGCCACAAAGCCTTATTAGAAAAATAGATCATGGAACTCAATTATTACAAGCTCACACTTCTACTTAACCTCATGGAGACTGTGCTGTACTGATGTGCTCTTTAAACATTCTATTCACAAGTAAACTCTCATCCCTTGAAAAACTTAACCAGAACACCAAACCCAATTCCACCCCTCATTTATTGTACAGTCTGGGGAATGATCACTAATCTCTCTGAGCTTTAATTTACTTGTCTGTAAATAGGGAGAATCATGCCAGCCCGTTGACCTCATAGCACTTTGATGGTGGTTAGAGAGGAGCACTGAATTCACAGGAAGGGAGAAGAATGTCCTTGTCTTCACTCTACCACTAACTAGGTGTGTGATCTTGAGGAACATCTGCTCTCTCTCTCTCTCTCTCTGGCTGGCATTCAATGTATTCACCTATCAAATAAGTGGGTTTGAAAGATGACCTCCAACTTCATTTCTAGTCAGGATTTCACAAGATTGCCAGTGTAGATGCTTACCCAAATTTCATCCACACGTTTATCAAGGTCTCTCATAGAATACTTACAAAACAGTTGGGTGGAGTAATAAAAATGCATAGACCATATCCAAAGAATGTTGATAATTGAATCAACGTCTGCTTGGGAGCAGAACTCTAGCAGCAAACCCTGATCTTGGGCTGTTCAACTTTTCAAAAAGTAAAAAAAAAAAAAAAAAAAAAAATGCTTCAAGATCCTGCTGCTACACTGATAAAAGTTGGCTCAGAGATGATGGCATAGAGCTGGCAGGGAAAGCTGTATCTAGACTACCAAACACCTTGGCAGTGTGTAATAGGGAATCAAATCTACCCAGAAACAAGGCACTTTTGCTGTATACAAGTTGTAAAAAAAGAAGAAAAAATCCAACTATTTAGTTGAAATGTGAGGGAAAGGCCAGTAGAAGATAATTCAGAATTTGGGGATGCTAGTCTCATTTATGTGATGGGTAAATTAGCCCCAGTAATGCAGATCTGCCTGGCAAACCCCTTTCTCTGAATATGATCCTTCAACACAGGTGCACTCAATAAACTCGATATCTATGTCACATTAGAATCCCTCCACTTGTGTGAATCCAAGGTTAGAGCATGCCTAACAGGGTCCAGCAGAATCCCTGAATTGAGAGCACTGCTCAGGATGACATGTGTCAGAACAAGACACAAGTGCCACCAATCCTCTTTTCTACTTTCATGGCAGATGTCACCAGCTGATCACCACTTTTTCACTGATCCTAGATGCAACCACCAAATTCTTCTCATCACTCCACTCTGGGCAATCACCAGTCAATCAGAACAGGCACTTGAAATCTATTAATATGTACCCTCCCTGGGGCATATAATACTAGGTATCAAGGCAATAAGATTTGCAAGCAACAAAAGGACTCATTTTTAGGTGTGAAAGCAGTTCAGTGACATGGGAAGCGTTAGCGGCTATAATAAAGTGTCTCCCAAACATTTGAAAATGAAGAAAATACAATTGGCCTCTTTACGATCAGCAGAAAATGAATGAAAACATGGATGTATATCCAAGGTTGTCTGAAAAATCTTGAGTGGCTCTTAGGCTATCATGGCTGCATTGTGCCCTGATTGATCCAGATGAAGAAATAATGTATCTCTCAGATGGGGCACTGGCTGATGCTGGAGGCCTGGGAAAGAAAGAGCCTTGGAACTGGATGGTGGAGATGTTCATCCCTTCCTGGCTCTGGACAAGGGAGAGAGGAGGATTTAGGCAAAAGACATGGAGTATTTCTGAACCTGCTGAGAAGCCAGGAACCCTGTTGTTAGGCTTTCTTAGCTGGATGTCATTGATTATTTGACTCTTCTAACATCCTTGCTCTGATTTCTTCCTCTTAAAGCAACTTTCACATTATGATCCGGCTTCCCACATGGACTAGCTTACTGAGAACAAATGCTTTGATCCTATGGCCTTTGAATAATGTGATTGTCTGTGTGCATTAATAAATTTCCTTTTGGTGCTAACTCCATTCTTATGGGTATTTTAATTATTGTGAGACCTTCTCCAGTCCTCTGCACTGATAAGCAGATGTCAGATGTCAGGGCCATTGGCAGGGAATCAGATCCAGCTGGCTTTCCCTTGGTGATACCAGTGCATCTTTCAGATACACATACTCAGAGTCCCCACATACTGACCATTGGTGCCCAGTGAGTGGGAACCAATGAGGAATCATGTAAGAAGATTTAGGCATGTGGGGACATTATTCTTTTCCCATTACAAACATCTAATATAGTATAATGTATTTTTTAATTAAGTAACTTTTATTAAGCACTTTTAATGTAGAAATCACTGTGCTAAAAGTGGGTGAGCTCCTTTGCCTTCAAGGGAATTTATGCTTTATTGAGGTATGAAACAGACATGTACCCAAGTGTCTCAGAATGAGAAAAAATAAATACAAAGATCGGGAAGTTGGGGACTGACCCACTGGGTAAGGAAATGACCAACTACAAGAACAAACTGGGCCACAAATCAAAGTTCCAAGCTGGCTGAAGAGGCTGGAAAGCATGACTCAATGGAGGAAGGCAACCAAGGTTGTTGTGATGATCAGCAGAGTTGGAGAGCTGGAGTACAGACCACCCCCTACCAGTCAACTTTGGGACATTGATGGATTCAATTTATTTTTCCAGGGTCTACATGGTTATTTACTAAGCACAGACTATAATGGTGATAATAGTGGTGGCTATGGTGTTGGTGATGGTGTTGGTGGTGTTGGTAATGATGTCGGTGATGGTGGCATTGGTGATGGTGATGACGGTGATGGTGGTGGTGGTGATGGTGTTGGTGATGATGCTGGTGATGGGGGTGGTGGTGATGGGTGGTGGTGGTGACAAGACCACCAGCACTCAAACCAACAGTTTACAAAGAACTTGCATATCCATTATGCATATGCATACACACTTGCATATTTCATGCTATGCATAATAATGAGCAGTAACCATCATATAGCCAATGAAAGGAGAAAGGAAGTAGAGCTGGACTTAAGCCAGTCTTTTCTCTATCCCCAAGGTTCCAGGACAGGTGCATTACCCTAAGCTCTCCCTCTAGAATGATGAGGGACAGCACACACTAAGGACATCTGGAGAAGGAGGCTTTAATTCTGAAGACCTTTGTCTACTGCAGAATTCATGGTCCACAGTTAGAAAAATTAGCTCCTGATTGTAGCTACTAACTCCACAATAGAAAAGCTCTTCCTGCAGATGCCTAAAAGTGTTTTCTCTTTCCTCCTGGGCTTCCAACAGATCAACTCAAATGTCTAAACCAGTCCTGGAGGAGTGGGTGGCTTTTTTTATTTTAAATTTCCCTAAATTCTCTTGAGTAGGTTCTTCTCCTCTCTAATTTTAGTATCCAACAATAAAGATCCATCATAGGGAAAACCTTGGCTTGTAACTTGAAATGGTTTAAAATTTCTGATATATAATTTCTACCTTATTCTTTTACGTAGAATAATAGCCATCTATTGGGTGCCTAATGGGTACTGGCAATTTGAATACTTATCTTATTTAATGTGCACAAAAGAAGAAATTGTTTTTTTTTTCAGATGAGGAATATAAGTCTTAGTGAATTTAAGTAAATTTCCTAAGGCCAAATAGCTCTCAGCAGAAGCTCAGTGATTCAATTGAATATCTGCCTGACTGCAATGTCAGTGGGTGCTCGGCCCACCTGCTCTTGGGCTATCAACTTTCCTACCTCCAACTTTGCTCTTTGGGATTAGCAAAGCCTAGAAAAAAACAACCAAGAGTAAAAACTGTGTTTGAAGTTCTGAATTTCAGATGCTTTGTATTGACCCAGTCCTCTGATTCCTCCTCCTCCTCCTTCTGTTTAGACACAGACAGATCACAAAATCTTAGGCTATGAGGATTATGAGAGAAATACAATCCTCTACCAGGAGGAAGTCAAGGGAACACAACATTCTCTTTACATGCAAATATCTTAATTACAGCTAGTAAAGAAGATATCTGTATGGAAATTTATGTATCTTTATATGTTATATATTCAGTTTTTCTCAGGAAAAAAAAAAAAAGGCCTTTTGCACTTGAGGAAGGAAAAGGAGATCCTGTTATGACATATCCATAAGGGCCCTCCACAGGAGTAGAGAGATCTGAATGACTCAACACCAGATTCAATGGTCTCCTTCAGCTTTTTCCTCTCCTTTCCCTAGGACAGAATCCAATATAAGGATGCTTTAACATCTCAGAATTTTCTTAGGGGCATCTTCCCCGTCTTTTTTCCCCAGTATCAGTCCTCATGCTTGCACAACCTTCATTGAGAGAAGAAAACAGCTGGATTTCTAAACTGCAGAGAGAAGAGACTAAGTTTAGGAGATAACTGGAAACCACTCTCAAAATAGGTTATTATTTTTTGGCAGGATTAGGGGGCTAAAGATTTTTATTCCACTGGTTTCCCACCAGTCAAGATACAACCAATGCATAAATTATAACCAATTACCTATGAAATGCACAAGGCTTTTTTTTTTTTTTTTTTTTTTTTTTTTTAGACAGAGTCTCGCTCTGTCGCTCAGTTGCTCAGGGTGGAGTGCAGTGGTGTGATCTTGCCTCACTGCAACCTCTGCTTCCCGGGTTCAAGTGATTCTCCTGCCTCAGCCTCCCAAGTGTGTGGGACTACAGGTGTGCACCACCATGCCCAGCTAATTTTTCATATTTTCAGTAGAGACAAGGTTTCACCATGTTGGCCAAGCTGGTCTCGAACTCCTAACCTCAAGTAATCCCCCCTCCTGGGCCACCCAAAGTGCTGGGATTACAGATATGAATCAACACACCTGGCCACAAAGCCATTTTGGTCACATTGAGGTTCTTCTTAGTTTTTTTGAGTCTTATAATGTCTGTTTTATAATATAAACCACATTTATCTCCACTAAGGACATAGGATGAAACAGACTTACCTTGTAGCAGGTAGGATTCTCGCTAGACATAACTGAAAACTTCCTACTTCTAAAGAATGTTAATAATTAGAAAGAAAAAGACAAATCTTCTCACTGAAAATAGCTTCCCTGTCCCACAGCTGGAAGGAATAAGGAAGGAAACCTGTGGAATCCCAGAAGATGCACTGGAATAGAGCGAGCAAACCATCTGTCTGGGATGATTTTGATGCTATTCTGCCTGGTGCCTCTAGGGTGAAATAGATGACATTTAAGGCTCCTTCCAGCTATATATTTCTTTAAAATTGAATGATTTGGCATTTGCTCAGTTGTTTCTAACACTTTAAGGACGCAGAATGGACTTGGTGGCCTAAAAGATGCAATTTAAAAAATCCATTCTGGTTTATTTAGGTATTTGTCCCCTCCAAATCTCATGTGGAATCTGATCCCCAGTGTTGGAGGTGGGGCCTGGTGGGAGGCGTTTGAATCATGGGGGTGGATCCCTGAGGGAATGGCCTGGTGCCATTCTCCAGGTAGTAAGTGAGTTATTAATCTTAGTTCCCATGAGATCTGGTCATTAAAGAGTCTGGCACCACTCCTTCCTCTCTCTCTTGCTCCCTCCCTCACCATGTGACACGCCTGCTCCTCCTTTGCCATGATTGAAAGCTTCCTGAGGTCCTTACCAGAAGCAGATGCTGGCATCATGCTTCTTGCACAGTCTTCAGAGATATGAGCCAATTAAATCTCTTTTCTTTATAAATTACATAGCCTCAGGTGTTTTTATAGCACCTCAAAATGGATGAAGACACAGCCTGACCCTCCATTTCACTGTTTTTTGTGTGTTTTTTTGTTTGTTTGGTTTTTGTTTGTTTGTTTTCATAGTTGCCCCTTACAAACTGCAAGTGGCTTTGAGCCTGTGGGACCAGCCAGTCTCCAGTTCGTAGTCCTGAGCCCATGGATTCTAATAGCTTCTCTTCCATACTGTATGGCTACCACTGTGGCACAGGATCTCAGTGCCTCTTTCCCGGGCCAGTGTGATGGCCTGCCTTTATGGTCTTAGTTTCCAGCAATCTATCCCACATGCCACTGCCTTACGAATTGTCCTTACACATGACCTGATTCACACTTCAACAGATGACAAATCCTCTGTGACTGTCCATTGACTACCTAAGCCAAAATAGTTGGCCTTTCAAAAGCTGCCATGGTGGCCTTTCCTTTACCAACATTTCTTTCCATGCATCTTCCATAGATCCTTAGTTTTGGCCAGTTGAATCACACACTGTTCTAGATCATTCTCCTGGTTTCCTTACCTCCAAGCTTCCTCCATGCCTTTGCTCATGCTAACCTCTCTGACGGAGATATCTTCCTAAAATTTAATCCAGACTGCCAACCAACCCCTCAAGACCCATGCCATTCCTCTACTTAGATAAGCTTTAGACATTTTTAACTGCCTTTTATACAATTTTCCTCCCTTTGGCTTATGGTAGAGCAACACATTTTTATCTGTTCTTATATTCCCTATGAGATTTTTATTTCCTTGTGTTCTATTCGTCTTAGCACATGGACAAGGAATTGAATTGAATCCCATCCCTCACACATGGATCTTGCTAATGGCTAGGGAATGTGGTATGAGGGTAGGAAATAAACCAACATGGACAGGGTTAGCAAATGTGCAAATGTGTTTGGAAACTAAGCATCTAATTTAACCTCACGAGAGGGAAGTGTTAACTAGAGTTGAAGTTAAGAACACTGATCTAAAGACAGTGTCATCAAAGAAACCCAGTGACTGAACTGGGACTCAGTCCTTTCAGTCCCAGTCCAGGAAAAGAAGCAGTGAAGCCATGGATGTATCTAAAAAGGAAACTTGAGTACATCCCACAAACTCTCAACCTAATTTCCATGCAGTGGCAGACAATAATGCTGTTGGTATGGCCAGTACTTATGAAAAGATGAAAAGCCTCACAACAGTGTAGAAGAAAGATGAGAAATGTCCACTTTACAAATGAGAAACTCAGGTCCTGGGCAAGAAAGGGATCTGTTCCATGTCAGGAGTCATGGCAGAGAGACTGAATCTAGGCTTCTTGGCTTCTACTCCTGCATTCTAGTTCCCACATTAGTCACTGGCTGCCAAGAGTCCATAAACAAAAATGGGAGGGCACTTCCCAGGACTAATATCCTCAGGCCACTGCAGGGAGAATTCACAAAATAACTTCATCACTTCATTGTTAGAGCCTTGTTCTTTGCACCTCAACCTCCTGGTCATCATGCCCTCTCCAGGTCATCTTCTCTCCAGATTGCCGGAGTGTCCCAGGGTGGAAAATAGCAGATTCTTTTCTGTATCCAGTTCTATACTTTTCAGAATGCCTGAGTTGCAGGTAGATGTCCCCAGCATTACCACCATATTGAAATAAAGTATAAAATGGTCTAGAAAGGATGGAGGTATAGGAGTGCAAAGATGAGGGGAATAATTAGATAATCCTCATCCTTGGAAAAATACAAACAAATTCTGTTCAGGTAATTCTTCTACCCACCAGGGTGAATTTTGGCCAATTATCCTCAATATCTCAAAGAGGAAGAAGAGGGTGGAGCAGAAATTAAACTTCAGTCACTAAACTAGATCCAGGTAATGTAGAAGAGTCTGCTTCAAAACTGGAGTTTGTTTTTTTATTTTATCAGGAAGCAAAAAAGGGGGCTGAGATGGGGAAGAGCTATGGTCTAGGGTCAAAGCAACAGTACAGACTGGTTAAGACAACTTTGAAGTTATTATTATACCTTTGGCCATGTCTCCCTCCTATCCTAAAAAAATCAAGACTCCTTCTCACTTATCATTACACACAGAACTTAGTTCCATAGAAGGCAAAACCCCAAAGGGATCATATGGCTGGAATCCAAACTCCAGATTTTAGAGATGAAAGTGAAATCTCTGATTTGGAACCTGGACACAGAACTGGCACTGAGACCAAGATGTCCTAAATATCAGCCCTGTCCCTCAACAGACTTTTGTATTCCAAAGTGACTGATATTTTGTAGATAATTAGTGTGCAGATCCACTGGCTTTAATCAAGGAAATAAGGTTGTAATACTTATAATTAGCATAAATGTATCCCACACACCTCCTTCTGTGTTCATTCCCTCAGCAGCTTTGTACAACTTAATAGGTCTTAGCATTTAAGTTGTTTTTCAAAATTCACTTGAGATGTGCGTATCACGACATCCAGTCCTACAGCAGATGCTCAGGCAACTAAAGCTCTGAGCCCCACTTGGAAGTCTCTCCAGTCTGTGGCCACGTCTGCTGATTAGCACAAGGCACCCTCTCCCAAAGCTGAAGAAGAGAACAAACGCATGGTTTAGGGCTGGGAATTTAAGAAGATCCCATACCTTCCTCTAGATTCCTAAACTCCAGCAGAGAACGGTAACTCCAGCCCTGTTCACTTGCTATATGAAGATGGCTGCCACAGACTGCACAGTTCTAAAGGATTCTTTTAAGAATCTGGAGTTACAGTTTGCTCACAAAATAGGGTTTCTCAGCACCTCCGGGATTGGTATTGCAGGAGGGCGTCTTATAGCTCACCTATCTCTGTTGCAGAAAACTGAACTGTGGAATCCTGGAGGCTCCTAAGGGTGCATCGAGGGCATAGGGTATCAAAGGAGAGACTGTGGGCAATGGGGGATCCATCCCCTCACCCCTGCTTTGACCACGGTAGTTCCACTGCCCTTAAGTAAGATTGGTTTGGTATCCCAGAGTGAATCCTGAGACAGTAAAATGTGCATTAGTGGAAAAGCTGGTAAAATCCAAACAAAGTATGTAGTTTAGTTAATAATTTGTGTCACTGTTAATTTCTTATTTTTTGCCAAGGTACCCTGGTTCCATACGATGTCAATAGGAGGAAAAACTGAGTGAAGGATATATGGGAATTCTCTACACTATTTTTGGAATTTTCTGTACATCTAAAATTACTCTCAAATAAAATTTTATTATAAAAATTTGGGAAAACCACTTCCTCAGGAATGGAATACAACGCTCCTCCATTGTTCTTCTCTATATAAATAGGACCATGGTTAAAGATTATTACGGTATTTCAAAAACAGCAAAGGAAGAATCAAACACAATAAACAGAGTCTGGTCACTGGACAGCCAGTACAAGACCCTCATCTCCTGACAGCCAGCATCACTTCTTCGTTGGTGCCTGGGTCTGCTTAGGAGTACCTAATGGCTAAAACCAAAGGGAAAAATCTGGATAAGCCCTCTCCAAACAAGGTCAGCGTCCCTCAAGAACTAGTATGCCTAGCTGCTAATCCTTTATCACCAGTTAAGCTAGGGGTCAAGCCTCCCTACTCATGGCCTCAGAGGAAGGAACTATATGATTCTGAGTGTAGATGGCAACTGCTTGTCTATGTGGACATGAATAGACATGTGATGGACCCCTTCCTCTTTGCACTGTTTCAGGCTTCCAACTACAGGGACACCTTACTGGAGTAACAGGTCTAATGCAGAGAGCTCTCCAGTCTTAATCTCACCCCTTGGGAGAAAAAGCTTGTCTGATTTTGGGGACTACGCATTGGGCCACAACCCCTTCCCCTTTCTGATGATTATCTTCTCCCTACAAAGAGGAGAAATGAGCAGCAAAACTTCTGCCTCTGCAGAGCAAAGTCTGCAATATTCCCAGGCTGCTATCACTGAGCTGGAATACCTAATCTTGCTATAAAGATTAGGGGACTTAGTATTAAAAAAACAAAACAAAACAAAAAAACTATTGTTGCTGCACACTGAAATCACCATCAGCAAGAATTCTATCATTATTCAAGTGTATTTCATAATCTTCATCTGCCTGGCTTCTCTGCCTCAGTGGGCTCAGACACATCATCTGGCCAGGGAAGAGAGGTGCCACTTACTAAATGAGATTCCCAAAGTTCCAACGAAGAGCAGAAGGCATGGTGGAACCCTGTGATCCTAAAAGTCAGTTGCCTCAAATTACTATCATTAGCTTTTGTTTTTACCTTTAAAATTACCTAAAACCAAGTTATCTCATAGAGCACTGGCTCTCTTCAGTACACTGCCAACCACTTGACTTTCATCTAAGAGCTTCTCCGGACTTGAAGGCAAGAACTAACTGGTCAAAAAGACTTAGAGGAGCCTCAGGCTCTCAGCTCTGGTGACTGAGTAATCAGTCAATGTTCTTGTTGATCATAAAACTGGAAGGCACCTTAGAGAGCATCTGATAAAGCCTCAGCTTTGCTGCACCTCAGGTCCTCCCATTAAACTAATGAGGGGGCTGCCCTCCAGAGATCTCATATTGGTACAGTCCTTGGATCTCTGTCTTGCTCTCTCAGGACTGACATGCTGGGAAATTCATTCCAGTAAAGTCAATGGGCCATAAATATCTTTAGGATCCTCTTAAAAGTCCTGAACCTTCAAAAAACAAAAAAGGAAATACAACACCCCACTCAATATTACTCATATAATTTTAGGAAGTCTTAGAGTTTCTGAAGCCCATCCTTTGACCTGCTGGTGGAAAACAATCCAGGCTTTTAGTCAAGGATGTAACCCTTCTTTAGACAATATTGGATGGCTTCAGTTAGAATTTGGACATGCTCTGGATTCCTCCTTTACTACCATGGATTTGGAATAGAAGTTGCTCTAGTTTGTATTTCTTCCCTGTTTTTCTTCTAGATGTGTTTTCTTATCTATTAATTTATATTCCTTTTGATTTGGAACACTGTTTCTTTCCCCCACCCAATTCATAGCATGTAGTTTCTTGAATTTACTCTTCTGCTTTCCTGGAGGATGAATCAAAGCACCAAGATGGCAGGTGGGACCAAGCTCTTCCATTGCTTACAAAAGCTTGGGACACCAAGAGTTTGCAAGGAGAATAGAAAAGGGGGCCTTGCAAAATAACTCTCTCCACATTCAGAGTAGCAATACTCTGAAAGATAGGCTTGGCCTATCTTTCCTGATAAATTGTTGGATATGGGATGATTTGCTGCTGGGATGGAATGTTGAAAAACAATGTAGTTTTTCTTCATCCTTAACTCTGGCAGAGATTGCCAGCTATGCAGTACAATTCATGTTTTTTCTCTTCTATGTGGGACACAGCTATGTTCCATTTCTCAGCCACCTTTTTAAATAGGAAGGTCCTATAACTGGGTTCTTGCCAGGAGAGAAAGTGATTAGTCCCCACTTTCAGGCCAGGTCTATTAACAACATCCCACACACATTCCTTCATGCCAGTTTCTCCTTTTAGCTGGTTGGGACATAGATAAATGCCTAGCATGACCAAGGACCCCACACAAGGAAAAGGGTAGAGTTCCATGGGCCTGAATGATGGTGTGGCAGAGGACTACTCCTCCAGTGAATTCACCTACTCATACTGTTATGTGACCTAGAAATGAGCTTCTATTTGTGTTGGAACCATTATATATCTGAGTATCTATTTGATACAGCAGTTGGCCTACCTTAACTAATATGTCTAGGTAAGCCTTGTCCATTTTGGAATTTGTGAAAGCATTCATATTTTAGCTCCAATAATTGCTAGGGTTTGAAAGTGTCCTCCAAAGATCCTCTGTTGAAAACTTAACCCAATGCAACAGTGTTGAGAGGTGAGGCCTTTAAGAGGTGATTAATCATAAGAGCTCTGCCCTCATGAATGGATTAATGTTGTTATCATGAGAGTGGGTTTGTTATCACAAGAGTGGGTTTACTATAAAAGCAAGTTTGGCCCATTCTTGGTCTTTTGCCATGTGATGTCTTCTGCCATGTTATGACACAGCAAGAAGGCCCTCACCAGATGAGTTCCCTCGATCTTGAACTGCCTAGCCTCTAGAACCGTAAGAAATAAATCTCTTTCTTTAATAAATTACCCATTCTGTGGTATTCTGTTATAGCAACACAGAACAGACTAAGACAATAATTAATGTTTATTATTTATCATCCTAAGAACTTTATATTTCTTAACTCTTAGTCCTTACAGAAAATGCATGTGATAGGGGATATTGGCTCCATTTTACAGTTGAAGACACAGAGAGGACAAGTGACTTGCCAAAGGTCATACAGTCAGGAATTATAGGAGCAGAGATCAAACCAAGGCAGTGTGGGTCCAAGAGCTTACAACTTTTCATCTGCTATGGGGACACCAAGACATCCATAAAATCAAATATTCTTCCAGTAAGGTTGGCTTGTTCTAAATGATTCCCACTTCCTAAGGATTACTGTTACTGTGTTTCTAGGAGTTTCTAGGAACCCTGACCCAGAATCTCCAGCTTAGAATCCAGTGCCTTACTACCTGCTGCCAGACCTGTTTATGACCCACACCTGTGTGTCATAAACACACAGGATTTTAGCATACTTACCCCATCATGTCCTAGACACTCTGTTCTGTCTTCTACCAGAACCTGAAGTGGGTCATCCTTGACTCAGACCATCTCTCATTTGCCTCCTCTGAACATTCTCCTAGGATAATGCACTGCTTGATTAGATAAGACTTGCTTCTGCTGCCTGCAGCTGCATTCCACATCATCTCCAAAGGCTCACCTCCCCTTAGTGAGCATCTGGTTATCTGTCTAGGTTTCTCTTGGTCTGGAATGACCTATTTCCTAATTCTAAATTCCCTTTCTGACTTCATTCATTCATACTTTTATTAGGTGCCTAACAAGTGCCAGGTACTGTCACGCAGGACAGCACACAGGCACACAGGACAGCAGGATGAACAGAGAGGAACACTCCTGGAGCTCTACATTAGTAGAATCCCATTCCCCCCTCATTCCATTCCTCCCTGATCTCAGTGTATTGACTCCTCTCCCCAAATCAAAACATCTGAAAACATCTGTATTCTGAAATCTCAAACTTCTCCCCTTCAGGACATTCAAAACTTTAATTCTAGATTTGACTATCAATCTCTTAGTGTTCTCTGATGTTCTTAGGAAGATATAATGGTACCCAAAGCCTACCCTTGTCAAAGCCAGTGTAAAGGTAATCTTGGAAGCATTGAGTCAGTGATTCACAGAAGGAAAAGGTGTTTGTCATTGTGAATGTCTTAAGAAGAGAGAACAAATTGCCCTGGTGCTCTGGTGTGGGAATGTTTGTTTTCTCTCTCTAAATGTGTAACAGGAAATTAGGCAGTTCACCTTTGTAAATCGTCTGTATACCACTTATGCATGAGCCAGATGGTGCCTCTTCGTTTTAATAAATTAAAAATGAAAAAGAAAGACTATAAGGAGGAGTTTATCTCCATCTCTCCCCATGCCCTTATATGCACATTCTGGAATCTGCACTGGGCAGGCAAGCACATGTGTATGCGCACACACACACATACACACACACAGGCCTGGATTATCTGCACTTAGTGGCGTTAGGCATAAGAAGCCAACAAACTCTTAGGCCCAACTGATTTCATTAATCAGTGATAGCAGAGAGGTACAAACCTGTCCGGGGGTATCAGCTCATAGAGAGAATCCTTCACAGTATTCTCGCGATCTGACAAATCAGAGCACTCCCCCAAGGCCTCAGCCGGTGTATACTGAACAAAAAAGTTTTACATAAATCACCCAAATGTGGACTTAGCTCTAGGATTCATGAGCAAGACCCTATAAACATTTATGAGATGAAGAGGCAAGTATTGATAACTCAGTATTTTTATACATGTTGAAACCTTAAGAAAGACATTTTCCTGAGGTGGTCAATGTAAAGATCCTACTCCTTTGGAGCAGCTGCATGATCCAGTTTATCTTCTAGTGGTCAGGGAGTCCCTCTCTCTGTCCCAGGAATTGCATATGGAAATAAAATTATCCACAGAGTTGCCTTGGCTTGGATGTGAGGGGGACTAGTAAGATAATATAAATAAGAGTTTATCCAGTAAGTATTGTACTACAGGCTCTTTATACAAATTAACTTGCTTAACATCAACACAACTCTGTTGAGTGAATATTTTTGTTCTCACTTTAACGATAGAAAAATTGAACAGAGGTTGGGGAAAATGCATTCAGATTACATGGTTGCTAATGGTGGTTGCACGTTAGGATGTGAACACAGGTAAGATTAGGCCTAAATCCAAGAATTCCATTGTCATTCCAACGTCTTCAAATACGGATAATAAGACTTAGGGGTTCATTTTGATGTGACTTCAGGCAAATCTACTTCTGCCTTTCATTTTACAGAAAAGTAGGGAATGAGGAGTGGTGTATACATTAGGACACTGTGAGTAAGTGAACATGAAGATATGCCACAAGCTGGTCTTTAAATATCTCATCAGTAGAATACACAAATTTCCAACGGTGTGCTGTGTTTTCACTGTTAAGAGTTATCCTTTTTTGTTCAAACTTCCTTGGGACCAAAAATATACATTTCAAGCTAGCTGGCCTTGGCTAACATCACCCTTAGAACTCATGAAGAAGGAATTGAGGTTACCTGTAGTGTGTACCTTTTCCCACCTCACTCTCCCTTCCTTAAATTCTAATCTACCCTGGCACCCACAGAAATCAGATAGATGTATTCCTTGTAGCCCTTTCAGGCATAAAGAGCAACAGTTCACAGCTGTTAAAGCAAGGACAAAGAAATATCAATTGGGGATGTGATCTTTTCATTTTTTGTTTTTCCTCTTTTAAACCAGTTTCAATAAATATTAACAGCACATCTAGAAGCAAGTTTGAAGGGCCAGTTAGCACATTCTGGTCAGACATAGTTTCCTGAGACTCCAGTGAAGTCAGTAGTTATCAGCTTGGCATAATCAAACATCTGCCTTTCACAGAGAAAAACAATGAGCCATCTCTTGTTTTCTTCAACACCAACATAGATCTGAGCACAGTCAGACCGACCAGCAAACCCCATTAAACAAAGTGGAAAGGCAATTAAATGATGCCAGCTCCAGCCAGACTCTAAGAAATCTATGACCCATCCCCCTCTTAGTAACCACACCAATGCCTCTCTTGGAAATGAATGAAAAATATGGTCTAGACACTAAAGAAAGACTCCTCTTTGATATTTTCTGGCAGGTCTGCCCTGGCCATTGGTCTGTGACTACTGCCATATCATGTCCCCTTTTCCATACCTGGGAATACTGGACAGGACAGATGGCTAGTGAGGCTGCCCAGCTTGCTGTGGACACTCTATGCTTTGTCTTATATTCTCTCATGACAGTACATCATCTGCCATTCTTTGGTTGTACAACAAACAAGTCACTTTCTAACCACTAAGGTCATTTCTCAAACATTCCATTTTTCTCCAAACTATGCTAAAATGAAGTGTCTTGACTGATCTGTTTTAATGTCTGAGTGATCTCATTTAGGCCATCAGGAACACCCAGATAGAACTGATCTGCACACACCTCAAATTCCCAGCCTCTGGTCCACTATGCTCAGGCCAACAGGACAATCATATCTATTTGACTCATGGTATGATCACTCATTTCTCCAAAGATGAGACAAATGGCTGCCATGATCCTGGCTATAGATTGAATGTTTGTGTACCCCCCAAATTCATATGTTGAAACAGCCCCAAGGTAATGGTGTTAGGATGTGAGGCCTTTAGGAAGTGACTAGGTTATGAGGGTAATGTATTCATATGGAAGAGATGCCAGAGAGACCTCTTAACCCTTCTGCCATATGAAGAAGACAGAGCAAGAAGATGGCCATCTATAAATGAGAAAGCAGACTTTTACCAGACAATTAATTTGTTTGCACCTTGATCTTGGAATTCCCATCCTCCAGAACCATGAGAAATACTTCAGTTTTTTGTAACCTATCCCATTTGTGGTATTTGCTATAACAGCTGAAAAGGAATAAGACATCCCTTGACCTCCAAAACATTGTCCCACACTCTCCTTATAACGTCTATCCAAAGTCCTCTTCCCTTTGATGTCCCAAAAATAGATTTTCTGTTTTTTTGTTTTTTTGTTTTTTTTTGACAGAGTCTTGCTCTGTCGCCCAGGCTGGAGTGCAGTGGCGTGATCTCGGCTCACTGCAACCTCCACCTCCCAGATTCAAGCAATTCTCCTGCTTTAGCCTCCCAAGTAGCTGGGACTATAGGCACATGCCACCACACCCAGCTAATTTTTGTATTTTTTTAGTAGAGACAGGGTTTCACCATGTTGGCTAGGCTGATCTTGAACTCCTGACCTCGTGATCCGCCCACCTCAGCCTCCCAAAGTGCTAGGATTACAGGCATGAGCCACTGCGCCCAGCCTTGGATCTTCTGTATTTTTTAGCAATCTGCCCTCACTCAGTTTGCAGAAGTTATCTCTGTGTCTCAGGTTGCACTCATATTTCCCCTTGCTGAGATAAGTGACACTCATGGCCATTCATCCTTTCCCTGGAAATAATAACACTATCAGAATCAGTCAATAATCCACGGAAAAAAGATTCCCAAAGACTTAGGGAAAAAAAAGATTCTAGGAGCAAAATAAGACTCTTGTTAATGTAAAGCAGATGACGATATGAAGGTAAAACTGAGCAGGATGGATCTTCTCACAATCAGAAAATTTTTCTAAGATCTAACCTCTCCAAAGTTGTCAACTTTGTCCTCTCTCCAAAGTTGGCAACAGATAACATGCTTCCCTTTCCCCATCTGTTCTAGCCCATTTGGATAATACTCAGCAATATATTAGCCACCTTTGTTACTTTACTTAGGTTTTCTCTTCTCATCAAGGTCTACTTTTGGAAACAAGATAATTCTTACATAATCACAAGATAATTTCAGAGAATAAAATGTGTCATGGGTGAGGCTAGATCTGGGACTGGGTAGGGAGACATTAAATGTAGTATCAAGTTGGGTGTGTCTGTGTGTGTGTTTGGGCACATACATATACATGTATATGTTTACATGAAGAATGAGTATTGAAGCACGTAAGAACACAATGCATATGTTATTGCAATGTACAGATTACAGTTCAGTTAAATGTCCAAGAAGAAAGGAGGAGTGGGCAATTGAGAACATAATAAACAGGTATGTCAAAATGCAAGAGAGGCCAAAAGATAACTGTTGAGTGCATGTCTGGGCATGGGTGTGTACACATGTGTGTGCCAGAGTGATAGGGTTAATGGACAATGAAAAAGACATGTAAGCAAGGCGCTAGCTCTGTGGCTGAGTCCTGCAGCTGGGAAAGTCACCTTACCCTGTAATAATCCGTGCTGTAGACATCTCTGGACATGCCGAAGTCCCCAATCTTCACTAGCAGATTCGCTCCAACCAGGCAGTTCCTGGTGGCCAGGTCTCGGTGCACAAAGTGCTGGGAGGCCAGGTACACCATACCTGAGGCGATCTGACTGGCAATGTGGAGCATTTGGGAGAGCCCCAGCTCACCCTTGGCCTGGCGTGGCTGTCCATCCACAAGGATCATTGCATCTGGCCCATGGGCCCTGCAAGAGCGTGGGGAGAAGAGAGGGCGCAGAGAGAAATCGGGAGATCAAGGAGAAAGGCCTTCCTGGGTCCCTGCCCTCTGGAATGCCCCACAGAAATAAATAAAATTTCCCTTTCCATCCTGCCTATGGCCTATTTTTATCTGCCCCAAATTAGATTATGTACGTGTGGGTACGGGTGAAACTCCACAACCAGATTCTGGCTAAGATGAGAGCAGACATACTCAAATGGAAGAGGGAATAAACCTACTCTCTTTCATATTTCACTGCTTCCTAGGATTTTCACAGGTGCTAGATGTCTATTATAGAATAATTAGCAAAACAACAAATAACTCTGCCATAGCCCTTACTATATGCTCTGATTGTTTTAAATATTGTAATTCACTCAATTTTCCCACCCCAGTTTTGAAATAAAGATATTGAGGCACAAAATGTTGAGATTGCTCAGCCAAAGTCCCAGAGGTCCAGAATGGCCATATGGGAAATCAGGAAGTAGGATCTGAAACCAGACATGTGACTGTAAAAAGAGAGCTTCTAAAAGGAACATTGGGAGTGCTTGTTCCAAGATTCCGTGGCCCTGCCCCCTAGGATTCTGATTGGCTAGGTGAGCTTGCTCATTTGCATTTCCCACTAGCTCCCAGGGCTGATGCTGGCAGTCCATGCTCAGTGGCACTGGGACACTCCTAACCACTCTACCACACTGCTTAGCACTGGGTAACTTATGGCCATAGCAGTGCACAGTGGAGAGAGCCTCTGACCTTGAAGCATGGATCTGGAGTGCCCCCAGAACCCATTCCATCCCAAATCAAGCCCAGATTTGTTATTCTAACATCTTGCCTGGTCATATCAGTCACTTTTAGCATTCACTCTTTTCTCTAGAAAGCCCAATGAGCCGTAACCACACCCAGGGCCCTTATTTATGAAGTTGTGGACCAAGAAGCCCTGGTGTACAGCAAGGCCTCTGCCTGCTTTACTGCTTCTCCGATTTCCTCTGAAAAGCACCATTAAGTAGGAGCACATCCCTTTTACTATCTCCGGAGGGCTCTGCCTACCTCACTCCTCAGAAGGAGGAAGGCTGCATCAGCTAGCAAGGAAGAGGGGTCAGCAGAGAAGCCCTCCCTTCTGTTTACCTAGAGAGTGCACTGCAGCCTGCCTCTCAACACCACCAATGTGGAGATGCGAGAGCAGGCAGGGTCAGCCTGCGGGTTATGGAGGCTGTGTTTGTGAGAGCAGCCAACAGGACACCTCCCAGGAAGGGTGGGTGCGGCCTGTTGCTAAGAGCTTGTGGTCTCAAAGAATTCTTTAGAAGCTCACCCTCAACTGATAGAGCCTAGGAAGACAGATTAATGGAACCTACTGGGAATCTGGTCAGTAGTGGAGGCTAAAGTTCAGATTTTGCCGCAAAATTGCCCCAGGAAGACTGTGGAGCCTTGATTTAGAGAGACTCCCCTGTGCTGTCTTCAGAAAGGGATCCCACAGAGACACAGAGGTCTTCAGAGTGTCAGCAAGTCCTTGTAGAACTGTACTCATATGCATGCATTCCCCGTGCTGTCTGCCATGGAGAAGGCAAGGCACTGGCACTGCCCCTCACCTTACACACTTCTTTCTGTTTCTTTTGTACTCCTTTTTCTTTTCTTCTTACTTTCTGCTTCTCCCATTCCTTACCTTTACTCTAGGCTCTCACTCTTTATTTCCCTTCTACTATCTTCTTTCTCTTCCCTTTTATCACGCATGACAGTAGTGCAGAGGCACCTAGGGGCTCTCTTTAACCCTGCTGGTGGCTCTTGGGGCTGGAGGTACTGCTGAATGTAAGGATAGGGTGTGGTGAAAAGTAGGGCATGCCCCTTGGGCCCCAGGGGAACTAAAGGACAAGGTGAGGGCTATCCCGAATATTGAGAAAGAGTGTTGCCTAGATTAGAAGCTACTATGGTTCACAATTCTCATAAAATAGTAATAGTAATAACTTTAATAGCAGCTACCATTGGCTGATCACTGAACTACTTGCAAAACTTGTCTAAGCATTATACACATAGTCATTTAATACTCATAGCAACAACCCCGTGAAGCAGTTATTAATAATCATATTTTCTAGGAGAGAAAATTAAGATTTAATAACTTGCTCCAATTTGCAACTAAGATGTGACAAATCCGAGATATGAACCCAAATCTGTCTTATGCTAAAGACAAAGTTCTCCAGGAAAGGAATCCATTTCAATGTGAATCCAGGTTTAGAAGGCTTAGAACATCCCACAAATGCTTTCATTTCCTTCAGGGCCATCTTTATAGAAACCTGACTCGTAAGTAGAGCTCCAGAGAGTCCTCCATTCCATTGCCTGGTACTAACTCATTTCTTTGCCCCTCAAAACCACGACACCCTGTTGAAAGTCCCACTTCAAGAGGATGCTTAGCAGTTTTTGGTGAGTGGGCTAGAGCCTTCTATAATTTACATTTGAACTTTGGAAATCTTATCCTCAGCCACAGAGTTCAATGAGATTCAAATTGTGGCGGTGGCAGAGGCCACACCCTAAGTATACAGGGCCTGTGTGTTTAACCTGCTTCCTGGGGCCTTGGGTTCCACAGACCTTCACATGGCTGTCCCTTCCACATCTGGGCACTGTTTGGAAGTGGCATCTGCGGAAGGCAGAGGAGTCCTAACTCTGCACTAGATGCTGTCTTCTCTTGGGAAGGGAGAGCCACCCTTGAAACTTCATCCAGAACTTCCGGCTGGCATTCCAGTCTCTTACCAGTTACATTAAGAGCCCTCGAAGTCCAGACGATCTTGTTCTAGGCTCAGAGAAACCCTTCTTACAACAAACCCTTTCTTTTTAGAATAGTACTATCCAACAGAACTTTCTATTGATGGAAATGTTTATACTGTGCTTCCCTGTATGGTAAAAACTAGCCACATGTGACTAACAAGTAGTTGAAATACAGCTAGTGCAACCAAGGAACAAGTGCAACTGAATTTTTAAACCTGATTGAACTTTAATTAATGTAAATCTAAATTTAAGTGGCCATAGGTGGACACTGTACTGAACAGCACAGTTCTAGAATTAGCCTGAAGAAAATCAGTCCCCTTTTTGTTTTAACCATCTCTGCCACCTGATGAATTGTAACCTTGGACCTTCTTACTCATCATCAAAAAGTCTCTAGCAGGAAGGTTTCCAGGAGGGGTGTAAGATACTAGCCTCACTTTGCAAGTGAGAAACTTAAGGCACAAAGGGAGAAAGCTATTTGCAACATCAGAGAAGGGTGGTCCTAGAATCTTGGAGTTGTAAACCACAGGCTGTGGGGCTTCCAGACTCCTCCTGGACCTATTCCAGACCCTGGTCTTCTTCTCAGTCCATTCTGGAATGAGGAAGAATAGTATAGGATACTTATCATAGTATCCTCAACTTGTTTTCCCTACAAACCGGAGACAAAGGCCTGAATCTGGCTGCTAAGGAGATGATGTATAAGAATGAATGTGTTCATCTAATTTCTCATCCTGAGAGGTAAGTGTTTAGAGGGGGAAGTATAATTTCTGGCTCCAGGGAAAACCCCAAGGGTTCGGTGGGACTGGGGTCAGGTGCAGGGGAAGACAATCCTTGCTTACCTGAGGAACTTATTCAGGTCTCCATGCTTCATGTATTCAAAGACCATGATGAGGGGGTCCCCATCGCCACACACTCCATAGAACTTGACAATGTGCTCATGCTGTAGGTTGGTGAGCAGCTCGGCCTCCCTCTGGAAATCCTTCCGGGCAGCCAGGGTGGGATCCTTCAGGGCCTAGGAACAATGCAGGACACAGGTGTTTAACAACTACAGGGCAGGGGGCTCTCTTTTCTACTCCTGGAAAGAAACTGGCCCCACACACCACTGGGTTACCAATAAATATGAATCTAAATGGAATTTAAAGACAGTGAAGCTCAATTTGAACTATAAGGCCTGACTTCTTCCTCCTCCAGCATTTTCATCCCTGCAGAAATAGAAACCCACTTTCTGACATCCACATCCCATGCACTCTCCAGCGATTTCAAGCTCTACTCTTCACAGAGCCCTGGGCTTCCGCGGGTGAGTGTACATGGCAGCTGGAGGGGCTGTGAGGAGGAAAGCCTGGCAAAAGCCCCTGCTCCTAAGGTTTTCTTTGAGGAAACTGTCCCACAGCTAGAATAAACAGTGTGAAAACCACTGCCCCAATGCTTTAGCTTTGTGAATTAGTCACATGCTCATAGCCTATTGGAAACTGGGCAGGCAACACAATAAAATATCCTTGTCTTTTGGAGTCCTTGCTTTTAGATTGTGAAGGTATCTACATTTGCAGAGGAGAGTGAGCACTTCAACCTCTGGAAGACATCTGTGTTCTCCCAATAGGGGTTTGGAGGAAGCAATAGGGTGGGAAGAGTGGGGTTGGAGCTACGGGAATGGCAGTTAGTGGACAGAAATCTCAGATACACTCAGGGCCAGGCAGAGTCCTGCAAAGTCCTAGTGCAGGACGGAAAGGAGCATCTGGGGGCCACCAGAATGCCACCATTCAGCCTCTGTCAGGGTGAAAACTCAAGTGTGAGAAAGAGGTGCAAACCAGGCCACTTCCTGTAGGGCCCAGGAAGAGGAATATACCCAGGTAGAGTGTAAGTTGTGCATGTGGATTTCCCAGCACCAGAAGGGGACTACAGGACCAAAGACGAAGGCTTTGAGCACATCTGAAGGACCTTGATTAGGGCACTGCCATGGGCCCAGCAATGCTGGCCAGATGGACAATGGTCTGTGAAGAGGAGGGGCCCTTTCTGCATGAGGAGCAGCTTATGCAGGTGGGTGCCCCGATTTCTCCAGCCTCTCCACCCTCCCTATGAGGCCAGAAGGCACATGGGGCCAAACATTGAGTTGTTTCAACTGACACACTTTAGCAATCTCAATAGACACAACACAAGGCAATGAGGAAGTGAGTGTAACATTGGCTCACCATTTTCAGGGGAATGACAATCTAGACAGACTAGAGACTGGATTGCATTCTCTCTGCTAGGCATCTGGCTTTTTCAGGATGACTGACCTCTCCATAGATCATGCAAGTGCCAAAATATCTCCCTTACCAGAGATCTTTCTCCTGTCCCTGCAGCCCCAATATCTGAAATCTGTAGGGCTTCCTTGGTTCTAGAACTGCAGTAGTGTGAATATGCCAAAAGAGGTGTAACTAGGGGGTCCATCAAACCTCTCAGCCCTTAGCACACACTAGAAATGATGGACTTTTAGCATGAAAAGGGCCCTAGACATCATCTACTCCTACCTGCTCATTTCTGGAGTCGGAGAAACTGAGGCTGAGCCTGTCCAGGAATCAGCTCACATTCACACCAATTAAATGACTGGACCTCAGTACTCTCCTGGTGGGCCTCACAGTGCCCCAAAGTTCAGTAGCAATGCCTCTAGGGTCATCAAGTGGAGGTGTGGTCTTCCAGCCAGAGATCAAGCCCCCTTCAACTTCAACCAGCACCACCTTCTATTCTTTTTTAAAATTTGGAGGCTTCATAAAAATACTGCTTGATTAAATTAATCTATGGCTGACAAAAATGTCAAAAGTTATCTAGTGTAACTTTCCCATTTTACAGATGAGATAACTGGGGTTCAGGATGGGGAAGTAACTTGCCAAAGATCACGTAACAAGTAATAGCTTGGGTCTGGAGCCCAGGACACTTTCCTGCCCAGCACACCTGCCTGAGTTAATTTATGGGATAAATTAGTCACTAGGCAGGTCCCCAAGAGAATGGTGGGCAGAGGAATAAAAGGATGTGGAAGTATAGAGGAGAGGGTCAGGAAAGGGGTGCGATGTTGGCTGCCAACAGAGTGGCTGGGCCCAGCGAAGGTGCCAGGCTTGAGGATAGGGCAAGGACATGTGATCAGCCCATTGTTGATTTTTACCAGACCTGATTCTATGTGTTCTCCACTTCGAATCTGGCTGCGTGCTCTGGGAAGCTACCTAACAATAAATGAATAGGATGTAATATCTACCTACAGCCAGAACAAAGACATTTGAGAAGTCAGAGTCATGGTGAGAGAGAGTCTCTCCTGGGGACCCAGCTCCCAGCAGCAGCCTTGAGATGTATGGGCTGGGTCATGGGTATTGGATGACGCAGAGTGGTTTATTTATTTTCATGAAGAAGAAGAAGAAGGGGAAAAAACAGAACCCAGCATGGGTGGGATGGGAGAATATAAAGATTTATGTGAATGCTGGATTTATGAGTGGGAAAAGTAGGTCAAATTTGGGGCCAGCCAAATGGCCTCTCTCCATCTCTTTAAATCATTCTCTCCCACAGTCCGGACGTCAATGACAGCCCTGGGATATTTCTGTTCTCAGCTCTTGAGCAGCACCAGCCAGCGTCCCCCAGGATGGCACCCTGCACTGTGAGGCAGAGATTGGTTCCTCATTTGAGAGATGGGCACAAAGCAAGCACTATCGCTTTCAGTCTTCCACATCCCTTCTCCATGCTTTCGAAGTGGGCTTTCCAGCTCTTGAGTCAAACCTGAAGTTCTTACCTAATTGGCCAAATGTGGGGTACGGCAACTAGGGTTGGGAGCTGCCAGTGGCCCCGTCCCCAGGGATTGATGCAATTAGAACAGAGGTGACAGGAGGAGAATAATGAGGAGGAAAATAGGGCCAGTGACTCTCTGGCCCCTCTCAGTGGGGTCCACATTTAATATCTTCATGACTGGGAAACCTCAAAATGGGTCACCAGTCAGTGGCATGGGAAAGAACCGATTTATCATAGCCACCAACTATCAGTGTAGAGACATGCATCTTGCCAAGAGGTCTCTGAAGCCGGGGAGGCTCCTGGCTCAGGCCTTTGTACAGTATCTTTAGTACAAAAAGGAGAGCTAGAATTGCCCTCCTCTCCTCTTTCTTCCAAAGTTTGGGAACATTTCCCTTTCTTATCTTCCCCTCTACATGCACCAGCTATCATGTCCACTCTGCCTTGGGGAGAGGGTTCCGTAAGGCTGTTTATTTGGATGGAAGGAAAATAGGCTAGATGGCAAGAACACAACTTCTCGACAGCTCCCATCTCTTCCTGGGTCATTCAGCATCTTCATGTCGTCCAAACCCTGCTGCCCTCCATCTTACTTTTTTTTTTAGGGTGAGATATTTCAAAGGATGTTCAGTTTCAGATTTCATTAATATCCTGAAACTCATTTTTATGATATATACATGATATACACACATTCCTAAATGTTCAAAGTCCTAAGTGGTCAAACACACACACACACACACGCACGCACGCACACCAATCAACCTCCTTTCATTATAAAATCATCTTTCTTTTAGTGACTCAAAATCCACTGCCACTTCCTCTGGGTGAGAGTCTCACACAACTTTACCAGGAAAGAAGATGGGTAGTTATTACATACAGGGGTGCCCCCTCTCATCTGTCCTCCTGGCTTAAAACTGGCCATTGGCTTCCCAGTGTTTGTAGTATAAAATCCAAACTCCTTAACATAGTCATGGACTCTATAAGGTCTGGTCTCCCCGTCTCTCTTTGCCTCCTGTCCTCGCACACACTCCTCCTGCCTCATTTATTACACGTCAGTCTCATGGCCTTTCCATACCCTCTAAGATTTTCTCTGCCCCAGGGCCTTTGCTGCTCCTTTTGCCAGAAAACTCTCCACTGAGCTGTGTCTACATGACAGCCCAGATTAGCTGGCACTGCTTATGACCTCTGCAGGACGTGAGATCCTGAACACTCCCTGCAAGTTGGATACCCAGGGAGATACTTCTGTCCCACAGAGGGGCTTACCAAGAGTCATCTGTGATTGTTCCCAAACTCATTCATGACAACTAAACCTGCTAATGTAATTACTTAATGTAATGAAATGTTCTAGAAACCAATGAAATATGAGTGTAGATTGGGGAGTTTTTATGGAAGCTAGGACGAGTGCTTTTAAAAAACCTGCTAAAGGTCAGTGGCTAAAAATACTGTTAAGAGTGGAAGGAAAAAGCATAAAAACATTGGTAAAATAGTAAAAATCTGAGATTCTGCACTCAGATTGTTCCACAAATGTTTTAAGCTCCTGCTTCAATTTAAAGTAATTGAAACTGGAAATTGTGACTACTCAAAACAAAAACCAAAACACCCTTCAAGCCAAAAGGAACCCAAAAGCTGCCCAGCAGTGCTGAGCAGGAAGAAATATAATGCTAAATCCAAATGACTAATATTATCAAAAATCAGGACATAAATTTCCTGAAGATAAATCAATTTTATTAGAATGGCTTAAAAAGATTTTTAAATAAGTAAATGCTCAAAAGGAGTGAAGAAATACATTTTCTAAAGAAAACAAGAAGGCATGCCACAAGAAGGGGGAGAAATAAAATTAAGGTAATGAAATTAAGAACCGATTAGATATCTTGGAAATAAAAGATACGGTCATTGAAGTGAAAGCAAAAACCTCCACAGACAGGAAAAACTCTAGACCAGATAAAACCACATGAAGAATTCATGAATTAGAAGACCACTGAGGTTCACTCGGGACAGAGTATGAAATGACAGAGAAGAAAAAAAAAGGAAAAATGGGGAGAAGGATCTCATTCCCTCCTCTGCAAAGGAAGGGGGTTGACTGGGTTTGAATGCTGTGTAAATGTTCTATTTGTCTAATGATGATTTCAGAGTGGCACCACTTATTTAAGTCTCATGCATGATGTTAATGTCACACTTGTACTACACATACATGCAGATTATGTCCTGTACAATCCTGCTCCCTCTCCCCAGCAGGCTGTAAGCACCTTAAAAATAGGCTGTGGTTTCTGCTTCTTTGTTTGTACCATAGCAACTGCTGGGCAAAACATTCTTGCCAATTGATTTGGGAAAACTTTATTTTGGGTTATACTCGTATGTGTTCTCTAGAAGTAGAAAATTACTCTGCATCAACATGAGAACTAACTCAAAAGGAAAGGTCTTGCAAAAAGAAGTGGAATCTAAGGAGGGGAGGAAGCAGGAAACACCACTTCCAAGATGTTCTCTGGAGGAGATAGGCATCTTTTCCAGGCTGACCACTAGGCAGATCCACTGAGTGACACATGTGCAAAATCCCAGAGGGTTCATCTCCTCGAGGTCTCCAGATCCAAGGAAAGAAGGAAATCCTTTTAAAAGGATGGAAACAGAAACACATTTTCTGCATTACTCGGTCTGGGTACTGCCCCTTAACGCCAGACCACTCGGGGAAACATTTCCCAGGGTTTTTAGCCATCATTTCATTCTCTGCTGAAAGTGCAAAAATGTTCAGTTCATTCTCCAGTCCCCAGATGGATGCCGGAACACCCCGTGGATTAGTGTCATCCTATATATTAAAAATGCCAGGGCAGTGCAGATCCTAAGTTTAGGATCAACATTAGAAACCTTTCTACATCCCTGCTCCAAGCTGTTTAAAGACACCCTTGTTCATCTGACCATCTCATGTCTATGCAGACACACTGAGCAAGTTTATTTACAGGATGTACAGCAATAATTATCATTAGCCTTTTAGGATGCAGTACTCTTATTTATTTTCTAGAGCAGAGGTCAGCAAACTATGCTTATTTTGGTAATAAAAAAAGTTATTGGAAAATACCCGCCCTCATTAGTGAATGTATTGTTATGCTGCTTTCCAACAACACGGGCAGAGTTGCAATGGAGAGTTATAAGGCCCTCAAAGTCTAAAATATTTACCTTTAGAGAAAAAGTTTTGTGACTCCTATTCTAGATAGTCAATGCAAACTTGGCAGGTCATATGTCATGTATCTAAGCACATTCAGTAATATCAACATCAATGACAATGATAATGATAGAAACAAATGCCAACTACTTTTTATTGAGTCTTTACTCAATAAAAAGCCCCAAGCAGTACATTAAGAATTTTAGACACATTATGTAATTTAATCCCCAACATTTTAAGGAGGGGATATTAGTATTGCTATTATACAGATAAGGAAATTGAGGCCCAAAGAAGTTGAGTGTTTTGTGAAAGGTCCCACAGCTTATCAGTGGTAGAACTGGGATTTGCACCCAGGCTCTTTGATGCCCATGCTATGCCTGCACTGTATTGCCTTCATTCTTTGAGGCTATTTGCCCTCTGTGGACAGAAACAATCTGTAGATACACAAGACTATGAATACAGAGACCCAAAAGTTGCAGAAACAAGAACTGCATTTGTGATCCCTCAATGCTAAGGATGGGACCATTTTGAGGTCTGGGTGAATGTCTTCATGGGGAGCCATATCTCTGGCATTGGTCAGCCCACATCTCAGGACATTGCAGACTCTACACTGGCCTCAGAAGCCTGCTCACTGCACCCAATGAATCCACTCCAGACTCCAGAGAAGGGCTCCAGAGATCTGTGCATGCCTCCATGAGGCTACTTGACTCTTTTTATGTTAACCATGTTCAAAGATTTGTCCAATATTGGTTTACAAAGAGAAGCTGTTGACTGCTGGGTGGAAGAGTCTGGAAGGACAACTAGTAGTAGCAAAGCCTCTTCTCTCCTACCCCAAGCAATTCAGCTCCTGCTGCAAATCTGCCATGTGTCTTGGCAACACAGAAGCCCTGTGGTTAAGGGAGCCCTCCAGCAGCTGCCAGGAGGAAGTTTCTCCCAGGCATGCTGCCCCTTGGGGTCTGAACCTGAAACTCATGGGAAGTACCTAAGAATTTCTCCAACCTCACTCACTATTCTCCCAGTGCTAACCCCCTGCCTCCCTGCTGCACCCCCCTCCTTCAACATCTTCTATTCTCAGTGACGTCTGTGCCCTTGGGAAGTGGTCACCCAGTCCTCCTTAATCAGCCCACTCTACAACAGCTCAACTCCTAAGAAATGGTCATGTGACTTTCCAGGCACAGACAGCACGTCCTGTAAAGCCACTACTTGGTGAAGGGTGGAGTGTGGAGGGCCATCCCTGGGACAGAGGTAACCACAGGGCCACCAAAAAAGGACCAGGGTCATTTACAAGAATAAACTTGCTCCCCAGGCATAGCCCCCTTAAGTGCTGCAGCCCTTGACCTTGGAAGCCAAAAGAAGTTGTTTTGGTCCCTAGGAAACTTCACTGACCTCGGAGCAAAGTCCTTTGATTGCATCTGAGAAAGCCAATTGAGCACATCTTCTCAAATGGAGTGAGCCTCTTCCTTCCCTCCCTGGGCCCTCAGCCAGCCCTCCTCCTGGTGCCGGCATGCCTCTGGGGTTTACCTTCACAGCCACAAGCATCTTGTCCTTGGTCGGGCTGAGGTTGTAGCACTCGGCCAGGAAGACCTTTCCAAAGGCTCCCTCACCCAGTTCTCGCTTCAACACGATGTCTCTCCTCTTAATGTGCTGCACATCTGTAGGACGGGGACAAAGAGGAGGGCAGCAAATCAGCACTTGTTTGGTGACACAGGGAGACAGAGAGTACAGAGGTCTAGAGTGGAGAACTTGGTTCTGAGCCCACAGCAGGCAAAGGCAAACTCTAACACCCCAACTTTAGCATAAAAACTGACATCCCTCTGTGGTTTGAGAGTATGGGCCAGAATCAAATCTCAATGCTGTCCCTGAATAACCCCTAACCCCTCTAAACCACAGCATCCTCTGCTGGCAAATGGAGTTAGTAGTTAATGCACAGGACTCTGGTATTAATCAGCCAGAGTTGTCGGAGATAGCACAAAGCAGTCTCCACAGTTTTGTGCACATGAATCCCCTGGGAATCTTATCAAAATGAAGATTCTAATCCAGTAGGTCTGAGAATCTATATTTCTAACAAACTCCCAGGTCATGTCCATCTGCTGTTGGTCACACTTTGAAAAGAAAATTTTCCAGGGTACGATCGAGAATCAGGTTGGAATCCTAGGTCCACTCCATTACTAGTTTTTTGAGCTTGGGAAAGTTATTTAGCTCCAGAGCCTCAATTTTCTCATCTGTAATATGGGATTAACAAGAACAACTTCCTTGCTGAATTCTTGTGAAGATTAAATAAGATAATCCACATAAAGAGCTTGGCCCAGTGCTGAGGACAAAGTAAAGACGTAGAAAACATAGAGACACACATGCACACACACATACACATACACACACACACACACAAAGACACATTGGTTTTTGTGGTAACATAAAGGCTGTAGTGACCCCATCACAGTGCCTGGTTCATGACAGAGACTACTAACGGGTAGCTAAGATTATCTGGGGGAAACCCCTACTTGGCCAACCCTTCTCTGAAAGAGAGAAAAACCAATGAGATCACAAAAGGAAAGTTCAGAGTCCATCCAAGAACGAGGGTGTGTGCAGAGAGAAGGGTTGCCCCTGCCTCTGCTAATTTAGCAACCTAATTAAGGTCTGTCTGCCTGGAGAAAGCAGAGCTGTGACCTCAGCCCTCCCACCTATTTGGAAAGAATGCTACGAAGGAGTTGTACAAGCAGTGGGCTGGTGATGAAAAGAGCAAACCGGAGATTACTCACTGACCTTTACATTAATTGTTCAACAGGCAGAAGCCCATTAAATACCTGTATTCACATTATGAAGAGCATTGCAGAGCCAAAAAGCGGATTATCCCAAGTGACTTGGTCGAGAAATGAAAGCTGCAGATCCTGGGCCATGGCAGACCATCCCCGTAAATGAGGAGACATAACAGGGACAGAGGGGCATGGCTGGAAGCCTTGGGGTAGTGTTTTGTTGGTTTGGGGATTCCTTCAATAATAAACTACAGGAATCTTTTTTCCCCCCATCAGAGTCCTTGGTATCCCCACAGTGTCGCAGATGATCTGCCTAGTAAGGATTTGCAGGGGGAAGCATTTACAGACTATTATTTTCTCCTCCCACCAGGACGGACGTGCACGTTAACAGCTGCTGGCGACCGCTCCTCCCAAGCCACAGGCTGCAATGCGGCTGCTACGCACTGCAGGGCTATGCCCCAGTCTTTACAGGGAGGGGATTAAAATTGGTTCCCTTCTTCACACTTTCTGTCTCCGTTTCTCAGCCTCTGAGGAATGGTATTTGTTGACCTTGGAGGGCAAGGCTAAAGAGTCTCCCACTGGGAGAAAATAGGAAGTCAGGCCCTCTCTCGGGAGGCCACCTGCTCCTGCTACCTAATCATTCCCAGGTGACTAGGGATGACACACAGGTTCTGCAAGGTGAGTGTCCTGGCATGGCCTGGGAGTGAAGACAGGGCTCATGATGGCAGCTGTACAATGTCAAGCCCACATCTCTGAACATGCCGGGATTGGGAAGGCCTGGGAAGCCACAGGTGCTTGCTTCAAGACCCGGATCCTCCAAGAGCTTGTGCACCTCACAGAACAACAACAACAATGAAACCTTGGGTCTCAGATTTCTCACCTGTAAAATGGGTATGCGGAGAATAGTACGAGTTTAACTTACCTATTACCTGAGCATGGAAGTTTGTAAACATTTAAGTCCTCCAAAATGTAGGCTGTGTTTTGGCATTTTCATTATTATTGATATTATTTTACAAAAAGGAGAAATGAGGGCCAAATCAGGCATCCCCACCTGGTGACTGAGCTGGGCATGGGATTCAGAGCATCAGGACATGGCAGGGTTGCCAAGTTACTTGGGGAAGAGCCCCGTTTGGCCCCAGACTCCACCCCAATCCCACCTTCCCTCTGCATTGTAATAGGAGAACTTGAGAATGCGTCAAAATCACCCAGACGGCTTGTTACAACAGATTGCTGGGCTCCTCCACCAGGGATTCCAATCTAGTAGGTCCAGGTTGAGGCCTGAAAATATGCATTTCTAAGTTCCCAGGTGCTGCTGGTGCAGGAACCACACTTTGAGAATCACTAGAACATGGCTTCTTTGGTGGGGTGGGAAATTAGCCAGCTGAAGAAGTTTACCTTTACAACTTGGTCTAAACAAGTACCATGCTCACAAACAGTTTCGCCATGCCTCACTTCCAGAAGCCCAAGAGAAGGTGAGATGTCCTGGGCTTAGCTCAAAGGTCCTCCTTCCCTCCCTAGCTGTGTGGCCTAGATTGAGTCAAGTCCCTTCTCAGAGGCCCAACTACCCATCCATGCAATGCAGATCATGCCTCTCTTGCCTTCTTATGTTCTAGAAACATCTCTACAAAGGCAAAACAATATTATAGATTTTCCTGGGTCCCCAAGTCCAACTCTGGGCTGGGAGACCTCGCCAGCTCCACTCAGAACACTCACTCCCAGCTACAATTAGTGCAAAATGGGAATGGAGGAGCTTTAAAGAGAACCAGACTCTGTTTTTCAGCTGCTGTGCCTCGGTCACATCTTGGAACCCGTCCTTCTCCTCTCCCTCCCTCGGCAGCAAGAATCACGACCCCTGAGAGATTCAGACAAGCCAAGTGGGAGCGGCATCCAGGGAGTGGTTTTTCAGCCCTCCCTCAACATCCCAGGAGAGCCTGGCAGCAGCTGCAAACCCCTGGCTGCAGGAGTGGGGAAGCTGTGACGGCTGTGAGCCTTGAAGGTAGCAGAGGGCAAGTGACCATATTACTGGAAGCTCATCTGCTCTCTGCGAGCACATGAAAAAGCCCAAGCAGAAGCCTCCGTGGGCCAAAGTGTCTTCCCCAAATGTGCAAATGGACCTTTTTCTGGGATGTGGAAATACTCAGGTGCTCAGAAGAAAATAGCCTTGGCTCATTCTTGTTGTCTTCAGGGTGAAAGAATTCTGACACCAATACCTGTGCTTAGCCCTGGGTAGGGTGGTGAGTGCTGGAAAGGAGCTGAAGGAGGAATGGGAAATAAGCACAGATTTTATTCGACCATAAATTCTCCCCCAGGAGAGGACTGGTTCCTCGTCATGAGGATAAGAAGCTCCACAAGGTAACCAGGGAGCTTTGGCAGAGACTGGCTGGATTTGGGCCAAACCCATAAGGCAAATTACTTCCATGTGGACAACCCCATGCATCAACAAGACTGGAGACTCCAGAATACCATATGAGCAGCTTCTTTCACTGAACTTACCGAGGAAACAGTAGGGCAAAGGGAATTAACTTGCATCCTATGTATTCAACACCTACTGTGTGTTCAACACTTGATTCTCATCATAACCCTGAGAGACTGAGAGATAAGTGTTATTACACCCCTTTCACAGATGAGAAAACAGAGGCGGGGGTAACTTGCCAAATTCACAGAGGTAAAATGCGGCCAAAGAAGGACTCTCTTATTTATGACTCCCAAACCCATGTTCTTTCCTTTACCTTACGCTGCCTTCGCTCTGTCTTCCCAGCTTTATGGCCACTAAAATGATCCAGTCCACAGATGCTTAACCCTCCATCTTCCACTACTCAACTTTCCCTCACTCTGCTCATCCTGGAATTCTACGACAGCATCTTCCCAAGGGCGAGGGCAGGAGCCCCCGCTGGAAGCCTTACAGAACAGACAAAGCCCTGGGGAGAAGAGTGTATCTGGGGACAGAGTGCGGGAGGAACAGCCTCTGCTCAAGCCCTGGGGAATGACTGGAGTGAGCCATTTCACTTCTGACGTCCACGCGTCTATTTGGGTCCCTGCTTCTGCATGCTTTCAGCTCACACAGTGCTGTTCAGAGCTGCCTCTGGTGAAGCTATCTGACCCACACGCCAAAAAGTGATGGATTTTCCTAAGAGGAGAGGGCATCAATCTCCTTTTACTGCCTGGCTGGCTGGCCCAGCAGAGTCTGGGTCACAAGGCTCAGACATGGAGACACTGGAAGGGGAGGCAGGAAGGGGGATGAATACCCCAGGCCGTGGGAAGACCTCCCAATCTCCAACAAAAAAGGGGCTACTGGAGAAAGCAGGGGGCTGCTATATAACGGGAAGGGTTATTTGGGAAATTAAAAGAGTTCCTGGGACCTTCTGGCCTGGCTTTTCCCTAATTCCTTTTTGTGAGACAGCCACCAACTGGGGTCCACCAGAGGAAGCCACCTGTAGATCTTCTTGTTCCCACAAGACAACCGGTTCATCTGACACAAGAACAGAATCAAGATTTCTGCGTTTTAGTGGCTGCTCCAAGAATTCTTTCTCTGTAGTGGGGACCAAGATAACTATTCCATATGTGTGGGATTCACTTCTGGGAGGTCTTCCAGGCCTGCAGCAAGCATGACCTAGAGCAGAATCTCTAATCCATTGAGGTCACTGGTCACCTCTGGACAGAAAACCTCAGAGCCCTGAGAGGTCAGTGGGCAGGCAGGGGTTATCCCTCGTCCTACCTCTGTTCCCCTTGGCTGCCCTGTGGGGCGGGAGGGGAAGTATACACAGAGCCGCTGGATACACTGACATCACTGGACACAGAGGTGACCACTGTCAGCTTCACCTCCCTGTTCTGGGAGAATGAGGGCAGGGAGGTGGCAGGCATAAACTGCTCAGCCCTGCTGACCAGGGAGGAAGAGGGAACAAAAAATCTGCCCCAAATGGCACTCCTGAAAGAGTGAAGACTGGGGAAAAAAAAAAAAAACAGATCTCTATTGAAATCCTGACCCTCTTACTTACTAATTGAATCCTATCCTCTCCGCACCTCTAGTTCCTTATCTGTAGAATGGGAACATGGATATTGACTTGGCAGAACTGTTCAGAGGATGATTTAAAATGTTTAGATAATAAAGATAATATAAAATATCCAAAATATATTAGACATTTAACAGATGTTTTTCTTTCCTTTCCGATTTTCATTTCAACTAGGAGCTCAACACCTATCTTGCAAATAAAATCATGGCTTGGAAAGAAATGTGGAGAAGGATGATGATTTTCTCCTAAAATAAAACGGCACGCGCTTGCCCAGGAGTAAGCTGGCCCTGGCTCAGAGGTCATCAGCTCTGTCAACGGCTGCCACCACCATGCCTGACCTCCTCCTCCTTCAGAGGCCAAAACAGTTTGCGGAAGGAGGTTGGTCAGACAGTGGAATAAAGACATCAAAAGGCAGAGACAGCCACCTACTCAAGATTGGTATTGATCAGTAGAGAGGAACCCGATTTCCCAGGGTCGGTGGTTATAAATAACAGTTATCCTGCTGTATGCCAAGCAGCAAATTCGGTCCCCAAAGGTGAGTGTGTGCGCTCAGTCACACTCAGATTGCCTTAACAGAAACTTGTTTGCCACCTCGGTGCTTTGGCTAATTATTGTCTTGGGGACCATGTGTGTGGACAGGACTGAGACAGTCCTTCTGTGAAGGTGTTGACTTAAGAGGCTCAGAAGCAGTCCCCTGCCACGGCCAGCAGCCCTGAGGGCTGGCCCCTGGTAGGAGCTCCTAACCATCCTGCCCTCCCCTCTTCCCTGGCTCATGTTGACACTCAGTTCCTAACTAGTTCCTGTCCTCATCACTGAGACCTCCCAGATCTTTCCCTTGTGGATTCCATCTCGCTCTGCACTGCTCCTTTAGCTTATTGTTATCCCTTTGCGCCCTTATTTATAATAAAAATAACTGCCATCAATTGAGCACTTATCCTGAGCCAGACACCAGGCTGAGCACATGATATCTTTACAGCTCTGTCTTTTGTGGGTTTTTTGTTTGTTTGTTTGTTTTTTGAGATGGAGTCTCGCTCTATCACCCAGACTGGAGTGCAGTGGCACAATCTGGGCTCACTGCAACCTCCGCCGCCCAAGTTCAAGCAATTCTGCCTCAGCCTCCTGAGTAGCTGGGATTTCAGGTGCGTGCCAACACACCTGGTGAATTTTTGTGCTTTTAGTAGAAATGGCATTTCACCATGCTGGCCAGACTGGTCTCAAACTCCTGCCCTCAGGTGATTCATCTGCCTCAGCCTCCCAAAGTGCTAGGATTACAGGCGTGAGCCACCGTGCCCGGCCCTACAACTCTCTTAAACACAATATGTTGCTGTCCCCGTGCTACAGATGAGGGGGCTGAAGCTCAAGGTGGTTAAGTAACTTGCCCAAGATCCCCTAGCTGTTAGAGGTGTCCTGTGGGACTCTAAAGGCTGGGCTGAGCAGACTGTGCCACCTTGACATCCTTTAATCATGACAGCCCCCTTCAACCCCTGCAATCCCTACTTCAGAGAGAGGCTCTGCTTTCTGCACTGGCATCAGTACTTAGTAAAAACCAGTAACATCTGTAAAGAGAGAGTGTGTCACTTTATCCTGGAACCTATTCTTGCTACCCTTGATTGCCACCACCTAAGCTCAATGTGAGCCAGCAGGATGACATTTGAAGATAAAGCCAGCACCAGAATGCAGAAATCCAAGACCTTGCTGCCCCACCCAGAAACAGAGTTTCCAGGACCTCAGGCTCACCCATTACAAGGTGAGTCCTGAGTGTGAATACACACAGGAGGAAGGAGGGAGATTCTTGGCAGGAGAAGGGGGAAGAGGAAACAGGGAGAGGAAGGGAGGATCTGTGAGAAGCGCGTGTTTTCTCTGCACTAACCAGACCCTAGGGTCTCTGGCTGCCAAAAAGGCTCAGAAGAAAACATTAATTCAATACCACATATTTAATTACACATGAAATGGAATGTCTTTAAATGGAAAAGAAAAACATTCCTGGAGCTCCAACTCTGGGTGTTTGAAGTGGCAGGAGGGAGAAAGAGGGCCAGCTTTGAACCTTTGAGGGGGAAGGAGACCACCAAGAGGGCAGGGCCCTGCCTGAGCTCAAGATATAAATTTCTGCCAGCCCTGAAAGAACTGCCCTCACACTTTCTCCTGGCCTCCTGGCTGGGTCTCACCTCACGCCTTCTATGAATGGCAAGCAAGAGGAGCTAACTGCATAAGGTATTGCATAACAGCATAGCCAGGCAAACATGTGCCCTGGCCAGCTACAAGCCCTTTGTAGGGGTCTCCAGCCAACCCAGTCAGTTCTCCACTTGGACAGAAGAGTAGAGCATGGCTAAACTATTCAAACCACCACTCCTGCAGAGCCATCCCTGAATGATTTATAGACTAGGAGAAAAAAGAGGATCTCCTGGTTTCCTGTAAAGGACCTTTCTAAGAGAAGACATTTTGAAGGCTGGAGATCTAAGACAAAAACACTGCAGAATTTTTTTAGAGGTCTAGAATTTAAAAATTAGTAATCAAGTCCAGGTGTGGTGGCTCACGCCTGTAATCCCAGCACTTTGGGAGGCCGAGGCAGGTGGATCACTTGAGGTCAGGAGTTCAAGACCAGCCTGGCTAACATGGTGAAACCCCAGCTCTGCCAAAAATACAAAAATTATCCACACTCAGTGCCGTGTGCTTATAATCCCAGCTACTTGGGAGGCTGAAGCAGGAGAATCGCTTGAACCTGGGAGGCGGAGATTGTGGTGAGCTGATATTGCGCCACTGCACTCCAGCCTGGGCGACAGAGCAAGACTCCATCTCAAAAATAAACAAATAAATAAAAAAATAAAAATGATTAGTCAAATGGGGTAACAATGACTTGGGAACATCCAGGTTGAATGACCACCAGTCCTGATTGTTGCTGTTGCTGCCCTGGGGCCAGGTTGGCTCAGGATTTTTTACCTAAGAACAAGAACCTGGATTTTTCTGCTGGCCAGTCCATGCCTCATCCCTAGGCCTTCTCTGGATTAGGGCTTCCCTCACACATTCTTTTCAGAGTTTGACATCTTTGCAAAGAGGCTTTGAAGGGTACTGGCAGTTGCACAAGTCAAAAGGCCAAAAGTCAAAAGGCATGTGTTGCTCAAGCTCATAGGCTGGGCCTAGCACAGGGCCTGAGACCAAGTAGGTACCCACTAACTATATGATGAATGGGCAAATAAATTAAAACTCCCCCTGAAGCACTGCTAGAGACTTTAGCAGGGAAAACACTGCAAAGAGGAAGGAAGAAGGGAATCTGGGGGAGTGGCAAAAAGAAAGGAAAGATGAGTGACAATGGGAAAAGAGCCAGGAAGTTCCTAAGAACAGACTTATTTATGTACTGGCTCCGAGAATGGCCCGAGGAACCAAGATCGTATTGAACCAGGAAAGTACTGAGACCCACATCCTAACCCTCAGTCTCCGGCTCCCTAGACTTCTAAACAAAGTGCCTCTGTGGTCAGCTCTGAAGAAGCTCAGCGAACAGCAGGTCCCACTCTGGGGCACGTGTACACCCTTAGGCTAGAGGTAGCAGTCTAGGACACGGAGACACTGTGTTCCCACCAAGATGAACATATAAATAAGACACCCTGCTGTTTCTGGAAGCAGTGAAGAGACAGGATCAGCAGAGGACTGTCTGTTCTGGGGCAATTTCCAGCTCATGTTTCCTGACACAAGAAGTTCAGAAGCTGAGGCTGAAGTTCAGAAGTGTCCCTGCTCCCCAGTGCTACCCCACTGTGCTCTACCGCCATGAGCTCAGACATCAACCAACACCCAGGCTCGCAACATCAGCCTCCCTAACCACAGTACGCCTGCCCTTTCATACCCATTTCCTGGTCTCTATATTCTGTTGTCCTTTCCCCTGGCAAGAGTGCCTCTGGCTCTCATTAAGCAGTGACTGCTTGAGCCAAGAATAAAGAGAAAAAAGAACTCCCCAAGGACAGCCATCTGGAATTGAGAAGTTAGGTGCTGAAAGATGAATCTCAGGCTCTGACTGAGAATCTGTCCCTCCGACAACTTGCTGGGCCCCCTCCTTCCTCTGCCTCTTCTGGCTTGACAAATCCTCTTCAAAGTGCCCATATGAGGGTCACATCCCACCTCTCAATCTCCCCAGAGGCCCTTCCTTTCCAGCTACTACCCAGGAATGCTGCCTTGGCCTCTCATTCCTGGCATCTGACTCTGTCCCCAAAGCCCTCCCTGTGATGTCATGTTCTCACCAGAACACACAGAGCACAATGTGCTAAAGGCTGTCCCTTCCAGCACCAGTACTCTGGGCCGAGACATAGGCTGCAGGGCACTGGAGCCATGAGATGTAGCTCCACGCTGAAAGTCTTGAGGTCAGGAAGAGAAACACCTGTGAGGACCACAGGGTGAACCGTAGAGGGGGAGACCAGAGGATCCCAGTCACCCATTCGCGGGACACACCATTGGCCTTGACAACTACCCACAACCATGGGTCCAAGATCCAACTGAGCTGCTTCAGGCAGGAGAGGGAGAAAGAGCATCATTTGATCTGTAAAAGAGAGGCAGCAGCACCCCCCAAAATACAACAGACACAAAGAAAAGAAGAAAGGACAGGAAGGGGACCTTGGGAGCAAACACCAGGATCAGAGTAAGGGGACTGAGAAAGAACATGGCTTTGGAATGAGGCAGAACTGGGTATAAATTCACACTCAAGGACACATCCTCAGAGGCCGCATTTGGCAATTTACTAAACCAGTCTCAAATGTTGTTTTCATGAGCGAAATTAAGAAAATATCCACCTCATTGACTTGCCACGAGGATTCAGTGAAATTATGTGTACAGTCATACATTTGGAGCACGTCAAAGGAGCTAATGCCCATAAAAGTTCGGGAAGGAATATGCCAATTTCTTCCTCTCACCTGCTCTCTGCTCAAACCTGCAAGGATTCTCCCTGATTATTGTTACTGTTACTATTAAAGTGCTTACTGCATGGAGTTTTGATATCTTTAAATGAAGAGATTAAGTGTTTAAAACAGTTGGGAGGCACACAGTAGTTGCTCAGTAGGCCTTAACATAGAGTATCCATGTCTTCAGGGCAGTTTTTAGTCTGATATTTGAGAATTCTGATAACCTGGCCCAAATCCCCAGGCTTCATCCTCACAAATGCGTTAAATAGATCCAACAGATGGACAGGCTGGCCATCCAGTGTCCTCCGAGCAACCATGTGAGCTCGTGCTGTGCATCTGTGTCCTAGCTTTCCTCCATCTGGGGTACCCATCCCTACTTCCACTAGTAGAAATCAACCCAATCCCCAACACGGGAAATAATCCTGTGTTATCCGTAAGATCATCTCCTGATCTTCTCTTTCTCTCCTCAGAATGTCTATTACTTATGCAAAAGTAGGTGTCCTGGGACCATCTCTGCTTATTTTGTTGCCCCCTACATAAGCTCACCTCGGCAGCTCAGAGAAAACCAGCTCAAAACAATCTTGCTGCCTAACTAGAGAGAGTAAGTGGTGTTGGCAAAGACCAACATTCAATTCTTATGTGATAGAATTTAGTTATACTGAGGCATAAAATTCCAGTTCATTTGTGGACACAGGCCAAGCCTTTAGACTTCCTACATTCACCAGGTTCCAGAAGAAAAGCTTGCTGGCCTGAAGAAGTCTGTTTACCCTCATTCTTTACCCTAGCAATGAACTTACTGATGGAAAGGATTTTAGTTAATGCACAAAGGACCCTAGGAAATGAACAGGTCACCCAGCGAGGCCTTCCACAGAGACTTGGGAGGCCTTTCTGTGGAAAAGCCTAACTTTACTCTTGCTTAAAGCAGAAGGCTCAGACACCAGAGAGAAGGTGATGCCCTGCTTCTGAAGGGAATGGAAGGCAGGCCCGGAGTCCACGGAAATGTAGAAACTAGTATCCCCATGTGGGGTCCTTAACCCTAAGGGTCTTTCTTCAAGAAAGACTTGGCTGGGTGTGGTGGCTCACGCCTGTAATCCCAGCACTTTGGGAGGCTGAGGCAGGTAGATCACCTGAGGTCAGGAGTTTGAGACCAGCCTGGCCAATATAGTGAAAGCACGTTTCCACTAAAAATACAAAAATTAGCCAGGCGTGGTGGCACGCACCTGTAATCCTAGCTACTCAGGAAGCTGAGGTGGGAGAATCGCTTGAACTCGGGAGGAGGAGGTTGCAGTGAATGGAGATGGTGCCACTGCACTCCAGGCTGGGCAACAGAGCAAGATTCCATTTCAAAAGAAAGAAAAGAAAAGAAAGAAAAGAAAAGGAAGGAGAAAGAAAGAAAAGGAAGGAGAAAGAAGGAAAAGAGAAAGAAAGAGAGAAAGAAAGAAGAAGAGAAAGAAAGAAAAAGAAAAGAAAGAAAGACTCCTCTTTCCTCTTCTTCCTAAAGTGCTTAAAATCCAGTCTAGTCGTGAGCTCCTAGGACACACACGTGCCCCCCATGAAAGGGCTCTTGCCCTTGCACAGCGGGGAAGCTCCCTTGGGCAGCTCTGGTTGCCCCATTGGGGCTTCCTGTCTTCCCTCAGGTGTGCAGAGGGGCGCTAGTGATCAGCCTCCCTGCAAACCCCGACCTCCTCTTCCTGCCCCAGGGACAGACAGCTCCCTGTGCCTCCCTAACTCAGCCCAGCTCCCACAGGCTTCCTCTAGAGCCCTTGGTGATACAAAGTTATCTTGGCTGCTAGCTCACCCTGTGCGCACTCCATTATTCCCGGCACCATCTCCTTCCGCGTGACCTCTGCATTTGGACACCGTTTCCATCAGACTCTTTTGGAAGTCTCTGAAGCCCACCCTCCGCAGACTGAGGAGACTGTCCGGGAGTCCCGAGAGTTCACGCTGGGCCCCTTTCAAGGTATATGTTCCCATTCCCCACTCCCACTCCCGGAGCCAGGGCTTCTGCCAGGCACCCTTGCCTTTCCTGCCCTACCCCCGCCGCCCTCTCCAAGCCTCTCGCTCTGGCCCTCACCCTGTAGCTGATGGGGAACAAGGTCGGAGGCCAGGGCCTGCGAGTCCCAGCCACGCCGGCCCTCCGCGTGGGCAGCCAGAGCTCAGCGCAGCCAGCAGATTCGTTCCGCAAGGCCTCCGCGATCCCAGATCCATGCTTCCCCCTGTCGAAGCCCACTCACTCTGCCAGGTATTTTCCCACCACATCCTCTGAGCTGACTTCCAAGAGTTTCCCCCACACCAGATGTTAAACGCACTGGCCGGTGGTTTTCTGGCCTGTCTCCTGAACCTCTCCCACCCTATAATTCTATAGAAAACAACAAAAGAAAACCAAAGAAAAAGAACTGGTGGAATTACCAGTGCCCCTATCTGACCCCTGGAATCCCTCCCCTGGCTTGGGGGTCTTGGATCAGGTCCATTTGTGTTCACCAAGCTCCGAGTTTGCTGCCTTTCGGGCACTAGCTAAAGTCATCAGCAAACACTTACATGGATGGTGCTTTGAACCAGAAGACGAGTCTTTATCGTTTTCCTGGTACTGACAGAAACTGAGTCACACAGAGAAGTGGGAGGTTTCAATGATGTCAATGTTATTTGTTCTTACTAGTCTCTGGAAAGATCCCAGACATTGGAGGTCAAGTGGTTTCTGGGACTGATGGTCAGTGGAAAATAGAGAAGGGAGAAATCTTCACTGAATATCCTAGACCTGTGCAGCTAATGAATGGCCACCTCTTATTGATAGGCCTGGACCTCTTTGGATGGCCCCAGAAGAACCAAGGTGAGGTCTCTGGGGCATCAGCCTCAGGGACCCACATCAAACACACTCAGGAGCCCCAAAAGGAGCCATCCTTCCATGCTCCGCAGAAGGACCCCAACTCCCCTTTCTTATCAGCCTCGGGGACGTTTCCTCTCTGCTTTTTCAGAAGAAATTGCTGCTTGATATGGTGACATCTACACATTGTCTGCATGCTGTGGCCTCCTTGGGAATAGACCACTCTACTTTCTCTGCTTTCCCTGGGAACGAGCTCTTTCTAGCCCCTTGCCCACCTGCCCCTCCTTCATGAGGGTTATTGACCTCCACCGCCAGCCTGTTCTTTGCTGCCTTCTGCAGCTGCTCTGCTCCTGCCAGACCTTTTCAGTGTGTGTGTGTGTGTGTGTGTGTGTGTGTGTATGCATACATTTTGTCTCTGAAATAGATCTTTATTGTAGGCTCTGTGGGCAGATGTGAATGGGTCCTTGAGCCTCCACTGTGCAGGGTTCAGGCAGGGCCCATGGCCTGGGTTGCCATCCCTCTCCTGCCAGCTCTCTGAGATGCCAGCCCTTGGGCTCTCTTTGTACAGTCCTACAAATTCCAACTGGGGACATATGTGAGATGAGGTGTTTCCCACACCAGCTCTTTACCCTAGAAACTAGCCCTTTCCCTCTATGTCTCTTCTCTGAGTACTCACTCATTTTCCCATTTTCAGTACCAAAAGTATGGAGGCTGAACGACCAGACAGCTATACCTCCTGCCTCCTGCAAATGTGTTTTGTGTCAATTACACATGGATATTCTCCTGTATAACTTCCCCTTATCTGTGAGATTTTGGAGCAAACATATGTGAATCTCCAGTTACTCCAGGTCATGACTTAGGCAGAATGAGTTAGGAAATCCAAGTTATTAAATCAGGAAGAAATTAAATATTTGGATGGAAGATCAGTCATAGGAAAAAAAAATATTATCTGCAACAGAGCAAAACCACTTGATAAATGTTTCATTGAAGAGACTTCCCCCAGAAAAGTTTCTAGCCAGCCAGGGTTTGGGAAATGGAATTTGCTGTTCAGTGCCCATGGTTACTAATTGAACATGTGTGAAAAACCATGTCATCTTTTCACCTGATGTGCTGTCTACACTGTTTTCATTTAGTGGATGCTAAAAATAAACAGATCAATAAATAAAATCATCTATAAGTGCATCCATAAATTCCCTGACAGCCACAGTGTCTGTCTTTTTTAGTAAGTCCTTTCATTTCTCATGCACAAGTTGCACAATTCTTTGGCCATAGATTTCCCAGGAGTGTGGTAAGGAGCAGTGTGAACTATGAGATGGGGCACTCCCAGCTCTGCTACTAACTAGCTGTGTGACACCAGACATCTTACTCAACCTCTCTGACATGACATTGCATTTGGGAAGTGTGATCTACTGCTAACATTTGTAAGCAAATGAGTTAATATTCATCTGTAAACCCCTTAGCATAGTATCAGGCATGGAGTGCATGCTAAGACTAAGATTCATTTCTGCTCTGTTACCCGAGGCTGCTCAGTTTGAGCTGTCTTGTGCCCGTGGACACAGAGACAAGTATAAATTCAAAGGTCCTCCCTCCTTTAATAACACACCTACTCCACCTGCCCACCTGAAGCAGGAATTTGTCTGCAGAGGTTCCGCCTGCCACTTTGAGCTATAGAGAACTCTGATTGCCCCAGGCCATAGGTGTTTAACTGGGGCCTTTGCTCAGCTTACAGAGGCTGTTTGTTGTCTGCTGCACGCTACAGAGGGTCAGGAGATTTGGGGACACGGCATGGCTCAGGGAACCTGGAGGGCAGCCGACAACAAATGATAAACTCACAGCAGGTGGAAGGCACACACAGTGACCTTGCTGAGTGCCTTTCACATTGGCATAGAGAGCCCTACGAGTGGTTGAATGGGATTGCAGCAAGTGAGTAGCTCTGTGCCTGGGTCTTAACTGAGAAGAGGATGAAGAGATCTAGAAATGTTCACCTACACCAACGCCTGTGAGTAACCCTTGCTCCAACTTGCCAACAGGCACAACCATTGGCCCCATTCCAGCCCCCTGCCTAGTGGTACTGGGCAGAAAAGAGGCCAGTTCAACAAAGAAGATCGTTGTTGACAGTGATGGAAACTAAGGTGCCAACCAGGGCTCTACCACTTATTTGCTGAGGGGTCACATGTTGGTTCAATCCTTTTCATATTCAACAAATATGCATTAAACTTTATAGTGTGTGTCAGGAACTGGGTTAGGGTCTCCAGCAAGGAATAAGAGACTCTTCTGGTCCTCCTGGGGCTCATTGGTCTAGAGAAGAGGATAGATGAGTCACCCAGGAAATTTGAATACATTGTAATAAGCCCCGTGGTGGGACAAGGAGGGGACCCTTGGGGTACTGGGAAGGTGCGTGTATCTAGGTCTGGAGGGGTCAGGGTAGACTATCTACTCTCCCTGGGCCTCCATTTCTTTGTGTATAAATGGGAGAATATATGGAAAAATGACTTGCAAGCAACAGTCAGATGGAAACTGCTTTTTCATCTTCCAACAATAGCAATAAAAATGTAAAAGTGCCCAAATAACATACTGCAAGTTACTCCAGGTACATACAAAGTATGCTGTTCTGGTTTTTGTTGTTGTTGTTGTTGTTGTTTGAGACGGAGTCACTCTGTCACCCAGGCTGGAGTGCAATGGCACAATCTCGGCTCACTGAACCTTTGCCTCCCAGGTTCAAGTGTTTCTCCTGCCTCAGCCTCCCGAGTAGCTGAGATTATAGGGATGTGCCACCACACCCAGCTAATGTTTGTATTTTTAGTAGAGACGGGGTTTCACCATGTTGGCCAGGCTGGTCTCAAATTCCTGACCTCAGGTGATCCACCCGCCTCAGCCTCCCAAAGTGCTAGGATTACAGGTGTGAGCCACCACGCCCAGCCTTTTTTCTTTTTTTGAGATGGAGTCTTGCTGTGTTGCCCAGGCTGGAGTGCAGTGGTGCAATCTTGGCTCACGGCAACTCCCACCTCCTGGGTTCAAGCAATTCTCCCTGCTTCAGCCTCCTGAGTAGCTGGGACTACAGGCGCCCACCATGCCCGGCTAATTTTTGTATTTTTTAGTAGAGATGGGGTTTTGCCATGTTAGCCAGGCTAGTCTCGAACTCCTGACCTCAGGTGATCCACTCGCCTCAGCCTCCCAAAGTGCTGGGATTACAGGTGTGAGCCACGCTGCTCTGTTTTTTAAGGCAGGGGTGGGGTAGTCATTTAGGGAAACACTGTCCAGAAAAGCCCACCTTGTTCTGGTTATCATTTATCAATTCTCAGGGCCGTAACTAAGACATCTCTGCACTGGGGGCGGAGCAGTGAGTTGTATTGCCTCCTCACCCAATCGTCTTAGCTCCAGCCAATCCCACTCAACATGACCCATGGAGCCAGACTGTCTGGGATCAAATCCAGCCTACACCAATCATTTCACTCTGACATCTTAGAAAAGTTACCTAACATTTCTGGTCCTCAGTTTCCTTAGCTGTAAAATGGTATAATAATACTCGAACCTGCCTCATAGAATTGTTTTGTGTACAAATGTGTTAGCATGTGTAAAACACTTAGAAAAAATAGCTATTAGGTAAGCATCAAGTCTCAGCTATCATCACCATGGCAATTGTCTTCATATAATTATCACCAAGAAGTTCATTATTATGATGCCTACAGTCCCACAGCAGGAGCATCTACACACTACATCCCTGTGGGACGTTGTGTTGCGTCATTAAGAGATTGGGCTGGACTCCAACCCAGGTTCCACTGCCCCAGCTGTGTAACCTCTTTGAGCCTCAATCTCCTCATCTGCAAAATGGACTCATAAGATGTCCTATAGCACAGTGTTGTGGTAGGATTGCATAAGATCCTATATGGAAATCAGTTGGCACAGTGCATGGGGAAAAAAAGAAGCTCTTGGAAAATAGAGTGGCTATACTATAATTAGGTTAACACAGAGGAAACAAATGTTGTGCACTGTGAATCCAACTGTAGTCACTTCTGTAAGGTGGGGTGACAGGCTTCACAGAAGTGAGAAATAAGTCTTTTTACTGCTGCCTCTGCCTCTCAGAGACTATGAAAGAGGACTGAATCATTTTAAGCTTCTACCAGTTCTTTGTGCTGCTGGAAGTTACACCTGAAGTCGATGGCCCATTGTTTAGCAGAGCACATTAATTAGTCTGTGTAAATTCAAAAGTAGGCTCAACCTGGGAAAGGAAAGAACTAAATTGCTCTGGACCTTAGAGTGTGGTGGCTGAATTTCCCCGAGGAGAGGAGCTATGAGTGAAGGGAACTCAGGTGACTTAGGAGAGAACAAAAGGGAGCCTATAAGCTTGGGGGTGGCCTGTTGGTGGGGTGGCTGGAGGTCTTTTAGAGCAGAAATGTCTAACGTGTATTATATGGGAGTTTGTGTTGATTAATCATAAACTTCCCACGTAATGCTAAAATTATAGCAAAAGCCGCTCCACACACAATTCCACAAATTAGTGATTTCAGGGGCATAAAATACTCCATAAAAGACGTGTTTCACATACAGGATGAAGAGTCAGAAGAGCAGTGGCATATATAGGATGCTTAGTCTGTCTGTACTGACCCACTTCAATAAAAGCGAGAACTCTGAAGATTTCAGAAGAGTAAGATAACTTCAGCCCACCTCAACTCTCAGCATCCTTAGGATGGAACGTCTATTCAGGGTGGAGCTCCAGCGATTTCATCTGAAGGATGCTCAGATATCATCTGGCTTGTGAAATCAGCATTGTTGTCCAAACCCCTACTTGGCATCTCTGCTTGCGTGTCTAGTGGTCTTTCACATGTAACACAGCTGAAAAGAACTCTTGCTTCTTCTCCTTGAATCTGACCTTCCCCAGGGCGTCCTTATGTGGTAAGCAGCATTCCCATTCACTCAATGGCTCAAGCCCCTAATCCAGGAGTTTTCCTTGATGACTCTTTTCTGCAGTGCTCCCAAGCCCATCAATAAATCTTGTCGACTCTATACCCAAGCAATTCTCAAATCTGTCCACATCTGCAATAGACCCTCTGCCCCTTATCCTGCTGGCACCATCCTAGCTCAAGCCACGAGGCTCTCTCACCTGCACAGGGGTCTCCTAAACTGAGCTTCCATTCTTCTCCCACCCCTCTCTTCCATCCCTCACCCCAATTCTGGGACATGGTCAGCTAACTCAAGTCATCTTTAAAAAACTGTAAAGTAGGAATCTTGATGTTCCTCCCCTACTTCAAACCCAAGTTTAGAGTAAGAGCCCAATGCACTCTATCATTGCTTATGGAAATTGATTCTGCCTAACCCTCTGAGCACATCTTTGCTGCCCCCCCGCACCCCCCGCACCCCCCCCCCACCCCCCGCATTCCCTCTCCACTCTACCCAATGCCCTTCCTTCTCTTCTTAAACGTTCCAAGCTCAGGGCCACCTTAGAGCCATGACAGCAGCCACTACCTGTCTGTGAACGCTTGCTCTCCAACCACTCAATGGAAAGGAGTCACTTCTAGCCCAGCACACTGTTTCAATTCTCATGCCTCGCACTGCCACCATCGGATAATTATCTTCCTGACTTATTTGTTTGTTTATCATCTGGTCCCCTAGTGGGCAGAGCTCTGGCTCCTTGTGTCTCCATCAGTGCTGTACCCAGCATCTCGGCCACCACCTGGTGGACAGTGTTACTCAACAAGTATTCGTTAAATAGATGAGCGGCTGCCTTTCTGGGTTTTATTATCATTACTCCACAGGCTCCTGTGACTCTCTGGAATCATCAAGTGAGAGCTGGAGATACAGTACCAACTGAGATGGCTGCAGTTTCAGCAGATCCGAATTCTGAAACCAAGGCAGGCGTGCTAGTTATTAAATCAGGGCAGTGCCCAACAGAACATCAATCACAGCTCTGAGTTCATATCGAGCTTAAGATGACAGCCATCTAAGCATAGATTCTACCAGCAAATACATAAATGTTTAAAGTTACTGAAAATCAGAAGCTTGGGTCTCGATCTTCATGGAACATCCCAGCTGCTCCTCAATCTGAGGCCCTACGCTCAAGCTAGAGCTCAATCACAGCATTAATTCATTAAAGGATTGACACCAACACAAAAAGGCCACTGAATCTACTAGAAAGCCCTCAAATATGTGGCAGTTTTGTGGGCTCTGCGACTCTCTTCATGGTAACGGCTAAGAGGGAGCTCCGTCAGTCTCTGGGACACCGTCCCAAGGCATCCTTGCATGGAGCCAGCATATCTTGGCATGGCCACCAAGTTGAATTCTCAGACATGTGGGAAACTGGAGATGAAGGAGGTTGCCTGCTGCCTTTCCCCAGCTGCATCCTACTAAAAAAAAAAGTGGGGAGCAGACCCCAAATTTAGCTATGACAGCCAAAATTAAGCGTGTAGAGCAGTTGAGTTCAGCCAAAACTCATAATGGTGGAAATAGGCAGTGCTCTGCCTCCTTCATGAATGACTATCTGTTCATCAGTACCTTGTTTGGGTCCCTTCCTCAAACAAGACTAATCCAGGACCTCCTGTCAAAGGGACCACAGCAAAAATCTCCCAGTATAAATGGACTCTCAGATGAGCTAAGGAAATAGGAAGAAATTCCCTTATTTCCCTCTCTCTTCAATTCTACTTATCTCATCTTTATTTTTCTTCATCTTACATGAATTAATAACTCTTCTCTTTCTTCCAAGGTTGTAAAGCTTCCACTCAAGCTTTTATCTCATTTTTTTTTTCCATCTACTTTTTGGATGTGGACCCAGCTAGTACCCATCTCTCTTCAACACTATAAACCCCTCTTGCCCACTGACTTCTCACCTACAGAATAAAGCTTCCCCCCATCCTTTTTTTTTTTTTTTTTTTTTGAGGCAGTTTCTCTCTCTCACCCAGGCTGGAGTGCAGCGGCGCCATCTCGGCTCACAGCAACCTCCGCCTCCCAGGTTCAAGGGATTCTCCTGCCTCAGCCTCCCTAGTAGCTGAGATCATGGGTGTGTGCCACCACACCTGGCTAATTTTTATATTTTTAGTGGAGATGGTGTTTTGCCATGTTGGCCAGGCTGGTCTTGAACTCCCGGCCTCAAAGGATCTGCCTGCCTTGGCCTCCCAAAGTGCTGGGATTTCAGGTGTGAGACACCACGCCTGGCTTCCACCATCCTAATCAAAGTATTTCCTTGACACTTCCTCCCCTAGAAATTACTCCCTTGTCTGCCTTCATCACCAGACTCTGATGGGTAGTCTAAGTGGCATGCCATGTCATTCTTCTGCTTCCCAATCATTTCTCAAGCCTCATTTCACTCTCACTTCTACCACTTCACCCCCCTGACTTTATCTGTTATAAAGTCACAGCGATCTCTGATGCCCAGGCCCAATTGCTTTTTCCTAGTCCTCATTCAACACAGGTGAAGTTCAAATCCTTCACAGTCTGACTAATGCCTACCTGGCCTCTCTGATCATTAGCAACCTTGCATCTGATGGGATGGGGTACCCACTTATCTCAACAGACGTAGGTATGATCAGGATTCTGAAATTCCAGGAAGCCCAGGGCATACGGGTACTTATCACAATGTGGTATATGACTTCACTGTGCATGGCCATCTCCCTCTGAAGCACAGACCAGATTTGAATCCACCATGTAAACCTGATGCATAGCCTACACTTGGCATTAAGTTTAGAGACTATCATTAAACTGTTGACTGTCATTAAAAGAAGAACATATGCCACCGACCCCTAAAAAACTCAAGCTAGCTATGTGGGTAGATTTCCAAAGAATCTGGAGACACTCCTTCTAGGGAGATTTTTTAAAGGCGCATTTAATTGATGCCTTAGCTAATAACTTTTTTAAATGAACAAATACTTTTTGAGCACCCACTTTTCTGGGCACTGTAGTATTAGCAGGTTTGCAGATTGGCATGCCAGCTACAGCAGGAGCTGGGGTGGGAGATGGGAAAGTTAATCAGGCAGGAAGTAAGTCAGGTCTGAAGTGGGCTGCAGTGGCAAGGCCAATTCCTGAGGGTGCAGTCTGTCCCCTAAAAGCTCCTGCTTTCTGAGCTGCAGCAGGTCCTGCCCAGGGCATGCCCAGATGGGCTAAGCAACAGATGGACACTGGTGTGTTGGTGAGAGCACCAGGCTTCCCTTTGGCCTAGCCATTAACCCCTGATTCAATCCACCTATAACTGCTTCTTCTCAACCCCATTGCAAGGAAAGCGATGAGCAGGTGCTCAGACTTCTTTCTCATGCTGTATTTCCTTGATTCCAACTACCCTTGCTTCCAGGAGCATACCAGAGAGGTGGGCCACACATGCCTGAGTGGACTTCCAGAGCTGGCATCCATTGTCCCTCTCTCAGCCTGGCAGATAGGAAGGGCCAGCACCCAGGGATCTTGGAATGCACATGGCATCTTGGCAGCCACCTCTAACAGATGACCAACAAACAGCTTGCTTGGGCTGTAGGAAGTGACACAAACCTAATTGCACTTATTGGTTTCAACTACAATGCTCCTCCCACACCCAGCTTTTTTCTCCCCTCCCTGTTGCCATCGGATCTTGATCCCTAATATCATCCCTTTATGCTTGTCTTGCCCGCGCATATGTTTGGGTTCTTTCTGCATCATCTGCTCTGCTGTCTAAAGACCTTTCCTTCCCCCAGGACTTCATCTTCAGCAGACAAGAGCTCAGGAACTCAGAAGAGGAGAAGAAGAGGATATATTTCTCCAGCCTGACCATCTTTGGCCCCATCCATGCTCACCCCCAGAAAGTCACTAAAGACCCTGTTTGTTAGAAAAAGAGGAGGAGAGGTGTTGGAACCACAGCATGGGCTTTGCTGTCACTGCTGAGGGCTGCTAGAGAGAAAACATGGCTATCACCTGGCCTCAAAAGCTGCAGATATAGATAATCTCACTAGCAATCCCTCCACCCCTTCAGATTTCCTGTTGCTATTTCCTTGAATTCCTTCCAGCTGGTTGACTTCTCCCTTGTGCCCCTCCCTTGCCTGGAGCCCAGATCAGTGGGTTGGCTGGAAATGCCTCGCTCTGAATTGTCTGTGGCCTTTTACAGCCAGCTTCAATCTCTACTGCCATGCCCCACCCGATGTGTTCCAAAGAGGCCACCTGCTTAAAGGACAGAGCAAGAGGTCAGGATACATGGGTACTACCTCGCAACCCTCACTCTGACCTTGAGAAAGTCACGGCGTCACGCTTGGTTAACCCTCTGTAGGACATAGAGATTAGAGGCTTCATTCAGAATCCCATTAACATTTCTGGACTGTGCAGCTCAGAATCCCCAGCCCTAAAATGTGGCAAGGCTCTGGCCAGAAAAGCCCTTTGGGGAACAACATTATGTGAATGTTGGCAACACCTTGAAGTTACCTGAAAAAAGATAATGACCTCTGCATTCAACGACGTTGCATCTTTGGGTCTGAAGCAATAATATTTCAGAAGGAGATAGCTTTCCACAGTCAGCTACAAGATAGCTGTCCCTCAGGAGAATCCACTGGATACCTGCTTGGGGGAATCCACTGGATACCTGCAGTCCTCATCAGAGGTAGCAATGCAGTGACAGACATACTATCTCTGATGAGGGCTGCCACTGAGCCATCTCCCTTGTTCAGCTTAACCACCAAGAGTACCTAAATACCTGTGCTGTTTTTCATAAGAATGGAAAAATAAAACAATCCAAGTTTTCAAACACGGGACTAGACAAATAAATCTGGTATGTCCACACAGTGGAGCATGATACAGTCATTAAAAGTCAAGCCATGACCCTCTGTTTATTAAGACTGTGGGGAACCTCATTCTCATATATGGATAGTCCCCCACTTATGATGGTTCGACTTGGGACTTTTCAACTTCACTATGGTGTGAAATTATTCTGCTTTTCACTTTCAGTATGGTATTCCATAAATTACATGAGATATTCAGTACTTTATTATAAAGTAAGCTTTGTGTTAGATGATTTTGCCCAACTGTAGGCTAATGTCAGTGTTCTGAGCACATTTAAGGTAGGCTAGTCTAAGCTATGATGGTTGGTAAGTTAGGTGTAGTAAGTGCATTTTCAAATTGTGATATTTTCAACTTATCATGGGTTTATCAGGACATAGCATCATGGTAAACTGAGGAGCATCTGTATTACTCTTGGGGTACACATTGGTATCACCCCATATGGTCAATATATACAAAACAGATATACCAAATAGCTTATAGGGGTCATACGGCTTTATGTTAATATTATATTTAGGTTCAACCACATTTATTTTGTTTCAATATATTTAGGATCAATCCATTTCCATGATTTATAAGAGCAAACTATTGTGAAGAAATTAAAGAAATTTGAGTACATCAATACAATGGGATAGTATGGATCTCTAAAACAACAATGAGGGAGTTCTCTAAGAGCTCCAAGAAACTGGGGTGGGGAAGGGATTATCCTAAAAAATGCACAATAGTATGTATGATACAGCTGCAGTTGTACAAAATAGAGAAAAAATAAACACATATATTTATATTTGTTTTATATAATTTGCTTAGATATAATTCATAAGGACACTCAATAACAGAGGTTACTTATATGGTAATGGTAGTGGTGGTAGGAACAACTTGCCAATGAGGAACAGGTGTGAAAAGGGGAGTTGCTCTCATTTTATAGACAGATAGATCAATCTAAAGCAGTAATTTGGATAATGATCATACTTCAATAAAGTTTACATATATTATATATGTTTAGTTTATATATTATATATTTACTATGTATTATATATAAGCATCATTGAGTTAATATATGCAAACTTTATTTTACATATTTATTATATAACTTATTTTGTATATATATACAAACTTTATTGAGACATTATTTTACATACCATAAAATTTACCTATTTTAATGTAAAATTCAACAACTTTTAGTAAATCTACTGAATGGTATAATCATCAAGATAAACCAGTTTTAAAACATTCATCACCCCAACAAGAACCCTGGGTCCATAATCCCTGCTTCCAACCCCAGCCTTAGGCAGCCACTAATATAATTTCTGTCTCTCTGTATTTGCCTCTTCTTGACATTGCACACAAATGGCATCATAGAAAATGGGATGTTTTGTGTCCAGCTACTTAGCATGTTTCTTTGAGATTCATTCATGTTGTAGCATGTATAAGTGCTTCATTCCTTTTTATTGCTCAGTAGTAATCCATTTTATGGTTACACCACATTTTCTTTCTCCATTCACCAGTTGATAAATATTGTGTTTTTCTGCTCTTGACCATTATGAAAAATGCTGCTGTGAACATTTCTGTGCAAGTTTGTGTGTGTGTGTATACATGTGTATTTTTTTAACCATGTGGTGAATATATCACTTACACAAAAATTTTTAACATTGCAAAAGATCAGTTAAATTGCAAATGCAATCTTATTTTAAAAAAAGGTAGCAAAGTAATGTGTATGTGCATGTGCATGTGGAATGATTTGATTCTGACAAATAAATAAGTACATAAAAAAGATTAGAAGGCAGAAAGCTGAAATGTTAACAGTGTTGTCTCTGGGTGATGGGATGGTGGATAATTTATGTGCTTGTGTGCTTTTCTGTATTTCACTGAATTTTCTACAGTGAATATAAATTACTTTTGTAATCAGAAAAAAGCACAATGTTATTAAAAGAAAAAAATATCCTTCCTATTCAATTTCTCCAGGGTCTTTACCTTTCTGTGACAGAGAGATATTCTCACAATAGTCCACAAATGGGGAGCCGGGAAGGGGCAGCCCCTCTCTTTCCTTTATGATGCTGGTCACGGCATCCAGAAAGCTGCAGATCCCCAGTAAATACCAGTCAATTGTGGAGACCTCGAGATCAGTCTCTATGGCAACTGGGTGGGCCTGTAAGAGCATTGCCCCAGTGTGGAGATTGTCCAGCAGGAAGAACCTCCACAATTGTGTATCTCAGGCAGCCCAAGGTCACCAAAGGACCGTGGTGTTTATTTACCAGGCAGTGGAGTCAGGATTTCCAAGGCTTGAAGGCAGCTCTCTAAACAATGGAAACTTTGAAGTCTTAACTGATCATTTTGATTATGCCATTCCTTGAACTGCCATTTTTATTTAAACATCTGCAGATCAATATCATGATTCAGTATTTTTAAGAACTCCATTAGGCTGAGCAAGGTGGCTCATGCGTATAATCCCAGCACTTTGGGAGGCCGAGGCAGATGGATCACTTGAGATCAGGAGTTTGAGACCAGCCTGGCCAACATGGTGAAATCCCATCTCTACTAAAAATACAAAAATCTGCCAGGTGTGGTGGCGGGCACCTGTAATCCCAGCTACTCAGGAGGCTGAGGCATGAGAATCGCTTAAGCTCAGGAGGTGGAGGTTGCAGTGAGCCGAGATCACACCACTGCATTCCAGCCTGGATGATAGAGCAAGACTGTCTCAAAAACAAAACAAAACCAAACAAAAAAAACTCCACTTGGGAACTAGGTGTCTTTCCTCTATGTTTACCTCTCCCATAATTTCATCATATGGCTTCATAATTACTCATTTATCTGTACCAGGCCTATTCCTTACATTTGAAGGACTTGGGACAAGGGAATAATTAGAAGTACACACTCATGTCTAAAATTTGGAAGTTATAAATCAAGCTAACACATTAATAAATAAGGCATGTCTTATCCTCCCACCCTGCGAAACTGATCTTCAGGATGACCTGAAGGGCCAGGTGACTTCCTGTGTCTCTGGTTCGTCGGATTTGCGAGTGGAGACACATGGTGCTAAGGAGTTGGGCCCTGGCCTGTTCCCTTCTCTTCCACCCCCGTCTTCCATCCCACAGTGAAAGGGGTCTCACGTACATATGTGTGCACACTGAGCCTGCAACTCCATCTTCCTCTAACCGTCCCACCCTCACACTCTCGATGTTCCCACTGCCCCCACACAGTAATCCTTTGGCCAACTCTTGGGCTTAGCAGTGCACATACCTGCAGCGTAGCCCACCCTTAGAACAGATGAATGAAGAGACCCGCACGTGTCCTGGAGGCAAGCTGAGAGCTGTTTGGGTAAGGAATTCTGGTTTAGGAAATGAAACATTGGCTAGAAGGGAGGTGGGGTGCAGGCTCCAGATGGTCCCTTCTCATGGCCCTAGGACTCTTGGCAGCTAAAGGAGGGCCCTAAAAAGTGGGGAGGTCCCTCTTACCCAAGACTAGTGAATACTGGACTGTATTGTCTCTAGACTGGGGTTTCTCAACGTTGATACTGTTAGCATTTGGGGCTGGATCATTCTTTGTTGTGGGGAGCTGTCAGAAGCACCCACCCTCAGTTGTCACAACCAAAAATGTCTCCACACATGTCCCCTAGGGGAGAAGATCACCCCCAATTGAAAACCACTGCAGGAGACAATAAAGCTCTTGATGACAGGAAATACAACTGACTCACTTAGTAGCAGAGTGTGTGGCACAGAGTGGATGCCCCAAATATGTTTGAAGAATGAGTCAATGAAGCAACATTTGCTCATGATCTCAGAGGTATTCCTTGAAAGACCCTATTCCAGCGGGTTTGTGAAATAATCCCACAGAAGAGCAGTTCTTGCTCCCTGGGGTATAAATGATGAACAGGAAGAGGCATGAACACTGTCACCCACTTAGGACCTCATGATGAGACAGGTCCCTCTGCTGGGTGGTGTGCTGGGTGCTACACAGAGTTAACCTAAGGAAGCTCCCTAGACATTAAGGCATTTCATAGTCCAATCTTCCTATACTGAAGCTGCCCAGCTTAGGAGAAAGAGGAAGGAGGTGCCAGGGTGTCTAAACTTAAATAGGCACTCCCATAGGTCCTGGCTAGAGCACTGCGAGCCTCACATGTTCCTTAAACAAGTCCAAATGTGATGCACAATGAGAGCTACAGTGCAATGAGGGGATGCCCAACCAGCACGGTCTGCTTATAAATTATCTCATCCCCTGCCATTCATGCCTCCTGCTCTCACCAATGGGATTTTGTAAATCCTGTTCGTGCTGAGTCTCTTCAATCAGCCAATAATGTTTACTGTTACATCAAGCCCATGCTCTTCGCCAGAGCAAGCAAACAGCTCCCACTCTGTTTTCTTAATAATAGGTGAAGTCTTTCTTGTATATTTTCCACATTCCTAGCAACTGAACATGCATGGTTGTATCCAGTTTGCTTTAAGTCAACACCCATGGGGCAGTCAGTGATGTTTGAATAAAGAAATGGAATTCTGATGGACTCCTACACTTGGATCAAAGTGCATGACTGGTAGATTTCCCTGGCTCCAAGGGGACCCAGGTTTGATTTCAGAATTTGCTTGTGCCTGTTTTCCTAGAACAGCAGGTCTCAAAATGGTACAAAGGTCCCTGGTGGGCTCAAGACCCTTTCAGGAGATTCATGTGTCAAAACTATTTTCCTAGCAATAGTCAGATAGTGTATGCCTTTTTTACTCTCGTGTCTCACAGGTATTATTCATGAAGTTGTCCAGTGGTTTCCAGACATGTGATGATGTCATCATCCTGACAGCTACATGGAATGTGTGTGTATACTTGAGCTTTCAAATTATACTCAGTTTTAATTTCAAATACAGTGAATATGATGGATGTAACCCACAGAAACAAACATCATTTGGGGTTTCTATGACTTTTAAGTGAAAAGAGGTCCCAAGACCAAAAACTTAGAGAACCACTGCCCTAGAGCAATGGTGCTAGCCTAACTTCTACATCACAGCAAGTAGGGAGTGGAGGAAAAACACTTCAAAGACTTCTGGGAGGTAGAGTAAGTTAGTGAGGGTAAAAATATGTACATGTTCAGAGTTTTATAACAGGATTGTCACTGTGACATTTTAACTGCAAAATGTTCTCCAGGTTCTTCAAGGTAGAAAAAAAAAACAAGTCTAGGAAAGAAACGAAAGTATTGATATCTTCAACAAAAGCAATACCTCCTAAATAAAATATCGCTTGTTTGGAGCTCTACTGATGATCTGATTTGCAGTTTAACTAGCCTCACCTCACTACCCCCAAACTGACCAAAAGTTGACTCCATGTGTTTGCATCTCCCAGAGTATTGTCAAGGGTATGCAAAAACAATTAGGAGAGTGACTAAGAGTGTGTTTGTACCATGTGTAGAGATGGAAGAGAGAGCATGTGAAGCTTGTGATTTTAATTTTACCTGCAATTTGGGGATTACTGGTGAATTTCAATTACCCATGCTATAGAATCAGGATATGATTATCAACATGAAATATTCATTTTATCACTGACCAAAATAAACAGATGAAAGAACTCATTCCCCCCAGCTTTACCACCAATTCTTCAATCACTTTTTATTTAACCTTTCAACATTTCTTTACTTCTTTTATCCCCTCACATAATATAGATGCTATCCCCCTGCCCCCTGCCAGGTACCAAGGTATTTTGAACACAATGGAATTATCCTTCCTATGCCCAGCATACTCAGAAGAGGCATAGGACAATTGCCTTCATCTTTCAGAGGGAACGAATGAGTGATGAATGAAATTCACCTTCCCAGACTGACATGGCCAATTGGTGCCCAGGCCCAAACCGAGATGCTTCCTGACCATATCAGAGCAGGGGTCTTCTGAATCCCTGCTTGAAGAGGCACAGGCTGGAAACACTCACAGGGGTGGAAAGAGTTACTGAAGGGTGTGCCAGAGTCCCTTTAAGGGAAAGAGATAACTCCTGCTTTGTGCAAATGTCATTTCCAGAAATTGCGTCCCCCAACTCATATATTGAAGGACATGAATTTTCTTGATTAAAATAATGATAAGAGCAATAATAATAATAATAATAGAAAGATAGATAGCTCAAGTAGAGCTCAATAGCATGTGACTAATGAGAAAAGTTTTACCAGTTCAAGGCTGGGGCAGCTAAATAATGGCCATAAACTATCATGTGAAGCCAGGCTACTTCTCTACAGCCTGCTTACATCTTCTGTGCTATAAATAATTCAGAGTTTTCTTTTTTCTTAAATATCACAAAACCAAGTCAGAATCTTTATGTGAAGGATTCTGCTGTGTCCCTCTCTCCCTCCTCCTCTCCCCCCTTAGCCAGCCCAGGCAACTCCCTGGAGAACGACCCCTCAAGCTTTAACATTTATTCTTTGACATTTCAGACTATTTGTTAGGCAGAACTGCCTTCTTGAGATCAAAGTCAGAAAATCTTGCCGAGAACTCCCGCTTGGCCTTGTCCAGCTGTGACAGAGAGGGTCTATTAACCCCCAAGCATCTGCTTCCATCCTCATCCAGAGAAATCCACTGATCCTTACCCAAAGGGGCAGCCATCTCTCTCACTAGGTTTGCCTGATACACAACATATTCAGAGAGAGAGAAGGACCAGGAACCAAAAGATGTCCTCCACTAAGAGACAATAGTGACTCATGGGGACATGGCGTTTGGGGCATCTGTCCAGGCAGGGTCTTTTACATGAAGATCAGCAAACTCTACTAGCTACTCAGAGACAAATATGGAACAAGGAAAGGTAACTTACCCCATGTCATTTTGCTAGTGGTAGAGTTGAGACTGGGATCCAGGTCTTCATTGCTGTGTGCTACCACTAGATGATGTCACCTCCACCAGCCTGGGCAGATGGCCAGGTTTAATGCTGAGGTCTCAAGCTCTTATGTGAAATGACTTACCATTTTCTTCTGAGATATCACAGTGAAGGTTTTCTGATCTTCACAAGAGTGTCTATCCATCAGCAACCAGATCAGCAACCAGAATTTTTTCTGACTCTACATAGAAGGCAGAAGTGAGGGCTGAGCCTACAGCTGGGTAGCGTGCTGGGTGTGGTGGTTTCTTGATGTAAGAAGTGCATGGTTGACGAACACATCCTGCTTGATTCTTCTTTAAAAGCTTCTGATCACACCATAACCCAGTGTTTTCTAACATGTGTGTGCTGAGTCTATTAACAGATGTTAAATGAAGAATGTTTTGTGTTTAATTAGAATTGGAAAGAGGTAGAATAAGGTTTGTTTACAGCAGGACTTCTTGGAGACTTTGATATCCTAATGCAAACGGTGAATCTATAAGAGCTGGCCATACTGTGCAACATTCTCCAGAGTTCTCTGATGGATCCTTGGCATATCATGAGACCAAGGGGAAACATTGCTGCAATCAATAAAAAGGGGAGCACTTGATCCTTACAACATCATTTATCTAGTAACTGGAGGAAGAGAAAAAGATTTTTCTGCAAGTTGGGGATTTCAAATTAAGGGAGAACCATATTGCAGGCCCTGAAGCTCTGCCCAGAAAACTGACCAATTTATGCAGGATAACAGTTGGTCAAGTGATTGACCCAATAAAATTATTAAGATGGCCAAAGACACCATCCTGAAAATGCACAGTGGGGTTATTCTGGTCTTCTTAACGATTAGGTTGGCCATTTGGTATCAGAGGTACTGTGCAGCAATCTCCTGTTATGGTAGCAAGAAATGCCAAATTGACAGCCATAAAGATTGAACGATTCTGTGAGTCATTTAAACATGAACTTAGAATTTAAATTCTCCCAAGAAGGACATTCTCAGAATATGTTCTATATTGGTGGTGCCTCCCCTGCTGCCCACTGACAGTGGGAGGGAACAGACTCAAGTTCTCCCTGGCCAGCTCTATATCTGGCTCCCTCTGAAGCAAAAGGCCTCAGTGAGGAGCTATGGTCCCTGGATGGGGGCAACCAGAGAGCATCACAGATCCTGGCTGTGCCCTCCTGGCCAGGGTGAGCTGTCAGGGACTAGCATTCTTGACAAAAGCTGTTTGAGATTTACTCTCATGTTCTCTGCCATGTGAATTTTCTTTCAGAATAAACAGCAAGAGCATCCAGAGGTTCTGACAGAATATAATTAATAGGCTAGATTTAGTTAGTATCTAGCCAGTACTCTGGAATGTTCTGTCACTCTTGCCTTGACTTTGGCAGCAAGAGGGCAGAGCTTGGAGACTGCTTGTCTGACCCAGTGCTGAGAAAGACTAGAAATTAGCCTTTGTAGGTGCAGGGGTCCCTTGTGTCACAGAGGCTAAACCCTTTCAGCTTAAAACTAGAGGACCCTCCATGTCATGAGCTCCTGACATGCTCAAGAACCTAGCTGTGAGAGGTAAATATTTCCCTAAGCCTGTGTAGCTGCTAAGGACCATGTCACAGGCTCTGTAGACCTGCCCCATCCCTGGAAGAGCACATGTGCTCCCCACAGCTCCACACCCTCTCTTTTTATGAGAAGTGCATTTTTGAAAGTCAGGATTTCATGACTTTTGGCCAAAGGCTATTGCAAGCCTTGCAGAGCAAAGAATACCACAATGTGATTTTTAAACGACATTACGAGGTCCCAAACAGACTGAAGGTAGTGTGAGCTTTGGAGTGAGAAGGTAAGTGGTCTATCAGAACTCTGTAACAGAGGCATCACCAGGCCATATTACACAGCAGTGAAGTCACTTTCTCCTTTACCAAGGCTAAGTCCTTGTCCTTCTCACTGCAGAATGAACGTGACAGCAAGGGAGGGGAGAATGTGTCTTTTTCAGGGAAATAGGTCACTTGCTCCAGTGAGGTCTCCAACGGCAGAGCTAGGCTTCATTGTGCTGCCGTGGTAACAGCACACAGGTGGCAGAAACTGAGGCAAAGACAGCCATGCAGACAAGCTGGTCATCATTGCAATCCACCAAGGCTTCCAGCATTACTTACCAAAGCCAGGTTTGGTAGTGTTTTCTGAGGTGAGATGATGTTCTGTCCCTCAAACTTGGAAGAAGGCAAAAGTCAGGGACTGCCATTCTGGAATGATGCCTTTGGGCAGCCTCACTCCTTGCTCTGCAAACCCTCTCCATAGCTGAGCAGGGGATTTTGACCACCCCTCCGAACTCAGACATTACTCTTAGGGTGTGAAGTGAGAACTGCTCGAGGGTTTTGGCTCTCAGAAAAGCCAAGCTCCATTCGTCTTGACTTATGCCAAAGGCCCCAGTCTCCACCCATAGGTAAATCAAAGTCAGGTTCATCTATTTAAGAGAAGCTTTGAGAGGATCCTTTTGGCAGAGGGTCATGAGAAAATACCACGATCCTGAGAAGGCCAGGTGCCCATCTGGTCCCATGTGGAAGGCTCATGTATCTTGATTTGAAAGTCCCACCAGAGCCCTCAGCTAAGATTTCTCTACAGCTCAGTCCTCTGGGTAACTTGCAACCCTGCCTTTTTCCTCTACCCCAGAGTTCCAAGTTCCTTCCCAGATACAACCCACACAGACCTGGGCTGGAGGCCTTTGACACCAAATCTGAGCCATCCATACCTTCTACATCCCTGTGGGATCTGTGCTCCTCAGAAGTTCTCCTGTCTTTCTTGTTCCCTTCTCTCAAAGCAGAGCATGCCCCAGTCAAAGGTTTGCCTCTGATATCTTCCTTGTTCCCCTCATTTTTTGTCATTCCTCACCATCCTGGCCCAGGAGCATACAGAATATTTGAGCAATGCATTCACACCCACCCAGAAGTCAAGCATAATGAGGAGAGAAGATCTAGCTCTCTCAGGCACAAACACCCAGATATTTTGTGATAGAAGGAAAATGTGCCAAAATGAAAAGGGGCAAAAATGCAGAGGGGTGTTAGACCTTATCACCCATGCAGAAATCTCTTCCCTCATCAAGATTTAATTTCAAGGGAAACTGGGGTCACTCTATGGAAGTTTTATCCACTGAGTAGGAGAAATTGGAACAAAAGTCCTACCCAAGAGGGCCTCAGAATCCTGATGGAATTTCAGAACCACCCAAAAAAGCAGACAAGGGACTTATCTCTTGCCAGCACGTCTCCTTCAACTCACTTTTGGGTTCAAGTAGGGTTGAAGAAGGAGTCTTATTTAGCTCTGGAAATATATTGTCAGATCTAGGCTGAGGTTTTCTTGGGAGGTGGGAAGTACAGGGGGTGGTAACAGTAGGATTTCTAAAGGCAAAATGCAGAACCAGAGCTATCCAAGGAATCTGGAGGCTGCAAGCAGCTTCGCCCACATCAGCCAGCATTAAAGACTGGCAATGTGGTGGGTGGGGGAGAGCTGGGAGAGAGGAGGAGGAGAGCTCCAGGCCCTTGCTGGACAGTCCAGATGGAAGCCAGACTCCCCATCGTTCTCTACCTTCCTCCCATCTCTGCTGTCACGCTTAAGAGTTTTTCCTGGGCCCTTCACAGAGAAGACTCCAAGCAGCCAGCATCGCCCCTCTCCCCCTCCCTGTCTCTCCCTCCCTGCCACCTTCATTTTGCTCTTGCTTTCAGAGTCACGCTGGCAGCAATGTGCGAGTCTAGCCAGAGCACAGGAGTCAGTAAACCCTGAAGGAACAAAGGCTCCGGCTCTTTGCCTAATCCATGTCTGGCTCCGTGCAGAAAGCTACACAACAATGAAGTCATCCTGCATTGATCTGCCCACTCCTGAGCTTTCCCGTGGCATCCAACCCTCCCTTGCTGCCTCACCATTGTATCTGAGATGCTTGATCCTTTGCTCATGCCTGGGCTTGACCTGAGGGAACTGGGACGAGCCAGGGGATGTGTCACAGCCCAATGCTGTGCTGCGGTCACACCTGTGGCTGGGGAGGTGGAGGTGAGGATGTGGCTGCTGGGAGCTTGGCTGCAGAAAGGGATTCCCACACAAAAGAAGAGACAGAGGTGGCTAGAGATCAGATTCTTGACTTCCAAATTGAGCCTGATTCGTGTTTGGTCTTTTTAGGGTGAGCATTGCATGGCTGAGCTTGGACATATCAGGAGGTCTTTGAGGTGTGTTGAAGAAAGGTTAAGTGACAGTGGGTAGTCAGACAAGGCCCTTTCTTCTACTACCTTCCTGTCTGAAGCTGCTCACCCTTGCCCAGACCTGGGCAGCCTAACCTGCTATCCTAAGGATCAGGTTGGTCTCATCCTTTCTTCTACCACCTTCCTATCTGAAGCTTCTCACCCTTGCCCAGACCTGGGCAGCCTAACTGCTATCCTAAGGATCAGGTTGGTCTCATCCAACAAGTCCTCCCCAATATCAAAAAGGCCATCATTGCTTGGGAATCTCACCAACTGTAAGACATGTGATTAATCTCAGATCTAAGCCCAACCATGCTTTCATACACCCCCAAGTCACTAAATGCTACAATGAGAGGAAACAACGTTGCAGATGTTCTTTTCTAGTCTTTAAAATCACCCTGTCCCAAAAGTTCCAGAAGGAAGTCAGGGATGGTGCTCATCCCTGAAGACACCTGACAGACTTCTCTGTCTTAGGAGTGGAGTGGGGTTGGGGGGGAGCACCTAGGAGGTGTTCCACAATCATAGCCTTCCAGGAGCAGAAGATGTGCTACTTTCGGGGGCAGCAGAGTGGCCAAAAGCATTTTGAGGTGTCAGGCAGTCCCCCTGTCAGTCCTGGTTCTGCCAGTTTCAAGCCGTGGAAACCTGAGCTAGTTATTCAATCTTTCTGAGCTTCAGCTTCCTTGTGGGTAAAATGTGACTGGTTCTGAGTAAGTGCTTCATAAGATACATAGAATTATTACTATTAATGCCCCACAGTAAACCCATTCCTGGGAGCTTGGCAACTAGTTCCAGGACCTGGTCATGTAATGCTAGTAAAAGAGTCCAGCCTCTCCAGGGCATGTCCCTGGAATGTGTTAGATCGAATTTCACCTTGTTCTACAAGATCTTATTGGTACAGTTGAGTTTCTCATTCTCTAAGCTTCAGAACCAGCACCTGTCAACCACGTCTCTAGAATGAAGATCCAGAGAGCACCTGGCAAGCACCGTGGGTTCGTGAACTGAGTCAGCTGTCAATCTGTGCAGCAAAATCCCACAGGACCAAAATGTAAGCTTAAGGTCTGAGAAAGCTACTGTGAAATCCTGCTGGTGACATTTGAATGCAGGAGGTCAGGGAGCTGCAGGACTGGCTGGTTCCCTGAGCCACCCTAAACTGAGGCCAGTCCAAACTGGCATCTTTCTGGGCTGAGTTCAGCTCTCTGCATCTGCCCTGTACCAGCTCTGACTTCCCTAGAGGCACCAACCCTGGGGTAAATGCCATGAGACTTCAACAACTAGCAGTAAAACATGGAAAACGGAGGCCTAGACTCCAATCGCAGCTGGTTCCTCATTCTGTCCAGCAACCTTTCCATAGATCCCCATAGTCATCCATAGTCTCTTCCCCTGTCAATTCAGATGTTCCAACTCTCCTTGGGTCTTCTCACTAGCAGCACAAGGCCTTGCCTCATTCTTTATAGGCAAAATGGAAGCCACCAGACAAGAACTCCCTCACTTCCTTGCCCTATCACCTTGAAAAGACATTCCACATCCTTTCCTCTTTTTGCCTCCTGCTCTATGGGAAGAGCATTCCCTCCATGAGGCCAATGCTATCCCCTCCTCCTGAGCTGTGGATACTTTTCCTTCTCATATTCTCAGGGGCCATTTTTATCTATTATCTCTTCTCCCATACACTGATAGGCTCCAAGCATCAGAACAAAACAAAGCTCAAATCTCTCCTATATTAAAAATGAAAGTTTTCCCTTGAACCAGTGCCTCTCCTCATGGTCCCCAGGACAGCCCCAACCCTTCAGGCATCCCTGTTCCAACTCTTTCTCCCTGGAACCCTTAAGAAGAGATAAATGCAGAGCTTGGTCTACCCCTCACCCAGGCCACTCTAGAGAGAAGGAGCTTCCATCTGGCATAAGGGGGTCTCAAACCAAACCAGACTTAAATAGAAGATAAAGCAACTGAGGGTATATAGAAAAGCACCAACCTAGCCTGATCAACTTCCTGTCAGACTGGAACATGAGCTCTTCCACGTTACTTTACTTGTCTCATCTCTACTTCCTCAATGACTGAGCTCCATCAAGGATTACTGGGGCCCAGTGAAGCATTCAGATCCACCCAGGAGCCCTTTCCCAGCCTGCAACCTCCACTCTTGCTCCGTCTCTCCTGCATACAGGGCCTCACAGTGTCCTCTCTTCCTGAAAGGAAGAGGGCAAGTTACAGGGAGCATTTCAACTCTTCTAGCTGTGTCAGTGCCAGGGTCCAAGGGTGCAAAGATGTGCCAGTTCATCTAAGCATTTTACTCTTTGGCCTCTCCCTCCTGGCAGCCCACATGAAACTTGCCACGAGAGTGTGGCTCACCTGAGTGTGTGCGTGTGTGTGTGTGCATGAAAGGGAGTGTGTCTCTGAATGACAAGTGTGTTGACCTGTACGCCCAAAGCCCCATCTTTCCTTGGGCAAGGTCACTTTCCCAACATCCACAGGAACATACAAAACCACTCCATCCTAGGGACAGCCCCACTGGCTTTGCTGGTGCACCAAAGATAAAGGATCCCCAATCCCACTCTCAGACCCCCATATATCAGCTCTCAAGAGAAGATTTCTGTGAGCCTTGGCTGCTCAGACAACAGAACATTCCCCAGCTACCAAAGGAGTGAGGGTCTCAGTGGCCTGAGTAGTGTCTGTAGAAGTCAGGTTTGAATCTTGCTTTCACCTCTCACACTGTGTGACCCTGGGTGAACCATTCAACCTCTCTGAGCCTCTGATTCTTTCTCAATACGATGAAAAAGCACTTTACTGTATGAGCCTAACCTATCTGGAAGACTCTCAATGAAAGCAACCAATGGAACAGATTGTGAACACCTTTGTTAACATAGAACTTAACTAAGAAACTTCTTTAAAAGAGTAACAGGAAAACAGGAAAAAATGCAGGTACTCTGGAATTTCTGTATTTTGAATGTTTTTGCAAAATTTCCAAATAAGAGGTCTGATTCAGTCATTTCATTAGAAAATAAAGTGTTTATTAAGAAACTATACACTGAACACTCCTATAAGTCTCTGTGGAAGCACAACGCCCCATTGTCATAGCACAAGGTGAGGAAAATGGCAGAATAAAAGATGCTGGGATGGATGGAGCCTGGGAGGCTGGAAATGAGGTAATGATTTACAATAATTAAAAACATCATCCTCAAGCTTACTCCTTAAAGCCACACTTCGGAGGAGGCCCTGGACCCAAAGCATCAGCAGGGCATAATGGGGACAGCCTGACATGGAGCAATGGGGAGCAGGACGAGGAGAGCTGGAGGGGGCGAGATAAACACACACCTGGAGCCCTGGAGAGAACCTGAACTCCCAGGTGATACTCTGGAGGCTGCCCCAGATACTGGGCAAGAACTTGGAAAGCCTCATGTTTTTAAACCCCATGGAGGCATTTGCAGAATCGGGTTGGGATCCTGACACAAAGAACCACCATCCACAGGACCCAAGAAGTAAAACCCTTAAGTGGGAATCCAAACTCCCAGTTAAATTTGCCAAAGGCATAGACTCTATTCTCTACCAGTGTGCAACACCACCCCAAAACAATGGTGGGTTAAAACAACCACCTTTTCCCCCACAAGCCCCCCACAGGATGCTCCCAGTTTCATGCTCTCCACCATTAGGTGGGCAGCCTATGCTGACTTCACACAATGGAGGCCCCATGGGCCAGTGGAACTGGGAGCCAGAAGTCTACTCCACCAATGAGTCAGCAAATACGGGAGACTTTCAGGCCCTACAAATGTGCCTTTCCTACTGAAGAAGGGAAAGTCACCCCCTTCCCTCTCCTCAGTAGATCAAGTTGAAAATGGGGGAAGCGAGCCCCCTCTTTGGGAGAGAGTGGCCATGGAGTAAGGCATGAGTCAAAGCAAGCAAAGTAAACACACATATTGACCAGAGAACAGGAGGACACTTCCATTGGTGCCATGAGAGGGGCTGGAGGAGGCCAAGTTTTACTTCTCTTCCCCTTCAGTTCATCTTGACCTTGAAATGCTGATTCCATTGGGTTCCAAAAGTTCTCAGAGTCAAGAATAAGTGGAAGTAGGGGAAGAGAGCCAATCCCGGGATCATGGGCTGGCAGGAAGGGCCTTTGTCCCTGATTCCCTTGGTCCCTTGTGGTCCTAGTAGGATGGCCAGTTCATGGGTAAAACCTCCTGCAGCCAAAGCTTGTCAGAACTGCAGATCTAAGGGCCCAGGAAGAGCCTGGAGAAACTCTCCTCTGCAAGGAGTTTTCTAATATCGCACTCATTGTGAGCCATTCCAGAGAGAAGAGGAAGTAGGGGGCAAGTATGTCCCAAAAAAGGATGATTTTTCCACCGAAAATAAAAATAAAAATGTAAAGTGATTGGTTTCCATTCTTTCCTCTGAGACCTAACTTGGTGCCAATACTTGAGCCTGGCTCCCCCTCCTCTTACCGCGCCGTCTCCACCTCTGCTTAGGTGCTGTCTGTGACTCTTCCCCACTGGAGGTTGCAGGGCGACGAGGTCACTAAGAGGACAGCATGGTATCCTGGGAGAGCCAGGGAGACCCCACGCTTCCAAGTAGGGAAAGTGAGGCTGGAGCATGGCTGGACTTCATCAGGCTTTCTTGTGATGGTTAGGTTGTTTTTGTAAAGCAAGAGAATGGCTAGTGTATTTAAAAGATGCTCCTGGTGCACAGGTTTTTAATTCTCTTTATTGGCTCTAAAGATAGTGGCAGGAGCTGCCTCACAGGCTGGGAAAAAAGGAGCACAGTGATGATTGGAGGGAAGGGGCAACCCTGCCAGTGGTGGATGGGGGAAAACACCCATCTGGTGGTGTTAAAGTGTGCCGGGGCACTGGTGGCTCATGCAGTTTCTACTTAGCATCCCTGGATCCAAAGAGAACAATGCCTAGAGCTTCCAACCTCTCAGAGGGCCCAGCCTACCAAGGTGACATCAAAACAAGGAGGCTTAAAAGGAGTTTTTAAAAGCCATGACGTCCTTTGCTGAAATAAACATTGACATCCTCAACATAGATGCCATGGTTAAGAGGCTTGGAATGTCCGGGAAGGCTTATTGGATTCAACATAATTTCTCTGAAACCTATAAAAAACAAAAAGAAAAAAAAACAGAAAAAAGCAAAATAAAGTAAAAACCAAAACCCCCAAATAAGATCAAAACTAGAAGGGGAAATAGAGAGGGAGCTTGAAAGGGGAAGAACTGTCAGCAAAAGGGAAGGATAGGAGGAGGGGATTAACTTAAAACCCTGCATGGTCAGAGAAACTGCAAACATTCCATTTTGCTGCAGCCTCCACTGAACCAAGGAAGGGAAGGGAGCAAAACCTTTGGGGGCTTGGCCTTGGATTATCATGGAAGAGGAGGAGAGGTCTCATCTAAGTGGGTCTCAGTCTATAAGCATCTTTCTGAAAGGAGGAGCCCCTGATGATGAGCTGAGGGGTGTGTCGGAGAAGGGGTATGCACTGTAGGGTCACTAAGGGGCTAAGGGATGGGAGGAGAAGGCTATGCTTTCTCAGAACTGACGTTCTTTAAGGATACCAGAAGGGCATTTCTAATTCTAGGAGCTAAAATTACATAGACCACTTCTGACCACACCAGCAGGTGGGGATGCTATACTCCCAAGCCTACAAGCTCTTTCTCATTGACCTTTTCACCTCACACCACAGGTCTGTGGAAGGTTTAGAGAGTTAATGGCTGATCTCTGAGCCTTGCCATCTTTCCAAATCTTACAGGGGAGGAAAATACCCTGGAGGAGTAACACTGGCGGCCCCCAGGCCACATGCTGCCTTGAGCAAGGAGGACTTCCATGACAGCTCATTTCCTTTCTGGCCATACAGCCATGGACTGAGTTAGGATGTCCTGAAAAGCGGGAGTTCCTAATAAAATCTCCGGAAAGATGTTGCTCAATCAACTACAGATTTTAAAAGTGTCTGTAAATAGTGTGTGTGTGCATTTGCATGCATATGTGTGTGTTTGCATGTGTACACGTGTGTGTTTGCATGCGTGTATTTGTTTGCATGTGTGTGTTTGCATGTGTATTTGTGCTTGTGTGCATCTGTATGTGGGTGTGTGTGTTTGCATGTGTACATGTGTGTTTTCTTGTGGATGTGTTTGTGTGTTTGCATGTAGATGTGTGTGTATGTGTGTTTCCATGTGTGTTTGCATGTATGTGTGAATATATGTGTGTGCACATATGTGTGTGTTTGAATGTGTATGTGTGTGTGAATATATGCACAGAGTAAGCCTATCTTTTTATGGAAGCTATGCTCAGGAATGTAGAGGTCATAAGGGGCCTCTGGACATTGGGAATATGATGGGAAAAACTTGAAACCAAATTTGATTGCATTGAGACTTTCCTCTCCTCCTGCCCAGGACATGCTATGGACAGAACAGTATTGAGTCATTTGGGGTGCTGGGACCCCTTCCTCTGAAGGAGGTGGGGTCAGATTTGTGAAGATAAAGGAAACCTTCCTTGCCTATGACATCATGTTTGAAGGGAGGCTCACTTTCAAGGTGAGACGTTTCTGAGATAGCATCCCTGCCCTGACCCCAGATAAAGGTTCTTTTGGGTATGAAGGAAAAGGGAAGGAAGGCCATTGGTCTGGGCAGCCTGCTGAGAAAGTTTGTGATACCACTGTTTCTTTCCAGGCCATGGTCCTCTCTTGCTTCTCCCATAGCCCTTACCTAGGCCCTATGAAGCTTCCTCCCTTGGAAGACACTCCTTTAACTTAAGGGATTTTTTTAGTACCAAATCCCGTGCTGGGCACCTAGTCATACCTCAGTCCACGAAATATATGGAGGCTTGATGAGTCTTAAGGTCTTAAGAACCAAAACTGGTTAGGGGAGGGGTCTTTACTGTATACAAAGACGTCAAAGGAGGTAACTCACCATGTGACCTTGGGTAAGACACTTCCCCACTCTGGACCTCAGGTTCCTCATATATATAGTGAGTTGATGGGACTAGATGATCTCTATTGTCCTTCAAGTTTAATATCCCATGATTGTCTATGTTTGAAAAGACCCCTGGCAGAAGAGGCAGACATGGGGGAATTAATGGTCAGTATTAAACCCCAAGTGCAAAAAACATGGGAAAGTATTTTTCTTAAGTGCACAATGCCAGAAACAGAAATCCAGGTGTTCTCAGCTCCTGTACCCACTCTGCTGTGCCTGTAGGGGCAGCTGGTTTATTTTACGCATAAAATCTAGATCCTAAGAATCTCACCCTGGCATTATAGAAATGGCACAAGTTAGAGTCAGAGAAGAAAGATTCACCATCACCATGAACTCTGTCCTGCACTTTTCCTAACATATTTGCCCCCCATTTTCCTTCTTGGACCAGAATGTCTCAAAATTGTGCCCATCATTGCCATTCAGAGTGTCATTCCTGGGCCTGGACGGATGTTTCTTCTGACTTGGGAGATAATCCTGGACCCAAGACCCTCTTTCTGGCTCCTAATATCCCATCAAAAAAATTCAGCTAATTTTCAAGAGGAAAGCAATGTGACAAGGCGGGGATGATGAGGGGATGATGAGGAGATGAAAGGAGGTGGTGGGGTTTGGTTCCTTAAAATCTTCCTTGCCATTGTTAGGGCATAAACCATTGGAAAAACAAAAGCTGTTGGCTCACTGAAGACCTGAAGACTACAACTTCTATAAAGAGATATCATTGTAGCTTCTGAGGGTGAACTCTCCTTTGGAGACCATGCAGCATTCGTGGGCCCTGGAAAGATCCATGTCAGATCCATTAAAGACCAGGGCCAAGCCCGCCTAAGTCTCTGCCAAGGTCCCCAAAGCTGCCTTCGTGAACATGAGCCCTTTCCCATATGAGCTGGGATCTGAAGTTTGTTTTCTCTGGAACTCTTTCCCAGGTGGAGTCTTTCCAAGATTCTAAAAGCTGAAGCCTGATAGCATAAGAGGCACTGCTCCAAAATCCTCCATTCCTCCCCCTCTGTCTCAGAACAACCCCTGAGCAGAAAGGAAAAGGCATTTACTGGGGGAAGAGCAGGGGAGCCCAGAACCACAGTGGACACTGGTAAAGGGGTAAATGGGTGAAGAAAAGGCTGAAGAGGGGCAAATCGAAGGCATTTCCAAAGAAGGCCTTACCCACCAGAGGCCCACAGACCCCGCTACATCTGACCTTTTCCTCTGTCTGTCAACAGCTTTCCCCAAAACATTCAGCACAAAGGTACCTGTAGGTTTTCTGTAATTCAGAACAGAGCTGGATCTTCAGGGATCTTCTAAGAATACTTTCCCTGAGAAGCAAGCCAGGGCTCTGGGATCTTTTTGGGAAAGGGAGGGACATTGTAAATGCAGCTTAGGGGAGAAGGGGCACTGAGCACCCATACGATCAGATGAGAGGTTTTGGAGCCAATCCTATTCAGTCAAGAGCTGGTTAAATCTCTAAAGCCAAGTCCTTTATATTGACTGCAGCAAGGAAAGGTCAGTTCCCATGGTTTTGCCACACAAAAAGACATTCAAACCTGTTTTTCTGAGATTCTTGCAGATTCTAATTCTCTCTCCCTTGTTGGGGTTTCACCCCTGTGCTCTGGCCTTGGGATTCTGGAGCTTCCAGCCCAGCACCTACCAGGGAGAAGGTATTCCCTGCATCTTCTGCCTACACTCTTTCCACCTGACTGGATTCTCACAGACCTCTCCTTCTCCTTCTGTCTCTGCTTCTTCCTTTTGGTATCTGAGATGAGACTATTACCTAACTGCATAAAGTAGTTTAGGTTATGGTTTAGACAATAGTCCCAATACCAAATGGAGTTCTATAGAATTATTTTCAAACATTCCCTCTTCAAATGTATTCATTCATCATCTTCAAGTTGCTATGTCACAGTAACCCTTAGCACTGACATAGCACTGGCTGTGGAAAAAAGCATTTTGTACCCTAGCATGGATTGAAATACACAGGAGTGCGGGCGCTGGGGCCCTAGGTGGTAGACTGACAGGGAGCCAGAAGGCAATGCAGTGGGAAGGACATCCCACCCCAGTCAGGGTGCCACACTTTCCACAACCTTCCCACCTTTCCCCCAAGAGGCAAGAAGAGATGAGATGTTTTTCAACCCCATTGCAGGTAGGCATGGAATGGAGCAGGGAGCCCCGAGCAACACCCAACTATGCCAATCCTACCATCAGACATGTTGCTGATAGCCCTGGAATCCACAGACCCATATAAGGGAGTGCCAGTGACAGGTATCACCTACAGTTAGTTCTTTATACCTCAACATCCCCAAAAGGTGGACAGTATTAACTCCACTTTACAAGGGAGAAAACTGCCTTTATAATATGGAAAAACAGCCCCAAGTTCACTTTGTGGCAAAGTCTAAATTTGAATCCAGCTCTTCATACCTCCAAAGTCCTTGCAACTAACCACTTTGCAATATGGATCTCACTTGTGGAAAACCAATATCCAGGAAGGGGGTGAAATGGAGGTCAAGGTAGTGATGGTAAGGACATTCTCTGGGGGAAGCAGGGCTCTCACTCTGGCCACTTCAACAAGTTCTAAACAGAGGGCAGGGCCTTCTTACCTCATTAACAGCTTCCTTAGTTAGGAAGGTAAGCAGCACCATACCCTGTCATTCCCTCCTCTGGCCAACCCTGGTTTAAGTCTATCCCTGGTGGCTTCACCCCCACCCTCACAATGACACTTCGCATGCACTGGGACCTTCCAGATAAGGAACCCCAAACTCTGTCTGCTCACGGACTCCTTCATTTTGATGATGTTTCAGGGAGTTCAGCCTAGAGAGGATGAAAAATGACCACATGAACGTGAGGTAGTAATGAGTATGGAGAGATGGATAATTAAAATATAGTCATACCCTAACCAAGGGTTGTGGAATATCTGAGAATACCCTTGGTAAGCCAAGCACGGTACCCAGTGGAACTCTTTCCTGAGCACCCACCCCAGGCCACTGTGTAAACAAGCATGGACAGAAACGAGTGTGTCTTGGTGAAGAAAGGATTCCTCATAGACACATGTCTCTTGCTTCTTTTCTTGCCTGTATGGTGGCCCTTCTAAGGTTGTGGGAAGGTGATCATCAAGGCATTCTAATGGTGCCTGGGCTATGGTTATGATTGATTTGTTCTGTATCTTTTCCTTGGGTGTAGTTATCGCTTTTTTGAGTCTAAGTTCTTTCTTCTCGTGCCATCGGATTCAATAAAAGGATGGCGGCACTGGCCCAGGTGAGTGAGCCCCAGATGCCTAGGCTTGCTGGCCACAGACTATGCTGCTTTAAACTTTCAGGTTATTTCTTTCATTATTCTGAGATTGCAAACCTAACCCACAGGCTGTATATGGCCTTACGATGTGCCTTTTATTCTATTTTTTAACACAAATGGTCTTCTTAAAAATTTGTTGCTTAGTTGCCAGCATTTAAAACTTGGGAGATCTCACATTTAAAATATCCCCATTTCTAGCTTCCCTTGAAAGTCCAAGAGTTCTGGCAATCCTGGGCCAGAATTACTGCACAGTGATAACCCACTGCAGTAGCCACTCAGTTTATATGAGATGTGTGAGTGTGTGTTCTCCAGCTTGCCATATTCTCCACCAATTCCTATTATCCTCCACCCCTGCACTTATTTACAGTACCTACATGGCTTGTCTTTACATTTGACATTTAAACTTTACAACAAACATTATGTTTATTGTACTAGGTTATAGGCTGTGCATTAAGACCAGGAAATCCCATCTCTGCAAGCCTTGTTGAATGCCCCTAAAATGCCAAACTTATGCTCCCTCTGGTCATGGCTAACAATGATAAAGAAGTGGCTGGAAACCTACAGCAGAGGGACAAACCTATCTCAGAAGGGGGAGACAGCTCAGAAACTGAACTGTATGAGTAAGGGAAGCAAGCGTGGTCAGAAATCAGGTTCCCAACAAGACACCATGCTGAAGCATAATGCTGGAAAAAGCTACTGCTGGGAGAGAAGGTGGCACTCATGTCATCCACTGGCTGTGTCTTCCGCATTGCCTGACATGTATAAGGCACACGACAAAAGGTTGTTGAATGCCAAGAAGCAGGACTTTTTAATATAGCTGTACATTTCATGGGGGAATAATTGGACCCAAAGTGTTCCTAATAACAAACACATTTCAAAGGGTTCTATACAATATTGAAAGGTACTTGGAACCAAAATGTCCCTGTTGTAAACTGTGTAGCTAAGAGTATTGAACTGAGACCCCCAACTTCAGTATGGGCCACCTCTTCCTATAAAGTCACCTCAATGCTGCTGGGAAAATGAGTGTTGAGATTGTCCTGGCCCGCATGCCACGGTTGCCAAGTCTGGTTCCAGCTGTGTGCAGATGCTCGGAGGGAGGGGGCTGAGGCTGAGTGTACTCCGACTACAATTTAGCTCATGGCGTCATGCCCACAGGAAGTCACAGGGGGAGGACACCCATGCCTGGCTGAGATAAAGGGGCATGGACCACTGACATTCTCAGACAAAAGCAAAAGGCTCGTTCCTGAAGGGATCTTGAAGGCTCTCACAGCTTGTCCCTGATGAGTATTTCAAGGCTCTAACTCAAAAGAACGGGGGAGGTGTGCTGGGGGGCCACCCGCCACTTGGCATCACTAAGACTATTCCAGTGATAAGCTGATCTTGGCTTAAAGGAGTGAAATGTTAGTCCCCAGAGAAAGTGAAAATCCTTCTACTCCATAACATGTGTGAAGTGACCTCTTAGAATCATAATACTTCATAAGCCATGGAGCAATATTAGTCATATGGAAAAAAAAGTTCTTTACCATTCTCAGAATTCACTAATATAAGGAACAATTTGTAATAGCTGAGCATCTTCTTTTCTTGCTTAACTGAGAGTAGAGAGAATCTCGGGTATTAATAATCTATCTTCACTGCCTTCCTTGCACTTCAAAATATCTGTCTTTGTATTTAGTATATTTTTTCCTGAGTCTTTTGACTCTTTTCAAATGTTTGAAATATCTAAAATATCAGAAAAGTGTAGAAACTCTGTGCCTACCTCCAGCATTAACAATTTATAATATTTCAATATCTTCTTCTCAAATTTCTAAACAAATAATCCATTACTGCAATGGCTGAGAACCCATGTAAGTCCACATATAACCCTGTTTCTCCTCTACCCCATCACCAGAACTAACCACTGCCCTGAAATAGCTGATTATCCTTTTCAGGAATCTTGAAATAATTTTGCTGCATATGCATATATCCATAACCAAATTATAGTTTTGTTCTGTGTAAGTTTAAGCTTTTAAAAAATGGATATTTTCTAGATTTATCCATGTTGATACATGTAGCTCCCATTCATTAATTTTAGCTAACGAAGTCCATTATGTGAATATGCTACAAATTATTTGCCTATTCTGCCAACTGACACTTGTTTCTATCTTTTCATTATTCCAAAAAAAGTTGCAATCAATATTATTACACACATATCTATATGCACATGTGGGAGAATTTCTCCAGAGCAGTAGTTGGCAAACTTATCCTATAAAGGACCAGATAGAAAATATTTTAGGCTTTGCAAACCATGCAGTCTCTGCTGCTACCACTAAACTCTGCCAGTATAGTCTGAAGGCAGCCACAGACAACACATAAACAAATGAGCGTGTTCTAGTAAAATTTCATCTGTGAAAATAGGCAAGAGCCAGATTTGGCCCTTGGCCAATGAGTGATAGTTTGCTGACCTCTACTCTAGAGCTTTTTTACTCAAACTGCAGGCAAGTGGACAAGCAGCATCAGCATCAGCTGGGAGTTGGGTAAAAATGAAGACGCTCAGACCCTGCTGAATCAACATCTGCGGTTTAATAAGCACCTCAGGTGATTTCTATGCACAAAAACATTTGAGAAGCACATCTTTGGAGGAGATCTCTAAATTTAGTGTAATTGAATCCTTAACATAATTCTATTGCTAAAAGTTTACCCAAAGTATTACCAACTCATATTTCTATAATCACTAAATGGATGAACTTCCTACCCCATCTTCCCATATCAGATATTTTTTCTAACAAACTGATGGGTGGTAGATGTTATCTCCTTGTAGTTTTCAGATTCATTTCCCTAATTACTAGCGAGGTTGTACATCATCTCAATAAGGGTTTCCCCAGTTAAGGAACTGTGAACTGCCTATTTGTATCCATTCCTCATTTTCTTGTGTGTGTCTTTCTCTCTATATCTATATATCTATATATAGATATATATAGATAGATAGATATGTGTGTGTGTGTGTGTGTGTGTGTAGTTGTTACTCTTTTCTTGATTTGTGGGAGTTTGTTATTTATTCTGTATGCAAATTCTTTGTTACATATATATGCATTGAAATGATGTCATCTCAAGCTACTGTTTGTCTTTTAACTTTGTATACAGTACTCATAGATTTTTTAAATTAATGTATTCAAATGTATTCACCTTTCCCTTTATGTTACTTAAATCTGTATGTTAAGAGATATTTTCCTCCTCAATGTCAGGATATTACCTTTTCCTTTAAAAGTGCTATGTTTAGCGCTGGGCATGGCCAAGATTGCAACACTGCACTCCAGCCTGGGTGACACAGTGAGAATCTGTCTCAAAAAAATAATAATAATAAAAAATAAAAAATAAAAGTACTACGTTTAATAAATCTCCCTTACAGAAGAACTATGAATAATTTACGCAGAGACTCCTCACTCAAGGAGGTAGAGCTTCACTTCCCCCTATCCCTTGAGTGTACACTGTTATTGACTTACTTCCAAAGTATACGGAAAGAGGGAGAATGTAGTTTTGCAGTGGAGAAAACTGACAAACACCATCTCAGCCAGGTAATGAGGGTTAGCATCATCAGTGTTAAGTCATGTGATAAGCATGCACTCTTTATGTGAAGTGATGAGAATGGCCTTTCACCTCTGTGGTCTTCCTTCCCAATATCCCAACTGACAGCCAAAATTGAGAGATATTCTACATGAAACCTGACCATCAAGGTAATCAAGGACAAGGAAAGTCTAAGAAACTGTCAGAGATCATAGAAGGCTAAGAAGACCTAATAACTAAATGTAAAGTGGTGTTCTGGATGTGGTCCAGGAATGAAGAAAGGACATTTGGGGGAAAATGATGAAATCAGAGTATAGTATTGAACTTAATTAAGAACAACATACCTACACTCGTTTCTTACTTGTGACAAATGTATCATGGTGATATAGAGTGATTACAATGGGAGAAACTGGATGAGAGATATAAGGGAATGCTCTGTACCACTGTTATAACTTTTCTATATGTCTAAAGCTATTTTAAAATAAAAAGCTAATTTAAAATAAAAAGTTATACTTTAAATTTTCATCCAGAATTTATAATTTACTTTTTGACCGGTGTGAGGTAAAAACATCACTTTATTTTTCCTTATGGGGTTTTATTTAATAGTTTCTCCCTCTTGTTTTTTTGTTTTTGTGTTTTTTTGTTTTTGAGATGGAGTCTTGCTGTGTCACCAGGCTGGAGTGCAATGGTGCTCCCAGGTACAAGCGATTCTCCTGTCCCAGACTCCAGAGTGGCTGGGACTACAGGTATGTGCCACCAAGCCTGGCTAATTTTTGTATTTTTAGTAGAGACGGGGTTTCACCATGTTGGCCACGATGGTCTCGATCTCTTGACCTCGTGATCTGCCCGCCTCGGCCTCCCAAAGTGCTGGGATTACAGCCATGAGCCACCATGCCCGGCCACACCCGGCCTAGTTTCCCTCTTTCATACTGACTTGCAATGACATGCACAAAAAAAAGCACTCGTATCCACACATCTGTCTCCTATTTATTTATCTATCTATCTATCTACAAACATACACACATAAGTTTTCTGAGTGTTAAAAACAATTACTATACTTTAGCCTATTTGCTTTCCCTGTCTTCATTACTGTAACTTTAAAATAGGTATTTTTGTCTATTAGGGCACATCTCTTCAATCTTTATCTTCTTTTTAAAAAACACCTTGGCTATCTTGGTGTTTCATTCCTCCACATAAATTATAGGATAAGCATATCAGGCAAGAGCTTTCAAAAACTCTGCTGGAAGCTTTATAAAAATTGTATTCAATTTATACATTCGGGAGAAAATCAACATTATTATTATATTGTTTCTTCCCATCCATAAATAAAGTATATGCTCCATTTACTCATTTCTTCTTTTATACTCTTCATAACGTTTTGTGTTTTTCCATAGCCTCTTGCATATCCTTTGTTAGGTTTGTACTTTTTTACTTCATATTTCTTGGTTTTATTTCATTTTTGCTACTGTAAATGTGATTTGTTTTCCATTAAACGATCTAATGGTGTTTAGGGAAGACATTGATTTTTGTTTATTGATCCTATATTAGCAAATTTGCCAGACTCTCTAATTAGTTCTAATGGTTATTTTATAAATACCCTTTGATGTTCTATGTAGGGTGATCAGAGTCTTCACAATAACGATAATCTGTCTTTCCAATTCTTTTATTTCTTTTCTCTTATTGCAGTGGCTAGCATTACAAGAATATTATTGAATAAAAGTCATACATAATAACAAACATGCTTATTATATTTTTTCATGTGTTTCTCATACTTTTTTTTTTTTTTTTTTTTTTTTTTTTGAGAGAGGGTCTGGCTCTGTCACCCAGGCTGGAGTGCAGTGGTGCAATCTTGGCTCACTGCAACCTTCGCCTCCTGGGTTCAACAGTGGAGAAACAGGAACACTTTTACACTGTTGGTGGGACTATAAACTAGTTCAACCGTTGTGGAAGACAGTGTGGCGATTCCTCAAGGATCTCGAACTAGAAATACCATTTGATCCAGCCATCCCATTACTGGGTATATACCCAAAGGATTATAAATCATGCTGCTATCAAGACACATGCACATGTAGGTTTATTGTGGCACTATTCACAATAGTGAAGACCTGGAACCAACCCAAATATCCATCAATGATAGACTGGATTAAGAAAATGTGGCACATATACACCATGGAATACTATGCAGCCATAAAAAAGGATGAGTTCATGTCCTTTGTAGGGACATGGATGAAGCTGGAAACCATCATTCTCAGCAAACTATCGCAAGGACAAAAAACCAAACATCACATGTTCTCACTCATAGGTGGGAATTGAACAATGAGAACACATGGACACAGGAAGGGGAACATCACACACTGGGGCCTGTTGTGGAGTGGGGGGAGGGGGAGGAATAGCATTAGGAGAGATACCTAATGTAAATGATGAGTTAATGGGTGCAGCACACCAACATGGCACATGTATACATATGTAACAAACCTGCACGTTGTGCACATGTACCCTAGAACTTAAAGTATAAAAAAAAAAAGTCCAAGAAAATAAATCATATAGATCTAGTGCTGACATGAAAAAAAAAAGAGATTCTCATGCCTCAGCCACTTAAGTAGCTGGGATTACAGGTACACACTACCACACCTGGCTAATTTTTGTATTTTTAGTAGAGATGTGGTTTCACCATGTTGGCCAGACTGGTCTATAACTCCTGACCTCAAGTGATGCGCCCACCTCAGCCTCCCAAAGTGCTGGGATTACAGGTGTGAGCCATCATGCCTGGGCTTGTTTCATGATTTTTCATTGTAATTCATTTTGAGTTAAAAGAATTTTTTCTGGTTTTCTTTGTTTTTTCCCTTTTCCTTTTCTTCTCACTCATATTGTCTAATTTGTTGCTGCTGTTGTTGTTAATTCCATCGAGCCTCCTGGGACTTCAATTATAAGCCAAATCCTATAATAATGACTTGGAGTCTTCCTACAAGGGTAATACTGAGGGTAGAGTACAACAGTCTTCAGCTAGTTGAGCGGCTTAAGTCAGTTCATGGTCTCAAAGCTGCAACTTTATCCTCTCTCTCCCACTTCCTCAGGCTCACAGGTTCCTATTAGGAATCCAGATAGGGGTTAGCCACATTATCTTTTCAGACTCTTTTCTTCACTATCCCCACCCCAAGACTTGAAGCAGTGCATCTAGCTCTGATCCTCTGACAATGTGGAGCACATACCGTTCTGCAGATACCCTCCAGAGCTAAATCCCTGCCCTGACTTTTTGATTCTAGACTTGGAACCCAGCGTAACAATGAATGTAACTCTGCACATCACTTTTTATTTCTGTACCATTTCTTGTTCACAGATTATTTATCTTGTTTTGGGGCCCAGCATGTCTTTTTATAATTTTTGTCATTGCTACATATTTGGAGCAGAGGAGGAAACTAAAGCATGAACTTATTGTACCATCCTGACCAGAGCCCAATTATTTGCCTTTCTTTCTATATTGGAGAAAAATTTATTTTGTTTCCAAAACTAACCCTTTAACTGATACCTTCAATATTATCTCCAACTTCCTTCTTCAATTATTCCCTGTCTCTTCAACATCTTCTGCCTTTGCTGTTATATTCCCTTTTGTACAGAAATCTATATATGGTTACCTCTATCTTTGGGTATGTGCACACATACCAAACCAATGTATGCACACACTCTCAGTCTCTTACCTAGTAATTGATGGAGCAATGTCCCCCACTTTACCATACCATTTGTTTTCACTCCATTTTCTTAGTTCCTTTGGATACCAACAATTTGCATAACTTAATTCCAACCCTAACCTCCACTGTTTTGCAGATCATTCATGATTACATTCCCATAATCCAAGTTCTAATCCTTTTACAAAACTGACCTCTTGAAGGTCACCAATGGTTACCCCATGACTAGATTTTCTCCACTCTTTGATCATTTTACCTTGATCATTCCACAGAATGTGGCACCTTGACCATCCCACAACCCCCCATGACACCTAGAGTACTGTGCCATCCTCATCATTTTCCTACCTTTCTGCTCCCTTTCTTTCTGTTGGCTTCTCTTCCTTCACTGGTCCCTATGCTAGTTTCTCAAGCATCAGTCTTTTCACCCCTGGCTACATAAGGTTTGGATCTCAGACTGACAGCAACAGTATCACCAGGAGTTTGTCAGAAATGCAGCATCTCAGGCTCCACCCAAAACCTACTGGATTGGGATCTGCATTTTAACAGAATACTCAGATGATTTCTATGCAGAGTAAAATGTGGGAAATGCTGCTCTAGCCATCTGCTCCTCTCTCCATCTCCCCGTACCCTCCATCATTAATGTCCATCTCCTGTGCAGTGACTTCTAACCCTTTATCTCCAGCACAAACTTTCTTCTGAATTTTACCCTCACAATGGCAACTGGCTTCTTGGCATTCCCATTATTGTGCATCATAACAACAAACTCAACATTTCTACAATCCCCATGCCAAACAATTTCCCTTTCTGACAGGCCAATTCTCTAAAGTTGCTTATATCATGCTTATAATTACCTACGTTCAAACTCTTGGAGTCATCTTCATTTCTTGCCAGTGCCTTTCTAATTCCCCATATCAAACACATGATTTCAATGATTTGTTTTGGAATAGCTCATGTACACATTCTTTAATTTAGATCCCCACTTTAGCAAAGCATGGCAGAAAAGTTGAGAGATAGTAACTTTAAGTAAATTACTTAACTTCCCTAAGCCTCAGTTTCCCCTTCTGTAAAACGAGGATAACATTGTCTATCTCCCAGATGCTGTTGTGATTTTTTTTTTATTTTAAAGGCACCCAGTTCAGTATCTGGCACATGGCGCACACCAGATGATGAACAAATCTTGGCTTATGCTTCCTCATCACTCAACCCTATTTTAGGGCCACTGTTTGGGGGCTTCTTAACATGTTTCCCAGCTTCCAGTCCTTAAGTTAATCCATTTTATGTATCATTGCCAATCATATCAATAAAAATTCCATTCACCAATCACTCAGAAGCCACCAGTGACTTGAAAGTGCCACTGTGTGATGCCCAAACAGCTTAGGCTGCCATCCTGATATTGACATACTCTATCTCCAGCCAACCACTTGGTCTCATCATCTACTCCTTCCCTACTCACACTCTCTTGTTCAGATAAACTCTGACCGCACCGTATGCCTCTCAGCTTCTGTCCTCACTTCCACAGTATTCCACTGTCCTGAATGCTTATCTTCTAATTTATTTTTCTCATCCAATTGCCGTTCAATCCCTTCACCCCCAGCTCAGACTCCACTCTCTGTATAAGCCACTTGGCAGTTAATTGTTAATTTCTATTAGATAATTCTTCTCCTCTTACCTGGAACTGTTTCAGACACATACACTACAATGAAATGGTTCATGTATTTATTTTTCATTTCTTAATAAGACTATTTGAAAAAAAAAACAACAACCAATATCTATAAGCACTTTCACTTGCCCAGGCAATGAGCAAAGTGCTGTGCATGGATTTTCTAATCTGACCTTCTTAGCATCCCTAAGAGGGGAGAACTGGTATGGCCCCTGGTTTGTGGATGCAGAAACGAAGGGGCAGAGATGCTCAGTAATTCATGCCAAGTTGCCGTGTTAATGGGATGCAGAGCCAGGACTTGAATCCAGGTTTTGCCATTTAAGCTCCTATGTTCTTAACCACCTCTATATGTAGATGCCAAGGGCAGGAAACAAATTCAACAGCTCTCTCTATTTCCCATGTGATAGATAAGGATTTTAGAGAATTGAAGACTTGTTTTTTCAGAACCATGTAATCTGACTTGTGTGTGTGTGGTCTGTATAACAATATGCCACATTATCTTCAGGCTGCACTACAGTATCTTGGCATTTGCAAAGCATTTCTCCTTCTAAGGACTTTAAAAATGATTATGTTAGTTTCAAAATAACTCTGAGGTAAGGAAAGAAAAAAAATATCTTAACATCAATGCCTCCTACCCTGACTTGGCCATATGGCTCCTGGAACCAACATCTTCAAGTCCCAACTGCTACCCCAGGGTGCTCAACTTTCCATGGAGTCATAGCCACACCATTTAGGATATGATGAGCAAAAGACAAAAGTCAGAATCTGGCAGGAAATGCAATCGGTAAAGTCCACATTCCAGGGTGGTATCAATTTTAAGCAGATTATCTAAGAGCAAGATGTGGCTAATAGGATCAGATAGCTGGCTCATTCTAAATTTATGGCCCTAAAAAATCAAATAATATAAACCTCTGAGTTGGGATTTTTTGGCTCTGAATTCCATGATTTGTGATGATGAAGAAGTTACTGAAGGTGACGAAGGGGAAAAGAAGTCGGAGGAAAGGTGTCCCATTGTACGTCAGTATAGAGGAATAGTTCTTCACCTTTCTTTGGGTCCTTTTTAATTTGATGGAAGCATACTCATACACACAGACACACACACACAAAATACTCAGTTTGGGCAGTGCAGGTGTCATCACCTCCCCCAAAGGCCTAGATAAAGAGTGGAAGATATATACTACACAGATCCCAAGCATCAGCATTTTTCAGTGCCAGGCACTATAGCAGATACCAGCAAATGCATATCAAATCCCTGCTTGCACTGTCTTCCAAATCTCCAAATAACCGACACACATTGAGGGCCTCCTATGGCCCTCATGTTCAGAGCTGGCCACTATGTTCAGAGCTGGATAAACGGAGAGGCAATATCAAGATGAGTAAGAAGAGTAAAAAACAATCACTGCAAAGAAGAGCTAAAAACCCAGTGCCAAGAATGGGAGTCTATACCTTTGTAAGCTTACCTAAAAATAATTTTGCAAATACCTAAATATCAATCTTCCAGGAGCTGAGAAAGTAAAAAGGAAAAGAGAGCATGGGAAGTTTACAGTCATGGGGTCCTAAAACAAATTATATTATGGTATTTCACTGGTGAATGGCAAGAGAGAGGCATACACCCACAGCTGAGGGATTGTAGTGAGGGAGTGGTCATAAGATCACATGCGGGTGGGAAAGAGGTGGTGAGAAAAATGGTCACCAGGCAGAAACGCATGGGCTGGGGAGGGGGAGACATTCCATGTGGCGGGAGCAACAGACAAAGCATAGCAAATAGGGAACTGTTAGGGATTGAATTGTGCCCCTCAAAAACCATCACCACAGTACCGCATATTGTCACCTTATTTGAAAACGGGATCTTTGCAGATGTTCAAGTTAAGATGAAGTCACTAGGATGGGCCCTAATCCAATATTATTATGTCCTTATACAAAGGAAAAATGTGGACACACAGATAGATACACACACACAGAACACCACGTGAACATGAAGGCAGAGATCTGCATAATGTGTCTACAAGCCAACGAATGTCCAAAATTGCCAGCAAACTACCAAAGCTAGAAGAGGGGCCTGGAACAGATCCTTCCCTAGTGCCTTCAGGGGGCTCACAACCCTCCAGACACCTTGATCTTGGATTTTGGGCCTCCAGAACCGAGAAAATAAATTTCTGTTGTTCTAGGCCATCCAGTTTGTGGCACTTTGTTACAGCAGCCCTAGCAAACTAAAACAGGAATTGTTTCTTCCCTGAGAAGGAAAGTATATAATTTGGCAGGAACATAAGGCAGGAATATGGGAAAAATGGGAACCAGCTCAGTAAGGGAGATTAGGAACACGATGTTGCAGGACTATCTGTGAGTAACTCCATAAAAATGGGACATCACCAATCAAGCGACAGTGCTAGAACTGCAGCTGTGGAATTTAGACGTGGGCACTGGTATGGATCAATAGATAGAGATGAAGACTGACAGATGGATAGATAGATAAATGAAGATGATAGATGATGGGTCAATAGATATAGACATGGATAGATACTTAGATAAGAGATTTAGATTAAGTGATGTACCTTCAACTAATGATAATGGCTTTTCACATTAATGTTAAAAATCAATTTCCAAATGTTGAATTCTGTTTCCCACTTTCAAAACAATGTCACATAGGTTTAGGAGAACAAAAGTCCTGGAAATTCATAGGAATTACACACCTGGGAAAGCAGAGTGTGCCATGGAGCCCAGAGAGCACCTGCTCAGGTAGACACTCCCAGCCTGCACTCACCAAATCTGTGCCTTAGCCCTCACAAAATCTGTGCCTTAGCCCTCACAGATCTCACCCCTAGTAGAAACTGCACAACCTAGGCTGAAACAGCCAGACTGTGACAGAGAGAACCTCAAGGAATAAAAGCAGTACAGGGAGAGTACTAGGGCATTCCTAAGAGGTAACAACAGTAGGAGACTTAGCTTTCTTGGAGGAGGCAGCTGTTGCCATGAGGCCTGAAGGAGACATAAGATTTCCTCCTAAGAAGATAGGAAGAAAAGTTATTCCTGGAAGAAAACACCATACTGACGGCCATCGTGGGGAAGTACGAGACACACTTGGGGAAGTGCAAGGAGCTCCTACTAATAAATGGAGATGATTAGCTTGGGGGCAGATCATGAAGGAACTTGAGAGTTTGGGGCAATGGGTGAGTCTTGAAGGATTTGAAAGAGGGGATGACCAGAGAAAATATTAAAAGGAATGAAAGATGAGACAGAGAAAGGTCAGCGGTGGCTGGACTAGCTAGGGCAGGGGCCAGCAAGCTTTTTCTGTCAACAGACAGATAGTAAATATTACAGGCTTTTCAGGCCATACAGTCTCTGTTGCAGCAACTCAACTCTGCCATCGCAGCATGAAGGCAGCCGTAGACAATGTGCAATGAATGAACATGGCTGAGTCCCAATAAATTTATTTAGAGACATTGAAATTTGAATTTCATATCATTTTCACGTGTTACAAAAGATGATTCTTCTTTGAATTTTTCCAACCATTTAAAAACATAAAAACCAGCTGGGTGCGATGGCTCATGCCTGTAATCCCAGCACTTTGGGAGGCTGAGGCAGGTGGATCACCTGAGGTCAGGAGTTCAAGACCAGCCTGGCCAGCATGACGAAACCCCATCTCTACTAAAAATATAAAAATTAGCCAGGCGTGGTGGCACACACCTGTAATCCCAGCTACTTGAGAGGTTGAGGCAGAAGAATCACTTGAACCTGGGAGGTGGAGGTTGCAGTGAGGCGAGATCATGCCACTGCACTCCAGCCTGGGTGACAGAGAGGGAACTCGTCTCTAAAAATAAAATAAAAACCATTCTTAGCTTAAGAGTTGTACAGAAACAGGCTGGATTGGGCCTGTAGGCTACAGTTTGTTGCCCCCTGCGTTAAAGGGTGACAGTACCATCCTGGACATGTGGTACATTAGGGCTGGGATCACTGAAGGAGAACCAAGAGGATGGACGCCAGAGGGATGCAAAGGTAGAGCTTATGCAAATCAGAAACTTGGCATCAGATTAAACATAGGGGGTGGGAGAGGAGGCAGGGTCTGGGCTGCTCCAGGGTTCTCCAGTGTGACGATGACAAGACCATTAGCAACATAGGGGGGCAATGGAAAAGAAGTCGGTGATGTGTTCAGCACAAACTCAGGACAGCATGCCTGCAATGCTTAAAGAAGTGTGGCAATGCTTGAACTATGAATTAGAAACCTCATGCCCTTGACTTTATTTCATCAGACCTGAGGCAAGCCACTTGCTGTTAAATAAGCCTCTTCCAGCCAGGCATGGCAGCACACAGAGGAGCTCTGAGCTCCAAGAATTGCAGTATACTCTACTCAGGTTAGAGCCACTTTAGACTTGCTAAGATCGGTGGAAGAACTGAGGTTAATGTTAGGTCAATTTATTTTATAAACATTTAGTGTGTAGATGAATTCTTTTGGGACTTCACTGTGTCTATTATCCCCCAAATGCACTCACTGCCTTAAGAGGCAGGAGATACAACAACACATTCAATGCCTAGCAGCCCTGTTTCCTCTTCCTAAATGAGGAGGAAAGAGTAAGATGTAACTGCTGTGATTAACATGGCAGTGTAGTCAAGGGGAATGCAAGCAAATTTTAAGTTTCACTTCCAGTTCTGCCATTAGGCAGATGTGGATCAGGCACCAGTAACCTCCTGAGCTCAGTCTTCCCACCTGCATAATGGGGATAACTATACTTCCCAGGGAGACCCAAGGGATTATAGATATGTAGGTGAAGTATACAGTGCAGTGTCTGGCAACAGTTGGCATGAATTACATTCTAATTCCAAATGTGAGCTGTAAACAATGTTCAACAAGACAGCCATTGAGTGTCCTAAGAAGAGAGATAAGGCAGTGAAGCATCAATGAGACATTTGCTATGCATTCTCTGTGGTAGAGTCTCCTCCTTCTATATATCCTTCAAAATTCTCAGGCAACGAGGATGTGAATACAACTGCATTCTTACCACCCTGCATGACCCTTCTCCCGCTTGTTATTCCACTAAATTGATAGGGCCTGGAGGGAAATCTCACCTGCAAATATATCACAGACACACAGATTTTGAGCAGTAAATACTTTTTTTATATGAGTTCTCTTTGGCAGATCATATACTCTTATTCTAAAAATCTCAAGTATCAAGTGTCAAATGTGATCAAGTGTTATCATTATACTATACTTTTGATGGATATGTGTTCTTTGATTCCTAGGGAAAAAATATGAAATTGAGGTATGTTTCTTACATAAGAAACCTGGGGTCATAGTTTCTCCAGAGATGTGCCATAGGCACTTAGATAACACTTGTGCCCCTTTTGGACACTTGTAGAGACCCCAAAGCTCACACCATCCCACACGATTTGTGCAAATAGCTGTAGAATGAGAACCAGATGATGGCCTAGCCCTGTGGGACAGGGGAGGGTCACTATCTTTCCAAGTTTCAGTTTTCCAATCTGTAAAAGGGAGATAAAACTTTTGCACCTTCTCCCTCCCAAAAACATCATGAGCTCTAAAGAAGGTAATGTAGGAGTTATCTTTGAATGTTAGTGCAATGACATTTTGGACCAGATAATTCTTTGTTGTGGGGGGGCTGTCCTGAGCATTGTGGGATATTTAGCAGTATCCCTGGTCTCTCCTCACTGGATGTGAATAGCATCCTCCACCCCATTGTGATCATCGAAAGTGTCTCTAGACATTGTCAAAAATCCCCTGGGGACAGAATCACCCTGGTTGAGAACTACTGCTACAAGTAGGAGATTTTCATTGCAGCTTATGATTCAGGAACTGGGAGAATCAGGACCCCTAATGCTAGCTGAGTTCCATCTTTAACCATAACATATACTGATGCTGCTCCTAAAAGCCCATAGACCATTAACAAGAGCTGAGAATGTCACAGCTGCCTGCTATAGTTGTGTGCATCATGGCCACACGGCCAAGGTCATGGTGGCTGTATGTGTTATGGGGCAGTGGCCATGCCAGCTTCAGATGTCTATACAGTGGCTGTGTAGAGCTCTGGAAGTCCTGGGAGCTCTCGTGCAAACAAGTCACATTGGACTTTAAGGAGTGATGCTTTTATAACTATATGAATCCATATTCTGATGCATTTTTAATCCATGTAAACTCACAGCCAACCACCCCTTATTATACCACATTAGGGAGTTTAATCACTTATTTAATCAGAATCTTTCCTGGATGGCCAGAAACAGCAAATAGAGAAACTTCAATAGCCATTATGCCAACCAAGAGCAATACAGACTCCATTGAAACAATTGCCTGCACTGCAATCATGCTAATTAAAGGCCCCCAGAAGAGTCAAGATAAAAATGTCAAGTGAGATTTGTTCTGGACTGCAATGATTTACTGCCTCACATGATGAAGTTCCAATAACCCTGGAAAGAAATGCCTTGCTGGTAGGGAGTGTGGGGGGAGGAGGATTGCTGGCTGCAAAAGTCAACCAGGAAGGACCCAGAGGTGATGTAATGCAATGGAGGAAGGCAATTCCATCAATCCTCAAAAATGGGGCTTCCCAAAGGATCCCCATTTCCAAGCAGTGCCTCAGTCTGCCCAGGGTATGAAAGGCTCCTGTGGGTGCTTCTCAAAGCTTCTCTCCCCCACCCTTAACCCACCTACCTTATGAAGTGGGTTTGGACATGAAGCCACTGACTTGCATCACAGGATATTTTAACAAACACCCCTAAGAGGTGCACTGTTAGATCTATTGTCAGGAAGCTGGAAAGTATAATCATGCATCCCCACACTCTTCCTCTGAACAATGGAAAAGATATTCTTCCTCTGAATGACAGTCTGTAACCTTTGATGCTTACCTTTGTTCCTTGGCCACTAGGATGCCCAGAGCCAGATCTCTAAGGTCTCTCAAGCAGCAGGTACTTAGTAGACTAAACTTGCCGCTAATTTTATTTTATTTTCTTACATGTATCCCCCACTATTACCAGATATTGTCATTCCCATTATTCATCTTTGTTGCATTACATTTGCATTTTTGCAAAGCACCTCAAACATTTTTTGCAATGAAATGGGATGTCACTGAATAAATAACATGTAGATGTCTTTTCTTTCTTCATGCAAATTTTATTTCCCATGCATCAAGCCATGTAGATACTTCCCTGGGAGGAATATGGCAGGCCCCATCACAAAAAGCTGCTGTGGATAGGGGCATGATAAGGAGCTGAGGACATGGCTAAATTGGAAGAGTTTATCTCTAAGACTACATCTTTCAGACTTGGGATAGGCTCAAGGAATTCTGAATTCAGATGAGGAAGATGGCACTGGGACAGACAATAGAGGCTTACTAAAGAATACAAATGATTCTTATCAAAGAGGGAGGAAGGAAGTTTTTCTATTACATTGCAATATGATTCCATAGAACCAGAGAAATTTCCACCATCCTCTATAAGGACCTACCCCAAAATACTAATTGAAATGCTGATTTAATCAGCTCCTGACCCACAGACTTAGGGATCTGAGAGTACAGAGCTTGGACTTCTTAGTGCTATGATAGTGATACTTATCAGACTTCTTAATGCTATGGTGGTGATATTCAAATATCAGACTTCTTAGTGCTATGATGGTGATATTCAAGAAATGTGTAGGGGTGTATATACACTTTCTGTTGCCCCCAGTGCGGTAATCCAGGAGTGGAAGTCTGAGGATTTAGACACAGATAGGGACTAATAGTGGACAGGTAGCTGTATATTCACACTCTTTGTTAAAATGTTGACATATGTCCATACTAGTTAGTAAATAGCCCCTGCCTTGAGTACTCAGACCCTCAACACTGTCACGCTGGCCCCAGCCCCCTCCTCTGAGAATTCTCACAATCGAACAAGGAGATCATGCAAGGTCAGGTGCCAGCATCTCTTCCAATAGGGCAGTGTATACCAGGCAGGGTTTTTTTCTCTTAGAATCATTTATGGAAGTATAATTCACACAACATAAAATTCACCCTTTAAAACTATACCACACACACACACATACACACAAATAAACCATATCCACTAGCAGTTATTCATCACCCTGTGTGCCTTTGACCCCTGGAAACAACCACTAATCTACTTGCTGGTATTATGGATTTGCTTATTCTGGACAAATCATAGAAATTGAATCATTAAATATGTGGTTATTTTGAATCTAGCTTCTTTCACTTGACATACTGTTTGCAAGGTTTATCCATGTTGTAGCAAGTACCAATACTCTATTCCTTTTTATGGTTCAATAATATTCCATGGATATGTTATATTTTTAGTCCATTTTTAAGTTGGCGAACATTTACACTGTTTCTGCTTTTTAGCTATTATGAATAATCTTGCTATGAATATTCATGCACAAGTTTTTGCGTGAACATGTTTTCAATTCTCTATTATGCACCTAGAAGTGGAATTGGTAGGTCATATGGTAATTCAATGTTTAACTTTTTGAATATATGCCAAACTATTTCCCAAAGTAGCTGCGTCATTTTATATTACCAACATTAAGGTGTAAAGGTTCTACTTTCTCCACATCCTCACCAATACTTTTTACTGTCCAACATTTTTTATTGTAACAATTCCAGTGGGTATAAAATGATATTACAATGTGGATTTGCATTTTCCTAATGACTAATTATAATGAGCAACTTTTCCTGTGCTTATTGGGTATTTGTATATCTTCTTTGAGAAATGTCTATTCAAACCATTTGCCCATGTTTTATCGGGTTGTCTTTTTATTGAGTTGTAAGTGTTCTTTATATGTTCTGGATACTACTCCCTTATCAGATATGATTTACAAATATTTTCTACCATTCAGTGGGTTGCCTCTTCACTTTCTTGATGGTGTCCACTGAAGCAAAACAATTTTCGATTTTGATGAAGTCTGATGTATGTATTTTTTCTTTTATTGCTTGTGTTTTTGGTGTCATATCTAAGAAATCATTGTCTAATCCAAGTCTACAGAAACTTGCACCTAAGTTTTCTTCTAAGAGTTTTATTGTTTCAATGCTTACATTTAGGTCTTAGATCCACTTTGAGTTAATTTTTGTATATGGTATGTGGTAGGGGTTCCAACTTCACAAGGAGCATGTGAATAGCTCGTTGTCCCAGGACTATTTGTTTAAAAGACTTATATCCTTTTTGAATTGTTTTGGCAACGTTGTTGAAAAATCAGTTGACTGCAAAAGTACAAGTCTATTTCTGGACTCTCAATTCTACTCCATTGATCTATGTCTATCCTCATGGCAGTACCATATTGTCTCTATTACTGAAGCTTTGTAATAAGTTTTGGGATTGAGGAGTTAGAACCTCCAACTTTGTTCTTCTTTTTCAGGTTTGTTAGGCTATTTTGAATCTTCTGGATTTTCATACAGGTTTTAGGATCAGCATGTCAATTTCCGCAAAAAAAAGGCCTGAATTTTGATAGACTGTGGTTAAATCTGCAGATCAATTTAAGGAGTCCTGGTATATTAATAATATTAATTCTTCCAATCAATATACATACATACATGCCAGTTGTTGAATGAAAATGATATTTGATTTAAAAATAAAGTAAAACTGAGTATAGATATCTATGCATTGATATAATAAAGTCCACGGGAGATTGCGAACTCTTCATCATTGGAATTATTCCCAGAGAAGGATGATAATGTTGGCCAGGTGTATTGTAAAGGGATTTTCTCTCTCTGAAGGATAGCGTGGTTTTTTTTTTTTTTTTTTTCAAACTGAAAATCTAACAGTTGGACTATTTCGAGTTTTCTCAACTCCTCAAGCTATAAAGCATTCAGGCTCACACAGGAGAACTGCACCATCATAAAATCTCAAAGGAAAGACATAAGTTCAGCCAAGGATGGATAATGGAAGGCCTTGTTCAAAAAATTTCCACCAGCAAAGTGACCCTGCCCTCAAGGAAATGGTGAATCTGTGATAGTGTTTATGTGCCCCAGCCCTCATCCCTGATGATTAAGATTGCTAGGAACTACAAAGAGGGTAGGGAAGCCCTTCCCCAATTAATATCTCTATCTAACACCAAACTAGAAGCTGACATTCAGAGAATCTGAGATCTCTGCTTTAATTCTTAGGATAGATTTTTGATCCTGGAATGGCAAACAAAGCGACAAACAAAGGTACACAATTTCACTGTAACTCTCACCATGAAATAAAAAGAGACAGTTTTTTAAAAACTAAGACTCAACAGAAAACCTGAGAAGCTATCCTAAAAAACAAACAAACAAACAAAAAAAAAACCTTGCTAGAAGCCCAGAGAAAACAAGATTCTTATGAATCAAAATATCCATCCTTTAAACCAACAGAAAATTAAAACAAGCATGACTAACCAGGTGAATCTCAGCCTATCACAACTAGGGCCTATTAAAAGGAAAAAAACAAAAAGCAGACTCCCCAAGCCAGAGAAAGAGGAAGGAAGCCTGGGGGAGTGGGGACCTTGGCCAGCAAGCTCAAATCAGATATTCAATGAGTCCCAGACCTCAAGTAGCACTTTTCAAAAATCCTCCAAGGTCAGAGAGAAGAAGACTTTAAATCTATCAAAGGCAGTGTGCCAGCACATGAATCTTTGGTTCCACCCAATAATCACAGAGCAAAGGTCATGCTTAGGGTTGAGAAGAAGCAAGGAAGGTTTTAAAAAAAAATCATTAAGTTATTTGACTAATTCTTTACAAGGCAATCAAATGCTAGCCACTCACTTGTCTTTTGAAGCACACAGGTGTGGCACACACACAGAATGGTCTAGATCTAACTGACAATTAGATAGGAGATAAATTGGGAGGTGTAGAAGCAGCCAACTACGAGCTTTGAACAATACTATGAGCCTGTAGACCTGTTGACCAAAATGTTAAGGTCCTTTCCAGCAGAGCCAAGGTCTCACAGGTAAACTGTATGCCAGTGTGCGTCAGAGCTCCCTAGAGAAAATTCTTGACTGGCATGATCTGAGAGCTAACTTTGCACCAGGCACTGTTTTGAGTCCTTGGCAGGTTTTATTTCCTTTAAACCTTAGAATCCCATGAAGTAGGTAACATATTGGTCTAATTTTACTGGTGAAAGAACTATGGCATAGAGGTTAAGTAACTTGCCAATGTTACATGGTTACCAGGATGCAGAGCTGAGATTTGAGCCCAGGAAGGATGCCTCTAACAATCACACAGCTAACTACTACAATGCACTGCTCCACTGAGAAGAAAAAGGACTGTGGAACAAAGTTTCAACCAGGGAATCACTCATTGCTAAGCCAATATAACATATGGAGGAACAAACACTTTCTCCATAAGGAAAAGTCAAACCTCATGAAAATCTTCAAAAGAGTAAATAGGCACAAGGGTGTAAGGAACCAACTGTTATGATATATTTGGATTTTTTTTTTTTTTTTTTTTTGCACTAAGATTCCACTCAATGGCTATTTTTAAGATGGAAGTCTCCATGGTAATTGAGATGTATCCTCATGGATGGAGAACTGGTCAAAGAGTCTCTTGAAAACCCTTTCCCAATCAAGAGCAGAATCTCCTGCTTCAGGGCCACACACCCATAAGAAAGAAAAGACAGGACAATGAGCCTCTCTCAGTCTAACTGGCTAGCTTGGAGTACCTTTGTTTGCTGTGCCTCTGACTTGATTCTAGGCTTTCCCTTATCTCTCTTGTCTTTCAGCATCTGTGCCCTCCTCCACCTGGTGGAGCTTTAGAGCTTTACACTTTGTCCAGTATCACTCCTTCACTATTCACCTGATCTCTCCATCCTTAATGCCGCTCCTGGCATCCCTGATCTCCAAGAGGGACTACGCCAGAGGCCCCCTGAGATGATCCTAAGCTATTCCAGGTAATATAAAACTAAAACAAAAGTTATAAACTATAGGAAGAGCCCAAGAGACTTTTGCATGTGCTGTAAACAAGAGGAGAGAGATGATCAGAAAAATGGGCAGATAAACTCTCATGTGGGCAAGAAAAGGGGAATGTTTTTCATCAATGGAAAATCCAAACCATTCAGTCTAGAAAACAGACTTGAGAGAGATTGAAAAGTATTCCTTGAGGATGTGGTCTCAATATGTGCTACTTGGGCCAAAAATACCAACATGTTGCCAAGCATTATCAAAACAGCTGTTGGAAAAAAGAACACATTGCCCTGCCCTTGTGCAAATTAAGGCATATTTACACTAAGAAGAATGTGTACACTACTGCCTTCCACAGGGCAAGAAACAAATAAGACAGTGAGGGAAGTTTGAGGGAAGAGAAGAAACATTTATAAGGATTTAGCAGGTGTGGGAAAGTGTGAGAGGCCAAATTTAAAAGCTCTGTGAGACTCACCCTTGAAAAACAGGGGTAAAAGTGAACAGGATCAGAATTGTAGGACTAGGGGAAGGATTGGCTTAAGTGAATGATGGTCTCACTATCATTCAACTCCTCTTGATCTGTGGCAGCAGAATGAATGGATGGAATTTATCACAGCGCTGGAGTATTCCATGTGTGAAATCATTTCATCCTCCCAATGCCTAGCAAAGTGGTATTTATTATTCTCATCTTACAGATGAGAAAAATGAGGCCTAGAGAACTTAAGTAATTTGTGCAAAAGTATGATAGTAGAGCTGGGATTTAACCCTACATTCGTGTTACTCCAAAGGTTTTCACCTGCATTTGTTTTCTCTCTATTGATTTGGGTCTCTTTGCTCACTGGGATCCATCCGCATTAGGCACTCACACTGTTCTTCCCTGACTGATGCTTTCTGGACACACCCTGGTTCTGCCAGAGAAACCTAAGTATAGGCTGCTATGCTTCCCTGAGCAGGAACCAGATGCTTCAAGAGCTTGACCCCCAGTTCATTCAGGACTTCTGATGGCCCCAGAGAAGCCCATGGAGTAACAATATCACCACCAAGGAAGCCTGTGTCAAGACCAGAGTCTTGTGGGGACAGGCTTTCCTAGGCAATTGTTCCATACAGCTGTCAGTGACTTTGTCAATGAGTCCAGCAAATGGCCTGCCCTTAAAGCCTAAAGTCTGTCTGCCCTAAATCACACTGGTCTGCATGGATTCCTTTACAAATCCCCCTGATCTTACCCTCTGCATGGCTGTCCCACCGCACTCTGTGTGATAACTGCCTTGACTTGTCTCCCCTTTAGACTCCATGCATGGAACAGACCACCTCAAATCTCTCCAAAGGAGAGATTTCAATAAATCCTGGAATACCTGACATCTGTATATCCCACTGCCTAAGGGCCAGAGCACAGAAAAAGGTGCTAGGAGGCAGTCTCCCTCTCTTACCAAAATAAGCCTGAGACCCTCCCATCTACCCCAACAACTACACAGTGTACACTTCAATTTCCATAACATTCCATTCCCCTTCAACAAAGTTTTTACCCTTGAACATTATTAGCAACCTATCAGAGATAGGGCAATACATTTGAGGAAATCTATCTTCACATCGATATGGTAAATCCAAGGATAACCAGAGCCTAACAGGTTTCTGTAGGAAGGATCTCTCATCCCCTCATATGCCGATGTGCACTGGGGCTCACTAGGAGGCAGATGGTATTTACAGCCCTTCTCAAACTTATTTACAGTGGAACACTTTTTCAAGAGCTTCTCACAGGACCATATCAGAACACTTGTAATTTGCAGCATCTGTAGCTGTCAAAATAGCCTCTGACTTTAAGGAGAAAGTAAAAATGTTCATTACCAAATCCAGCAAGCACCAGGGTGGATGATTAAACTAGAATATTTCAGTCATCCCCAAAAAAATTTTTCCCACAACCTCTCATAATTATTCTAGGCTTTTCTCTGCTTCTCTTCCACCCCCACCATAAGAGTGTTCCTCGGGAAAGGGATTTAAATTACACAGGGATGAAACTTCTGCAGCTATTAATATCTTACACGTCTCAGGTGTCTTTCCAGGCAAAGTGCTTTTCAGATTAGCAGTGGAGGCAGCTTTTCTCCTGAAGCACCTGATGCAATGCTATGCACTACCAGGAGCCTGGGGAAAGAGGATTGATAGAGATCACCATGCACAACTGCAGGTCACATGAAGAGGGATTGCTGGTGGCTGGTGGCAGCCTCAGCAGAGAGGCAGCTCTATCTGGGGGCAGCAGCCCTCCACAGGCACATGACACATGTGGCTTCAGGTGGAAATAAGAGATGAACCAAAAAGCCCTGCCCCATGGGATGGCATGATTCTTGGATTTGAAGAAGCAGTGAGCATCTCCTTGATGTAAACAAAAAAAAAAAAGGGCTAGTACATCCGTAACTTGAACACTGAGGTTTGTGGGAAAGCGCACAGGAGCACAACACATGCACACAGGGAGAGAAGCACGCAGAGGCACACAGCTGGGCTTCCAAATGCACATATGACATACAGACTCACACATGCACAGCCCATGACAGCTAGTTTCCAAACTGTGGATTTCAGAACACAGCACCATCAGACAGCCAGTAAGACAACCCCACGGGTAATTTTAACATTGCCTTCCTCATGCGTGAAAAAGCAACTGAGACCCAACTCAGGAGAGTCTGCTCAGCTGGGAGAGGCACAGGGAGCACTTGTGCCCACCTGTGTCAACTGACACCACATGAGGACAACTGGAGGCCATGGCAAGATTTAGTACAAAAATGAAAAAACCTAGGGTGAGGACAGACATGACCCCAGGCCTCCAAAATGTGGACAAGCCTGAACCAAGGGCCTGATGTGCTGGGATGTGCTCTAGGTATGATACAATGATAGCTTGAGTTATATTCATAATAACTATCCTATATGGGCATTCTATTATCCTTATTTACAGACAAGGAAGCAAGGCTTAAAAAACTGAAGTGACTAGTCCAAGACACATAACTAGTAGTCGGCAGGGTGGAACCAAAACCCAGTTGTGCCCAACATCAAATCCTGCTCACAATACCATACTGTTTGCTAAGTGATTTCAGGCAGAACAATCAGGACCAGGGAATGGGTCCCCAAGAAGATGATTCTTGGGCCAGGATAGGACAGCCTTTTTCCCAATTAGAACTGCCTGAAAGACTGGACACTCTGGAAAGAGTGACTTTTGGTCACTAGAAAAACGATCTGAAATTGGATGGCCACCTATAAGGGATGGACAGGAGACTCACAACCAGAAGGATCTGTTCTATCTTTTTCAGTTCTAAGATTTTCTAACTTAGACTTGTCGAGAAACAAGAGAAGGCTTGCGCCTGGGAAGCCTATTTTATCTTTTGTCTTATGCCTGTTTCCAGGCATGTGAAATTCTACCACCAGAGATGTGCTCATTGAAATCAAGGCAATCATTGGGCAGAGGAATCTGAAGACCTGAGTTCTAATTCTTCCTGTCTTCTGCACACAAACCAGCTGTGTTTCTTGGGCAATCCACTTGATCTCTCTATGCCTCGGTAATCTCGTCTGTAAAATGGGTGGATGAATAGGACCCCTAAAGTGCCTTATACCCTATGATGCTGCATTTCTAGGAGACCTTTGTTACCAAGAAAATGCTCCTTTATGACTGTAGCTTCCTAGAATCATAGGCACAGAAGATTTGCCAAGGAATTATATACTGGGATGACTTGGCCACATATCTCTAGAGATACAGAGATCTAAGGGAACCAAACTATTCCCGTACACTAGAGAGAGGTCCTATTCAGAAGAGAAGTGTCCCCTGAAACAAAGTAACTAAAATTAATTTGGGTTGGATCTATCCAGAAGAAGAAACAGAGCAGAATCTTAAAACTAACAGAGAGCAAATACACTCCCAGAACCTTAGAGCATATCAGGGTTGGCTCTTGGAGAAGTTCCATGTGTTCAATGTTAGCTGGTAAATTTAAGGTGAAAAAGGAAGGTGGGGCACACCTGGTTCTATTTCTACCAATGCCACCAACTCACTAGGTCTCTCGGGGCAAGTGTCTTAATCACTCAGGGCTTCAGTTTTCTCATCTGTAAAGCAACAAGAGTAGATGCAAGTGCCAAACTCACTTGTACATCTGAGCCCCGTGAGAAGCTGGCAGTCCCCACTCACAGACCAAGAACCAGGATCTCTGAGGTTCTTGGACACAGTGGTCCAAGAACCCTAGGCCCTAGGACACAGTGGTTTCTAAAAGCTCCCGGTTGATTCCAATGCAGATTCCTGAGGACACATATTTACTATCCATGGAACTAGATGACCTTTAAGTGCTTCACATTTTAAATTCTATTAAGTTCCCAGTTCTGAGTCCCAGTCTCCTGACACTCAAGGCTCTTGGTGGCAGTGCAGTTCTGATGAGGAGCAACCAGGGCTCGGCCCCCAGCGATTCTTCATATTAAACAGACGCTACAATTCTTTTGATCCACACTCCATTATTCATAAAGTCATATCAATTACTGAAATATTATCTTGACCACTACCAGGAAATGGAATATATAAGATCCACCTCCGTGTTTAGCACCTCCCTTCACTCTCCCTGCTGGAAGATTCCCTTTCCATTAGCAGTAGCTCAGATGTCCCAGACTTCACAGACCAGCCCCCCTCGGGCCTAGAGAAGAAAGAAATTAGGACTGAAGAAGAGGGATTTCTACTCTCAGGCTAAAGAAGCACAGACTCCTGATTTTGTTTTCTTTCTGCCTCCAGGGGACCTCTAGTTGAGAAGGAAGAGATCCCCAGTTGAGAGGGAAGAGACTTGTCATTGTCTGCATGTTTTTGAGGCTTATAGCTAAAGAGGCAATGGAGAAACCCCTACCTCAGTGACATATCAGGGACATTAATTTCATATTGCTTAAAAATATGAAGATAATTTTGATGATGATGATATTAGCTAACATTCAATGTATGAAGCTATTACTATATGCAGAACATTTGCATTTATTTCCTTTATTCCTTATTTTTAAAAAATGGAGAGAGAGAATCACAAACTAAAATGGCCACAAAAGCCAGGTGAGCAGTGTAGATGAGCAGAAAGAGTTGGGTGTAAGACAATAAGGAGAGAAGGAGACTCTGGCAAAAAGGGGAACACAAGCTCTGGAAAAAGGTCCACTGCTTCTACGTTCTAGCTAATGGTTGCCATGCAGACATGCAAGCCAATTTTGACAGATCCTTCTATTTTTCAAGAGAAACTGGAAATGCAGAGATTTTTGTGTGTGAACCTTGTCAAGTTTTACTTGTTAGCAATCAATTCAAAAAGAATGATATGCTCTGCATAGGCCACAGAACACACCCCTATAGGGTGCACATGACCCTCCAGCTGCTGTTTTGCAACCCGTCTATCTTCCAGGAGCCCTACAAGATGCTGCTTTGCAGATACGATGTTAAATGACCTGTGAAAGGATTTGCAGCTTGTAAGCACTGGAGCTGGAGTTGAAACTCAAATCCAGACTTTTCTACTAGGACAGGTAGCCTCTACCCCTCTCTCCACTGCAATGTTATAGGAGGCACCTCTGCTCCTGTTCTCAGAATCTCCTCAGATCCAGTGAGAAAAAAGCACACTACAGACTGCTTTTCCTTCCAAACAATATAGTGGATTCCTTTGTCCTCAGATTCACCAAACTTATCCAAGCCAAAAGACATTATGGAGAAAGTAAAGTAGAATAAATCTTCTTCCAAATGATGAGATGTCGAGCTTGCCCCCAAATCTCTTTCAAATCTACAAGGCAAAAGCTCAGTGGCCATGTTGTCCATTTCTTCTGTTCTCTGGCCTGTTTTGGCATGACCAGCCCCCTCTAGATTCCAGCAATCTAGGGATCTCCCTCACCCCTGTAGTCCAGGCTTCCAGGCCTCAGCTCCTAACCCAACTTGGGAGTCCAGTCTCTGTCTACTCCTTCAGCCTCCAACACCACCTCTCTTGTGAAAACTCTTTCCACCTTTGCCCGTTCTAATAGCCCTGCCATCTGCTTTTCTTTTCTTTCTCTAAAACACGGCTCCAGCCCAGGGTCCTGGCTTGGAACTTTGGCTCTTCTCTACAATTTCTCATTCCAGGTGAATTCATTCTCAAGGCTCCAACCACCATCTCTATAATGATTTAAGATATGAGTATCCTGGGGAAAGGAGAACAATTTATGTAAAATAAATTGGTAGTCCTTTCTCCAAGCTTTTTAGTAATGTTTCCTGAAGAAAAGGAAAAGGATGGGAAGAATGAAACTATGCTTTTTTTTTTGGCAAATGATGAATAATATGGTGAAGATATTTATATATTACTAGCAGATTTTATTCCTAAAAGCAATGTAATAAACCTATTGAATAAGGGGAATTTTATTTTTAAAACATGCATTATATTTTAGTCCACTTAAGAGCCAATAACAGAACTTGCTAAATGTATTTTTACCTCTAGCACTGCTGGAATTTACACACACACCCACACACACACACACACACAAAATCAAAGTATTATCACACTAGAAACAACCTGGGAAACAGCCGGGCTAATTGTACCACTCACAGACACATCTCAGTATGCCTAACCCATTCACCTGCTACCACATCATGCATTAACAGCAGTTACCTGGATCTGGCTTGCATTCTAATTCATTCCCTACATGAATGATTTCCCAAAATGCAGATTTTCAGTTCAGGGTTTTGCCATCACACCACACTACCCATGAAGGGATAAAAAAAAATCCATCCTTTTGGACATGTTTTCCTTTTTGTTCCTTCCTGGTCCATGGGTTGTTGAGGGATATTTTATTATCCAGTATTATCTTCAAATGGCTTGGAATGTACAAGCATGCCAAACAGGCCATCATGACTGGATTCCATCCACACACCTTCCACCCCGCTCATCCAGAGCTCCTGAGTGTCCCCAGAAAACACCTCCACACCTTTGTATCTGTTGTTCCCTCCACCAGGTCAGCCTCTCTCTTCTTGCTGTCTAGAATTCCTATTCATCACCAACAGAAAGCTCAGTCTCCAGCTTGCTTTAAGAAATCAAAATAGAGAGGATTTGAGAAAGTTTATCTGGGAATGAATGAGAATGTGACTCTACTAGTAAGTCTGTAAGGACTTACAAAATATGCACATTTCCATATTAAACAGGAAGAGGTTAGATGTCTCAACTCAATGCACTATGGGGCATTTGCTACATTCCTACAATTTCAGAACATTTGGAAATCATAATTAAATTCTCAGTAATCTGATGTTTTCTGGTAAAATCTCCTCCTTGACTTTGGCAATGAGGTGAAGTTTGGGTTTGGGTCATGGTGAGTTGGGGCTACCCCTGAAAAGAAGCCACAGCTGAAGATATACACATCCTGGCAGTGTATGCACGAGCAGGCCACTGAACTACATCAGCACAATAGGACACCAGCTTCTACATGGGGAGACACTTCCCACCGCACATTACTCTATGGGAAAGTGTGATTTATCAGTAATGTCAGGGAAGGTCTGCACAACCAGATACTGCCCCTCCCCTCGCCTGCCAGTGGGATGACCCAGTAGGGCAGAAGTGAATTTCTTCTGTAGTGTAACTAAGGCAGACTATGGTAATAGTGCTGACAGCCAGAAGTTAGCCATTTCTTCCTAAACACAGGCAGCTGTTCCAAATCCCTTACATACATTACCTCATTTAACACACACGAAGACCCAGTGAGGCAGATCCTCCCATTAGTCCCAGCTTATGACAGACACACAGAGACATGGGGAGAGAGCACAGCAGCAAGTCTAGGCTCCAATGTTCAAGCCAACAGAGCTCACCCACCCTGTACCCTATGGCCTCGTGCAGCTTGAAGGAGAGAGCACGCATTGCTCTTCACAGAATCCCACCTTCAGCTCTTTGGCTCCCATCCTGCCATCTCTACATCATCCACGAACCTATAAGACAATGAGATCCTCGATGAACTGTGATATTTCAGTGCAGCCATTTTGACAGGGTGCTAGGAGTTGGTGGTTTTGACATAAATGAAACGTATTAACACAACTTAAAACACAAACCTTTTCACTTCCTTCCTTATTATTCACAATAAAATGCAGAGCTGGTAACATTCCCCCATCCATGGCTCATTCTTGTGCCTTGCTTACATCCTCCTTCTCACTCAGGACACTCTGACCCCAAGCTTTGGCAAACTTGCCCATTTGGAGAGGCCCAGAAATAGCACGGAAATCACAGGCAGGGTGAGAATGAGGCTGAGAACCTCTTGTTTATATCACTGTCACAAAAAAGTGTTTCTATATGTTCATACCAAAACAACCACAGTGGAATGAGCCATTTGCTGGTTTATTTGTGCTCCTAACACCCAATACAGAACTTAGAACTTAATGGATGCTCAATAAATGTTTACTAAATAAATAAATGTTTTATAATGCACTATTAGTAATTATATTGAAGCACTTCTCAGCTTCTTCAGATATTTTTGATCGGGGGAAATAGGAAACTACACCAGTATCTTACACTATGCTTCTCATACTTTGATGTGCATCGGAATCACCCAGAGGGCTTGTTAAAATGCAGACTGCTGAATCCCATGCCCAGAGTTTCGGATTCAGTGGGCCTGGAGTGAATCCTGAGAATTTGCATTTCTAACAAGTTTCCAGTTGATGCTGATGCTGCTGGTCTGCACACCACACTTGGATAACCCCTGACTTCAAAGAACAACGGTCTTCTGAAATTCCACTACCAACAGCTGAAACTCTGCACTGGTAAGACTGTTTAAAATCATATCGGCATCTTCCTCTAGGTCAGAGGGTAACCAGATAACAGCACTGTGGAAAAAAGAAACAGGGTTCCTTCACTAACCCAGAGCTCTGTGCACACTGGACCATCACCAGTGCTGGTGGAAGAAATGCCTGAGGATAAGAAGCCATACACTTGGCGATGCTCTATCAACCAATTTGCCACAGAAACAATGAAATGCAAGAAGAGTCCCAGTGTGCTGTTTGTCAACTATAAATCATGTGAAGTTATTTAGAAGTTGAGGAGTAGAAATGAATTCCCTTTATGATCTGATGGCATTAAGTAACATGAAAGCAGCCTGAGAATCAAATAGATGCCTAGCTACAAGTTTCCTTCCTTTTTAACGCCATTAGGAACTCAGACACCCTTCTAAGAGATCCTTCAAGTGCAGACAACATTTCAGATCATGTACAAAAAATCCTGCAGCAGGGCCTGACTTGGACAGGCATGGTGGCTCATGTCTATAAATCTAGCACTTTGGGGGAGCTGAGGGAGGTGGATTGACTGAGCCCAGGTAGCGGGCGTGGTGGTGCGCCTGTAGTCTCAGCTAGTTGGGAGGCTGAGGTGGGAGGACAGACTGAGCCCAGGAGGTTGAGGCTGCAGTGAGCCAATATCACACCACTGCACTCCATCCAGCTTAGGCGGTACAGTGAGACCCTGTCTCAATTTTTTAAAAAAAGACTTAAGATAGTAACACTGTATCTCACCAGGAAGCCAGTGCAGCAAAGTGGCAGTGCCCCTTGAAAGTTTACTAAAATAACAAAATATCACTCCAGAGGAAAACAGTGATATCTGAGGTTCTTAAAATTTGTAGAAGTGTTGGAACAAACTACTTGATAAGGATACCTTCTGGTTTCAACTGCAGAATTCCCCAAAGACACCAAAACCAATTTCTGTGGCAATTACTGCACCTGAGTCAGACAGTTCACTTTTGTCAGACATTCCTTATTAAATGGCCAGACAAAAAAAAAAAATCAACTTTGGGGAAAATGAAAAGATTGCATTTCCACTTACAGGTTCAGGAGTGAGAAACATGAGACAAGAGCCATTGGTCCTAGACCTGTTCCTTCTTCCAAATCCTTATGCGGTTTAATGTGATTGAACTATGTGTTTGGCCCTCAGTTTCCTCATCTACTAAATGAAAAGATAAGTCTCACTGGATCTCTGAGATATTTTTCAGATTAAAAAAACTTCTATGTTCTACAAGGAAGTTAAGTGAAAGAGAATTAAAGAGCAGGAAAGGAAAAACTTAGCTTTCAGCCAACTCCTATTGCTGGAATAATTTTGGGTCCAAGATTTGAAGGCAAAAATATAAGCGAGGATCATATTGCAACTGCAACTAACTGGTTATAAAACCAAGACCAGCTAGGACTTGATCTTGGGCTGCCACTTTTCCACCTGCCAAAAAAACAGGCTCTCTCAGGTGCTCAAGGAATAAATGCTTTTTGGATGCGTTCCTGCCTACCTCTCCGGCAATACCGGAGCAGGTTCTTCGCAGGAACACGGTCTCTGATTCCTCTTCTCACCAGCTCTGAGATTTTCTTTTTTATTTTTCCAAAAGTAAAAGTCATTGGTCGATCTATGTTTAGAAATATGCACAACAAATCAAGAAACAAATTCATATGTGAAAGGATAGAAATGTTAGTCTCAAAATCTAGGCAAACTTCCATTTTTATAAGCCTATGAAGACAATATAAATAAATCAGATGGAGTGGAGCCTGCTGGCAGCAACCGCTAGATCTCTCTCATTTTCTAAATAACATTCCCTGGGCTGAAAGGTATATTCAGTGAGTGTTTCATTTCTCTTCTTTCTGGAACAGGGGTCTCTCTATGTCTGCCTGGAACTGTCCCTAAATTCAGAGAGAATAACTTGCTACTTTGTTTTACCTTTTTTATTAGAACATTGATAGTTTCTCTACTTCTCTAGTCATCACCTACTTCTGAGAAACAGTGACAAGCGTGATAAAGGCCTGGACTGTGTAAGTGCAAATTCTATGAATAAATTCATAATTATTATGTCAATAAGCTATGCTATTTAATAAGTCAACAAGACCTGCTCCCTCCACCCCCGGAGGGAGTCCTTCTCTGGTCACTCACCTCCAGCCCTGCCTCCACCAAACCCTGCCCCCGTCTGCCTCCTGCTACTGCTACGGTGGCCTGGAAGGCCCTTCCTGTCCATCTCTGCCAGTCCAAGTTTCCCCGCAGCTTCCTAGGTCAAACACTCTCCCCTCTGTGGAGCCTTTACCCAGCCTCTGCTCCCCTAATTTAAACAAGCCACTGCTCTCTAAGCACACCCAGCCCTTTAGTTGCAGGGTCTCTGTGGCAGGCATCTCATTATGCTCATATCTCCAGAACTGTTTCCTGGCCTGTCTCCCCAGCTGGAGTGTGGACTCCCTCATGCGGGGATGATGCCACTCTGTTCATCTCTCAGCCTCACTGCATTGACTCTGCAGCATAGTAGTTGCTCCAAGATTAGGAGCTCTGTGCAAAAATCATCCTTTGTACTCAGCTTTTCTCCTGCACTATGTTTTTTCTGCAGTTGGCATTGTAATGAAGAATGAAGGAATGCATCTTGACTGACTGATCGCCAGCTGTACAGTGGCTCCAATGTGAATATAGCCTGGCCACGTATTATGTAGCCATTAAAAATAGCGGCATTGTGAAATAAAGGTCTATGATATGCTGCTAGATGACAAATTCAGATTATGAAACCATATGCAGAATATGATCTCATTTGTGTGTGCTATACATGTCCATGTTGATGTGTACATGTCTGTGTATGTTATTAGCCTGTGCATATAAGGCAAAATGTCATGCATTCATCACTTGGGGTGGCATTAGGGATGATTCTTATTTTCTTCTTTTCACTTTTCTGAATTTTCCTCAAAATATTTTCAGTGATTGTATATTACTTTGAAACCAGAAACAAATGTTAGGTGTTCCTGTTTGTTTTCTAAAGAGACATAGAGAGGCTAACCAGAGCTGTGACCACCATCAAAGGATGAACTACTGAACACATAATCCCAGAGATGCATGGGAAGCCAATGAGGAACCCCTGAGGATATGTAAGGAGAAGCCATGGACAGTTTTGCTTAAACACCAGGAATTTAAATTTACATCATGAATTGTTCCTAAATGGCCCATCACCTTTTCTTATGAACTTTCTCCTGGACCGCAAGAGTTGCAGCTATTTGGATCACTTTGCTGAAAACAAGAGGAAGGAATGGGCTAAGCTGTGTCAAAACTAGGCAGAATGCTATGGCAGGCTCTTCTCCAGCTGGGCACGGCAGGGCATGCCCCCTCCCAGGGGCCTCTCATTCAATGCCTCTCACCATTTACATTCCAACACTGTAAGATGACGGATACTTTTAATACAAGAGACCTGTCATTTATTTATTAGCTGGGGACAGGCTTTGCAGCCGGGAAGGATGCATTATAAATCAACTCCTTTCTCAGCCATTAAGAATTAATACAGTTCATAATGTAGAACGTCAGTAATTTCTTTATTAGAGGAGAGTGTCATTTTTTTTCTTTTCTTCCAGGTTTTGTTTTTACTTCCTCCCTTCTTTGGGGATATTTTTTTTCTTCTTTCATAAAGACTGGCTGAGTATAAATTACCCCAGGGAAGGGGAATATACCCTTTCAGACAGAGGTTAAAATGGAAGAGACGAAGCTAAAAAAAAAAAAAAAAAAAAAAAAAAAGCCCCTGACCAAATTCCCATGGAAATATGGTCTCACTGCATCTTTCAAATTTGCCTCATTAAGGCTCATTTACAACATCCCTTGTTTGTTTCTGATCTACCTTGCACCAAAAATGGGAGGCATTTTAGGTTTCTGATAGACCAGAGGGAAAGAAATATAAGGTGAGTGATTTGGGGTGTGCTGGGAGTTCTCTGAATATTATTTTCTAATGATTGCTCCCTTACAGAGGGGCCTTCATTAGCTTTTCTATTGTCTCCAAGTTAACTTGGCATTCACCAAAAGAAGCATGGATGTTAGAAGCTCAGCCCAAGACCAGGAACCCTTCATACAGCTCCCCCTTTAGACCTAGGATCCAAGGATGCAGAAGGAAAAGATGGCACCAGAATATGCCAAAAGGCTGATTAGCTAAGCATCCATGAAGGCTTCCCCTTTGGTTCTTCCCCAGAGTGGCAGCTCCAGGAAAAGTGAAAGCTTGGAATTAGAAAGAAGACAACTTCTGCTCTTAACTTCAGAGGAAATAAAACGGAGAATCCAGAACCTGCAATGTCTCCATCTCAGCAATATTGAGGGGTTTGCAGTGGTTGGTTCAACCAAGTTGACCTTCTCAAGACCTGAACAAAGGAATATATGTGAAGGGAGGGGGGACCATCCCACCCCTAGCCACCCCACCCAGCACACTTTCCTGATTTGGGGAATAGGGGGAGAGGGGTCACCCAGAGATGAACATCACACCCCAGGCACAGGCTCCCTGTGTTGATGTCTCTGTCAAACCAGCCATGATTTAGTTAAAGCTCCTAAGTAACAAATCCCCACAAATCCCCAAGCACATATTTAAAATCTATTTTCAGAATTGCACTGAGCATAATTCAACCAATCAATGAGCCATTAGGAGTTTAGTCCCAACATTTCTTCATTACCAGTGGCATGAGGGCTGCTCGACTCAGCAGAATCCAATGTGAAGAGTTGCTGTATCACCAGCAATTCTAGGTCTGGGGACAGAAGCTTATACATTGCCTGCTGAGAGGCCCAGCCACAATCTGGGTGACAAATTAAGCTACAGAACCACCAGCGACAGGATAAAAGGAGACTTGGCCAAAAATAGGTCAACTTGGATCCAAGGACTTCTGCTCTTCTCCTTCAAGGGTAGCTCTTGCATCACCTCCAATGCCCATCTCTAGCTGCACCCTGCTTCTGGGAGGCCTGCCTCATGGGGATCCGAAGCTCCAAAGAGCCTCCTGGGGTGGACACAGGGAGGGGGATGACTACATAGGAGCTAAAGTGCTAGAGAGGAATTGCCTTCTGCTGTCTCACTGGTGAGCACCATGGGTCACCCAAACTAGTATCTGTCTGAAAGTCTCCAAGATCTCCCAAAAGTTGGGGGTGTGGGTGAATTGGAAGTCAGCTGACGGTGGGAGGGGGCATCCCAGGTTAGTAGAAGTGGCATGCTCCTAAACTCTAGAGTTTTAATCCTGGCTCTACCTTTGACCAGTAAATGACCTTGGGCAAGTCCCTTAACTTCCTTGCTTCCCTAGGAAATGCCTAATCTGTAAAGTGGAGAACACTACACTTACATTAAAGCCTGATTTAATGTAGAAAGAATGACTTCATGAAAAAAAGAGGGGGTGGTGGGCTCTGTCATATCACAGTGTTGTCATTTTCTAGCTGCAAGACTTTAGCAAACATTTTAACCATTCCCTGTGCCTCAGTTTCCTCACCTACAAAATGGGGAAAGTAATAGAAACTACCTCATATGATTTTTGTGAGGATTAGACAATTTATTATTATATTTAAACTGGTTTTGGTGCCTAAGATATAATAAGCACTATGCAGTGTATGATTTTATTATTATTTGAATGTACTTCAAGTTCAGAGCCTGGCCCTTGGTAAGTATTCAGTAAATGTTAATGTATTTCTTTATTTTTCACTACTCCCCCTTTTCCCCTCTCTTCACCACCTACCTGCTCCCACCTACTCTCCAAAAGCTATGCTCCCAAAGGATCACATAGCAGCTCTGAGGAATTCACACAGCTTGCTCAACCAAGATAGTTGGATCCAGCTAAAACCACAAGCAGAAATGTTTCATCACCCAGGCATACAAGTCTAGCCTTGAAAATTAGCAGGACAGTTTACCAGACCAGAACAGTGATGATGACAACAACAAATTACTAGGTTGCTCTCCCAAAGAGGAGAGATACAAGGAGTAAAATGTACATGGTATCAATGTTCTCATCTTCATTCTACCCCTTGTACCCCAAGAGGCACCTGCTTACTCCTAGAAGAGCAATATGACAGTATTTGCAAGGCTGAAAGCCTAGGTGAGCATTTGCTTTACTCCTGGAGGAGACCTGGGTGGCAGGTACTGTCATTTCTAACAGCCACTTCCCGTTTCTTGCTAACAGAGCCCTGTGATTCTGTGGAGACATATGCCCTCCAGGCAACCATATGCCTCAGGGAAAATGAGTTCCATTCCCAGCCCCAGGGGAGAATCTAGAGGAGCTTAAAGTGCTTGGGGGTAATTCCATTCCCCTTAAGAGTGACTGGCTTGGGAATAAACATATGACATAATTCTGGCCAATGAAACAGGAAGGAAAGACTACTTAGGGGCTTTGGGAAAAGCTTTCTCAGTTTCAACCCACCCACAAGAAGAGACAACCCTGTGGGGCCCCTAGTCCATGTGTTTGGTTGTGATGCCTGGAGCTGCTGCAACCATTTTGTAGCCATGAGAGAAGTCAACCTGGTGATAAAGCAAAACACAGAAAGGCAGAGGCAGGAGAATCACAAAAAGCAGAGCTAGAGTCCTAATACACTTCACCAGGAGCCTTCCCTAGCTGTTTAGCTGAGTTATGTGATGATCGACGTCTTTCTTGTTTAAGCCAAGTGAGTCAGGACTATCTTGTACTTTCAGTCAAAAGGATCTCAACTGATAAAATCAGTGTCTAAAACATGAGAATATGAACAAGACTCAGACATATGTACATTTGTGTCTGACGATCCTATGTGTAAGTTTCCTAAGAAAAAGACAAAAGGGCTGTGCACTCATGTCTAAGGACAAGCAAAAAGGAAGTCAAATAAGCAGACAGACATTGAAGCCCTAACTTCGGAGGGGACCGTGCAGGCACAAACATATGAGAACTCAGCGTAATGCACACGGGCAGGCATACAGGGGAGAAGGGGAGCTTTGTTTCAACAAAATTAAGTCTGCTGACAAAGGGAAGGGTGAAACAAAGAATCAATCAAACAAAAACACAAACCAAAGAATCTCGCCATGAATCTCTCTGCCACCTTCTAGTTGAGCCCACAGCGTTTCGGTCTCATTAACCCAAAAGGAAATTGGCCTGAGCCCTCTGCTCATCTACATCCATCATTTCCTGACAACCAACATATTACAATTCCGACTCCTAAGAGCATCTTCGTAGCTGTGGAGCCGGGTGATAAAATGCTGCTTCTTAGAGTTGGGGGAAAGAAGTCGCTGGAGGGGATTCTTTTTTCAGAAATAAATCCAAGCTTGGAAAATATATTTTTTGGTACCATCAAGCTGGTTTCCCCCAACAGCATATTTATATCAGAAATTGTAATGATAGTTGTAAAAATATTGCTGTCAAGGTGAGGATGATCACATATTGTCACTTACACAAGTTTACAGAGTATTTTCAAATTCTTGTACCCCTTTATCTCAAAAGATACCTGCTAAGGTGGTCACCTTTTCTTATCTCAAATTTAGAGAAGGCAGGTGTCTTGCCCACAGTCATGCAGTGGCTGAGATGATAGACTGGGACCTGGGTCTAAGGCCACCCATGCTCTTGTCACTTTTGTTTCTAATGAAAAAGGATCCTCTGTAATCCCCTAGTTCAGTTCACTCTCTCAGCCGCTAGACCCTGCCTACTCCATGCCAAGACCATTATATTCTCTTCTTTAAATAAGAAAATGTTTTGACCTTCCAAACAATAGTTTGGAAACAGTGACTTTGAGAAGGCTGCCTCCATCTTGGTTTGAGCATTTCTCCTTGGAGCAGCTCCCTAAGAGTCCATTCCTAAGAGGCAGCAGATCTGCCTGGAAATGAGGAATGCAGTGAAAATTTGGCCATGACCAGCATCTCCGGATCTGGGGTTTAGGAAGTGTTAGAAGCACCTGCAAGAGCTTCTAGGAAGAGAACAACAGGCAAAGATCCCCTGATCCATTTAAGTGGAGGGCACTTAGTGCTCTGCCAGAAATCCTGAAGAATGTTACCACCCCAATTCGGGTTATTCCCACGGAATGCAGCTACGTCCTCTCCCTCCCAGGGGCTTGAGAGGAAATGTGACAGTGCCTGTGCCAAATGGGTTCAGGCCCATCTGGGCACTGTCACAGTGAGTGACCACACCTGCTGGGGAGGCAACAATGGAGCCCCCAAACCCCAGAACAGCCCTGAATGGGATCCATTGAAACATCTGTGTCTACAGACATACTAACAGGTATACCTCAAAATCAGGTTCAGTAGATCAAGAAATTTGAGAAGTGCTGCAGACCAAAGGTCCTTCTTGGTAAGTCTCAGGGATCTCTAGCATTAAAGGCTCTCAGAATCCTACAGTACGAAAGTTACTTAATCCGGGTTTTCCCAAAATTATTTTACCACGAAACTTTTTTTTTAAGCAATGCCTATTCATATCCTTCAGAGAACAATTTGCAAAACGATGAATTAAAGGCAGCTGGAGAGAAGACGGAAGGGCAGTTGTACTCTTGGCTTCTTGGCTAAGGTGTGGGTAGAGCTTGGTTTTAGTTATTGACCATCAAGAATATAGTGCAAGGGGAATGAGAACCGACAAATTCTTTGGCACATCTGTCATAAGGAATGATTCACGTGTTCACTCATAGCAAGATGGAGATGATGACTGCTTTCTCCTGGAAAAGGGCTTCTGGAAAAAGAACACTAATAGAGACCATCATCAACTACCGAGATTCCTGCTTGTAGGTGGGAGAAGATCTTTTTCCCTTTCCCTGATTTTTAACTTCTGCCCTTAAAATAAGAATGTCTGTCTCCTTGGAGACATGGGAAGTAACCCTAAGCCCTTCCCTCACCCTGCATTCCTGGCTTCTCCCTGTGAAAAGCAAGTGACTTATTTGATGGGTGACGAGGGCAGAGTCCATCATCCGCCACCACATTTCTCTTCTGGGCAAAGTTCATGAAGAAAAGGGAGTCTCTCCCTGCGCATATGAGCTTCCTGGGGTGTTCCTAAGCTCTCTGGCTTCCAAAAGGTAAGGTAAACCACGACCCTTCATGCAACTGAATGAATAATATCTGCTCAGCAAACCCAAGTTCTATCTGTGCATCCAAGTTCAAGACTGAGGAGAAGCACCAAAAAGCTCATTTTGGCTTTACGCCCAAACTGCCTTCTTGGGCGCAACAATAATGCTCATCTTTTGATTCCTATCTGACCCCTATGTGTATGTTTCAGCTGGTTCAGAATTATGACCCTTTAAAACTCCAATACAGACTGGATGCCTGAATCCAGTTGAAGAAGAAAAAATATAAATTACTTATCTCTGGGAAATCTTGAGCTAGAAAGGATCTCTGGAGTAAAGCTAATCCTCTTACTCCTTGAAGACAAGACTGAAGCCAAAACATGCCAGGAAGACAAGTAGTCCTTCTGTTTCTAGGCCTCTGAGCAAAACAGAAAGGACCCACTCTATGTTCTGCTCACCTTCAGCTTTTGGGTGTAGGTTCCCCTGGGCTCCCCTCCCACCATAAAATGACATTACTCCAAGCTGGCTGGGGGTCTCATCATTCTTCCCCTCCTCGACCATGAAGTGAATGCTTATCCCTCATGTACTTTTTTTAAAGCCAATTACCTTGTATTTACAGTGAGCATAATTAGACCTAATTACTTAATTAGCATGACTGCATGCAGCTACTAACTTTGAGTATGTGATTATGGCAGTGAGGCACAGAGCAGATGAGGTCATGATAACCACAAGGATGGCAGGTGGTCTTGGCCTAGGGAGATGAATGCTAATCTGTCACTTTGAACTAGTTGGTTTTAGCTCCAAAGTGCATGCTAGGAAAGTCTAGTGTTTTCAATTAATTTCAGGGAAATGGCCTCATATGATTTTTTTCTTCCTGGGATGGGGGAAAAATGTCAAAGTACTATGCTTGGATTGTACCAACATTTAGGGAACTCAGACATCAGCACCCAGCAGAGATTAATATCTTGAGGCTGAGACTCTGCGGACAAGCTTGTATGTATACTAAAGTTCAAGCCCATGGGCCCAGGACTGATTTGCTTGGCTCCCAAGATATCTCATTCTGGCAACATCCAGCTCTTTCTAGAAAGAAAGAATACTAGTAATGTGTTCAGACCCATCCCTCCCTCCAGAGACCTTGGGCTTACCAAACCTAGCATCACAGAATTCCTGGGGGTCTTCTAGTTATTCTAATTGAATCTGAAGATAAGATTGAAGAGAAATCAGAGGGAGACAATACTAATTTATGTCCATTTAAAATGTTCTATGAAACACCACCTACCAAGCAGGGCCTGGAGATACTGAACTGGTGAAAAAGGTTAAAGCTAAATGTTTCCATTATTAACCAAGAGTCACCAAGATTCATCTTATGGTTCCCCTAGAGTGGACTGTCAAGATCCAACCAGCAGAATAAAAGAGGGGACCCATCAGAATCCCCCACCCACGTTGGTCCTATTTCTCTCCCATGTCACATCTAGCAGAGCCTGCCTCCTAAAACAACCGCAGGAAGCAAACAGCAGCCCCTGGTATGCCAACCTACTCTCTTCAGCTGCACACCCCATGCTGCCAGCCCAGCCCTGTAACCAGATCTCCTTCTTTGCATCAGGCAAGTCCATCCAGGACTTCTTCTAGAGAAAGAACTAGAAAGACTTATTCTGCAGGAGTAGCAGCTGCTGCTGTTGCCTCTGCTACTGGTTCCAGGAAGGGCCCCAGCCTCCCAGACAAAGGAGCCCATTTTCCATATTTCATCTGCAAATCCATTATGCTGAGTTAAGTGGCTGGGAATAAACACCCATCATTACCCTATGCTAAGCGATGTTTGTTAGTATAGGTGACAGAAATCTATATCACGCCGATACACTATTAATACTGCATTACGCACACGGGCTCTGTGCTCCCCACCACAGCTGGCAACTGGCCTGAGCAATTCCTCTTCCAGAAAAGGCAAGCTTCATGGTTAATTGGCCCAGAAGAAAAGGAGGAGATAAGCCGCTTGCACACTCTGATGAAGGAACCACTGGTCCCAGCTAAAGAGACAGTGCACAGATCTAGCCGTTCCAGCTTTGGTTATCTGTGCAGATGTTCTTGCCTTGTGGGCTGGTATGTTAGAGGGGAATGCATCAAGCAGTTTTCCTAGGGAAAGAGAGTGAGGCCAGGAACTCCACACTACTGCTCTGTAGCTAAAGAGGGATAAGAAAGGGTAGGTTCTCTGCTCTATCCCCAGGGCCTAACAGAGAGTGCCTGGTACTTAAGAAGGGATCAGTGCATGTTTGTTGACTGACTGAAGGAGTGAAAGAGGAAAGGAAGTTGAAGGGAAGCAACAGAGATGGAGTTTTGGCAATGTCATGAGAGTGAGGGGCCAAGACGACCCCAAGACAGAGCTACCAGATCAGCCAGGGAGGATGTAGGACAGATCTAGGAAAGAAACAGGAAGGGGTGACCAGCCAGGAGCAGCTGAATGCACACCTATAGTTTAAAATCTAGAAACTCATGTGGAAAAATGGATTCAGCATGGAAACCAGCTTGAAAGTGACATGTAGGGAAAGAGAAAGTGTTAACAAGACTTCTGGGAAAGTGAAAAGAATTAGGATGCCTGGAAAGGTAGGGTTCAGGGCTGAAATCATGGAGAATCACCCTGACAGGCTGCCTTTGAAATGCTGTGAAGGCATGGACACATTGGTTGGTACCAAGAGGTGCCAGTCTTTTAGTAAACATGGCAATTGGTCTTTGACCAATGACAGCTTAGAAGTGAAGTATGCTCACTATTAGTCAATGTGAATATCCAATAAGAATTACACAGTCATCAGTTACCAGTATGCTTTAGAGCAGAAGAGAGAAAGGTTGGTACAATCACACATGTGTGTGGCCACACACACACACACGCACAACACATACACTTCACCAGGCACACCAAGAAGGACAGTGTGCCTCCATAAGTGCCAGGAGACCCTCAGGCAGGAGCCGATTGGTGAAAGCCAGTCTAATGTAAAATGCAATGAACCTCACTTGGTATAACCATTCAGTTTTGCTATTTCTTATGAAGCTAAACATATTCTTACCATATGACCAGGCAATCATGTGTCTAGGTATTTACGCAAATGAGTTAAAAACTTATTTCCACACAAAACCTGCACATGAATGTTTATGCAGCTTTATTTATAATTGCCCAAAAGAGGAAGCATTGAAGTTGTCTGTTACAGGTTATGTCCCCCTCAAAAAAGCTAGGTCAAAGCCCTAACTCCCAGTGCCTTACAATGTAAACTTTATTTAGAAATGGAGTCACCGTGGATGTGATTAGTTAAGTGAGGATAAGGATGGGCCCCTAAAACTATATGTCTGGTGTTCTTATAAAAAGGCAGTCTTATGAAGACAGAGGGTTGGAGTGATGCAGCTGCAAGCCAAGGGATGCCAAGGATTCCCAGCAACACCACTAGAAACTAGGAAGAGGTAAGGAAGGATTGATTCCCCTATAGGTTTCAGAGGGAGGATGGCCCTGTCAACACCTTGATTTCAGACTTTGGGCCTCCAGAGCTATGAGATAAAAAATTTCTGTTGTTTGGGGCCACCCAACTTGTGGTATTGTATTCCGGCATCCCTAAGAAACTAACACAATGCTTTTCAGTAAGTGAGGAAATAAAAACTGTAATATAGCCATACAATGAAGTATTGCTCAGTGATAAAAATAAATGAGCTATCTGGCTCACGCCTGTAATCCCAACACTTTGGAAGGCCAGGGCAGGCAGATCATGAGGTCCAGAGATCGAGACCATCCTGGCTAACATAGTGAAACCCCTTCTCTACTGAAAATATAAAAAATTAGCCAGGCGTGGTGGCAGGTGCCTGTAGTCCCAGCTACTCAGCAGGCTGAGGCAGGAGAACGGTGTGAACCCAGGAGGCGGAGCTTGCAGTGAGCCTAGAATGCACCACTGCACTCCAGCCTGGGCAACAGAGCGAAACTCCATCTCAAAATAAACAAGTAAATAAAATAAAAAATAAAAAAATAAATGAGTGATCAAACCAAGAAAAGACATGGACGACCTTAAACATATATTGCTAAGTGAAAGAAGCCAATCTGAAAAGGCTACACACTGTATGATTCCAACAATATGACATGTGGAAAAGACAACACTATGGAGACACTTGGCCATGAAAGATCAGTGGTCGCCAGGGATTGAAGGGTGTGAGGGGATAAATAGATGGAGGACAGTGGACATTCTGGACAGTGAAATTATTCTGTCTGACTTTGTCATGGTGGATACATGACACTATGCTTTTGTCAAAACCCACAGAACTTGTCCAACACAAGCAGTGAACCCTTCTTAAATTGTGGCTTTAGTTAATAAAAATGTATCAATAGTGGTTCACCAATTGCAACTAATGTAACATAATTATGCAAAATGTTAATAACAGAGAAAACTGTGGTGACAGGTGGGAACTTAAAGGGAATATGTGGGTGCTCTCCGTACTTTCTGAAATTGTTCTGTACATCTAAACCTATTCTAAAACTGTTCTTTAAAATAAATAAAAATTAACCCCAGGGCCGGGTATCACCTTATCTGAAGGCAGTCATGGCCCCTCAAGAACTTGATTCTATGGAGAATTCAGAGAGGGGTAATAAGTGCCAACAGCCAGACCGAGGTTGGCCCAGCCTCATGACTTCAGAGGTCTTCAGCCAACCCTGAACACCCTATACAGGGCTGTCCTTATCCTAGAAACAGAAGAATGAGCCTCTACAAAACAAAAGAAAACAAAAGAACTGTCCTTAATAGGTTGCTTCCCTTACCTCCAGCCATGCTGAGTTATCTCAATCACTAGAAGTCTAGGCAACGAGATTTGATAGGGGAGGGATGGATGCTGGAGTTAGCGGGTCTGAGTTTAAATCTCAGGCTCTCTCTTGTATGATCTGGAACAAGTCACTTAAGCTCTCTGAGTCTCAGTTTCTTTAGCTATAAAATGGGAGTAGCAGCTCCCCCTCAGAGAGCTAGTTAAAGATCACATAAGAAAAAAAACAAAACACCAGCCCAGTGCTTGCTCTAAAGAGCCTGTTGATACAAATCAATAACATTTTCCTTTTCCTCTCTGTGAGTTTCTTTTCTTTTCTTTTTTTTTTTTTTTTTTTTTTTTTTTTTTTTTTTTTTTTTTTTTTTTTGAGACAGAGTCTCGCTTTGTCGCCCAGGCTGGAGTGCAGTGGCGCAACCTCGGCTCACTGCAAGCTCCGCCTCCTGGGTTCATGACATTCTCCTGCCTCAGCCTCCCAAGTAGCTGGTACTACAGGCACCTGCCACCACGCCTGGCTAATTTTTTTGTATTTTTAGTAGAGATGGGGTTTCACCGTGTTAGCCAGGATGGTCTCGATCTCTGGACCTCGTGATCCACCCACCTCGGCCTCCCAAAGTGCTGGGATTATAGGCATGAGCCACCGTGCCTGGCCCCTCTCTGAGTTTCTAGAGAGCCTGGGCAAGGAGTCATCCGACACATCTTAGTTAGCACCTTATTTGACCCTAGTTCCATGCTGTGGTTTCTGTAGAAAATAAATAATTATGACACTAGGAATAAACTCAAAGTCGGGTTTGGGAAACAGGACATGTATATTTGAGAAACGACAAGCTGACCTATGATTTGGCTCAAAGTCATTCAAGACTGGGGCATGGCACTGACTAAGCTATGGGTTAGAAGGAAGGAAGGAAAGGTCCCATTGGGATAGCATGGGGCTAGGAAGAATTCACAAGAAGTGAGAAATGAAAGAGGTGTTAAAAGATGAACAGGGAGTGGAAGGAAATGAGAGGGAGTGAGGGTGGGGAAGGAAAATGGGCATTTCAAGGTAGTGGCTGGAGGTGTGGGATTGATGATCTGGAAAGAAGGAATAAAGGCGGGTGAGTCATCAGCAGAAAGCTGAAGGAGAGAGAAAGACAGGAAGGGAGGGAGGGAGGGCACAAGGTGCTCTGAGTGGTCCTGCAGCAGGGGGCGCCATCCCACGTCTTGGGGTTCAGCTATGGTTGGCCGTGAGCCCATGAGGGTGGAGACCATGTGTCTCTTGTTCCCCAATGTTTCCAGTGCCTAAAAGAAAGGCTGACACAAACCCTCAATAAACATGGATTAAATAGATGAAAGGGGAAAAATCAGCACAGTGGAAAGTGACTCGGAGGCTAAGGAGGAAAGGAAGCTCAAAGGAACATGGTCAGGTTTCGCAAAGTGATCGTGGATGGAGAGTGGAGGGGCTCCTGGGGAAAAAGAAACAGATGGACCTTCAGGACAGAGACCTACAAGAGGTGTGGCGATGGGCAGAGGAGCAGACAGACACTACCTCAAGGGGGAGAAGAGAGTAAAGGGCGGGCTGACCAGGATGGAGACAGGCTGTCTTTGCAGACCCAGACTGGGAAGGCTGGGAGGGGATGACTCCGGGAAGATGGAGATGCTGCTTCCTCTGAGACAGGGACAACATGGGAGCAAAGGCTGACATGGACACCCAAGGACAGAAGGACGGGGCGGAGGCAGAGGGAGGAAACTAGTTGCCTCTCCCCAGATGGTCTCTGTTTTCTCAACCAAGAGTATGGGTTTGGGGAGAAAAGGATGAACAGAGAACCCCGTTCATCCTTAAGATGAACTGAGAAGCCTTTCAACTGGCTTATGGGAAAGGGCCAATGTGTGACCCCTGAGACAGCAGCAAGCGGTCCAGCCCTCATCCATGAACAACTTACTGCAGTCCAGAGCTGCCACACGGGTGACAAAGGTAACTGAGGGTCCAATGTTGCTACAAATAACTTTTAGCTTCTCCCAAGTGACCCACCTGGACTGGTCCCTTGACATCTTATTCTGTCAGACCTGGCCCAAAGTCTAGGGTCCTCAGCTGTGTGACCAGAGGGCTGTATCCATTTCCTGATGCTCTCAAGAACCAGAGGGCTATACAAAAATAGTGAGGGGGGCTTTATTAGGCTTTGGGTTCTGTATACATTGCCAACTAGGAGCATCTTTATTCAGCTCTTTCGGAATCCCTGGAAAGGCTAAATAAATGCAGAATAAAGACAATGTCAAATTCAGAGCCCTTGTTGGGAACATAGGTGTGGGGATGCAAGCATCTGATAAGGGATTGTACCAGGTGATCTCTAAATATCCTTGCAGCCTGACATGCTAGGAAAAATGCTATGGACAAGATTGAAAGCAGATAGAAAGTGAGAAGCAAGGAGAGGACCAGCATCCTAATCATTTCCATCGGAAAGATTCCACCATTTATAATAAATACATAAGTACAGAAAGAAAAGCACATTTGTGCTTAATCCATCACTGGGGGGATGGGGAAATAAGGCCTGAAGTCAGGTAGCATTATGTTCGTGCAATTCCACCCCACATTACACATTTTTAAATGGGACAAAGAAGGGAATCAGAACGAGGAGACCTCCTGGGGGATTCACAATGTGAGCATTTTTATTCTCTTAATCTTGTGGTTCTTGCCATCCCCCCAAAGGAGTGACCCTGGCCTTATCTGCCGCACCATAAATACTCTCCACTTATTTATATGCCAAGATGCATGTGGCTTTAATTATTTATGATAGTGTCTCATCGCACACAGGGATGTGTCTTGGAGTCTGTTCCCTCGACTGATGAAGTCTTGGTTAATCAGAGACCTGCTGCCAGCTCAGCCAGTAAATCTCTGCTGAGGACTGGCCTGGGCCCCCTTTCACCCTGTCTGTGTGAGTCACCAAAGGATTAGCAGAGGGAGGATTAGACAAATGCAGCTACAATGCTCCTGCTCATTGTCTGTCATGCCACTCATGTTTTCTGAAAACAATTAGGAGCCATTCACTGTCTATTGATAGAATAGAATGTCCTACTTCTCTAAAAGGGCTACTTTCCCCAGCATCAGGGGGTTCTGATGATCTGGAGTCATCCCATGATTTTCCTCTGATAAGGCATTGTTTTCCCCTGCTCCTTCAAGTCTCATCAATAAACCTGCTGCCTTCCCATTTTCACCAACCTTTTCTTGTTTACACTGAAGAACTGTCTGGATCCTGAGAATAGCCACTTTGAATCACAAATCTAGAGGGCTCTAGAAGGAGGACTTCCTCCACACTGTTGGCCTAGTGTGATGAATCCTTGGCTATGCTTTGTTTTGACACCAAACGATGCTCACCAGGCCCCATAGCTCTCTCCATGGCTCCCAGGCTTTCATGGGAACACTTATTCTGATGGCCCAGAGGAAACTTGCCTCCAACACACCAGAGAGTCATCCCATCTGGCAATTGTGCCAATAACCTGGTATCAGGAGCTTCTGTGAACAGATATGATCATGAGATCATATTCTGCACCAGGAATCCAGAGCTTCCACTAAAGAGGACAGAGGGATCCTCATTATTCACAGATTCTGTATTTGGGAATTCATCTACTTTCTAAAATTTATGTGCAACACCAAAACCAAGATTCAAGGCACTTTCATGGTCATTTAGGGCCATGTGTAGAGTGACAAAAATGTGACTCTAGGGGCACGTTTCCAGCTGAGGCTCAACAAGGAGATATCTGCCTTCTTCCTTTTTTAAAAAAAATCATTTATTTTAATTGGAAAAAAAACCCTGTCATCTGTCATATTTATCACATACATTGTTTCAAAATTCTTGTTTCAGCTCTCATACTGTAAACAACTACCCTTTTTGTGGTATATTCCAGACCACATTATTTTACACTTTTGTGCTTGTTGCTAGTGACTGTGCAGTTTGGTAGGGCCCCCAAGCATCGTTCTGAAGTATTGGCTAGTGTTCCTTAGCTCAGGAGAGCTGTGATGCGCCTCACAGAAAAAACACATGTGTTAGATAAGGTTTGCTCAGGAAGACTGACGGTGGACATGGCCATGAGTTCAATCTTAATGAATCAACAATATGTATTAAATAAGGTGTCTTTAAACAGAAACATATGACAAGATTATATACTGACTGGTTGATAACATGTGACCCGAGGCCCACAGGAACCTAACCTCGTGTCTTCCCTAGGAGCAATGGTTCAGTGTTCACTAATTCAGTGTTCACTAATTCAGTGTTCACGGCGATTTCACAGAACACAACTGCTACAGATAATGAGAACCAACTGTATATTGAACATGGCAATGTCTAGGTCTCTGCTCAAATACCAACAGCACCCTAGAAAACTCAGTATCAACCCTAGACTGAGCTTGGACCCAGCTATCACCATAGAAGGTACTTCCTCCCAGCCTTACCCAGGCCAGTCCTGGGGTGAGCCTGATCTGAGACAGGAAATTTGGCCAGAGGTGAACTAATCTTTGTTCTGTGCTTCCCATGGTTTATCTGAAAAACAGGTATCTCTCTTCCTTGCCCAGCCCTGGTTCAGAACCCAGGTGTCCTTTTTCTGATACTGACAGGGAGCATCTGATACATACTGAGACAGATTCTGGAGAACACCCAAGGTTAGTAGGCAAATGATGACCTTATGCTGACTCAAGCCCAGTCCCTCCCACTGTGACAATGCTCTCCTAAAACTCAGAGCCAGGGAAATGAAGCAAAGGCTGATGGGGGTAGCCCAGTGCCCACTCTGCTGTAGGATGAACCAGCAGGAGCAGCAAGAGTTCTGTGAACTACAAAGACTGTGCCCCAAGTACAGAGAGCTCCGCCCAGGGGCTGAGCAAGACCAAAAAGCGCCTGTTCCTAGGCCCACCCTGCAACCCACTGAGACATGAAGAGAACCCACTGGCAGGAAGCCTGGGGCAGCCACCCAGAGCCTTGGTATTCCTGTCTGTAAGGTGAGGCCTCAACCTAGCCGATCACTTCTGTCCTTTCAGCTCTCAGGCAGACATGGGTGTCCCTATTCTCCAGGAGCTGCTGTGCTCTCTCTTGATGCAGTGGATCATTTCCTGAGGGCAGGAAGAGTAGGAGGAGCGGTGTGCCTGAGTGTTGCTGGGCCCAGATTGAACCTGGGCACACAGCAGGAGGAACCCTGCTGGATGGACAGCCAAGTCACTGAGGCTCCAGGAGCTGAGAGGGGGCCTAGCAGGGCTCAGCAGAAGGACAAGGAGAGGGGTTGGAACCAACAGGAGTGGGGAGATGAGAGGGAAACAGGTGCCCTGAGCCATCTGGTCTGAGTGAGACATCTGCAGTGGGGAGGTGAGAGTTCCTAGCACTGGGGCTGTGATCTGATTCTCAGAAAGTGCACACTTCGGGGCACTGAAGGGGCAGCTAGAGAGATGTTTCCATTCAAAGGTACTCACCGCCCTTTATTCCCTTCCCCCTCATGGAGGCTTGGGTGGAGGTTCTGGTGAGCTCAGGGGCTGCTGTCTAAACAGAGTCAGGTTATGTTTCCTAGTTACATAGGCCAGGTCTAGAGAGAAGAACAGCCTCACTGTGTCTCCTGCCTTATTGGGAGCACCTCTCAGCACCCAGGGTCCTGCTGAGCCCAGGTGAAGAAAAAAAGGAAGCAGATTCAGACCCACAGGCCCCCCTTCCCAGAGGAATCTGGTCCCGGGGACTCCTGGCTCAGGCTATTCTTCAAGTTTTGAGACAAACAGGGAGGGTCTCTTAGAAAGTGGGAGGTTGGCAGGTAGCAGGTCACCCTAGAAGGTTCCAGAACCCCAGGTACATGGTCTATCACCAACCACCCTCCCCTCCCCAGGAGGGAGAGCATTCCATCCCAGTACTTACACGTGTCCGGCTTGTGGCAGTTGTGTCCCTGACGGAAGTACTGGGGGTTCTCAATAACAGGGATGCGGGTCATGCCGATGACCACAGTGTCGGGCCCGGCGTCCAGCGACGAGGGCGTGGTGATGCCGTGGTTGATGTGGTGCAGTGGGCTAGCTGAGTCTTCCTCACCACTGATGACAGCCACGGGACCTGCACACACCAAGAGAGATGCAGGACCTGGTGACATCACATCCGGTCAGTTCCCAGCCCTGTCCACAGACAACCCCCAACTACTGTTCCCATCACAAACATTTTCTTTTTTTTTCTTTTGGGGGGTGTGATTGATATATATATATTTTTTCAGTTGTTTGGTTTTCTGGTATATTTTAGATATTAACCCCTTATCAGATATACATGGCTTACAATTTTTTTTCCATTCTATAGGTTGCCTTTTTTTTTTTTCTTTTAAATGAGATAGAGTCTCGCTCCATCACCCAGGCTGGAGGGCAGTGGCGCACTCTTGGCTCACTGCAACCTCTGCCTCCTGGACTCAAGCGATTCTCATGCCTCAGCCTCTCGAGTAGCTGGGATTACAGGCACCTGCCACCATGCCTGGCTAATTTTTGTATTTTTCATAGAGACAGGATTTTACCATGTTGGCCAGGCTGTTCTCAAACTCCTGACCTCAAGTGATCCACCCACCTCAGACTCCCAAAAGTGCTAGGATTATAGGTGTGAGTCACCATGTCCGGCCCACATTTTCTTTATTAGCAAAATCCACTGGAAGCATATTCCTCGAATGCTCTGTATTCTGAATTCAGAGAACCACCCTAAATTCTCTCTCTTGAGAATCACTCACCTATCAAACCATGGAAACAGCTGCAAAATCAAAGTAAATTTAAATGGCCCTGGCATAAATTATTTTCACTTTCTCCCAAGTCCAAATTAGTTCAAAATAAGAGTTTTAAATACGTTTATTTTCTTATGTAGCAACAATAGGATTTTAAAAATGACCTAGCAGTAGTGTGCACCCTGCACCTCCTCTTCTAGAGAGCTTTAACAATGGCTGATGCTGGATTTCATCCCCAGAGGTTCTGATTCCATTGGTCTGGGGGTGCGAGCTGGACATCAGATTGTGAGAGCTCCCCAGGTGAGTCCCATTTACAATCAGGATCAAGAACCTCTGATGAGTGTCTCAAAGACCCAGAGCCTCTCCAGCTGGCCACCAGACTCCCAGGGGAGTATCCTGTATCTTTTACTGCACTCAGCCATCAACCCTCCCTAGTTCACAGGGAGATAAGCCCGTTGTGGGCCTGGACCTAAGCTGAGCCAAGTTTCACAAATGACAGTAACGAAGCTGCATCATGATCTCCATACCAGCAGCTGGGCCAGCTGTCCCACTCTTGAAATATCCACATTGACCCAATGGCTTCAAAGAACATCATTTGTGTCTTCACCAACCCCAGTTTCACTCCCGCTTCTTTCTAACCCAAAGAAGAAATCCAGTAAGGACATACAGTTACTCAAAAAGCCCAAGATGGCAAAGATAATTAACGCTGCAGTCTTGGTAGAAGAATGGTTCTGTTTGGTGCCGTGGTTCTCCCATACATACAAATAAAACTCCTGTAAAGTGAATTAGCTGTGACTGTTTGTGGCTTCATACAACTGGCGTTTTAAATGGCTGCTTTGCTAGACACACAGTCCCCAGACAAAGTGCCTGCTGTGATTTGGTTTTGCAGCTTGAACAATATTTCCACTGCAGAAATCCATTACATCTTACTGAAGGTTATGGAGAGAATATTTCCCATCAAATAGCGAGGTGAAGCACCAATGAGGCAGAACTAAATGGGAGACTGGTAAATGCAAACGGAGGACCCTGAATTCCACTCCATCAGCACAGACAGGCTTATTCCAATCCATGACAAATATCCAACTGTGTTTGGAGACCGTGTGGAAAAGTAGCTGTAAGTGGTTGCCCAAATACTCACAATAATCACTTGCCTTGCAAAAAAGAAGCCAGTTCCTGAAAACACCTTGTAAACTTTCTGAAAAACTTTACAGCGAATTCCAGTTAAACAGGGAAAACTAAGCACTGGTTTTTATCCTCTTTCCCTCCTCAAACATATACTAAACATTCCCTCTACTAAAATACAAAAAAAAAAAAACTCAAAAAATATGTGTGCACAAAGAGAAAGAAGAAGAGAGGTGATAAGAGAAAATAAGATAGTTTAATAATATTTGGGAATTTAAAAAGTCAAAAGAGGAAAGAGGCAAGAGGAGGAAAGAGGAAAGAGTTGAAGAAGAGATGACCAACAGGACTGCAAGGGGAATATTTGCAGGCATCCAATTCTGCTGGAAAGGATCACTACGTGAAAGGACAAGAGAGCCAGGAAGGCTGAGGTGGAGTGAGGCTCCAGGCGGGAACAAGGTGCCCCCACCATCACCTTGCTCCCTTCCCACAGGACTCTAGTGGTTTCCCCAGAGACATTGAACCCAGAAGGCTCAGGGGAGGGCTGGGATGAAGCATGAAGCTGAGCCCCTTCTTCCTGCAACCCTGCCTCCCCATCATCCCAATCTCATCTCATACCAGCACACTGCAAGAGATTAGAGAATGCATCTCTGGATGAATTCTCTCAAAAAATACCTCTCGGTATGGACATTTGGAGATCTACCAGTGGAGAGTCAAGTTCATTCTGTGATCATGCCACAGTGAAACCTGCCAGTTGGCAAGCCCTACCCACGCACACAAGGCAGAATCGCACTAGCTTTCTAGGGCTCAATTCTTAAATAAGAAGAAGTAGTCAAGATCACCAGGCACTTCAGCAAAGCTCCGGCATGGGAGAGCACAAGACAAGTAGACAATCAGCGACCTGCAGGAAACAGAGGCAATGCAGGAAGCAGAAGACTTTCTAAAAAAAAAAACTACTAATATCCTCAGAGATGTCAGTGAAAACACTGCATCTATACAAGCAAAGCAATATTTAAAACGCGAACAATTCGTGGGTAGTGAAGAGTCCTTGGAAATTACGATCATCAAAATTTTAAAGTTAAAGGAGAGTGGAAGATAAAGTCAAGAAATCTTCCAGAAAATTAAACAAAGAGGAAAGAGGTGGTAAATAAAAAAGGAAAGATAAAAAAATCAAAGGTTTGATAAAGAGATCCAACATCTAATTAAAAGAAATCCCAGAGAGAGAGAAAGACAGTGAAAATGAATATGGATAGAAGAGATGAATGGAAAACTAAAAAACTTATGGAAATTTCACCCAAATTACCCAGTTTCCAGCACAATTAACACAAGTGCACAAATATGAATGTATGTGCATATACACGCACATACACACACACACATATATCAAGGCACACAATTACAAAATGCCAGAGCCCTGGAGATAAAGAGAAGATGCTAAGAGCCTCCAGGCAAGAGGGATACATTTATAAAGGAACAGCAATCAGAAAGACAATGGAAACATTCTCTATAATAATACCACTATTGTTATTGTACAAAGCAATTCCTTCAACATTTGGATGGGCAACTTTTTAACCTGGAAATCTACACCTAAAAAAAAAAATCAATCTACTGTAAGAGCAAAATAAAAGTATTTGCAAATGTGTTAAAATTTGCCTTGCTTGTCCCCGTCTTAGGATGCATCAGGAAGAGGGATGTCAGCAAAACAAGGGGGCAAGCAAGGAAAAGAGGAAGCTAGGGATTTAGTATCAAAGAGAGGCAGTCTCAAGCCACAGGGCTGCGGGAAGGAGGTGTCTGGAGCGAGAGATTACAGAATACAATGATGAAGACAGGATCCATGCCCAGGCTGTCTTGTTTACTCCAAAGCTCAGAGCCTTCACTGCAACTACAGACTACTTGCTTTATTAGAATTGTAGACCACGGAATGCAGAAGACACAAAGACCACACGCAACAGAAGTTACGCCTCCAACCCTGCCCCTTTCTGTTCTCAGCATTATAGGATGTGGATGGTTATAGTGACATGGAGGAAGGACACAGAAGAGGGAGAAGTTTGAGAAGATACTACATTGAGACTTAGACCTTTTGTGAAGGCTGTTTCTTTGAATCTGCTCACATAAAGTCCATAGATAGCAAGTAGCCAACGAAATGTTCCAAGAGCCTGGGATATAAAACAGTCTCCACCTTCTCTACCTTATTTGAGGATTTGAAAAAGCTGGGGTAAGATCCACAGATGGAAGTGTTCTGCCACAGACTCCCAAGCCATGGGAAGGAATAAGATCACCCAGGAAGATCTGATAGAGATAAAATAATAAAGCCAGACATCAGAGCCCTGGGGACCCCAATACTTAAAATGTGGGCATTAGAAGGGGAGCAAGGAGAAAGAGAACTGCCAGAGATATGGAAGGAAACCAGAAAAGGATACTGTCTTAGAATTCAAAGGAGGAGGCCAGGCGCAGTGGTTTATGCCTGTAATCCCAGCACCCTGGGAGGCCAAGGTGAGCAGATCATGTGAGGTCAGGCATTCGAGACCAGCCTGGCCAACAAGGTGAAACCCAGTCAATACTAAAAATACAAAAATTAGCTGGGTGTGTTGGTGCATGCCTGTGATCCCAGCTACTAGAGAGGCTGAGGCAGGAGAATCGCTTGAACCTGGTAGTCAGAGATTGTAGTGAGCTGAGATGGCACCCACTGCACTCTAGCCTGGCCAACAGAGCAAGACTCCCTCTCAAAAAGAAAGAAAGAAAGAAAGCATTCAAAGAAGGAGAGTGTCTAGAAGTTCAAGAGACACATACACTGAGGACAAATAGGATTAAGCTTGAAAATGAGCCACTGTGTTGGAAAATGTGTAGGCGACCTTAATGAGAGAAGTTTCCATGGAATGTTAAGGAAAAGTCAAATTATAGTGAGTTGAGGAGTTAGTTGGGGAAATCCTGATGATTGTAATAATTTTTATTATTGAATACTTCCTACACATCAGGCTCTGTAAAGGTAGTTAATCTTATAATGCCTCTGTGACATTGGTACCATTATTTTCCCCATTTTAAAGACGGGGGCATTACAGCACAGAGCAGTGACCTGCCCAAGGACAGATGCCTAGCAAAGAAGTGGTGATGCTGGAATTCAAACTCACAGTCTGGCCCCGGAGCCTGTGCTCATAACCCTCTGCCAGCACTGCCTCCCTGAAAGTGCAGACTGTGGGGAAGAGAATTTATGCAAAGGGATACTTGATCAATTCTGCTACATTATCCTCCTCATAAGCAGCTGCCTTCAATTGCAGCTCCCCAAGACCCTTTTTAAAGATGTTCCTCTTGAGCCTTGAGAATTGGGACGGGAGTGAGTTACCTCATTAGACTCACCCAGATAGATTACAGATAATTCATCATGTCTTCTTCCCAGCACTGCTGAATGTTCCTATTAAGCTATATCCACAGCAGAAGAGACCATCACACCATCAGACATTTGCCCTATTCCCAAGGCCCTCTTACTCACCTTTGCTCTTCCATAAACTACATTCCTTAAAAGAAAACCCAATAAAAAGCACATAGGCCCATCACTTCAAAGGATGTAAGACGAAGCCTCTGCAACTTGCCCCTGCCTGCTTGTGTCTGAGTCCAGCAGGGCTCCTTATAGGGCTATGGCTGGCACTGGGTCAAGACGAGTCTTCCTTAGACAGGGCTGTTCTAGGTATGTAGCAGCCCTAGACCTGGGCATGAAAAGCCAGTCTCAGCTTCATCAGCCATAACAAATGCACCACTCTGTGGAGGATGCTGATCATGAGGGAGCTGTGCATGGGTAGGGGCATGGGGTAGATGGAAAATCTCTGTACCTTTTACTTGATTTTGCTGTGAACCTAAAATCACTCTAAAAATAAGGTCTAAAAGACAAAAATTTTAAAATATAAAAAAAAAGGTCAGTCTCCCCACAAAACACACACACACACATTTCCAAACATCCCTTGTGGTGACGGAGCTGTGCCAGATTGAGAACCACTGATAGAGACACCAACATGTTACTCCATGAAACTCTGGCCAGTTCTCACACCACTTGCCTCAGGGGAAAACTCACAGACCTGTAGCCCTTCTAGGGGAGGAAGAATTTGTTCTCACTGAGATTGTTCTCACCTTAATAACCACAGTGAAGAATTTGTTAAGATACTGAAGGAGGGAAAAGTAATAGGGGGAAAAATACCTCAACTGTCTGGGCAGCTTTCTTCTATTTTCTTGAAGCTGCTGAGGTGGATGGCAGGTCAAGAGGAGTCAAGCTTTGATGTCTACTGAGCCCTCAACACATACACACACACACAGCCCGCCTACTACCTGTTATCGGCCTCTCTGCTGTCACTAATCCATTCCAAATTACATAATTACTTTGTTATGCAACACTAATAATCAAAAAGAAGAGAAACATTCTCATAGACTTTCTAGTAAATGCAAGCTTTGGAGAGAGACCCTCAAGGGAACAGAGGTCTGCACAGACTCTCAATATCATATTATTCTCTTCTAAAATTGGTGCCTTGTTTTTTTCTTCAGATCCACAGTGGGTTTTATTCTTCCAACCATACCATAACAGAACCATTGGATAATTGGAGAAACTCGATGGCCCTGACAGGTGTCTTTCCCCACTGAATGGTCCATACTGTCTGTCCAGAGGCTTTTCTTCCCCTCCCTGTTTTCCACAGGGGAGAAATGAGGGTGTAGAGCAAGGAATGGCTCCAATTCCATAAACAGTTTATTCCAAGTTGGGATTCAGGTTCCCAGATGTTTGAAATGCTTGCTCCCCAGTCCGTAAAGAAATATCACTTGAATATAAATTTAATTTCCTCAGCAAGGCCATTTTTATACTTTCTGCAGAAAGGATACACCAGCAGTTTTGCCATGAGAGTACACCGAACAAAGGAGACAGGGTCATTTATAACCTGACATGTCCACCCTACTGCTGTGTCCGGTTTCCATTGGCTGGAATGGGACCTCACATTCTATATTTGTCCTGATTGGCTAGCAACTTAGAACTTTTGAAAAGAGGCAAAAGCAGAGGAGAACAAAGGAAGGAGGAAGTAAATTGTGAAATGCTGAGAAAGGTTAAAACACCTTCAAATAAGGAAGATGAATAGGCTATGACCTAATGCTTGCTTGGACCAGTATAAGCATGCCAGGGCAAATATTTAGGCTAAATTGTGGGAGCTAAGAACATAAAGTACATTGATTTCTTTATTATGGCTAGCAGATATTTAAGAATGTTAGCACAGGACTTTGAATAAATTTTGCTTCTAAGAGAAGTTACTATTTATTCCTAATTAGATGGGGAAGAAAGTCTTTGAAGAAGAACCTCTACTTTACTTTTTACACAGAGAAAGCAAAACTTTCTGATAGCAACAGTGGAGAGAGAACTTCACTGCAGTAGCATGAACTTTCACCCAGGTGGGCTGAGCCCCAGTCCCAAGAGAGGAGCCTGGGACAACAAGTCACCATGAGGACCTGTGGGTACACCACCATTCTGCAGAAGCCTTTGGTGACTCCAGGGAAAGTTTTTCTCAAGGTTCATAATGCAGAAAGAGCGGGGGAAAGAGGTGGGTCACAAAAAATGAAGGAGGAAAAAGGAGCGGCCTCCCAGGGAATACACTGACACATCAATACTCACTCCCTCTTTCAGATCAGGGGAAAGACTGCCTGGGAATCATTTTCTCAAATGCCCTACTGTTGGCTCTAAAACTCCTTTCTCTTCCAGCAACTCTATGACTTACAGAGCATTGACAATTCTCAGAAATGTGGCACCAAGAAAATCCAGCCACTGGCCCAACCCTAGGGCATCTGCCCAGCCAACGTGTAGAAGTGGTTCTTCTCCAAATTCTGAAGGAGTGAAAGAACCCCAAGGATGCTGGGATCCCTGTGGTTTACAAGAAAAGGGAAGATGGAGGGAAAATAAAACTGACATTAATTAAATACCAACTACATGCCAGATATGTTGCTGGGCACTTTGTTCTCATCTCATTTGATCCTCAACAACTACCATCATTCTCATTTAATCAACAACAAAACCGATCCTCAAATGAGTTTAAGTCATTTTCAAAAATCACCTAGTCAGGAAGTGGTGGAACCTGTATTTCAAGCCATTTTGTTTGACTCCAAAGTTCTGCCTCTTCCCACCAAACTACCCATTTTCTCAACAGTATAGCTGACACCAAGTATTTTTCACAAACAGAGAGTGCTTGGTGTGAATACATGAGCCTATATACAGAAGGCGAGATGCCAGCTCCCCTGTGACTGGGGCTAAATCAGTGCATCTAGGGATGGACTGCCAAATATTTTCAGGGTTGGACCAGCCCACATAAAATAGTTCTGGGCTGACAAGTCCAACAGATAGACTTAAATTGTACAATTCCGACACCAGAATCGATTTCTGTACTCCTTCCTTTACACTTGTACTTCCTTCCAAAGTAGGGTTGGGGGGTAGCAATCTCACTTCCCAACTCAGAAAGCCCTCTTGGGAGCTGTGGTAAGCATGACTGCTATTTACTGAGTATATCCAGGCACTCACTAGGACTGCAGTTTTGTGGACCACCTTGAAGTTAAACAGTACCCCCATTACTTTCTTTGGAATGAAAAGTGAGCAGAAGTGAGGATGCATCACTCCCACATGGAAGCTTGAAGATCCAGTGTGACTTGTCACATTCCCTTTTTCCTGGGTTGGCATTTGTGGAAGCATGAAACAGAACCCCACTCAGCCCCAGTCACTCAGTGAAGCCAACTTAGACGCAAGGGCTCCCGCCAACACCTGGCGCAGCCATGGTGACGTGCGAAATGCCGCACCATTGTTTTAAGCAGTTGTGATTGGTGGGGGTGCTGTCTATCACATCTCCACATTTACCAATGGTACTTTAATTTCTTCATTCAGACACTTTGTGTGCTTCACACCATCTTCAGCAAGTCTCCACAGAAGTCCCTCAAGCAAAAAAAAAAAAAAGGGCTGGGCTTGTCGTCCTTAATGATATAATCCATTTTAAATTGTCTCCTCCCCACTCTCTGTCCCAAAGTTGAGCTCAAATCTTCAATCTTCCGTTCCACAGAGTCAGATCATGACCACCTAGATCTGACTTGTGTAGCAGAAGCAAATAAGCCTGCATGGGTCTCATGCTTTTTTAATGTGTCAGAATGAAGCAAACAAGCCAACCTTTGGATTAAGAAAATGATTTTTTTAAAACCTCAACCTTTTCCTACTGATAGAAATCAAACACTGACATGTCCCTGGTGGGTGAGAGCTTCGCATCAACAAATCTGGGAGCAGGAACTCATAAAACGGAATAAGTGGAAGCACAACAAACACAATTAAAAATCCAGCCATGCTCAGAGAGGGATTCCATTTACTGTCTCATAAAAAGAGCCTGGTCCTCAGAGGCAAACAAAAGAAAATCAATTTCTTAATTTTTATTGTCAGATGTGGGACAGAGGCCAAGTGAACACGGGCTGTGCTCAAGAGCAGACCTGAGGACTAGTCATGGCCTTCTGTTCCTAGACCTGTTCCCCTGGGCCCTCCCCTCTCTGCCTCCTCCAGCTTCCAGACAGACTCTGCCCTCTGTGGTCTCCGGGGCACATGGGGTCCTGCAGGCAGCACAGCAAGATATGCCCTTCACACTTCTCCGCTCCTCTCCCTGAATCATTTCCCAAAAGATAAGCTTTATTCTCTGGCTCGAATTCCCTCCCAGCCTCTTACAGGAACCAACGGCGTTCTTCATGCCTCGCAGCATTCATAGCTTGGAGGTATCACTTGGCAACAGAAAATGATGTTGCTCATCAACCAGCCCAAGAACACGCACTTAAGCAAGGGGAAGGCAGGATGGGTATTTGGACTCGGCTTCCCTTACCTCCCTTAATCATCACCACAACCCTGGGGGTAGATCCTCTTATCCCCAGTGATGTAGTTGAGGAAATTCAAGCTCAAGGCTTCATAATTTGCCCAAGGTCACACAGTTCATAAATGGTAAACAGATCCATGTCTATCTGACTTCAAAGTCTGGGCTCATTTCACTGCAGCACCATGCTGCCCCACCCTCCAGTATTGTTTTTCTAACAATAGGACAAGACAGCCACATTCTCCTTCCCACTCCCAACCTTTACTCTCTTGAAATTCATTTGTAAGAGAACTGGCTTTGTTTACGAGAGAAGCCCATGACATTTCCAGTAAACTTCAAACCCACAACTGTGGCACAAGGATGTAGCTGTCAGGGGCAACCAGAAATTCATAGCACAGGAATGGCCGGCAGCAAGGGGTCTGAGAATGTCAAAACAAGCATCCTGGAGGGAAGGCACATGCCATCAGACTTCTCCAAAGACTCTTTGTACAGACAGTATTTCAGACCATCCCAGGCATCAACAGGAAGTGAGTAGTTACCTTCTGATTGCACATATAAGGTGACTGGAATACAAAATGTTGGGTTTTTGGTCCGAGGCCCCATAAAGAGATCATAGTTCAAATTTCAACATGTCTAAATTCAGTTCTAGCCACTATGGCTAGCTAGTGTTACCTCAAAATAGAGACATTTATTTTCCCTAAAGATTTATCTGTAACTTTCCCCCAACTTCCTAGGGACTTTTGAAGACTGGGAGAAAACATCACTTGAGGTCATGCAGTGCCAGGGGCTGCCACGTTGAATCGCTATAGTCCTCATGCCTTCACCCACTCACATCATGTCCCTTTTGGCACTTGCATTCTCTTGGCACCAAGACCAAGAGAATGAGAACCCAAATTCCTGAGGGCTAAGCCCAAATGCCTCTGACTTTACGGAGGTCACAAGAGGGAAATCTAATATCTAAAACCCCACTAGGTGATCCTGGATGGCTTCAATATGACGTTCTTTCAAATTAAAATGAGGCACAATGAGTTAGAAGAGAGAGAGAGAGAAAGAACTGATGCAGAGAAGAAGAAAATCCTTTTCTGGAGGAACTTGGGGTCTTATAGGCACTGGCTGATATAAGACTTCCTAACTAGATATGTTACCCACAGTTGTATAGGTCTCATACACTGCAATAGGGTATCCAGGGTACATCTGAAGAAAACTCTTTTCCCAGTATTTCTAAGTACACATGGAGTGATACCATGGCATATCGTCACCACCAGAAAAGTCAGAGTGATGATCTGAAATACCTGTGCAGTAAAACACGATAATAATAGCTGAGGTTTACTGTCACCTGTTGACCAACACTGGTCACTTGTTGGCACTGTGCTGGGCTCTGTGTGATCCTGTCCAATGCTCACAGTGGCTCAGTGAAGTGGGTCCTATAATTAGAGTCAGAGCAGTTAAGCAGTCTGCCTAAGGTCACACAGCTAGTAGGTAGCAGTGTCATGATTCTAACTGGAGCTGTGGGATTCCCAAATCTATGTTCTTTTCTTTCTTTTTTTTTTTTTTTTTTGAGATGGAGTCTCGCTCTGTTGCCCAGGCTGGAGTGCAGTGATGCGACCTCAGCTCACTGCAAGCTCCACCTCCTGGGTTCACACCATTCTCCTGCCTCAGCTTCCTGAGTAGCTGGGAATACAGGTGCCTGCCACCATGCCCGGCTAATTTTTTTGTATTTTTAGTAGACACGGGGTTTCACCGTGTTGGCCAGGATGGTCTCAATCTCCTGACCTTGTGATCTGCCCGCCTCAGCCTCCCAAACTGCTGGGATTACAGGAGTGAGCCACCAGGCCTGGCCCAAGTCTATGTTCTTAATCCCACCTGCCCCTGCACCACCACCGCCTCAACCTACATAATCATACGGCCAAAAGCACTAGGTCTAGAATGAACACACTTCTGAACTATAATGCACCTAAATCAAAGATGCTGAAATGAGGCCTGAATTTACAGTTAGCGAGAAACCACGAAAGTCCAACGTCTTCTTCCAGGCCATTCTGAGATTGTGAACTCAATCCCACACCCTGAGAATCCTGTGTGCTCACACTCAGCTCACCCTGGGCTTGACACAGACCCTATCATCTTATATCAGACAAAAAGGTATTTTCCCCTTTATTAGAAAATATTCGCTGCAGCACCATGCTGAGTTCCACAAGCCCTGAAGGTACTTCTGCTGGGGGCTGTGCATGCCCTGCGGGACCACAGGCCCTGCCTTTGCACAGGGGATGGACTATTGCAGGTGCTTCTGGCCTCCTGTAGCCTCTTGCCTAGTGCTCACTGGACCAGGTGTTAGCACCTGCCCATCTTAGTTGGCACATCTCCCAGGCCCAGCTCTCTGTTGAGGCACAGTGTTGCCTCCAACTAGAATAGTACATCCAAGTCTCAGGACCTATAATAGGAGCCTGCCACCCTGTGTCTGTGGCAAGGATATCTTGTGGACAAGTCACAGAGCAGTCCTTTGACATTTTACTTCTGGAAGTTGTGCCATTATCCAGTGTTATAATTTTCATCAGAAATGTACACCCATAAAAAGGAATAAGTAACCCATCTGCATTTGAACCCATCCTGCTGTTAATTGTCCTGGGGTCAACACTGGCCCATCTCCTTACTTATCTCAATTCAAGTTTCTCAGCTGATCCTAAAACTCTCTAGATCATAAATCCCTACAAGGCAAGGACTCTATCCTGGATATCTCTGAATTTTGTTGAGTCCCTAGTAAAGTCCCTTTAAGACAGCAGGCAATTACAAAATATATGTTGCCCCAAGTGCTACCCCAGACATTGGTAAGCATTGCCTCTCCAAAGATATGAGCCTTCCTAGAGATGCCATAACAACCACAACAAAACACAAACTAGGTGACTTAAAAGAACAGAGTTATTCTCTACAGTTCTGGAGGCTAGCAGTTGGAAATCAAGGTACCAGCCGGGCCATGCGACTCTGGATAGAATCCCTCCTTGCCTCCACCAAGCTTCTGTTGGTGGCTGCAAATCTTTGTCATTCCTTGGCTTGTTAATACATCACTCTGACCTCTGCCATCATGTGGCCTCCTCTCATCGCATGGCATCTTCCTCTTTGTGTGTGTCCGTTTCTGTGTTTCTTCTCCTCTTTTTACAAGGCCCTCAGTCAAATTAGATCAAGGGCTCACTCTATTCCTGTATCACTTCATCTTAACTTAAATCTTAATTCCATCTGCAAAGAAGCTATTTCCAAATAAGGTCACATTAACAGGTACTAGTGATTAAGACTTCAACATATCTTTTTGCAGGACACAATTCAACCCACAGCACCATGTGTCCCATATGCCTAATCTTCAGCACCCAGGCTGGAGCATAAGCAGCAGGCACAGGGGATGAAACAGCATTATAAGGATGGTGATAGATGTGGAGGAATCTCAGGCTCTGGGTGAATTGGGAGTTCAATCTACGGGCATTTAATCTCCCAAGAGCAGCTCCCCAGGAACTGTAGCAATATGTACCCTCTAGAATCCCTGAAAGTGACCTACAGACTATAGTTCATGATTCATGCCACACCTTCCAGACTGGCCTTTCCTGCCCATGTGCTCACCAAATACCTCCTCCTGTGCTGGGCCCTGAGCTAGGGACTAGAAAAGGGGAGAAAAAAGACACAACCCCAGCCTGAACAGGTCTCCAGGTCTACAGGTGGGACACACAAATAAACCAACAGAGATGACATGTAGGAAGAGCACCATGTTACAGGTGCACTCAGGACATGAGGCAGCACCTGAGACAGTTATCCAGGGGAGGACAGAGGCAGGCAGTGCAGGGAAGGACATCTCACCTAGCAAACACATTAGCCTGTAGCTCTACCTGCCCACACCCTTCATCCTTGTCCCACCCCAGAGGACTTGTCTAGCCTCCTGTTCCACAGATCCTCTCTGTTTTCTCGGTGGGGGGGGTCACCTTCATGGCACCTTGAACCTTGGCTGCTGTCTCTTCTCCCCGCACACCTGGACAGCAGCCGGGCAAGGGCCCCAGCAGCCTCTATTAATCTCTTGGCTCACTCATCCCTTTCACAGACATGCCATAAAAATGATATAAGCATTTCATTCGAACAGCGCTGCAGCAGGAATGACGAGGGTACAGGGGGTCGATTGATTTCCAGCATGTGCGGGTATAAACGCAACACCAAAATCAATTGAAATAACACCGCATCAGTTCTGTGATCTCTTCCCTCGTACGGCACGCTTTATATACTGTAGTACCTGCTCCTGTCTACATGCCTGCCCTGACCGCCCTGCAGCGGCTCCGTGGGCAAGGCTGACAGCTGACACCCACAGGGCCATGTTCTCTAAGCCCCTTCAGTCACACAGGGAAAGGCAATGAGGTTCCATGCATGCCCACCAGCAGACCCTCATAAACATACCTGAAATCCCATGTGCACTCCCTGAACAAGAATGTGTATGAACTCACACATGAACTAGTACCACGTGGCTGCTCATTGAACACGTGTGTAAGGAGACTTAGTGGTCTGCATTTCTTCACAATTTTATGCCTTCTTCCATCTCACCAGATAAAATATTTCCATGAGTGATGTATATAATATACTTATGTGTAATATACCCAGGAATACTGAACACCCAAACAGAATACCCCAAAAAGGTGTGGTGAGGTAGATAGATGGTGGGGAGATTCTACAGTAGTGAGTTAGCCCTGGTACCAAGGGAAAAAAAAATCCAAAGATCTCGTCTGAAAATGCATAAATGCATATTCTTTTGAAATTTTGTGACTTCTCAGTCAGTTTATAGTATTATTCTTGTACTGATATCTAGATCAGGTTATACTATTAAACTGGCCAATTCATTAAAACTCCTCACCTTCACGGTACCTCCTCATCAAAAGTCTGTTTCTTCATGCATCCATTAACCTAAAAATGGTTCCGGTAAGAAATTGAAGCCTGCCAAAAAGGGAGTATCTTGTCATTCAGTTCAGAGATGTCTGGTTCTATTAAAAGGAGGGTGACCACACATCCTGATTTGCCCAGGACAGTCTGTTTATCTGTTGTTCCAGCATCATCATTAACAGAGCCCCCTTTGGTCTGGATGAAAAATGATGTAGTAAGCCTAATAAAAAGTAATTTAGGCCTCCTGTGTGTGGGAGTGGAAGGTGGAGAAAAGATAGTCATGGGGGGAATCAACTGCTGTTTTGAACTCCAGACACTAGTGATGCAATATCACAAGTAAAGCAGTGAACCACCCTAGCCAACATGTCTCCATCCTAATCTCCTAAACTCCCTTTGAGGCAGTCTATAGAGGGGTCTAGTATGTATCCTCAGATTATCCATATAGGACACTGTCCTTTTTAGGGAGTCAATAAATATCATTTGATGACAATGATGCAGTCATTGATTTTCCACTCCCTCCTCTCCCTCTGTTCACTTCTCCCTGCCCCCTTCCTCAGGGTATAGGTCAATCAATCTTAGGCCATCTTGATCTACTTGGAAAGCTTAACTGCCATGAAGCTAAACCACTTGTCCTCTGGCTCCAATCTCTTAGAGAAATTAGTGCCAATGGAAGTGTCAGTATCAATTTCATAATGTTATTGGATGAAGGCAAGGCTGGGCAAAGTCCCATATTCCTGACGGGCTATCAAAGTGATGAGGATTATGGGTAAGGAGACAGACAGCTCTGACAGGAGAGGCAATGACTCAAGAGCAATTAGACTGACAAGACTATCTTTGAGCCCCATCACTTAATGCTGACACGGGTACATTCCCCACAGAGATGTAGAATGTGGGATGCAGGTTTTTCCTAGTGTCTGCAGGGGTAACTGGAGAGCCTGGAGGCTTGCAAAGCAGCCTTTGGCCCTACACCTCTCTGAACAAAGGGTTCCAACACAATAGTAGGATTTTGCTCTCATGATGGGAAGACTGAATATCTGGCCCCTCCTTTTCCTTTCCTTCCTTTTCCTGTCTTCTAAAGAAAATGTCAAGATAAGACGTAGGCTATGTATTTAAATTTAACTCCTTTGCAGAGTCAGGGGAAGACTTGGGATTATTAAAATGAAAATCAAGATCTTGTAAAAGTCAAACCATTTTAGCAGGAAAGGAGATTTATCCTGGAAGGCAAGAGCAACAGATGGATGCCACAAGGGTCCTGAGTTCTAATCCAAGCTCTTACCCCAGCACTGCTGTAAATACAACTGTGTGCAATCGGGAAGGTGTCACCTTATCTCTGTGAGGCTTCAAGTTCCTCCTGTAAGGTCAACCATAACCTCCCGCTACCCTACAACACTGAGGAAATGAAATGCCAGCAGTGTCAAGGGCAAACGAGGAATCAGAGAAGAATACATTTTAAGACCTGGTGAGGTGTGTAGAAATTGCTTTTCCTCTGTGCTTGATAGAAGATGCACAGAAGCAACCCTGGAGCTGAGAATGCAGTGCAAGGTGGTGCTGAAGAGCGAGAAAAGCAAGTCTTGTCTCCTGCTCAAATGGACCGCATGCAAAAGGCATGGCAGTGATGCTTCGAATACTTACATAGTGTGCCTAGTCTATTTTAAGCCCTTAACAGTTTACTTCCCCTAGTTTTCAAGAGTTTATGTTCCCAGGGCAGCAGGCATAATTTTGAGCCTGTGAGGTTACAGCTATTTAAGCAGGTTTGCTTTATTATTTTTTAATTGCTTAACAATATTGTTCGTTGGTGTTCTATTAAAAACCCCACAGTGTTTTATAATGGAATTTAAAATTCATGTAATTTTAAAGTGTCCACTTCAGAATGGTGTGTGTGTTTATGGGGTTCGCTAACATTCATATTAATTAGCCGATCCTGACACTGACCTAAGCATTTAAGCTAAGCAAAATGTTATATGTAAAAGGTCAGTATGTAGCAAGCCTTATCTGAATAATGTCAACCCTGGCCAAGAGGCTGTTGTCAATATTATCTGAAACTGCTGAGTTCCCAAACACACTCAGAACATTGGCCTAATATGCAAATGTGTGAATCAGGGGATTCCTCCCAAGGTGCCTTTAAATAGCAGGCCCTTTAAAGACACTGTGGTGCAGCTGAGGGTATTTTAAGATCATTAACCAATTGAAAGAGAGGTTGGGAGCAGAGAAACTTGAAGTATTAGAAGTTTCTGCTAACTGAAGATGGTTCAGAATCAATGATTATGCATCGCTGCAACTGCCAGAGAAAGCTATAGGAAAGCATTAGACAGTGAAGAAGTTTTGCTAGGCACACACTTGGCATTGTGCTCCTGACGCTTATAGATGCAAAACTTCACACTCAACAATTTTAGAAACATATCTGTTGGGAAACTCTGAATGGGCTATTGACTATTTTCACATAATAGTATCTTTGTTGAAGGCACAGGCATTCATTAAACCAACAATTTGCCCCTGAATTTTTTTTAATGCAGTTAAGCACCAAGAATATAAACAGGAGAACTTCCAAAGAGAAGTAAAGAAAGTGTCAATATAATATCAAGATTTTCTTCACTGCCCTTCCCTATTGTTGGCATGAATTCAAAGGCACATGTGTCCCAGGCTATAGGGGAAAACTAGACTTTTACAGGTGGGATTCCAAAAAGATGCTTCTCAAAGTCACCACATTACAATCCTTAAGCTAATAAATGGCATTTATTTTAAAAATGGATGACTTCTAATGGGCCTGGGTACCATTCCCATCTTGGCCTGGGCTCACAGTATATTTATATATGGAATGTTTTCTACTTCATATATTAGACATGTATCTTTTTAAAGTTTAGCTAGGTAGATTGAGTAACCAATATATACCGTGTGTGTGTGTGTATTTGTATGGAAAGCATAGCTGAGTAGTATACACACACTCACACACACAAATAAATCAGATAGTATTTATGGAAAATCCACTCAGGGATCAGGCTATGCTTTCCTGTGCTTTCTAATTTAATAGAACTACTATTTGATGAGTATATACCATAGCCAAAATTGCCTCCAAGCAATTTATAAATAATTAGCTCATTTAATCTTTGCAAACTTGCAACGATCACTTCCATTTTACAGACAAAGAAATTGAGGCTCAAAACTATTTTATTAACCTGCCAACTGTCCCTCAGCTAATAAATGGTGAAATTGGAATTCCAATCCAAGACCATGTAATCCATCCCAAGGCCTGTACTCATCCTACAATATACTGCCTGCCACAAACTATAATTTTAAGAAAACTTATGAAACAATATGATAAGAGAGCATATATAATATTTTCCATGGGTCTGTTGCAGAATTTTCATCAAATTTACTCTCTAATACCATTTAGGTGTGTCTTCATTCATAAACATGTACAATTTGGGTTTGACATTCAAAGATCATGGTCATCTAATTATTTCACCAACCACATCTCCTACCAGCAATCGAGTAAAAGTATACGTCTGCTGTTCCCCAAATACACAATCTACATTTCCACCTCTGCCACAGCTGTGCTCCAGCCCAAGACATTTGCTCTGATGCCTACAACCCACCTGCCCAACCCTACACCTCCCAGGAACCAGCTCAATCTCCACCACTCCCTTGAATCATTTCTTGAACCTAACTCTCCCTCCTCTTTCTCCCCACTCCACCCACTCACACAGTTATTTCTTCCTCTAGATTCGTGCAGCTCTTCTGAAGATCAAGGTTTGCCTATTGCCTCTCTGTCTCTTGCTAGTGATTCTCTGCAACCCAAGAATAAGGCTTAACAGGGAAGGAAGTTGTTCTGACTCTATGCTTTTATTCCTCTTGACTAAGAAAAGGCAACAGTGTTTATCACAATGAGGAGCATGTCTCAGTCAAAAGCATCATTTCTGCTGCTCTGTTAACTAATGCCATCTTGGTCATGCCTCTTAACCTAAGTATTTGTTTCCTTATCTATAAATAGGGTTAATAACAGTAACTCCCTCATCAGACTATTGTTAGGGTTAAATAAAATATTTAGGTAAAGCCCTTGGCATGGTATAAGTTCTCAGTAAATGTTAACTAAAAATAATTCTAGTAAAGTAAAAAAAAAAAAGAAAAAGAAAAAGAAAAACAGCGGTTAGCTAACTCAAGAATTTTGCTGTTAATACTTTTAACCCCCATGATAATTACTGATTTAACTGACAGGTTCTTCTTTTAATATAGCCACTAATGACAGCATCTATATGCCCTAAAGTTTTCCATTCCATGCTAGAGGATCACAGCCAATGCTTCCCACTTCTCATCAAAGCAAGAGGACTTAATAATGCAAATAAGAAATGAGCTTTATTATATGTAGAGAAGAGCACCATAATTGAAAGACTGGCTAACTCTTCTTGGTTACCATGGACTTTATCCTGATTCTTCACCTATCCAGGCATTTAGTAAGGACCCAATAAATGTTAAAGGACAGCACTGTTAACTATGCTGGATGGACATAGTTCCCTAATTTCCATACATAAAGGGGAAATGTATTATAGAATAAGTGATGTCACAAATATTTCCAGGTTTTCATCTAAAATAGCTTCAAGAATAGGACAGGAGGTAGCCCACACTCAACACAGGGATCCATCACCCCACCCCCTATCACGTCCTGGAGAGAGGCTGGGTGAGACATCAGCATGGCTGCCATTTCTTAATTTCCCAATAACATGGTGAAAATAGGAAGCTATGGCTCCAAGAGATGAGGTGACTTGCCTGAGCACACATGGCTAGAAAGGGGAAAAATTAGTTGGAACCCTTGTCAGTCAGATGGAAAAGCCAATTCTCTAGTTTGGAGTAAGCATGCTATGACTCTAACTCCAACATGATAAAGCCCATGGGCGTCTTTCAAAGAAGCATCCAGACATCTGCTGTCAGAGGTGTCAGGGGCTGCCACATCCAAGAGTGGAGTCTTCCCTACAGCCATGCATTGTATGATACTTTAAAGTTAGATGTAATTAATGCTGATTGTAATCACTGGGAGTTAATAGATTTATTATAATAGTGAGCTAAAAATGGCTTATGCTAATAAATCAATGAGAAATGAGATGGAAAGTGAAAAATCTTTGGGTAATGGAGGTGGAGAGTGTCAGGGAGGGGAGTATAGGTGCAGAAGTTTGCTAGTACATATGACAGGCCAAGGAGGTGCAGCAACGGAAGCACTCACCCATCGAACAGGTTGTCACATTCCAGGTATTTTAGGAACAAGGAGCTGAAAATATTAAGAGACTTTGGGCCCAAGGGGTTATCTATCAGCTGATCAGTATGGAAGCCTTATTAGCTGTGTAACTTTAAATGAGCGGCTTAACTTCTTTGAGCCTTGGTTTCTTATCTGGAAAACTGGGAAAATGAGCCTCCCCCCAAGAATGTCCATTTGTCAGATTCTCAAAACATTTATTAGGAACCTACTATGTGCCAGACACTGTTGCAGGAACTGGGGATACAACAGGAACAAAACAAAGCCCTTGTTTGATGGCAATAACATTCTAAGGGGAGGGCAACAGAATGTGGATAACTAAACCAATAAATATATGTCATTTGTCTAGTGGTACTGGCAGCCACAAAGGAAGGTGCAGCGGGGTAAGGGAGCAGAGAGTAATGAGGCTAATTTTATATAGGTCATAAGGGTTATAGGAGCTCAGAGATTCAAAGGGCCTGTCCCACAGGCAGTGCATGGAGGCTCTACTTAATAGCCAAGGCTGGAGACCTCATACCCACTAAATAGAAGAGTTTGGCTACAGTGGACTTAAGAGGGCTCCTGGGACTGACACCTGGACCATGCAAAGGGTAATCGTCAAGAACAGTCCTTGAAGCCAGCAACCCAACATGCCTGTACTTCACTCTGAATTTGACAAGAGCAAGCTGACCATGGATCTGATGCCCAACATACAGTGAGGCCATAGGTACGTTGGTTAGGGGTATGAGCTATAGTGGGAGACCTCTCAAGTTCTTTGGGACCTCAGCTGGGCAAGTTATTTGCCCTCGCTCTGCCTCAGTATTCCCATATCAATAATAGGGAAAATAATAGCACCTACCTGACAAAGATTCTAAGGTTGTTATGAGATTTAAATGAAGAAATATGTGTAAAATACTTAGCACAGTGCCTGGCACATAGCCGGGGCTAGATAAATATTAGTAATTAATAGAGTTGTTAAGTTCAGACATGGGTACAAATACCTTATCAAAATGAAAGGCTATACTTAATGGAACTGGTAAAAATCAGAATTTCATGTCCTTTGGCAATTTGCCTCAAGTTCTCTTCCCTGAGACCAGGCTCTGAAAAAAGGTACTGATTAATTTGACACTACAGGAAGTTGATGGAAAGAAGGTTTGCTCTCTTCTGTGCCAAGGTAGATAGAATGTGCTGGGCTGCAAATCTAAGGGGAAAATAAAGCCGATAATTCAACATGTGGTGTTATGACTGGCTCCATCACCATGAGCATTGAGCCCAGTTCAATATAAACCAGAGGCCACTCTGGGCAAAAAGAAATGGGAATAATAAAACCTGCCTCATTTGTTTGTACTGCCAGTTTTAGGCAATCAGTCAATCCAAAAAATATATTGAATGCCTATTGCGAGCAAACCATTAAATAATAACATTAGTAACTACCATTTGTTGGAAACTTAATATGATGTAGACATAGTGTTCTATATATCTACTGACCCAGTTCACAGCCACTTCCTCTACAAATTCTGATCTAAGTGTCCTCTGCTTTTGCCCACCCCCGTCCCAGCCAGAACTCCTCATCCCTGGCATTCAACCCCACACATGCGCAATCCACCTTGACCTGCAGCTGGTTATAAGGTCTTGGGTGCTCTAACAGATGAGATGCAGGCTCCTTTATAGTAGAGACATCCTAGAGTTCATGTCTTGCAAAATGAGCAACTCAACAGGCATCCCATACAGTTAGACAGTTAGAATTAATTAAAGAACAGAAATAGCAAAATATGATAGTATGGCACCTCCTATTTCAGTTCTGGAGTTTCTGCAAAGCACTTGTAGCTAACATTATGAGGGCAACCCCAGAGATGAGGCCAAAACGCTCCTGGAGCTCAATTTCCCCCTGGGTCAGTGGATTATATAGAAATGCTCCTAGCTTCTGAAAATATTGATGATGATGATGATGATGATGATAACAATAATAATAATAACAGCAAACATTCAACAAGTGCTTACTATGTTTCAGTCATTGTGCTCTTTGCATGTATTTTTTTTTTCCTAAGTGCAAGTGATTCTTGCACTTCCATGAGAAAGGTACTCTTAATATCACCATTTTGCAGATGAGAAAACTGAGGCTCAGAGAGATGTAGATCTTTGCCCACACCAAGCAAGTAGAAATTAACAGAGCTGGGATTTCAACTCCTATGTGGCTAACCTCGAGCCCAAACACTTCCCTGTGCTTTACAAAGCCATGAATTGGCAGAGGGAAGGGGGAGGTGTTTTGTGTGAGGGTGTGGTGCATCCAGTGAGCTTAGATTCTGGTAATGAATGCCAATTCCAGGCCCTGCGGTAGAGCCCCATGGCCTCAGCCTTCTGCAGAGGAACTCGAAGCTCTGTGCCAACAGTCTCCCTTCACCCTCCCCACCTCTCTATAGGAAAGAGATTAAAGAAGATCTGTGCCACTTAAAAAATTAAACTGGGAGGAGTAGACAGATGGGGACATGTGGCGTCTTAGTGACCACATCCAAACAGTGCCACTGGTGAATCATTGGCAGTTCTAGGAGAAAAAGCACTTCCCAATTTTTGGACTGGACTCAAACTCAGATTCTAATAATGCAATTTCATATGAACAACCAAATAACGTATTTCCTGGAAATATGAAATATATTCATTCAATGACCCTTGAAAAACATCATCATCATTATAATCTTCATCATCACAGTATCTCCTTAGATTTGCATAGCGCTTCATGGAGCCAAGCACTTTCACATTCACTGGCTCATTGCTTCCCTCTCCCAATCACTCTCTGACATAAATAAGGTAGGTGACAAGCTGCCCTTTCAATCGATGATGAAACTAAGACCCAGTGAATTGTCCAAGTTCACTCAATCAACCAAACAACATGAGAACCCAGGATTTCCAGTGTATTCACCCAATACTGAGGCACCAGCCCTCTCTGGTTCCATGCTGCAAAATACCTAGACTGGGAAAGAAGGCATTTAAACGGGGCAGCCACAAGGTTTTTAAAATCCAAAGTCAACGTTTTCCTCTCCTAGCAGCTGGAACAGACTTAGAGTTCAGGTTGTTGCCTTGATAAAGAAAGGAGAATCGGACTGAAAGGGACTTATATCTTATCTTTCCCATTGTCACTAAGATGAGCCAACCGAAGCCACTGGCAAAGAAAAGTGCCCCGGCAGCAGGATGGCACTGCATGTAGGTTAAGGCATGACTTGCGGGCAAACTGGAGAGAAAGCAGGCAGAAGAAAGAAACAAAGGAGCATGGCAGGCCCCTGGGTTCTGCTGGTTAAGCCTCCTGGAGCTCTCAACTGAACAAATCAGTTAGGACAACGTGGGTGAAGCATTACAAGCACAGACTGTTTTCATATATATATATATATTTTTTAATGTAGAACCTTGATCATATGGAAGAGTTGAAGAAATATGTGTATAAAATGGAAATAGAGCAAAATTTATGTCTTTTGATAGCCAATGATTCATGCAGAGTGATGGGCTTTAAATATTAATAATAAGAAAATTTTTAGGGCATAGGTTGGAGATGAAGGGAGATGATAAAATTTCTCTATTTTCTTGTGCATGGTCCAAATGTAGAAAATTAAGTACAGTAAATATTCTACCTATGGTTAACAGTACTTATGTAGTTTATTATCTGCCTCAGGGCCTTCGTTTCACTTGGGAACAAAGACACTGCTTCAATTTGATGCTGAGATCATAATTTAGAGCTGGGAAGAAACCTGTTTCAAGAATTAAAATAATCTCACATGAATTTCAAATATGACAAAAAGACTGCATTTCCACAGAAATGTGCTGCTCACTCGTTCCCTCCTTCCACAAAGCCTTAGCATGGTTCCGCATGGTCTGAGAGTCTCTGAGGCAAGAGAGCCTGTTGGGAAAACCCTTTGGCACTCTCTCAGTATCTCCCCATTGGTGTGACTCCACAGAGAGTCGAGAACATGTTCTTCCTGGTTGGCTTAGGGTTGTGACAAAGTCCTTCTGATGATCACCCTCACTTAAGCAATAATCTCATTCATGTGGTATCAAGAACACAAAGAAATGTGTCCTGATGGCCGGGTGCAGTGGCTCACACCTGTAATCGTGGCGCTTTGGGAGGCCGAGATGTGTGGATCACTTGAGGTCAGGAGTTTGAGACCAGCCTGGCCAACATGGCGAAACCCCGTTTCAACTAAAAATACAAAAATTAGCCGGGCATGGTGGCAGGTGCCTGTAATCCTAGCTACTCAGGAGGCTGAGGTGGGAGAACCACTGGCATCTGGGAGGTGGAGGTTGCAGTGAGCTGAGATTGCGCCACTGCACTCCAGCCTGGGAGACAGAGCGAGACTCCCTCAAAAAAGAAAGAAATGTGTCCTGAGCAAGTGCTGTTCTTTGAGCGTCTTGGCCAATCCCAGAAGGTGGAGCAATGGGAAGCTCCTGGTGACCTTCAAGGAGAGCAAAGGTCCTTCTACATTGCTATCGACTACAACCTCAGGGGTGCATCAGGGAAATATGATCAGTGCCTTCCAGTGCCTTGCTCTGCCCCTGGGGGCTGTGAGCTGCCGGGACAACCGTGACTGCCACTTCCAGCCAGCCAGGGCTGCACCCATAGCCTCTTGTAGAACACCTTTTGAGCTGTTGCTAGTCCTTTGTCAAGCCCATTCAAAATGACTCCCAATATCTTTCTGAGGGAGGCGGATTGCCCTCATTGCTCTCCTCTGTCTTTCTCTTCCTCTGCCTCTGATGATACGCTGGGAGATGCCTGCTGCCAGTGTGGGGCTGACACACCACTGACATAGTGAATCACTTGCAAAGGAAAAGGAAGGGCCAGGGATGGAGAGCCGAGCAGATGCTCAGACCCCAGAAGCCACGGGGTGACAAAGCTCCCTCTCTCTGGGTGAGATCTCACTGGCTCTCCAAGCCCATCATTCTGCCTGGCAAGGGGAAGGCAAGAGCAGATGGCAGGAAGCACAGCTTGGGGCCTTGGACTTTGACAGGTTCAGGAGCAAGTGTGTAGGAACTTGGATTGCTTTGGCCAAAGGGGAAAGAGTCCAGAGTGGCAGGTAAGCACCAGGACTACAACGTCAGACAGTTCTTGAGTTCAAATCCCAGTTTCTCCATTGACTAGATGAGAGGCCTTGGCGAGGTTACTTAACGTCTCTCAGTTTTTTCACCAATTAAATGGTAATGATATGATAGCCGACCTCATAGGATTGTTTTGAGGATTAAATGAATTAATATGTGAAAAGTGTTTGGTATTTATTAGGTTATTATCATAAGTGGGACTGAACATCTTTCCTCCAAAGGTCAAAGGTTAGTGCAAGTCTTAGGTCAAACAGGGGAAGTTCTATCTGTGGGTCTCTCTCCTTTCCAGAAAGACCCCTAGTATTGCCATTTTTTGACTTCTTTTCCCAAAATTCTGGCCCAAAGCACACCTAGCACCACTACCCTCCACCATGCCCCAATGCCCATTCCTGAGAACAGAACTATCCAGCTAACCCAGCAGAAGGGCTTTTGAATGCACGGATACATCCATCCCCATCTGCTGCATCCTTCCCTAACCTGCCCACAAGCCATATGGCTGGAAGAGTCTGAAGCAGGGTTATGTTCAGGAAAGCAATTTAAGAGCTGCATGTCAGATTCCAGAAATCTCAATGTCATTGCACATGGGATGATGATGATGATAATTATCATGATGATGGAGGCAGTAAAGGGAGGACCTACTTGTCAGTAAAGTGTCCACCTTCATTCTCCTCTGAGCCAGCAGAGAAAAATGTGGTACTCTAGTTTCTTCCAAAGATTTAGACGTTCACCATCAGCAGCAAGCTAATTGCAAAGTTGCAGGAAACATAGCAAGCCCACAGAAGGTGCATGGCCCCTTTATTTCACACACACACACACACACACACACACACACACACACACATATACACACACACACACACACACAGAGCCCTCTGGCTACAGCCATTTAGAGCTCTCCTGGAAAAGAGAAAACCTTCCAGCAGCAATGGCAAGCAGAGGGCACGAGAGGGGCTTGTGCCACTCCAAGAATTTGATGAGCACCCGATATCAACAGCATAAATAAGCCCTTTAATAAATTAGAGAGCTATTCATTTAAATGGATTCTGCAGTCCCTTCGGTGCCAGTTAATCTGTAATTCAGATAGATCAGCGATGGCTCTGCTGGGAGACAAGAGTCCAGAATATACAATGATTTTGTACCCCAAGCCAGGAGTTCACTTGGTAAGCAGTACACACATCCTACATGTTCATTTCATTGTTGCTCCTCTATCACCTATAAACCCCTAGTTATAGGCACACACCTGAAACAAAATGCACATTATTCCAGGCCCATATAAATATCCTCCATGCATGCTTCACCTCTGCACATGCTCCACCCATATTCCACTCTGCGCACAGCTCCAAACTCCCTGGCAAGCACCCCCAAGCACCTCAATCAACACAGGACAAGGAACATGCCACCGGGAAGTTTGCACCATTTTCCAGAACACCCATCATGTGTGCAGTGAGACCTGCTTCTACCCAGAACTATGGTCAGGGGATGAAGAGGACACTAGGTGTTACAAGCTAAATTGTGACCCCCCTAAAATTTATATGTTAACGTTATAACACCCAGGGCCTCAAAATGTAACTGGATTTGGAGAAAAGGTCTTTAAGGGGGTAACTAGGTTAAAATGAGGTCATTAGGGCAAGCCCTAATGCAACATCACTGGTGTCCTTCTTAGAAGAAAAGGAGTTTAGTATCAGACAGACACAAAGAGAAGGCCACGTGAAGATACAATGAGAACAGCTCAGCAGAGAGGCATTTGAAGAAACCAACCCTACCACTACCTTGAGCTTGGACTCCAGAATAGATTTCTGTTGTTAAAGCCACCGAGTCTGTGGTCGTTTGTCATGGGAGCCCTGAAAAACAAATACACTAAAGCAGAAGGTAGTCAGTGCTCCGGATGTCATACAGCCACCATCAGGTGGGCTCAGCCTCTATCAGTAAATGCTCATCAACTTCTGCACAAGGACACCTTCTACAGGCCCCTTCTGGTCTTAGATGGTGTAACATCCAAAGACTACAATGCATGTTTAAAAGGTTTGCAAACTAGATTGTACTATCAAAGGTTTCCTGCTGTTGCCACTGCTGCTATTGCTACTACAACCACTATGGCACATGTGAGTCCAACTCAGCATCAAGACATGAGCATTCCCAGAGTGTCCAAACACCACAGATGAATACTAATAATTACAGCAATAATATGACTACCACTTTTGAAATATTAAATGTGCCAGGACCATGTTAAGTACTTCCAACCCACTAGCCCAGTTAATACTCTCAACTGTCCTATCTAGGTAAGATAAGTACAACTATTATCCTGATTTTAGCAGTAAGGAAATAGAAGCTCAGAGAGATTTAAGGGAATCGTGTAAGTGAGGAGCTGGGACCCAAGCCCCTGACTTAATCACTGAAATAATTTAAGTTCTATTTGGTTGCAGAAATATTGACTGAATTCACTTTCCTTTACAGACCCATGTGGGGAGGTGCTGAAAAATGTCTGGCTCTTTTAGTCAAGTGCCTGCTTCGTCTCCTTAAACTCACAGGTATGGCCTCACAAGCAGAGCTCCTCCTTGAAATGATGCTGCAAGCATGGTAGAAATTTCAGGTCTCCGGTATGATTTCCCAAGCAAGGAGTGAAGCACGAGACCTGGCCTGGGAGTCAGAGACCCTAGATCCAGTCCAAGGCCTGTCTAGCTGGTGACCATGAATACTTTCACCCTCAGTTTCCTCACTGGAAACATGGGGACAAGAATATCTGCCCTGGTCACCTCCCAGGCTTACTCAGAGCCTGAATTAGATAATACATGAGGATAAGCATATGCTGGATCACTTAACAAATACCCACAAGGCACCTGCCGGGCATGGCTCTCGGCACTGGGAACAAAACCATGAACACAGCAACCCAGAGAGAATCCCTGCTGTCTCTGAGCTTGCACTCCAGACCATGGCAAAGAGCAGAAATTAAATATATAACACTATTAGGAGCTGAAAAGTGCTATGGAAAGATATGAGTAGGGTAAGTGGCTGGGTGTGATGGCGGAGGGGTAGTAACTTTGGATAGAGTGGTCATGGAAGCCTCCCCACAGAGGTGACATCTGAGCAGCGGCCTAGTTGCCGTGAAGGAGGGCACCCTGTGGCTGGGTGAGGTGTCTCACGCCTGTAATTTGGGTGGCCAAGGCAGGAAGATTACTTGAGGTCAGGAGTTTGAGACCAGCCTGGCCAACATGGTGAAACCCCATCTCTACTAAAAACAATACAAACATTAGCCGGGCATGGTGGCAGTTGCCTGTAATCCCAGCTACTTGGGAGGCTGAGGCAGGAAACTCGCTTAAACCCAGGAGGTGGAGGTCGCAGTGATCCAAGATTGCACTATTGCACTCCAGCCTGGGTGACAGAATGAGACTCCATCTCAAAAAAAAAAAAAAAAAAAAGTAGGGGGCCCTGAGACCATCTCAGGGAAGCTTGTTCTCCACGGTGGGAAGCACACGTGTAAAGTCCCCAGGGAAACAGGAGGCTGCATGGTCAAGGAACAGTGAGGGGGCTAGCGTGGCTGAGGGGAAGTGACCAGTGGCAAGATAAGGGGGAGACAGGGTAGAGAGGCAGCCCCAAGCCAGGCCGTGCATGACCATGGGGACCATCCGGAAGAGCAGGCACTTTGATGGGAAGCCCTTGGAACTGAGCACGGGGGAACAGCAGGAGCTAATTGTCCCTTACACCACATGGCTCAGGCTGCTGTGTGCAGAACACACCATGGGTCGGGGGAGAAGCGGAAGCAAGAAGCCCCAATCACAGGCTATTTTCATCACCCAGGAAAGAAAAGAAAGAGGCATAATCCAAGTGTAAGAAGTTATTTTTGCTCAAAAATATTTCCTTTTAGCCGTTGGTATCATCTTAAATTTACTATCAATATATTCTCAAATTTCAAACTGGGTTATTTTTGCACCTTGATATCAGACAAGGGTTGTCTGATGTTTCTCTCCTCTTTCCTCTGTCCCTTTTTTTAACTATTAAAATAATCTTCATTAAGAAAAAAAGGTTGTTTTAAATTTGTTCATCTACTTCCATTTTTTCAGGTACTTCATTGATTTTTATGTTGAAATATTTAATATTTCAAAAAGAGACCCCCCCCCCTTGTTGAGTGGCTTTCAAATCTGGCATCAGGTAATAACTTGCTTGCCAAGAAAGTCAGCTTACCCCCCACCAACTAATAAAAAAACCAATAATTCATTAGAGATGCTTTTAATAAAGGTAAAATAAATGAATAAATTTAACTTTTACCTGACCATGAAATCTGGACTTGCAATAGGAAAAGAGTACGGTCAAGTTTGAACGCTTATTCATCAAATGGAGCTCCGAGGAGGGAGCCCTGCCACGGCCTCACTCCTACCACTAAATGAATCGTCTACTTGACCCCCAGTGGTCAAAAGGGACACAGAATGCTTGTGCTGCCCTCCACAAGGTGTGGGGTGGGTCAACCTGTGGCTGCTAAGTGCATCTTGAATGCAGGCCCACAACAGGTTAGAATAGGCTGATGACACAGAGAAGCGGCACAGAGCAGGAGCAGGAGCAGTGGCAGCCGGAACCCATGTGGCATGCCTGGCAGGAGAAGATGGGCCCACGGACACTCACACCCCTGCAGGGCGAGGGCTCAGTAAGCCAGTCCTTCCCACTTCCTGCTTCTTCATCTGGTGCCCGGCAGGGTGGCGAACTCAGGCCAGAGCAGACGTCAGAGAGGCTGGGCTGGTTCCAGGGCCTGGAGGCTCCGTTCTGGAACCCTTTCTTAGAGTCCCCTGTGAGGCAGGAGAGCTTCATGGAGAAAATGCCAGTCTGTGAAGGCACTCAGAGCTGGGCTTGGGACTCAGCTCTGCCTCTTCCTCATGCTGTGGCCTCAGTTTCCTTTCTGAGACTCAGGCCCCTCATCCATCAAACAGGGGTAATAATAGGACAATCGACCCTCGGTATCTGTGGGTTCCACATCTGCAGATTCAGCCAACCTCAGATCAAAAATATTTGGAAAAAAATAAAAATTAATATAAAAAAATCATACAAATTTTTTTAAAATACGGGATAACAACTATTTACATAGTGCTTACATTGTATTAAGTTTTATACATAATCTAGAGATGATTTAAAGTCTCCGGGAGGATGTGTGTAGGTTATATGCAAATACTATACCATTTTACATCAGGGACTTGAGCATCCATCATCCGCAGAACGGGGAGGTGGGTTCTGGAACCATTCCCTCATGAATACTGAGGGACAACTGTAGTACCTCCCAGAGAGGTGTGTTACAAGGATGAAAGTGTTTTGCGCAAGAAGTACGCCATAAATGATAACAGTTTCTGGCATTGACTAGTAGGTGCCTCCTACCCCTTTCCCATTATTAGCTGAGCACATGTCTTCCCAATATAAAGACTACATTTCCCACCTCCCCTTGCAGCCAATGGGATATAAACAGAAGTCTTGGCTAGTAATTCCTAGGAAGCCTCCCTAAATAGGATGAAGTAGGCCTATCTCTGCCCTCCTTCCCTCCTGCACCTGAAACGCTGATGGGATGGCTGGAGCCCTAGCTGCCAATTTAGCCAATGAAGCTACAAGGTAAAGATGGCAGAGCCCCTAGATAAAAGGACCCCGATGATCACCAAACCAAAATAAAAACCTTGGACTGCCTACCTCCAAACCTCTTTTTCACAAAACAGAAGTAAATGTCCATTTTCAAAAAGCCATTGTTATTTGGAGCTTCTCTGCTACTCACAGCCAAATGAATTCTATCTTTATTACCATTTCTGTCATTGCTTCCATTATTATTTTTGTTAGAAGGGTGAGAACATTGCTTTCCTTGGGCTACTGAGGGTCAGCCCTGGGTTTCTCTCTTCATATGTCCACTCTATCAGCTTCCCCTGTGCCAAAGGCCAAAGGCCCCCCATTCTAGAATCCTAGGCATTTGAACTTCTGATTATCTTGTTTTCTTCATGTAAAGATGTGTGGTGAGTAGGGGGGCTTCCCCATCCCCCTCACCCACACACACACTTTCAGTGCTTTGGGGATGGGGGCAACAGCCAAGTTCCTTATGCTGTGGTTCAATACTGGGCTCCATCCCTTGGACAGATTACTGAACTCAGCTCATCCATAAACCTGGGGTGCAACTCCCTTATTTGTTTGCTGTGAAGATTAATTCAGGTGAAGTGTTAAGAGCGCTTGGTGCTTCATAGGAGCACATAGTGAGTGCTCCATACCTGCCAGTGATGTCAACAATGACGATGACGAGGATGAAGATAAGCCCTGCCCAACCTCATTTCTTGCTTTCCAGTCACCAACTCTTGCAAGCATCAAGGCCAGACAGAGCTGTTGGTGGCTCTCTAACTGTCCTGTTCTCTCAAGTCTCCCATTTTTACAAATTTCCAATCTGTCTGAAGACAGCTTCTCTCACTAATGGATTCTGTATGTCCATGAATGCTCAGCCCAGAAGCCACTTTTCTCAGGAGGCCTTTGTGGACAACCCGTGTTCCCCACTGGGTGTCTCTCTGCTGTGATCACAGAGCCCTGGCTGGTGGCTGTCAGAATTCTCAGCACTCTAGCTGGTCCTCACCTCATGACCCACCTGCCTTCTCCTGGAGACTGAGCTATCCTGGGACAGTGAGTGTGTCCATCATATCTGTACCTAGAACTGAGTACTGAACCAGGCCTCTAGCAGGCACATATCTATTTTATCTTGTGGCTCCAATGCCTGGCACCATTTCCACCTCGCATGTGGCAGTGTTCAATGGATAAGTGTTGAATAGGTGGAAGAATCAGTGAACCACTCCCCACAACTTCTTTTCTCCTGTCATGAAAGGCCAAATAACCTGGAGCTCAGAAGAAACAGATGAATTGGATGAAAATAGAAAGAACTACTTTTGCTTCTGTCTTGGTCACTGTAGTGAGTTGAACAGTGTCTTCTGCTCCCAAAAGACATATGTCCACCTCGAACCTCAGAATGTGACCTTATCTGGAAATAGAGTCTTTGTAGATATAATTAAAACAAGGATTGGGATGAGACCGTACAGGGTTAGATCGGGCCCTAAAGCCAACAACAGATGTCCTTATAAAAGACAGAAAAGGACACAGAGACATAGAGAAGAAGGTCAGGTGAGACGGAGGCAGAAAGTGGGGTGATACAGATATAAGCTAAGAAATGTCTGGGCCACTGGAAGCTGAAAGAGACAAAGACAGATTTCTCTTAAAAAGCCTTTGGCAGGAGCATGGCCCTGCTGATACCTTACTTTAAACTCCTAGCCTTCAAAACAGTAAGAGAATAAATTTCCATTGTTTTAAGCCATGCTGTTTGCAGTAATTTGTTATGGCTGCCCTAAAAAACTAATACCATCACCTAGAGATGGACCAACTGATTTTATAGCTGGTCCTTCAAGGCCACTCCCTTCCTTACTCCAGCTGCAAACTTCACATTGACAACCTCCATATTCTCTACTGTTGGTTCTTTTCTTTTTTTTTTTTTCTCTAATGCACTGTCCCATTTTACACTCCCACAGCCTCATCAGGTAGGTTCTACAATTATCCCTTTTCACAGATCATGACACTAAGTCTCATGGAGATTGGTGAATTTGCTCCATCATGCATGGCTAGGGCTCTTGTCTAGGTCTGTCTGGTTTCTATGTTCATGGCTACCACATTGTAGCTTCCAGTGCCCCCTCCACTGCAGTCCAGAGTGAAAGGGTGGACATGACAGAACCAAGGAGCTTTCAGGAAGAGCCTAAACTTAGCTCAAAAGAGGTTATGGGGGTCTCTGCTGCTGAGGTCCCAGTCCCATTCTAGACTCAGTGTCTGTTCTTCACTTTAGGGCTCCCTGCGTCCTTCGCCCTTACCCCCATGCAATGGGCTAAATGAACCTCAACACATAGTTTCCTGACAGTTGAGAGGGAGGAAGGAATTGTAAGTGAGAATAATACTTTCAGACTGAGGGCTTTCTAAGCACAAAGATCTCATCTCGCTTTTCTTCGTATCTCCAAAGCCTGGCTCATTTGCAGGCACATAACATATGCTTGATAACAAGTTTTTGTACTGAATCAAGATCTACGACAACTACGTGACAATAACTAACCCCAATATGGCTCAGTAGTGTTCCCTGAATTTTACAGGCACCAATTCAAGCTCCAGGATTGTATTTCCTCTACTCATTATAGAAAGAGGGTAGAGGTCACCTTAGCACCTCACTGACAGGAGGCCAACCAAGCACTGAAAGTTCTGGCCCTATCCTCTGTCCACAGGATCACGGTCCTACCCACCACCAGGAGCATCCAACACTGGGGGAAGAAATCCATATAATCATAGCTTCTAGCTCTCTAGCAGAAAACGTTCTTCTTAGTCCTGTTTCCAGTTCAGAGGACATTAAGACTAAAGTCAAAAGTAAGCAAGGTAGAACCTTGAAAAGCCCATATGGTCCCTGTCCCCAAATCAGGTGGTTTGAGGCTCTGCTTGGTGACCAGATGGTTGCTTAGGGCTACCCATTCTCTGGGACACCCTCCCTCCTGCCTGGAGTGGAGGGAGGGGTGTTCCAGTCAGCCGGAACTGGGCAGATACCCCAGAATATTGCTGGAGAAGAACCTATACCCCTACCAGATGCCATCTGGATGCCTGTCCCCATGATTTTTGTTCTCATGAATCCTCTGGGTACAAGTCCAGCTAGAAACTTGATTAGCCAAGTTCCTATTAGAAAAGTTCTTTGGAACTGTTCCCATCTTATTTATGGGAACCTCTCTTATGTACAAACAGGTCAGGAATTTTAACTCCACAGGAGATGTGTACCTAAAGTTCTCTGCTGAACTGGCTGATCTGAAACTCTCTAATAAGGTAGTTTTAGTACCTGTTGAGTTTCTCCAGTGTACCCCTTGTCTGATCCTCTTCATGTCTCATGAATCACATCATCATAAGCCTTGTCAAACAAAGAAAGAGAGACCCTGATTTACAGAGGAAGTTGACTTTGCCAAAATGGCCTACTGTCAGGGCTAAGCCCTGAAAAGCACATCTGGGCCTTATGACATTTTAGATAACACCATAGCAACTAAATCATGTGTAGAAGGCAAAACTCCTGATACAAAAGCAGCAACTATCTGGGTTTTTTCTCCCCTATAGAGAGATAACTGTAGCTTGGCTTTTTAGCATAAGCTATTTTAATGTCAATCCTCTGATGATAAAGACCTTGCTTTTTCTATGCTCCATAGTCCCTAACTCACCCCAGAACAAGGGAAGATATTCAAAGGGCACCTCAGACGTGTAGGGAGAATAATGGGTAGTTGGCCATCAAAGACAAGTTCCTCCTCCATGACAGTAGATATCTCCCCCTTTCATCTGGGAAAGGAGAGTAAGATACAGAGATGGGATCACCATTTGGATGTGAAGGTCACACTTAATGATTGCAGATCCCCTTCCTACTCAATTGTTTCAATAAAGAGCTGAAAGCCCATAGAGAAATGGACACACAGCCCTGCCTTTCTGAATCACACCCACAGCCCTCTTCTGCCCATTTTGTAGGCTCTTAAATGAAAAATTCCACAGCCAAACAGTATAGGAACATTTGTCCAACAGAACTGCAAAGTCCTCCCAGCAGCCTCCTGGATGGACAGGGAAGAGAAGAACAGAGACAAAGGAGGGGAGAAGCACATGTGAGTGAGTGCCTCTCCCAAGCTTACCCCAGCTGTCCATCACCCGCCCTGAGGACCTGTAGGCAGAACCTTGGCCAATCCCATGTCCAATCACAGTAGAGCCATGATCATCAAAGACAGAAACAGTGCCAGCCTGGGATGGACTTTCTCTGTGGTTCTTACATTGGGCAGCAACCTCCTGACATACGCCCCCATTCCCCACTCTTGTGCAGGCAGCCTGCCAAAATAATGATTCACCACACAGGTCAGTTAGTAGGGTGGCTGGAAAGGCCTGATCCTTACTCCTCTTTCCAAGTAGTCCCTTTCTCCCAGGCTCCACTGGCCCTTCCACATTCCTGCATCAACTTAAAAGGCTCAACCTTGCCACATTCTCCCAGGTCTGCCTTCATCATCCCCCATTCCACTCCAGCCCTACTGAGACAGTCCTCAATTAATCCCACTCACTCCTTCTACCCAGTGTACAGCACGGCTTCTGGAAGTATGCAAGCTGCCTGTGTATTTCAGACCTTCCCTTGGATCAGTTCCATGGAACACGTGGTGCTGAGGGCTCGGTCCCATTCAGCACAGCCCCTCAGAGTTGTACAGACTCCCACATGCCATTTTTGTTTCACTTCCTCAATATTATTCTACTATCTGTGAAGTCTATATATTTATCCACAGAGTCTCCTATTGAGCAAAACTCCCTACAATAATTATCTATGGTTTTCATGTATTTATCTCTGGTATCTATTTAGATAGAATATCTACCATCCCTCCTGGATCTATTTTCATGTCTCTCTCTGTCTATAGTATTTATCTCTATTTTAACATGACTGCCTATTTTTTTTAACCCTCAAACTGGGACAGTTCCCAGGGGGATGGGTTTTGCCTGCAGTTAAAAGCACGATGTGATTCTACACGTGCTCAGCAGCTAAATTTGTGGTGGGTCAGAGCAGCAGTGCTTGTTCAGCAGAAACATATGAACTTGGGAAAACCAAGAGGTTAGAGAGGATGTGGGAGGGGGCTGAAGGCTCTCTAGACCTGCCCTGGATGAGTCCACCCATGAGAAGGAAGGTGGGGAGAAAAGAGGCCAAAGTTGGTAGAATCTAAATGCACATTCTGGGTTCAAATCCCAGCTCTACCTCTTATTTGAGCACTCAGTCTCAATTTTCTATAAAATGAGAATCCTGTAAGTCCCTAAGTCACAAGATTGAGGTCAAGATTAAGTGTAATATACATGAAAAGTCCTTGACACAGGACTTGATGGAGAGCAAGTGCTCATTAATGAAGACTACTGCTCTTAACATGTTGTTATTATCCTCATTATGTTGTTATATCTTTTACAGTAGTTTTTTTACAGGATCCACATCTTATGGGCTGTGATTGTCTTAGGAAAGAGAATTACGTACATGTATATTCCTAGCTCAGGAATAGAGTGGATACTGGGCAAATGTTTAATGACTAAACATAACTACCTAGACTCTTTCTTTAAGTGATACAAGAAAGAAAAGGTGAGGATACAGAACACCATTAAGGTTTATGGCCAAGTGCAGTGGCTCACGTCTATTACCCCAGCACTTTGGGAGGCCAAGGAGGGGGGATCACTTGAGGCCAGGAGTTCGAGACCAGCCTGGACAACATGGTGAAACCACATCTCTACTAAAAACATAAATATTAGCCGGGTGTGGTGGTGCTCACCTGTAATCCCAGCTACTCAGGAGGCTAAGAGAATTGCTTGAACCTGGGAGATGGAGGCTGCAGTGAGCCAAGATTGTGCCATTGCACTCCAGCCTGGGCAAGAGAGTGAAACTCCATCTCAAAACACACACACACACACACACACACACACACACACACACACAAAACACTATATTAAGGTTTAGAAAAAGGAATACTTTGACTACCAGCATTGGGCAGCTTCATGTTCAACAAAGCATGCAAGATATTAACTGAGACTTTACAAGCCAAGATACGGGGCTCAAAAAGGATAGACAAAGCAAGTAGCTGCTGTGAGGTCAACAAAAGCTGAATCAAAGGCCTGCCAAAAAGCAGCAAGGGGTCTTGCTGGGGTTTGCATGACAGATCTGCACTGAACCCACTTAGCATGGGCCCGTGGCTATCCTGCTCATCAACTCAGGACAGTAGGGTAGGGGTCGTCAAAGCAGGCAGAGCAAGAAGGGCAAGGAGGTGGGGGAATCTGGGGATCCAGGGAGATGCCATTTACTGGCTAACAATGGGGTTTGTCTGGATGGGGAAGCAAATGGAGCCAAGAGGACCCAGGGATCAGAGGAGACCTAGAGATTCAAGGTCAAGGTAGGGTACAAAAAGGAAATTAGAGCAGGAAGAAGGAAGAAAGAGAGGTAGATACGTCTGGATTGAAGAGAAATTCCAAGCCATAAAGCAAGCCAAGAACTGGCTATTATGGGGCTGTAATGGAGTGTACATGAAGGTCACCGGCAAGGAAGGCTTAATGATGGGGAGATGAAGAGTGCCAAAAGTTATCAGCATTGCAGCCTCAGATCTTGAAACTTCAGTCCCACTCTCAAGTCCTACAGCGGAAGCATGAAACTTTAGGACAACCTTGCAGAAAGAGATCAATCATAACCACCTCTGGGCAAGTTCCACTTGCCTTCTCAATCCAAAGTGGCATCACCATATAAAAGGTTGTCAGAAAGGAGGCTGTATGAGCTCATGGTAGAGCAACCCAAAGACCTATGATTATTTCAAGTCCTGGTTTGCTACCATCTTGATGAGTCACATTCAACAAGTTTTTCCAGAGTGGGGAAAGAATTAAAGGTATTAACCAAGACTACCAGCACTACACAGAAAACTGAGGTGGCATGCTAACACCTGGGATTCCAAGGATGACGCAGTGGTGTCAGGGGGAGCAAGGGAAGTGTGGAGTCTGGGTGTAGGCAGAGCTACACTGGAACCTCCCGTGAAGAAGCATGCTTCTAGGAGAGGAATGCCAATGGAAGATGCTAAGGAGCAAGAAGCAGAACACTATCACTCAGGATCCAGAGATGCCCAGGCCTATGTTAACAGGGCTGGAGGCAGATGGGGCCACAATATGAAGGAAATTGGCACAGAACACGTAGGATTTTGCTTCCAAACTGCCAGATGCCAGCTCCAGCTTTCCATCTGCCTCTTCTCATTCTCTCCTTTAGTGTTTCACTGTTTACGTGGTACACGTCCAAATACATTTGCTGACCTCACAGAGGGAAGCTGGCTTGGTGAAAAGGCCAGGGATCTCAGGCCCCAAACAGCCCAGAAATACAAGGTGCCTCCTCCCTGGCACTTGGAAAGTCAGAACTCACAGGTCACTGTTGAGAGTCTAGGGCGATCTCAGAAAGATCCAGGACACCACAGCAAGGGCTACACTTGTTACTGCAGAACATGTTGCAACCTCAGCTGCCCCAAATCCATCTCGCAGCTGTTTCTTTTTGCTCCCTTCTTCCTTCCTGCCAGCATCCTTCAGTGCTTCCATGTGATTCAGGGTTATCAATAGAGAAATATGAGACCTCGTCTGTGAATTTAACAGAAAACTGGCTTCTATGGGCAACCCTATTCTAAAAACGAATGAGAAGAGGAGAAAAGGTAAAGACTAGAAGGAGATCTAGGAAGTACCAAATGCCCTGGGCAGTTTCCTTAGAGTTACCTCTGCCAGGTCTACCAGAGACAGCAAGAGCCCTCCTCTTTCCCTTCAAGCTCCTGCCTTGATTGTCCCCCAACCTGAGCCAGAAGGAAGGCAAGCAGGGGTGGGCTACCCACAGAGAGGGGTGCTGGGGTCTCTGTGGGTGCTCTGGCCATTCACATACAGTCATCACAGGTCTGGATGTGGTGAAAGGAGCAGAGAAACATGACAAGGGATATAGAGGCAGAAATCAGCTTTGCTCCCTTCAATTAGAGAAGGTCATGTCTGGCGGACTCCTTAAATTCAGGTGGCCAAAAACCAGCCCTAGTCCAAACTCCCATTCCCAGATTCACTCCCCTCCTTCCTTCCTGATCTCCAGTAGCCTCTCCTCACTCCCCTCCACCCACTCCCCCAGCCCAGTGAAACTCAAGCTCATCCACCCGTCCACTCAACATCCACCTAGGTCTGCAGGGCCGCCTGGGAGTAAAAGCCTGAGCCAGCGCCACAGCAAAATGTTTCTTCTTGTCTTGAACTAGAAGTCAGTGAATGATGTTCTTGGCAACAAGGGGCCTCAGGACCACATTTAACCAGCACCCAAAAAGAAAAGCCATAACCAAAACCCAAGGAGAGAGAAAAGGAAGGCAAGATAATAAGGAAGAGGAGAAGGAAGATTCCTAGCCCTCTAGCAGAAAAACAGATAAATAAAGGCTATTAGGAAATAAATAAAAGATACAGAAAGAGACATCAGCCTGGGCCTGGAATGATTTTTTTCTCTTGCTGCAGTAATGATCTGATTAGGGTTCAATCCTACTGCATTCTTCATGTCCTAACTCATCTTCACTGAGTCTAAACTGCCCGGGGAAGATGGATGGCAGTCATGCAGAAGGCAGCTCCGATTAAGTCCCAGGGCCGATGAGCTGAGGATTGCACATACCTCCTTGCACCTGAAGCCCGAGGACTCACTGCATCCCAGCGATGAGGGCAGAAGTGGGTGCTACTTTCCTCCTGACTGACTCTGCAGGGAGCAGCCTGGCTGGGAGGCCTCTCTCCAATTTGCCTGCTTCCTTCCTGAACACAAGCTGCAGGTGGAGGGAGCCACAGTGCCTGCTGCCAAGATTTCAACCTGTCCCTTCTGTTTGGGTTTCTCTTCTAGTGTGTCAGTCTCACTTGGCCAAGGCCAGAACACCAGGGAGGTTATATGGGCTAGCGCAAGCCAATGCATCCAAGAGCAGCACCTTTATCTCTAAACAGCTACATCAGTGCTTCTGATACAGCTGAGATAAGGAAAAAGGAACAGATATTTATCGTGCACCTATTATGGTTAGGCAGCATGCTGCTTGATTTTATGAATATAATTTCAATCTGAGCAGTGAGCCTATGAGGTAAGATGTTATTATTCCCATTTTATAGCTAGGATCACTGAGGGAGACTAATAACATACTCCAAGTTACATAGCTTGAAAGCGCTGATGCTCCTGTTGGGAGAATATTGGAGAAAATGGATTGACTGCCTATGCTATAAAGCACCACAATTGTGCCAGAAGTAGGAATCAGCAGGCATAGAATTTTTGTTTTTGTGTTTGCTCTTCTGAGGCCCCATACTCCTAGCCTCTGTCCAGCTTTTGAGTCCTCTTTTGGTGCCTTGGCTCTTTGTAGTTCCTGCCCTGGCAGAGTAACACAGTCCATGGAGAATCCTGGAAAGATTTCCAGGGTTCCAGGGTTCTCACAAACCCCAGGCAAAATCAAACATCCCTTTTTTTTTTTTTTTTTTTTTGGAGACGGAGTCTTCCATTGTTGCCCTGGCTGGAGTGCAGTGGCGTGATCTCGGCTCACTGTAACCTCCGCCTCCTGGGTTCAAGGGATTCTCCTGCCTCAGCCTCCTGAGTAGCTGGGATTATAGGCACCGCCACCATGCCTGGCTAATTTTTTGTATTTTTAGTAGAGATGGGGTTTTACTATGTTGGTCAGACTGGTCTCGAACTCCTGACCTCATGATCCAACTGCCTCAGCCTCCCAAAGTGCTGGGATTACAGGCGTGAGCCACCGCACCCAGCCCCAAACATCCTTTTCATACTCCCCTCGGGGGCTCTCAGGAGTCCCGGAGCAGAGTGACGCAGACCAGCTCAGCTCAGGGCTGATTTTCGTTTTCTCTGAATCAATTACAGTGCAAGACACTGAAAGACAACTAGCAATTTATTCCGGAGAGGGACAGGTCTCACTCTCCCAAGTATTTCATCAGGCTGAGGTTGCCCTTTTCTTCTTTCCGTTGTTGTTTTTCATTTTATTTCCTTCTTTATTTTTTAACTGCTTTGAGTCACATTTAAGCAAGACAGCCAAAAGCTCCAGGCCATCTAGAAATAAACACAGTTTATTCTTATTGTAACACAGTTAATGCACAATTTGATGAGACACCGTTGGTTTGAAGAATTCAGGGAAGTGGTAGCAAGAGGGCAGAGGTATGGTGGGCACTTGAAGGCTGAGAGGTTTGGCAACCTGGCTTTTGGGGGAGAGGCTGATAAGGACTGCCAGGCTGAGGAGCAAGAGAGGGCAAGCAGGCAGTGCTGGCTGGGCCACAGCAGGAAGCCATCATGGGCCAATACAGAGCTATGCATGTTCTTTTTCCTGGCAGCCCAGCATCAGCCCAGTCAAGACAGCTCACCTTCAGAGGAGAGAAAAACCAAGCATTTATTAAGCATCTACCATTAGTTTATTCAATCCTCACAACAATCTTAGAAGCCCATTTCCATTAGTTTATTCAATCCTCGCAACAATCTTAGAAGCCCATAGTTCCCATTTGACAGATGGGAAAAATGGGGCTCAGGTAGCTTGAGGGTCACAGAGTGGTGAGACAGGCTTTGCTCTCATGCCTGACAGATCCCAGAGCTATTAATAACATTGGTGTAAAGACATCTGCAGTTCTCAAAGCCTGGTTCTCAGACCAGCAGCATCAGCCTCACCTGGGATCTTGTTAAAAATGCACATTCTTGGGTTCCATCCATCTCCCACAATTGGAAGAGAAACTCTGGGGAAGGGGCCCAGCGATCTGCCTGTTAACAAGCCCTCTGTGTAATGCTAATGTAGATTGTTCAAGAGCATTCAGCTGACTGGGAAGCATGGCCTAAAACAGTGATTCCCAAAGTATGAGCCCCAGGTCAGCAGCAGCAGCAGCATCACCTGGAAACTGGTGAGAAAGTCAAGCTCCCAACTTGTTCCTGACCTACTGAATCCAAGAGTCAGGGGTGGGGCCCAGAGGCGAGTGTTGTCACAAGCCTTTCAGGTGACTCATACGCATGCTCAAGCTGGACAACCATGGGCCAGTTTACATCCTGCCGCCCCTTCTTCCAGGAAGGGAGGGCAGTATAAGCAGAGAAAACCCAGAGTGCTTTCCTGTGGGCCATTAACAGCCACCCTCAGCCTGCCCAAGTACAAAATAATGGAGATTCTGTCACTCGTTAACAAGCTCCAAGAGTTAAATAGTTGAACTTGTTATCTTTGTCTGAAGGACAAAGACAGAAGAAGGCAAGAGAGAAAATCTAAGGATGCAAGCCCTGGGGGAGGGTCCAGAGCGCTGCAACCCCTCCCCACCCCAGGGAAGGGGAAATAGAGAGGCTTGGTAGGATGGCAAGACAGGGGTGTTCATGGGGGAAGACTGAGAAAAAAGCATGTGTCTCCAATGGTTTGCTTGTTTTTTGTTTTTATTTTTTTGTTTATTTGTTTGTTTCTGGTATTATGTATTCCAGAAGCAACCAGGCAGGAAGATGTGTGGCCTCAAGTAAACTCACCAAATGGAAACTGATCTGTAGAAGAAATATACCAGACCAAGGGGGCTTGTCTCTGTCTCTCCCGAATATGCAGGTGGTACCAGCTCCTGATGAACACCGACCATGTGCCAAGCACCATGGAGCAAGTTTAACATACACCATTGGGTTTAGTTCTCACTGCAGCCCCCATTTCCCATGTCGCAGAAGAGGAGACGGAGTACTCAGAGGACTAAGTATTATACTCAAAGTCACACAGCTTGGAAATAAAAGCAGTGTCTTCTCTTGTCTTGCTGCTGGAAAGAGCCAAGTGGCCTCTGGTCCAGCTCCATCCATTAGAATGATGAAGGAAGTGCATGGCACTGCCCAATATGGTAGCCACTGGCCACATGTGGTTACTGAGCTCTTGAAATGTGGCTACTTCTGAGAAGCTGGTTTTTAAGTTTTATTTCAATTTAGTTAATTTAAATGGCCACACATGGCTAGCAGCCATCGTATTGCAGAGTGTAGCTCTAGACCACTGGTGAGTCCCTATCTCTGACATCAGGCTGATCCTGTCCCCTGGATGACTCAAGCTCTGAGAGAAGTGGAGACAGGATTCTCACCCAGGCCCTAATCATGGAAAGAGCAACAAACACCCTTTGGCTTGGGTCACTCCCACCCAGCATCCTCTTGCTAGTAAATGATGACATCAACAGCCGTATATGATGTGGTTTTCCTGTGGCTCTGCCAAAGAAAATCTCTCTTTTCCTGGACCATCCCATTTCTACCATCAAACTAGAGAAATTCATCTTGATATACAGGTTCCTTGGGATTCCAGTTGACAGACCTAGTCAGAAAGCAACCCCGGTCCTTAAATCGTGCTATCTTTAAGGCATGGTGCCAGAACTCTCAGAGCCTACATTTTCCTATCTGTAAAATGGGAATAAAATAATCACCTATGATAGTTATTGGAATCAAGTGAGCTGATGTATGATGTAAGGCACTTTCTACATCTTCTGGCACCCTTTTCCCCTTACACTCAATTCCACTCCACGATTCCTGTCTGACCTGTAAGCTCCAGGGGGTTGTTCTAACTATTCATGGACTATAAGGCACCTCACATTTCCACCGTAAACAATATCTCCCCAAACTCCTTCTAGAATTAGTGTTGGAACCTACATGTAAACTGTACAGTGACCCTGCAGTGTGCACCCCTCAGCTACCTGGATCAGCTGGGTCTCCCTGCCATGAACTTGACCACCCTGGCTCCTGCATGCTGGGCCTGAGCCAAGCCCACCCGAGGGCCTGAGCCACCATCCACGGGGTCAACAACTCTATTTGCATGACGTCGGCCCCTGTCTAGCCGAGAACTCAGCGAGGATGTCAAAAATCAAATTAATTTTGCCTTCACCAGTATGACTGTCAATAAAAAGTTATTATTCAGTCAGTAGATGTTTTAATTACCCAAATGTCGAGCACTGTCACCCTCCATTAGCAGCTTAATGGTCCTAATAGACAATGCCCTGAAAGGAACCTCAGGAGAATCCTGAGCCCACTGTGTCCCTAAAGAGGACCCCAGCAGAGCCACTTCACCCTAACCTTCTTATAAGTCTCCAAAGGAGAAAAGTCTCCCTTTTTTCTTTATGTTTGTTATTGTTGTTGTTGTTGTTGTTGTTGTTGTATTTCTAAAAGTCTCTCTCTCGAAGAGCATCGATGTACATCAAAATTCCCTCCACCCAGCTGCAATTTCTCTTGCTTCGGTTCCATGACGGTTATTTGCAACAACAGTAGACACTGTTTTGTAGGCCACAAAGTAGAGGGACCCTAAGCACCACTTGGTGGGGGCAGGGGGTGTCACATGAGAGTCCCATTTCTACTTGCTGACCATGTGCCTGGGGACAAATTATTCAGCTTCCTTGGGCTTCAGTTTCCTCACCTGCGAAATAAGGATAGTCATACGTACTTTCTATGAGATCATGTATGTGAAGCACTGAACTCAGAGCCTGGCACACACTCAGCTTTCAGCTTATGCTAGACACTGGTTTTGATGGTGGTGGTGCTATTGTAGATTTAGGAAGCATCACAGAGCATGTATTAGTCTGTTCTCATGCTGCTAATAAAGACATACCTGACACTGCATAATTTATAAAGAAAAAGAGGTTTAATGGACTCACAGTTCCACATTGCTGGGGAAGCCTCACAATTATGGCAGAAGGCTAAGGTGGAAGCAAGACACGTTTTACATGGTGGCAGGCAAGAGGGTGTGTGCAGGGGAACTGCCCTTTATAAAAACATCAGATCTCATGAGACTTATTCACTGTCATAAGATCAGCACTGGAAAACCCACCCCCAAGATTCAGTTACCTCCCACGGAGTCCCTCCCACAACACATGGGAATTATAGGAGCTACAACTCAAGAGGAGATTTGGTGGGGACACAGCCAAACCATATCAGAGCAGATTAAGTGGGATTTCCTCTTTCAAGTCCTCTCCTGACCCCTCACTACATCTTCCTCTAATCCTCTAGTGCACCAGATGAGGCTTCTTTCACTGCCTTCATTGATGGTTTCATTTATTCAAATAATGTTTCAATGTAAACACCTACCACATGCCAAAAACTGCTCTCAGACAGGGGATACAAGAAGAAAATAGACAGGGACCTTGTCTTCACAGAGCATTAGGAGGGAGCTGATGACTTATCAAATAAGCATACATATGCAAAAAAAAAAAAAGCACTTAAAGCTGTGACGAATGCAATGAAGGAAAAGTACAGTGTCCTATGAGAGAAAGCACAAAGGGGGCCTGACATTGTCCAGCAAGCAGGGAACCACAGGTTTTAAAACACTTCTGAGGCTGGGTGCAGGGGCTCCTGCCTGTAATCCTAACACTTTGGGAGGCTGAGGTGGGTGGATCACCTGAGGTCAGGAGTTTGAGATCAGCCTGGCGAACATGATGAAACCCCCACCTCTACCAAAAATACAAAAAATTAGCCGGGCGCAGTGGCATGTGCCTGTAGTCCCAGCTACTCAGGAGGCTGAGGCCTAAGAATCACTTGAACCTAGGAGGCAGAGGTTGCAGTGAGCCAAGATCGTGCCACTGCACTCCAGCCAGGGTGACAGAGTAAGACTCTATCAAATAAATAAATAAATAAAACATTTTTGAGGATGAAACTGCATTTCTCCAAGCAGATAAATGAAGAAATGGACAGTTGGATGGATATAAATATTTCTGTTCTACTTTCAGTTGCTAAACTTGCCCCTGGCTTCTGGTCCCTTCCTCCCGTTCCTGCTCCCTTCACTGGGTTTTTGCCTTCAGTTTCTCTGTTCTCAGCAACATCTTGACCCCAGACCAGTGTTGTATCTTGAGTCACGAACTGCATGGCTCAGAAATGCTGCCTGGAATGCCATTTCTTCTCAAAAACCCTTACGTAGCCAACATTTTCCAGTCTGCCTTCCCAGCCCTGCCTCCCCCACCCTCGCCCTCACCCCAGAGTTGTCTCCACGCCTCCCCATGGGAGTTTAAAAATGGAAAGCCACGTGCAAATCAAAACCTTGAGAAACCCGACACTTTGGAGAAGTAAGCACCTTCTCTGGGAAGGTGGTTTATGCCTGAGTCATTTGTCTGGCTACATTAGACTCCAAGGCCTCAGGCAGGGGAACAACGACGTTATATCTCCTAGCCTGCTGAACACAGTAGGGGCACTCAACAAATCATAAATAGCGACAAGGATGAGGCAGCAAGTGGGAAGACTGAGTGAAACACTCTAAAAACCTCCCTCCTGTACGTGGAGCTGCCGCGGAGCTGGGATGTGGCCCCGTTTCCAGCCTGAGCCTCTAGGCAAGGAAATTTACCCTGTTTGTAAAATAACAGGTGGGTCTCCTTCCCAGACACACAACTTAGAAACACGGGCACCAATAACCACACGACACAGCCGACTGAGGACAGAGCAGTGTGGGCTGCAAAGACAGAATCTCACAGGAAATCTCGGATCATGTCCTAACAGGCCCCACAGGCCTCCTGGGCTACAGGGATCCAGCCAGCAGCTCCCATTGTTTGGGAATGGCAGCAAAGAGAGCAACCCCCTGCCCAGGGGCCATGCCTCTAAGAATAGAGGACAAACACATTCAGAGTTGGACAGAAGCTTGAATCTATAAGGTGCATACATCATGACCTCGAACAGATGGGTCTGTTGACATCTCAGCACCTCCTCAGCTCTGTCCTCTTAGCACGGGCTCAGGGTCTGTTGCAATGTACACCCTATTGTATGTTCTGCGGGTAGAGGTACAACAATACAGAAAGTCCCTGCTCTCAGGTAGCTTTGTCCTCATTGGGGAAGAAGCATATACCTCATATGGCACATCCCAACAGGTGCTGCGATAACAGTAAAGTGGAGTTAAAGAAAAGTGAGGTCAGACCAGGTGCAGTGGCTCACGCCTGTAATCCCAGCACTTTGGGAGACCTAGGCAGGTGGATCACGTGAAGTCAGGAATTCAAGACCAGCCAGGCCAACACGGCAAAACCCTGTCTCTACTAAAAATACAAAAATTAGCTGGATGTGGTGGTGCACGCCTGTAATCTCAGCTACTCAGGAGGCTGAGGCAGGAGAATCACTTGAACCCGGGCGGTGGAGGTTGCAGTGAGCCAAGATCGCACCATTGCGCTCCAGCCTGGGCAACAGAGTGAGACTCCATCTCAAAGTTAAAAACAACAACAACAAAAAAAGAAAAGTGAGGTGAGTAAAGGCCTCTGCCACCTTGTGACCTCAGAACTGGGACCTAAGCTCAGCAGGGGATGAACCATAAGGAGTCCCAGGGAAGCGATACTCCAGGCAGAGGGAAACTCAGGGCAAAGGTCCTAAGGGAAGATGTTCTTCTATGTCTGGGGAACAGCAAAAAGGCTGATGTGGCCAGAGTGGACGAGCACGGGGGAAAGTGGCGGGGGCTTAGGTCAGCCGGTGTGGGGCCTTTGGCTTTCTGCTGCATGAGATGGGGCACCCCAGTGGGTCTGAAGGACTGGAGGGAGCCCCACAGTGTGTTCTCAAAGGACCCCTCTGGCTGCTGGGTAGAGATGGGAGTGCAGGGAGCACAGGTGAACATGGGGAGCCCAGTGGGTGGATGTGGGGGGCAGGCAGGCTTCACAGCTGTGGAGCAAGAGGGGATGGTGGCAGGAACTAGGTGGTACTTGTGGAGGTGCTGGGAAATGGTTAGACTCATGACACAGTTTGAAGGCAAAACAAAGAGACTGGGATTAGATGTGATGTAAGAAAGAGTCATCAAAGACAATCAGGGTTTTGACAAGAGCTAGGCCAGTAGCTAGCACGGAGCAGGTTGTCACACACATTAGAGCTTTTCTCCCTTCCCCAGTGCACCTGCCGTCAGTCACAGGTGTCGAGAAAGGGGAGGGATATACCAGGATGCCCCCTGCTTCCAGAAGCTTAGGAGGCAGACAAGTATAGAGAGGAATTGGGAAAAATGGTGGCAGAGCCTATCTCCCTGACAAATTCTGTCTCCAGGGCACTGGCAGTCACATGCTCTCAGCTTAAAGGGAGAGCAGACTTGAGCATACAGCCAGCTGATAAGGGTTGATTAGTGGCAAGGGAATTCTAGAACGAAACTCTAAAGGGATTTAATTTTGTTTTTAATTACAAAAGCAACATACATTTAGTGGACATGCCATTTGACTCCAAAATTCCACTTACATGAACTGACAAAAGTCTATGCAATAATTTAAGTAAAGGACAGTCATCAATACATTATGAATAAAAAATGGGAAACAATTTAAAATTCAAAGAAGTTTGCATTAAATCCCTAACCTGAAGATGGCAAAAGAAAAGCACAAAGAAAATAAAAGTAAAAATCACCCATCATCTCCAAACCTAGAAATAACTCCAATTAAATGGCTGCCATATATCTTTCCAACTCTTTTTTTCTATGCGCCGATATGGATTTTTTGTTGTCAATATAAAATTAGGATTATATTAAATACAATCTCACTTTTTCTATGTAACAAATACCATAAATATTTTTCATGCCTTTAAATATTGTTTCACAACATAGTTTAATGGTTTCATGGTGTTTCATTATTTGAATGAACCATGATTTATATAACAGATTTTGTATTGTTGGACAGTTCGATCATTTCCAATTTTCCATCATTACAAATAGCAATTCAATACACAACCTTGTACATGAACTTTTGTGGACATCTCTGATTATTTCCTTAAGGTAAGTAACACGCCAAAACATGGAATTGCTCAGTCAAAGAGAATATCCCTTTTTAAGGTTTTTGAAAAATACTGTCAAACAAGCCTTCTGGAAAAGTTGTACCAATTTAATTCCCTATAGCAGCAGAATGAGAGCCCCCATTTCTCTATATCTAAACCATCATGTATTATTTTTGCCAATTTAATGGGGGATAACAGAATTTTGTAACTGATTTAATTAATGTTTCTTTGATGCCTACTTAAGCTGAACAAATTTCCATATGTTTATTAGCCATTTTACTTTCTAATTCTGGGAATTGCCTGTTCCTGCTTTTTGTTTATCTTCTTCATGCTGATTTTTGAGAGCCCAAAGGCAATTGGCAATTTACAAGGAAAAGTTACTCCAAAAGCCACCCTGGGCTTGAGGACCAAACATCACTTACAGGAAGTCCCAGTAGGTTTGGCTAAACCCCACAGTGACGTGCCTCTTCCAATCTCATGGCCAAAGAGCCCCAGGTTGGAAGGCAGGAGCAAAGACCCAGAGTCCAAACAACTGAGGCTGGTTAGTCCCTGGCCTGGTTTCATCAGAGGTGGACAGCAGCAGGCGGGGGAAGCAAGCATGGTGCCATGACCCCCATATGGAAGCAGTTTGCCATCTCCATTGGGAGGAAGGAAAGTGGGCACACAGGTGCAACTGGCAGTGTTGATCCAACCAGTCAAGTCCAAAAAAAAATGACTTATGCCTCAAGAATGAAAGTGCCAGTACATGGCAGCTTAAGTCTCTGAGAGTCACCATGCTCAGTTCTCCTGTCCTTGCACTAAGCGGAGAGAGGCTGGGATGAATTAGCTGGGAGGGGAATTCTTAAACAGAGCTGTGTATAGTTCACTTCTAGTACAGATTGGCAAAGGGCAGCTGCTTAGGTTGGAAAGAAAACTGTTTGCCAAAGCTTGTTGAAATCTCCCTCCTACATGAGTGTGCCTGGCCAGGCTGAGGTTGAGGCCTCCATATATGGACCCTAGAAATGAGACAGAAAGCCTTAGGGCCTGGATCCAATGACCAGTACCTAGGCTCAGAAGATGACAGAAGGGTGGGGTGGAGTGGGACAGGTGGGATGTGTCCCACACCTGCTGGACAACCAGGACACCCCAAGTGCCCCCTGGCCACCACTCCCATCCAGGCCTCAGAACTATGCAAACTGCCATCACACTTTGTCCAGGCCACATTCCCCAATCCCACTGACCGACCATGTTTCCCAACCAGAGCCCAGACATGCTAGCCCGACAAATCTCATTCTATCTCTTCAAGCAAACTTCCAACTGCCTATGACAGGCATGGGCCCTTTCTGGAATCCTAGTGGGCTGGTCGTGGACACTCCATCCTCTATGTGCCTCCAACAAGCCCAGTCCCTCTGAATCGGAAAGGGTAGGAGGCAAGGGCTGTGTGGGCAGTGCCCCCTTCCTTCTGAGCCCCCAGAATCCTCTTCATGTCAAAATGGCGCAGATAGGAGCAAAAGTGGTCTCTCCATAAATGGGGCTGAAGTAGCTGGGGCAGGGCTGGTTCTCATGCCCACTTGTTCCTCCATATGGTAACAGCCCCCAACCTCCAGGGCCCTGCCAAACCCTCCCCCACCACCTTACTGTGCATTTCTCATGAGGCTGAGGCCATTCGATCAGAGCCCATTCAGGTACGCTCAACTCTGCTGTGGCCCTCTGTGTCACCAAAACCCTGCTTTGCTTTTTCTTTCCAAGGGCAACCCTTCTTATGCCTTGCTCCCCCTGGGCTCTGCCCTCATTCCTACAACAACAATCTCCAAGCTCAGACTCTAAGAGGTTCACCTCCAGCACTTTGGGAGGCTGAGGCAGGCAGATCATGAGGCCAGGAGATGGAGACCATCCTGACTAACACGGTGAAACCCCGTCCCTACTAAAAATACAAAAAAAAGTAGCCAGGCATGTGGCACACACCTGTAGTCCCAGCTATTTGGGAGGCTGAGGCAGGAGAATGGCGTGAACCCGGGAGGCGGAGCTTGCAGTGAGCCGAGATCGTGCCACTGCACTCCAGCCTGGGCGACAAAGCGAGACTCTGTCTCAAAAAAAAAAAAAAAAGAGGTTCACCTGACCATGGAGCCCCCAGACTTCAGCAGCGGGGAAGAAGAGAGAATGAATTTTTTACTTTTTAATGAACAGATCATATACATGGAATGAGCACTGATCTGAAGTGTACAGCTCAGGAAGTTTTTACATGTGTGTACACCTGTATCACCACCACCCAGATGAAAATGCAGAACGTTTCCGGTGTCCCAAGAAAGTTCTCTCATGCTCCCACCCAATCATTATCAGAAACAACTGCTATCTGACTTCCATCCACATTGATTAGTTTTGCTTATTTCTGAACTTCGTATAAATGGAATCATATTGCATGTTCTCTCTTATGTCTGGCTTCTTTCACTCAACATAATGTCCATGAGACACTTATTAATTTTGCTGCTGAAGCTAAGAGCCAAAGAATGTAGTGATTCCTACTCTAGAATACTGATAGGCTTGCAGAGTGTGTTCCAAAGAGACCTACAGGTCCCACTAAGCTGGGAGGTCCCACTAAGCAGAAACGGGGTCTAACTGAGGCCAGGAGATGTTTACCCCTGATTTATCTGATTCAGCTCTTTATCTGTTTTACACAGGGGCTTCCACAAAGACTTCTCTTGCCCAAAAGGCTCTCAGGCAAACCAACAACAACACAGTTAGAGAAGCTTACTCAGGGTTTCTCCAAATATATAGTGTTTCTCTGCTCCTTGGTCAAAAATTAAGAAGAAAGGATAAAAACTCCAAGGCCAACATACTTTGGAATGTCTGGAGGACTGCGGGTGGGAAAAACCAATCATCCCTTCAGTGTCCTTATTCCTACCATGAGACTAAAAGACTTTCCAGCTCCCACCTTCTCCTGATTTCAAGAATAGTATCAGAGAGATCTACAACAGAAGTTACCAACCCTCCTCTGTACCCCTGCATGGTCCTCTGTTCCTGGCCACAGGAGAGAGGGGAGTGGTATTTTTTTTTGGGGGGGGGGGGGGAGACAGAGTATCCCTCTTGTCGCCCAGGCTGGAGTGCAGTGTCCCGATCTCAGCTCACTGCAACCTCTGCCTCCCAGGTTCAAGCAATTCTCCTGCCTCAGCCTCTCCCAAGTAGCTGGGATTATAGGCACCCACCACCATGCCCAGCTAATTTTTCTATTTTTAGTAGGGACAAGGTTTTACCATTTGGCCAGGTTGTTCTCGAACTACTGACCTCAAGTGATCCACCTGCCTCGGTCTCCCAAAGTGCTGCGATTATAGGCATGAGCCACCGCGCCCGGCCAGGAGTTTTCTAATAGCGTGTCTGAACCACACCAGATATTCATGTTGCCTGGAAGGGTTAAGACAGGATGGGCCAAGATGGGACAGTTCATAGTCAAGAAGGAGTGGGCAGTAATATCCCACATGTCATTGTGGCTCACATCAATTGCCTTCACCCCACTGGCTCAAAGTCACTGCAAGAGTTAGATGTTGGCCCGTTCCCCCATTTGAAGGCACAGGGGAGATATATGAGGAACAATTCAATTAAAAGCAATTAAAAGGCCTTTAGGCTTGAGGAGTGAAAAAGAAGGAACCTAAGACTTGTAGTAACTTCCTTGGCTCTAAGCCCTACTATCAGGGTGGGGAAAGTGGGGGAGGGGAGGGGTGCAAGGCTTCTCCAGCAACCCCACAGCCTCCGATTCTGTCCCAGACCCTGGCAGAGACACACACGTTTTGACAAACACTCTTCTCCTAATTTTAAAGCCCCTGTGGATTGCAAGGAAAATTTAATCCATATGTCTCTGGTTCATTTATACTTAACTCATCAACATGTTGTTTTGTAAGAGCCATTTCATGTCCAAGTGCCTTTTTTTTTTTTTTTTTTTTTTTTTTGAGGTCTTAAAACTGTGGGGTTTTTTTCTTCGAAACAGGAAATCACACTGTGCCAAGAGAAAAGGAACTTGAGCGCTCAGGGGTTCAAACTGCGTTCAAAGCTCTTGCTTGCCCAGAGACCCCAACCAACTAAAAGGATGTCCCACTGCCCCCTCACTCCCCTGCACCCCAATGGGAGACAGAGATGCTAAAAGCAGACAAATCTGACCAGGAGAAGACTGGAGAAAGAAGCAGGGTTAGGCTAGTTCAGGGTAAAATTATTCTCCTGTTCACAGCCAAGACTGAGCTCCTCAGAGCCCACTTAGGCCTGCAGGCTGCAGGAGGGAGAGGAGGCAAGCCAGGAGTTCCATTCTGCTTCATTGAAAGCAGCGTCTTCACTCAAAACAGAATGCTGCAAGCAGGTTCCTCTGGAAATGGCTGGAAGTCCCTGGTCTGAGCTCAATTGTGGACTCTGGCAAGGTCTCTGGAATGGCAGTGAACTTGGAAGGTCCAAGCCAGAGAGCTGGAAGAACGACCACTGCTCCAGCCTCACGTCTCCTTTCCCCCACCCCTCTCACCTTGTGAGTCTCCTCTGCAGCTGCACTGCACAAAGACGTCCCCCTGCCCTCCAGCCCAGTAGAGCTGAAGGTTACCAAGGGGACAGTAAATGAGTGGTCCATTTTCTTAAACCTCAGGGAAGGCTTCTCATACAGGCAACTCTACAATGGGTTTACAGCTGAGCAGGACACACTGAGAGCCACTGTAAGCTCTGGTCAGCCTGTGGACAGCCACATCCTCCCTTTGACAAGAGGCATATAGAGCCATAGCATGTACACGCACCCGCATGATGTTCACACAATCTGCACGTGCTGCACAGCTGGGATAACCTATATGTCAGGGACTGATTTGACTGGTCCCTCAAGAGAAAGAAGAGAGTTTAGCATGAATTCTTAGGTTAACCAATTCCCAGTGTCAAAAGAGTAGAAAACAAGATAGCCAATGCCAAATAAAATGGAAACAGCCTGGGTGCAGCCAAGCAACTATGGTTAATAAAATCCCTGATCCACCTTTCTTCCTACATTGAGAAACAGGCTGAAGTCAATCACCACTTAGATAAGGGATGGGTTTTCAGAGGCAGGAACACCATCACCCTTAGCCAGGAAACCATATTTTAGAGTAATAGATGGGATGATTGTTCAACTCATATTCATGCCCCTCCCTGTCTCTGCCCCACTGACTTTAGGCTTGGCCCAGTGACTTGCTTTGGGCAATGAAATGCAAGGGAGGTGACAGTGACAGTTCCAAGCCAAGGTTTTAAGAGGTACAGACTGTTTCTGCTCATCAGCTTGCATGCCTACCATCTGCCATGAGAAGAATATGTTCTGCCCCTTCAGCCAGCACCCCAGAATGAGAAACATGGGGCACACCAGGACCTTACCGATTGCCTAGAGCCAAACTCAGCCAAGCGTATCAGGAATCAGCCAAACCCAGCCAACCCACAGGCCTGGGCACAAGAAATAAATGCTTGTCAGAAGAGACTGAGTTGAGGGGGTGGTTTGTTACCTAGCAGTATGCAGCAATTGCTAACTAAGATACATTGGTTACAATTTCTAATAACCAGACTACAAAAATGCATTGAGCCAGCTCTGCCTTCCACCTAAGACCTGCCCTGGCCAGTCTTGCCCCATGAAACTGGGCTTGATGACAGTGAAATCTCCTCACCATGTGATTGTTCGTTTATTACTTCATTCCACAAACATCTATTAAATGCTGGCCAATAGGGATACAGAGATTAATGAGGACATGGCTAGGGCCTTGAGGAGCTAATAGGATACATGAGAAGCAGACACATAAAAAGAGAATGATACTACAATGTGATACAGATGATGACAATGACAGAATGAGCCTAGGGCATCGAGGCATCACAGTCTAAGAGGCATACATCACCAATGCACGGAGCAGAATGCAGGAGCAGGACAAAACTGATGAAGACTTCATGGGTAGGAGGGCTGTCCGATGCCTGGATCCTAAGACATAACCAGAACTGTTCTCTAGAGAGGACTCTGTCAAGAAACCACACCTTCCTACCTTTGGAACGGTCACCCAGTCTCACGACTGCAGATATCGCACATGACTGCCTCCATTATTAGTTCAAGTGTTCAAAAAATTTTCATTGAGCATTTACTATATGCCCGGTCTGCAATGTCCAACTCAGTAGCCACTAGCTACATGCAATTACTGTGTATTTGAAAAGTGGCTGGTCTAAGCTGAGATGTGCTGTAATTATAAAAACATGCTGGATTTCAAGGACTTAGTATGAGCAAAAACAAAATGATTTAAAATATCTCATTAATTTTTAAAATAACATGGTCAAATGATAATATTTTAGATATATTGGGCTAAATAAAATACATAATTAGAATTAATTTCACCTGTTTCTTTTATTTTTAAAAAACATGGCTACTAGAAAACATACAAGTATGTATGGGGCTCTCTCATATTCTGATGAGACAGCACTGTGCCAGACTCTAGACCTAAATTTCGTTGCACATTAGAATCCCCTGGGGATCTTTTAAAAATTCTAAAGCCTAGGCTGCATCCCAGACCAATAAAATCAGAATGTCTAGGGACGGCCCCACGCTTCAGTGCTGTTTGGAGTATGCAGGTGGTTTCAATGAGCAGACAAGTTCAGGAACGATTATTGTAGCAAGAGGCATCCTCTCCTAGCCTGGGGCAGTTGTGTGGTGGATGACCCTACTTTTTCTCTTCACCTGGAAGTGTGAAGCTCTCCACCCTCCATGCCCTAAGGAGGGGGCTTTTCAGTGGGCCAAGCCTAAGTGAATAAAAGTCAGGGCCTCCTTCCAGGCTCTGCCCTTTCAGTCTCTGTGATTTGACATCAGTTACTTAACCTCTCCATACCCAAGGGGGCCCAGCTCAAAAACGGGTGCATCACTGCATTGGGTCACAGAGAGGTTTCTAGCAATGAAACACACACACAACCTAAAATCATTTTGCTCACACACTTTATCTAAATATTAACTAAGTGTGATGTGAGGCGAATATAACAATTAACAGTACACAGCAAGCTCCCCAGAAGTAAAGTGGGTACCTCAGGGAGTCATGAAACGCATGTGTGTGTGAAAGTGAGAACAGTACTGCAGAGTAAATAAGGTTCACAAGCTAAAGAGTGGAAGGTGGAGGGGCTCCATGGAGGACAGTCTCCCCTAGGTCTTTCTCCTTGCCCTGTCTTCTGCAAGTGGCCCTGGGGGAGTGTCCGGCAAGTCTCTTGGGAGGGGCTGCTGTCTAGGTCTCATCTCCCTTGCATTTTGCCCCCACTGTGCCCCTCTTGCTAGAGGAACCATCCCAGTAATAAATTTCCACTGTCACTCAGCCTCATGAATTCTGGTCCTTAGCCACAGAAAGCAATGTTGCAAGTGGGGACAGGAGGAAGAGAGTGTAGGCAGGAACATTACCTGTGAGAAAGCTCAGCAGATGCTGAGACCTTCCTCTTGGGATCAGTGGGATGGGTGAGAGAGCTGAAGGAGGCACCATGCATGGACTTATGGCGGCTTCCCACAAAGGGTCATACCTGCAACAGCACCAGAGCCCCAGAGATGTCACCATCTTGACAGTGGTGGCAATTTCACTGACATATGCAATGTCACAACCTCAAATCATACTTTAAATACTTCCAGCTGGCTGGGTATGGTGGCTCACGCCCATAATCCCAGCACTTTGGGAGGTCGAAGTGGGTGGATCACCTGAGGTCAGAAGTTCGAGACCAGCCTGACCAACATGGTGAAACCTCATCTCTACTAAAAAGTGCAAAAAATAAGTCAGGCATGGTGGCATACCCTGTTAATCCCAGCTACTCGGGAGGCTGACGTGGAAGAATTGCTTGAACCCAGGAGGTGGAGGCTGCAGTGAGCCAAGATCATGCTACTCCACTCCAGCCTGGGCAACAGAGCAAGACCCCATCTTAAATAAATAAATAAATAAAATACTTCCAGCTGATTGTGTGTAAATCAAGCCTCAATAAACTGTTAAAAAATATGTCAGTGCCAAGCTGTGGGATCTTGAATAAGTCATGAAACTTTCTGGGCCTCAGTTTCCCCACCTGTAAAATGGGTGCAACAAAAATATCTACCCCAGAGAGTTGTTGGGAGAAAAGCCAGCAAGATACCAAGTTCAGTGGTGTGGAACTATCAGCTCCTATATTTCACATAGTAATCATAATAATTGTTGTTGCTATGATTATTACAGTAATGTCATGAGGCAATAACTTCAGAGGCATGAGATGCTTTTGCCCATCCTCTTGCCCCTGCACTCTGCTATGAGGAAAACATGCTCTTTTCCCTTCCCCCTGGACACCAGAATGAGCAACAAGGAGCATGGGAATGGTAATAATATAGTATTCATAGTTAATGATGTACAGTAATAATAGTAATTGTAATAACATGTGTAACAGTAATGTAATATATATAAGGTTAGTGTATATAATACTACGCATATACCAGCATATATATTGCCATTATAATACAATACATAGTCATAGAAGTAATATGGTAATAATAATAGTAACAATTATTTTTAAAGCTGCAAGAGTGCAGAAGCTGTCAGACCAAATGTGGACTGTGAAGTGAATCAGCAGCCTATATGAGCTAGTATTTATAATTCAAGGGTCTAGTGGGTATGGTTCCTATCTTGGAAGGCCCTATAGCTGGGAATATTTAAGAATGAAGGTATTACACAGGGCTCATTCCTGGCTTCTCCATTCTCTAGCTGTGTGACCCTGGGTAGGCTGCTTAACCTCTCTGACCTTCAGTGTCCCCAGGTATAAAATGGAACTAAAAATATTACTGCCTCTTAGGTTCCTCTGAGGGTCCAATGGGAATATCCACAGTCTGTACTGAATATAGTTCCTGACACAGAGCTGATTAAAGAAAGCTGACTAGTTTCAACTCCTCAGCCATCATCATCATCTTCATCAAGCCCACCAAATCTGAGGCTACCTGGCCTTTGGCTGAGTGTGAGTTGAGTGACATCTAAGCTGTCCTTAGTGTGGTATGACGGGGGTGGTGGGGGAGAAGATAGATCTCAAAATCTCAAAACTGACATGCCTTCATTCAAATCCTGCCCTACCACTTCCTGGCTTTGTGCCTGGAGGCCAGTTACTCACCCTTCTTTAGCCTCGGCTTGGTTATCTGCAAAGTAATTTAATAACCAAGAGGCTTAAAAATGCAACCCAACCATTCCATTTCTAGAAATCTTACCCAGGGAAATAATCAGAGATGTACATGGAGATTTATGTACAATGACATCCATCAGCACATTTAAAAAACAGTGAATAACTGGGAATAAGTAAAATGTCTAACATGGGAGATTAACTACATTATAGTATGTCCAAGTGATGTAATACTGCACAACTATTAAAAAGCATGTTGTCAAAGACTATTTGAAGACATGGGGAAAATGTCTATGACATATTAATAAGTAGCAAAAGTGGTTTACAAAACTAGCTGAGTCCCATTAGCCTTAGGGCACCTTGGATGGATTCCAGAAAGATGCTCCCCTTGGATGGACACGGCCTCCTGACCCTCCTTCCAGCCTTGACTCTCTACTCTTGAGCAGGGCACAACCTGTGCGACTGGACCCAGCAGTCCTTCCTGCTTCCACCCCGGCCCCCTGTGGCTCATTTCCCATGAAGCAGCCAGAGTGGCCCCTTCTAAAATACACGTCTGCTCATGACCTCCCCTGCGTTATACCCTGCAGTCTCCCCATCTGCTCAAATGGCTGCCAGGGTTTTTGCCATAGCCTAGAAGGCCCTACGTGGCCTGGCCCTGCATAAACTCACTGGCTTAATCTGCTATTACCCCTGCACCACCAGTCCAGCCACACTGTCCTCCACGCTGTTCTTTGAACATGCCAGCACAGTTCCATCTCAGGGCCTTTGCACTAGCGGCTCCTTCTGCCAGGAACTCTCTTCCCCGAGGTGTCTGTGAGGCCCTCCCCTCTCTGCTCAGCTTGCCCTCATTCAAGAAGGTTTTGTATCCCAAAGACCTCCCAGTTCTCTCCACCAGCCTGTGCCCTCTTATCTTCAGTCTTCTCCATCTTAGCACTTACCACAACCTGCCATGTTATAGGTTCATTTATTTGTTTGTTTGTCTCTCCTGCTCCCCACCCCAGTCCCCACCAGAAGGTAAGCTTCACAAAAGCAGGGACTGTTTTATTTATTGCCAAATCCCAGTATGTAAGCCAGTACTTGGTGCCCAGTGCACACTCAAAAATGCTGAAGAAAGGAAGGAAGGAGAAAGGAAGGAAGGAAGGAAGGGACGAAGGGAGGAAGGACAGCGTGCCCTAGGCAACATAGATAAGCATTCTCCTATAAATATATACATAAAGGAGAAAGAGTGAGATCTCAGAATCTCCCTATGGGATAATCACTTGGCAACCCTGGTAGGAAATCCTTAATGCAAATTCAGCCAGAGTCATTCCTCCTCCAGAAATGACCGTGACAGCTGCTGTCTCTCCAGCCACTCCCTGGGGTGTCATGTCAAACAGATAACAAGTGCACAATGCCAACCTGCCAATAACTTCTAAGACACAACTTTGCATTTCATCTTCACCTCGTCCTCCTCCTTCTCCCTCAATCCTCCTTACCCCACAACCCCTGACCCACTCTTAATCTCACCATATCCTTCTGCCCAGGGCCCAAACCCTGGCTGCTCCTTCCTATTTCCCCCACCCAGGCAGCAAGCATCTGGCCTCCAGCCCTAAATGGTGGAAAAAAAGCATGGTTTCCAGGACAACTTGGATGCGGCCCTCTTGCCTGTGCCTCTGGGAACCTGGTTCATGGCCATGCGTGCTCAAGCCATCTGACCAAGACTCTCACCTTCAAAAAAAAGAACAGCCAATACTCATCTTAGGAGAGTTGCTGATTTCTAAATCTAATCCCTGTAACTCCTGTGTGATCCCTGGGCCCCAGAGGAAAGTCAGGGGCTAGGGGAGTGGAGCGGCTGACCTCTCCTTAGATGTCTGCCCTCTGAAAGAGGAGCCATGATAAATTGGGAACCAGTTTTACTACCTGCAGCTTATCTTTCCTGATGAAAGGGGAAAAAGGTTAGACCTTTTGTTAAAGGATGCCAAAAGAAACTTGGGAAAGACCAGCATAAATGCTGGGAATTAGGGCAGATTCTCTTAAAGCTGGGGAAGGAATTAGCAGGAATGGCAAATGTATGTCATGTCAAAGGTCAACCCTGATCAACTAGTAGTGGTAATACCGTTTCCCATATCCAATAACATAAAAATAAAATGACAGTTCAAAAATACAAAACTCATACTACTTTTACCTTCACTTATCATTTCCTCTGCTCTCCTCTTACCCATTGATCAATTGGTAGTGGACAACAAAACGACTGTGTTGAGAAGTATTCTGTGCCTGATTTCAAGCCTAACAGTGCCATGATCAATTAGTGATCATGTTTGCTGTACGCACAAGGGTAGGGAGATCACACACATGAATTAGTGATGTCTGTCATGGACACAAGAGTAGGGAGATCACACACATGAATTAGTGATGTCTGTCATGGACACAAGAGTAGGGAGATCACACACATGAATTAGTGATGTCTGTCATGGACACAAGAGTAGGGAGATCACACACATCAATTAGTGATGTCTGCCATGGACACAAGGGTGGGAGATGACACACATCTGATCCATATTTGTCGACCTGAGGGAAGCAGTAAATGTTCCTTGGTCATGGTTCTCAGACACTTTTTATCTCCACGACTCACCTGCCAGCCTAGTGTCCCCAAGATTATGAGCAATTCCTGTGTGCTATCTAAAACTCCACCCCTTTCTGCCCTACTCAAGAACACATATCAGAATGCAAGTTAGCAAAAGCACCATGAATCTGCCCCAATCTATTAAAAGAAGTAAATCTTCTGCAAAACGCAGCATTTTAATATTGGTAACAAATTACTTGCAACCCATCTCACAGTAGATCATACATCACAACAAGGCAAATGAGAACCATGGCTCTGAAGCCCACTTCTGCCTTACACAGGTGCAGCAGCACCAAAGCACAGGCTCTTGAGCAGCTTGTTTCTACTTTGCCTGCAGCTTAGTCTCAGCCTCAAGCTTCTCAACAACCTGGCAACTCTCCCAGCAATCAGAGCTGGCACATCAGATGAAATATGATGGCTATCTCAGCCACTCAGTGTCATCCTTTGAGAGCTGGGCCAGGTCTCTAGTCACTGAAGGTCCTTAACTTATATCATCATCAAGGCTCCGACGGCATGGCCACAAAGGTCAGGCCCTATATCAAACCTGCTGCCTTTGATCATTAACCCTGAAACATCCAAGCAACTGCTGCACCTTTGGCAGGTGAGAGCCTATACATAGGACCAGAGCTTGGTTAAATCTCTGGTAGGTTGCATTTCCACCCCCTGGCATCTATAGGTACCCATGGTGTTGACTCTCTCAGAAAAATGTGGCCACAAGCCAGACTGGCCAGAGGTTTGTCCCAATAGTATGAAGGTGTGTCCATTTCTTATGATTGCTGTAACAAATTCCCACAAACTCAGTGGCTTATTCTCTCACAGTTCTGCAGGCACAAGGATGGCAATCAGTATTGCTGGACTGAAATCAAGGCATCAGCAGGGCTGCACTCCCTCTGGAGGCTCTGGGTAAAGTCTGCTCCTTGTCTGTTCCAGCTTCTTTCTAGCAGCTGATGGCATTCCTTGGCTTGTGGCTACATCACTCCAATCTTCAAGGCCAGCACCTTCAAATCCCTGCATCTCTGTCTCACTGCCTTCTCTGTGCATGTTCAAATCACCCTCTGCCTCTCACTTACAAAAATGCACATTCTTGCCTTTAGGACCTACCTGGATAATCCAGGATAATCTCCCCAATTCAAGATACTTAACTTAATCACATCTACAAAGACCCTTTCCCTGTACAAAGTAACATATATAGGTTCAGGGATTAGGACCTGATTTTTTGTTTCTAGTTTTTTTTTTTTTTTGGCTTTGGGTTTTTTTTTCTTTTTCTTTTTTTTTTTTTTGTGGGGGAGACAACCTTATTCTGCCTACCACAGAAGGTAAAACCAAGTGTCGTTTTTACCTCAATGTAAACATGAATTTTTTTTCCTTAATAAGGAATCTCAAACATATGGAGAAGTGTTTTCTGGCAAAGAGGAACTTCAATTTGGATCACAAAGTCAAACATCTATTCTTCCTCTGGAAAATGCCAATTCTGTCTGCAGGGAGTGGGAAAAAAAGGGAGGGGAAGGAAGAAAGGAAGAGACGATATTCTCCTATAACCACCAGTTTCAATCTTAGGGTAGCATGATTAGAAAGCAGGAAGGGGAGGATTTCAAAGGAACATTTACAGTAGACCTGCTATGTGCCAGGCAGCCTTGCTCACTTACTCTTCTTCTCATGCTTACGGATGGGTGTCAGTTTCTCTCCTTAACAGATGAGAAAACCCATCCCAAATCACACAGCTCATAAATGGCAGTCAGGATTTAAATAGACGGGCTCTGTCTTCATCTCAAAGTCACGTTATTTCTGCCATGGCATACCTGTCTCCAATGATGCATCTGATCATTGTTATGAAGAGCATGTGGTCTGATCCCTGAATCAGCAGTGCAAACCCAACAGCATGGGCATAATCTGCCATGAGCACTATGGACCAGAAGACAGGGTTCTTGCTTTGGACTCAATAAGGATTCCTTTAACACTCTCTGTGGGCCTCAAGCAGGGGTTGTAACACTCTCTGTGGGCCTCAAAGGGAGGGTGGGGTTGCTATAAAGTTAATATTAATCATATTAGCTTTCTACTTATCTTGTACATGTTGTTATCAATTATTGACTGTCTCAACAGCACAAGGTGGTATTGCCTTCCCCAGTCCTACGGGAAACTGAGGCTTGGGGAGGGCAAACAGCCTCAGCAAGGTCACCTGTGTGGTGATGCCAGGATTCGACCTAAACCCTCCCTAATTCCAAATCCCATAATACAAACAGGGGATGCACTCTCACTCCTCCCCAAGCACACTGTGTGGCTCCTTGGAAAGTCTTTAAAACCAGTGGAAGGGGCTCTTCTTGGTGCAGCCTTTGGCAGAAGTGGGCTGCAGGAGGGGGCTTAAGAATAAAAAGAAGTCTGCCAGCAGCGTCCCCAAAGCAGACCCCTCCCACCCTCCAGAGAGCTGAGAAGGAAGAATGAGATCATACTCATGAAATACTCAGCCTTCTTGGGAAGAAGGATGACATGTAGAATGTGAGCCTGGACTTTCCCCCAGGGCTGGGCCATGCACAGATTTGCAAGCCATGGCCTGGGGACCATCTGATGTCCACAGCCCTAGCTGACTGAGCAAGGCCCCAGTGCCCTGCAGACATGAATGTCCCTCCTTAAACACTTGATTTACTCCCAGGGAATGACTTAGACAGTGGGAAGAATATGGCTCAGTGTTTCCTGTTGCTGTCAATTATTATTATTGCTTAAATTAAGCTGTTTTAACTCCATCGTAACAGAATGAATCTGATTGGCCAAATGTTTATTAGAGAATTATTAGTAGAAATTGAACAGCTAACTGAGGATGGAAGTCTCACAGATCTTGTTTAGACAAGCAATGGCTTCCAATACCCATTACCTGGGAGCTGTGGCTATGGCCAAATTGATGGCACTCTGGCGGACACCACAACACATGTGATCGTGAGCCCAGACTCTGCCTTGGCAGCAATGACATTCAATCACTGCAAGAAGGAAGAGTTAGAACAGCTTGTGTTCTCTAGGAGTTGATTGCCTTCAAGTCAATTGTCCCATCTGAGAATTTAATAGTCTTCTCAGAATATGCCCTGGTTGGAAAGCCACATAAAGAAATGGCTGCTATTTGAAGAAAATGTCTCAAAAAAGGTGGCTTTAGCCCACTCTGTTCTCACCAAGAGATATATCTGATCAACTACATTGCAGAAATCAAAGGGCTGAGCCAAAGCTTTCTGAACTTGATGACCCAACCCTTCCTAGAGTTTCTGGGGCTGATCAGCAATGAGTGTTCTCCATTGAACCATGGCTCACTTACAGGGTGTCAATGTTGTCATGGCATTTTTGGTAAACCTGCTTGGAGTCCGAAGGAGGAAAGCAGAGTTTGTATAACTCTCAGTCCCCTTTCAGACCTGCTTGCTATCCTCCACAATTAACTGCAGGGCAACATCAAATCTGCAAATACAAACTCCAAAAAATATAATAAATTAACCAGAGCAAGAAAACCAGTTGAATCCAAATAAATAGGTGCATAACCTCCCCAGGTCTGGAAGGTTTGAAGAGTACCTTTAGGTCTAAAGACTGAGCACCAGTAATTTGGAGGATGAGGTAGGGAGTAAAGGTGAAGATTGGATACTCCAATTGAAATGATTATACAGCCACAAGAAGTTGCAAAAATAGTACAGAAAGGTCCCATGTACCTATGCCTCAGCTTCTCTGAGTGGTAGCATCTTACATAACCATAACACATTATCAAAACCAGGAAATCAGCACAATTTTACTCAGATTTCACCAGAAAGCCCAATCTCCTTCTGCAGTGGTCATTTGTCCATTTTTAGCAGCCCAGCATTCATTCCCTAATAGCGATTTGATTTCCTATCAAGGAATTATCTGTCTTCTATTGTGTGTAGTATAAATGGGAAAATAATTTTAGGTGGTGACCTCTAAAAGGAAGCCAAAGTGACTTTGCTCCCCATTTCCTTCCCCAGAACAAACAGGGGGAGGGAACACAGGGCATCCTAATCATGCTGTTCTCCAAGATGCTAACTGTCCTGCCAGTTTATTCCAGCGTGGGACAAAATCTTATTCTCTCCCATCCCCAATCCTGACCAGCCCTCTCCTCTAGGCCTTATTGCATCCAGAGAGCCCCCAGCATCCCTCCATCATTTACATTTTGCCTGGTTAGCCAGAATCAGTTTCTGTGGCTTATATATAAGAATATAGACTGAATCACCCACGATGACTATCAACCAAGGATGACCTGGTTGGGACAAGCCCCACTGGAGAAGACCCTACTTCACCATGACACAGACCCAGAGGCAGGTGCTGCTGAGGCCCCACTCATATCCCCAGCCCACCTGAGTCTCCTGGCAAAGACAGCAGGCAGTTCAGCCCCCCAACTACACCCACCTCAAGAGCCTGCATCCTTCTTCTTTGCCTAAGGACTTTCTCCAGCACAATAAGAGCAAGCTTGGCCCTAAGCAGGTACAACCCAGAAGTGTGGGGTAATTAATATCACTGGAACAACTCATAACTAATTAATGGAGGACAGGAGTCACTAAATACATGTTCCAGTCCCTGCATCTGCAGTGGAGAGCAACTTTGAGGCAGGTGCCACCCAGTTTCTCAGACGGTCCCCAGCAGGACTAAGCTCCAGTTGCCCACTGCAGTAATCTGCTCACTGTCACACCCTTCCTTGACTTTATCATCTCCCTTTCCTATTTCCCGCTTGCTCCCTAATGCATCCTGGAATCACCTCCCAAATAAATTACCTGCACATCAAGTCCTTGTCTCACAGTTGACTTTTGGAGAAGCAAAACTAAGATTGAAAAGCAAAGAAGGATTTAACAGCCTTTCTAAAAGAAAGAAGAGAGTCTGGTAGTGCTTTCGGCTTATGGCTCAAAGCTGTGCTACCCAATACAGTGGTCACTAACCACATGTGGCCACTGAGCACCTGCAACTTGGCTTGTGACACAGGCTGACATGATAGTATCTCTGATATATTGGGCTAAATAAAATATAGTATTAAAATCAATTTCACCTATGTCTTTTTATTGTTATTAACACGTCTACTAGAAAATTTAACATTACATCCTTGGCTGGAATACATTTCTATTGAACAGTGCTGGTTAAAGAGGTATGTCAGAGAACAGTTGGGATATTATTGCTACTATCATTGATGCTGTTAGCATGACAAATGTACCAGAGGACTATGAAGAGTGTGATTATGTATATGTCTACCTGAGTAACTCCTAGAGTGACAGGAATGCACTGATAAGAACTATTTTTACACAGTACAAGAAGAGGAACGGGAAGAGATACTCTCAAACGCTGATCGAGGCTTTGTCGATTGGTCAAACTCTTCTCTAACACACTTTAGCAACATGTTTATCCTCACTCTTAATATAGTAACTCCACCACCAGGAATCTAAGGTATAGGATAATCCTAACTAAGGAAAACATATATACAAAGATGTTCACCTCATTGTTACTGATAATAGTATTTGTAACTTAAGTGACCAATAAAAGGGGAATGATTAAATTTAAAAAGACAGATTTACTTGGATTGAAAAGCGTGCAATCTTAAAAACGATGGTTATAATGATTACATAATAATATGGAGACTATTTATGATACACTATGTGAAAGTAAAGACACAAAATTGCTTCTACAGCATGATAAATATGTAACAAGGACTAGAAGGAAAGGTGCCAAGATGTAAACCGTGTTTATTTTGGGGTGCTAGCACAAGGGTGATTTACTGTTTTTCTCTATTTCCCAAGTTAGTTTCATGGACATTTGCTACTTCGATAACAGAGAACCAAGAAAACGACAATCTTCTTTAAAAATGTGAGCTGCTAACAGTGTGTACTTTTTGCAAAGGATGTTTTATTCTACAGTGTCCTTCCATTTTGCCAAATTTATGTTACAAAAATCTATCTTTTCCTCTGACAAAAAGAAACAAAGGTAAATCTAGTTCAAGCTGCTACTGAAAGGATAAGGCCGATAGGAAAAGCACTGTTTATAAGCAGCAAGTGGACTTTGAGCACGGAAGAGCAACTGGGGTTTATAAAGAGTAAATCACACCCAACCACGGAAGTGATGTCTTTTCTTAATTGGCAAAAATGAGCGAGTGGCCAGGGAAACGGGAGGCCAGATGAGAGAGTGGGTTTTCAGAGAAGCTGTTGACGTAGCATCTACCAAAATCTCCCTTGAAAAATTAATCCAAATTGGCTGGACTACGCATGCCATCAGCTTCCAACATTAACAAGGATCATAAGCTTTATTTACAAGGGCTTATCTTTCAAGCCACTCGTGGAGCTTCAGCAAGCCTCGCGCATGAGACATTAAGGCGTTTGGACGAGGATAACAGAAACCTGGGTGGGATGGAAATACTCACCAGGAGACGGTAAACAACAGAACTTATGATAAAATGCAGTTTCTTTTCTTGAGCAGAGGGCCTCAGATAGCGGGCCAGCTATGGCGAGGTTGGAGTGAGGCCTAGAGAACGTGTTAACATCTTTATTAACAATCTGGAAGATGTAAACAGAACACTAATTCACAAGGAATAAATCTGCAGGGGCCAGAAGACTAGAGAAATTACAGAAAAGGATGGGGAGGAGCAAAACTAAGAGGAAAGGAGCATGGGAGAGATGGAGTGTGAAAGACAGGCATTCATCTTGGGCACAAAATCAAGGGAGCTGCTAAGAAACTCAGTAATCAAGAGAAATAATACTGTAATGTGATATGCTATGAAAACAAAATTAATGCAAAAAATCTGTAGGTTTAAAAAAGTCTTGATTACTGGGGTTTTTAATTTGTGGCACCCTCTTAAATTTTTTTGCCCAAAGCGAAGGGTTCATATACCTCACCTTAATCTTGCCAAGGTGGTAGGGGTGATGAACGACAAGAGGTAACAGCCCAAGGCCACCTGGAGAGCACAGGGCTGAAAGAGCATTGTAGTGGGTGGTATAAGACTTGGTTTTTCCAGAATAGAGGCTGAAGAGCATCCAGGAGGCCGTGAGAGGCTCCGGAGAGGTGACCGGTACAGTGTATTGGGCAGCTTATTAGTGGAAAGATGGCAGCAACTTGGAAGGAATTCACAGAACCAGGGAAAGCAGTCAAAATGTGAAGCACGACTGACTTTGGAAGGGAAAACGAAAACATGGTCCAGCTGATGAAAAGAAAAAAGATGATTTGGAGAAGGAACATGGAAGAGAGAAGTTGCTTTGGCTACAGTACTTGCTAAAAGCTAAAAAAGTCTCTCATCAAGAGAGGCCGGACAAGGGGAAATGACTGCAAAGATATATATTACGAATAGGAAAATGGATTCAAAATTTAGATCCTTCATTTTACTGACTGATCTCATCCCTTAGTTGCCCAGGTATTTCCTGAAACTCTTAATGATTCATGAAACAAAGAGGCTAGAATTTAAGTCCATAAAAGTGCAAAATGCCACAGCAGCAGGAACATGGCATCGGGAGGCAAGAGCCTGGGTGCTAGCCTGGCTCTGCCACAATCAACACTGTCCTCAGAGAAGTCGCTTGATCTCTCTGAGTCTCCAGTTCTGCATCCAAAAGCGGGGGTGGGGGAAACTTAAAAGCAACTGTCTCTTATTCTATGACCACACTGACCTAATAGTTACTAACTGCTCATGTGGACAAAAAACAAACATTGAAATTGAAAATTGAATGCTATGGTGGGGTGGTTCACATAGTTAGAGACAATCAACAGCATGGACGAACCCCACACACATCTACTGAAAAGGCTTCAGCATTTGGGGAGGGGGACATGGAGTTGGCAAGGATGCTTTGCACCTTCTCTGGCCTTTTGAGGACTCTATGGTTAAAAGTTAACTCCAAGGGCAGCAATGGACAGACAAAGCTTAAACTACAGCTTGTTTAATTAAACTTGAATTATTCTTCCAGTGATGAGGATAAAGGTTTCCCCATCAAATTCCTTGAACCTCACTCCTCACTCCTGTGTTCCCTAAAACCCCCATGTGCTAGCCCCAGTGCTGGCCACCTTTCAGACATAAGCTCTCCCCAGATTCTATTGTGAAAGGGAGACACACAGCAAAGAAGCAAAATGAGAATCAAGCTCTGCTCCAAAGAACAATGCAAGAGGCTTCGGTGCTATTGCAAGTGTGCTATAACCAAACAGCCAAAAGGACTGATCCTCCCAACACCCCTGTTCTCCACAGGGCTCCCATCTGGAGAGCCATATGCAGAAAATAGTGGCTAGGGGGAACCAAGTATTACATAGTTAACAACTGAGCCGGCAGCCAGCAACTCCCAGTAGTGAGCTCTGGTAAACCTCAGATGGCGGAAACAGAGTTTACTATTCCATCTTCTGTGAATTCAAGCGAGCCTCAGCTAATTTACCCACCTGATAGCAGACAGCAGTGCGGGGAACAGAAAGAGACATGCAGCCAGGATGTCAGAGAAGAACGGCATAAGAAAGAGTACACTGCATGGGTAATGGACCTTTCAGGCAAAGGAAACCTGCCCACTTGAAAACATGACCCTCTGAGTGAATGCCTGGGGCTCTGTCCCATCAAATTATAAACTCCTCCTACCTTAAAAATCTGATCTTTGACAAACCTGACAAAAACAAGAAATGGGGAAAGGATTCCCTATTTAATAAATGGTGCTGGGAAAACTGGCTAGCCATATGTAGAAAGCTGAAACTGGATCCCTTCCTTACACCTTATACAAAAATTAATTCAAGATGGATTAAAGACTTACATGTTAGACCTAAAACCACAAAAACCCTAGAAGAAAACCTAGGCATTACCATTCAGGACATAGGCACGGGCAAGGACTTCATGTCTAAAACACTAAAAGCAATGGCAACAAAAGCCAAAATTGACAAATGGGATCTAATTAAACTAAAGAGCTTCTGCACAGCAAAAGAAACTACCATCAGAGTGAACAGACAACCTACAGAATGGGAGAAAATTTTCGCAACCTACTCATCTGACAAAGAGCTAATATTCAGAATCTACAATGAACTCAAACAAATTTACAAGAAAAAAACAAACAACCCCATCACAAAGTGGGCGAAGGACATGAACAGACACTTCTCAAAAGAAGACATTTATGCAGCCAAAAGACACATGAAAAAATGCTCATCATCACTGGCCATCAGAGAAATGCAAATCAAAACCACAATGAGATACCATCTCACACCAGTTAGAATGGTGATCATTAAAAAGTCAGGAAACAACAGGTGCTGGAGGGGATGTGGAGAAATAGGAACACTTTTACACTGTTGGTGGGACTGTAAACTAGTTCAACCATTGTGGAAGTCAGTGTGGCGATTCCTCAGGGATCTAGAACTAGAAATACCATTTGACCCAGCAATCCCATTACTGGGTATATACCCAAAGGATTATAAATAATGCTGCTATAAAGACACATGCACATGTATGTTTATTGTGGCAATATTCACAATAGCAGAGACTTGGAACCAACCCAAATGTCCAACAACAATAGACTGGATTAAGAAAATGTGGCACATATACACCATGGAATGCTATGCAGCCATAAAAAATTATGAGTTCATGTCCTTTGTAGGGACATGGATGAAACTGGAAACCATCATTCTCAGCAAACTATCGCAAGGACAAAAAAACCAAACCCCACAAGTTCTCACTCATAGGTGGGAATTGAACAATGAGAACACATGGACACAGGAAGGGGAACACCACACACTGGGGACTGTTGTGTGGTGGGGGGAGGGGGGAGGGATAGCATTAGGAGATATACCTAATGCCAAATGACGAGTTAATGGGTGCAGCACACCAAATGGCACATGTATACATATGTAACAAACCTGCACGTTGTGCACATGTACCCTAAAACTTAAAGTATAATAATAATAAAATAAAATAAAAAAATAAATAAATAAATAGGCTGAAAAGAGGAAGAGGAAATGGGGTATCCCCAACCACCAGAACCACAAGGACCTGCCCAGAACCACAGTGACCTCTGCCCCTGCTTCAGGCCAGCATCTCCCCTGGTCCTATGCAACAGAATTATAGATGGTACAGGAAGAAGATGCTGACAGAAGAAGCAAGAGGTGGTTCTTGATGATGTCCCCAGCATAAGAGGCATTCTAGAAGGTGCTTCTAATTCTTCATGAATTGCTAGATTTGAATTAAGCATATTTTTGTTATATTTAGTTATACCAAAAAAACACAATCGTTCTATACATAGGCCACCTGGAAAAGACAAAAGAAAAAGAAACTTGCAGGAATGGTTAATGGGTACAAAAACATAGAAGGAATAAGACCTAGTGTTCAGTAGACACAATGGGATGTCTACAGTTAACAATAATTTATTACATGTTTCAAAATCACTAAAAGAGTGGAACTGGAATGTTCCTAACACAAAGAAATGATAAACGGTTGAGTCGATGGATATCCCAGTTACCCTGATTTGATTATTACATATTACGTGCTTGTATCAAAATTTAACATGTACCTCATAAGTATGTACAACTATTATATATCCATGATAATTTTAAAAAGACACAGGGAAGGAAGAATTGGCTTAAAGATTCCCAAAAGAATGTGCCATCCCCCCCCAAATCTCCCCAAGAAGATTCTACCATAGCTGAATTTCAATTAGCATCCTCTAATCAACTAAGAAATGCTCCAACTCTACCAACAGGATCACCTTCCAGAATCCGACCACCCTTCAAGGCCTGTCTCTATTAGCTCAAAAGGCCTGTTGCACAAAGGTATAACCACCCTCCAGTCAGAGCTGAAGAAGGCGTTTTGATTGTCCCTGGTATATGACTTACAGCCTTTGGTGGTAATACGAAAAACAGCCTAATAGAAAGTACCTACTGGGCACAGAATAAGAACTACATGGATGTCAATACATTAATCCTTATAATAACCTGCGTTACAGATATTATAACTCCATTTTATACATGAGGAACGTAGGCTCAAGGAGGTTAGGCAAGGATGGTTAGTTTTACGTGTCAACTTGGCTAGATGGTAGGACTTATTTCCTAAACCCTAATCTAGGTGTCATTGTGAAGGTATTTCATACATGTGATTAACACCCACAATCAGTTGGTTTTAAGTAAAGATTACCTTGATAACATAAATGGGCCTCATCCAATCACTCGAAGGTCTTAAGAGCAAAAACTGAGGCGTCCCAGAGAAGAAATCCTGCCTCAGGACCACAATATCAACTCCTGCCTGAGTTCCCAGAATGCCAGCCTGTCCTACAGATTTCAAACTTGCCAGCCTTCACTACCGCTTGAGCCAATTCCTTAAAATAAATCACACACACACACACACACACACACACACACAACGACGGATAGATATCTGATTGGTATGAGAGAGGCAGAACAAAACAAGATTTTTTCTGATTCACCAGAGTGGTGAAAGATGGGGCAGCTTCAATACTGCCCATAGGTTTAACAGTCAAAAAAGACCTTAGATTGTTCAAACATAGAAACCTCTTTCCTTCTTTTGATCAAAATTCCATCTACCCATGGTAGTCGTCCACTCTCAGTAAGACTCTGGGAGGGGATTCATAGAAGACAGTCACCCTGAAAGGGCACAAGTCTTTAGTGTCATGCTATAAGCCATCCCCACATGAAAGTGAGGGGTTAAGGCATATGGAAACCCCTCCAATAGCCTCCCATTCCCCACGGAGTCCCCACCTGAACTAGAGATAACAAGCTCCTTACATTTTGAGAGCCAAAGGGCAATAGGAGACTCTAGATATATCCCAGAGGTTGTGGCTGGAGCAGCACAACCAGGAATCCATTCCATGGGATGCCAATGGACAATTCTATACTAGAGACATTCTTCTGTATAACTGGCCACTGACTTAGGTTTTCTGTGCTACTGAATTTCCTCTTGAGTCTAGCATTCTTGCTATAAGGGACCTCCTCTTCCCCCAAATAGCCAGGCATCTGGAAGAAGACATCTGCTTTGCCCCCAAAAGCAGAGCTGATCCTAGGTCAGAGAATACCACTTTATAGAATATTTTACTACAAATGACACTAAGTTGCTTGTTTCAATATGACAAGGTGGATGAGACATCAGGGACACATCCACCTTTGACGTTGAAAGATGGTGACTTTTCACTGCATGCAGGTATGTCTAGAACTGTTGCATGAGATTCCTTCCAGTTCAGACACAGGTAGATTATAGTTTTAAAGTAAAATACATTTATCAGCCTCCTTTTGAAATCCATTCTACTGTCTCTAATGAAGATGTGCATTTCCTTAGAACAATGTTTGTCTTTCCGACTGCAACCTGAGCTCATGTCTTGAAAATGTTTGGCCACTTGTTCCTTGCTGTGTGGGCTTCCTTAACAGTCTTTCATGAGGATAAAGATTACAGCTGCTGGCTTCTTGCTCTGTCATCAGCACAATGTTTTGACTTACAGTGAGCTGCTCTTGACAGCCTCATGATGGTGGCACTTCCCAGCTATCAGCACTGAAGTTCAGTTACTTCAAATTGTGTGTGTGTCTGCCCCTTCCTGGCTGTCTGCCCTCTCCCAGTCCTTTCTGCAGCCTGAGCCATCACATCTTCATGCTCTCTTGTCTCTTCTTACTGCCAATTCTGTGTGCTGAGCTCAAGGAAACTATGACTGCAGGGGCAGTGAGGAGAAGGCATTTCTAAACATCTCATTGGCATCAGCAGGGAGATGGGAAGGAGAACAGAGGGGACAAGTTATCCACCTGCAAGGGCTAAGAGGCCAGAGTCAAGGGATTAATTCTCTACTGCCCTGTCCTTTCATGTTTAGAAGACAGAGCACCCTTACTCTGCTTCTGCGAGTTGGGCTGTCCCTTTGCTTGATGAGACTCTGTTGGCTGTGGCTCATCCTGGGGGCAAGCCCTGAAATTCTCTAGTCCTGACACTCTTCATGGATTGATATCTCAATTGACTTTAGCTAAGAGAGGCTGTGCATGGGCTCTGATTACTGAGACTTCATTCATCTTCCCAAGTGACTAGAAAGTATCATCATAAATAATTCAAACTAAACTACACCTAGAGAGAGAAAGCACAACCCAGTGAGGCCGTGGACCTGATTGTTAACTACGGCTCCTCCTCCCCAGCTTATTCTCAACATTGCCAATTCCAGGCACCATCTGCAGCTCTCCTAGGTGCTGGAGAGCATTGGTCTGACTGTCTACATTTAACGTGTCAGAAATGACTCTCCAGAATTAGGCGAACATTCAAGGAAGGCCCAAGGACCTAGCCACTGCGACCTTAAAGAATCATGGATGGTTGGGGTTAGAAGAGACCTTAGCAATGAGGTGTTCCAATCAGCTGGCTCATTCCAAGTAATGAGAAGAGAGGATCAGAAAGAGCAAGTGACTAGCTAAGGCCAGACAGCCATGCAGTCCCAGAGGCAGGAGGAGAACTGCATCTCCCTACTATTGGTGTAGTACACGCTCCACTAGTTCCACATACGCTGCTTCTCTGGGTCTGGATTTATCAGCAGGGCTGTATCTTTTCCTTGTGCTTCACACAGACATTAAATAAAAATAACTCCTTAAAGTATTATACGTTCATCAAAGGAAAGGTACCTCATGAGTGGAAATACACACACACACACACACACACACACACACACCAGAAGCACTGCCTTTCCCCCACCTCTTAGATCCCTAAAACTAAGCCAGTGGTGGCCACTTTCTGAGCATGGACCATGTGGAGCCCCTATGCCGAATGCTTCCCATATGTAATCCCAGTCAAATCTCTCAATACCTTCTCATGTGAGCACCATTCACGTTTACGGATGAGGACAGCAGAGGTTCAGAAAGTTTAAGTGCCTCACCCAAGTCAAAAAGAAAGTCTCAAGTCTAGGACTCCAATTCCAGTCTTAGCCCAGAGTGTTCACCCGTAGTCACTGCTTTCTGCTGCCTCCATCGCACTCTGTGAGCATTTGTAGGTGTGTATGTGTGCATATGTTCAAGGATTCTGTTGTCAAGATTACATATTTTCATTGGTCCATTCCGGCTGCCCCAGTGGTTTCTGCTCATGGCAGAGCTGTGTCCCTCAGGCCTCTGAAATGCCCCACAGTGGATGACCCATAATTGCTAATGGATGCAGCGGCTGCTACAGCGGCCAGCAGGACAAGGTTGGCTTGGCTTCTGCCAAGCTCCCCCTATCAGAGGCTCCCTGAAAAAAGCCAAGCTGAAAACACGCACAGAGGGAGCTTTACTGGGCCAAGGAGCTGAGCAACCCTGGCCTGTGTCTTCCTTATGCTCATTCACATTTTATAAATGCATACTTTGCCCTTTTGCCATGCAGCCTTGGGGCAAATGGATTAGATTCTGAATTAACCAAGTGAAATGGTATAATACACAAGCAACGTGAAAAGAAGAAAGAATGTAAGAAAGGAAAATGAGCTTTGCAGAGTAATGGAAAAGCTAGAGACAGGGTTACTGAATGACACGGGAGGATGCTTAAGAGTGTTGTGTGAAAAAAATAGGTCAAACACTGTTTGAATTGCTCAAGACCATTTTCACTTAAGTATACATTTAAAATATGTATGAGAATGGGCCGGGCATGTGGCTCATGCCTGTAATCCCAGCACTTTGGGAGGCCAAGAGGGACGGATCATGAGGTCAGGAGTTCGAGACCAGCCTGACCAACATGGTGAAACACTGTCTCTACTAAAAATACAAAAAAATTAGCTGGACGTGGTGGTGTGTGCCTGTAATCCCAGCTATTCAAGAGGCTGAGGCAGGAGAATCGCTTGAACCTGGGAGGTGGAAGTTGCAGTGAGCTGAGATCATGCCACTGCACTCCAGCCTGGGTGACAGAGTGAGACTTTGTCTCAGAAAATAATAAAAAAAAATTATGGGAATATAGATACTTAGGTACAGATCTACAGTTACATAGATATATGTGCATATGTACATATATACATTTACATATATGTATTCACATATGATGCTAACAGTGGTCATTTCTGAATAATAAGATTACCACTAATTCTTAATACAATATTTTCTAGATTTTTATGTAATGAATATATATTCCTTTTATAAAAATAAGTCCACAGGCCAGGCGCAGTGCTCACACGTGTAATCCCAACACTTTGGGAGGCTGAGGTGAGCAGATCGTTTGAGCTCAGGAGTTCAGGGCAACATGGCAAAACCCTGTCTCTACAAAAAATACAAAAATTAGCAAGGCATGGCAGCATGCACCTGTAGTCCCAGCTACTCAGGAGGCTAAAGTGAGAGGATCACTTGAGCCCGGGAGTTGGAGGCTACAGAGAGCCGCGATCACATTACTGCACTCCAGCCTGGGTGACAGAGTGAAACCATGTCTCAAAAAGAAAATCTATAAAGTACAAAATAAAGGCATGTCCCTTCCTAGGCTCAATGCACAGTTTCAAGAGCTTCTGTTGGTCTAGAAGAACTGAAGAGGTCATGGTAGCACCCCCATCCACACCAGGACTCTGTCTCCAAACTTCACAGGCTCCCTGTTCTGAAAGCCCTCCCTGGCCCAATTGTGGCCCATTCCTGGTCTCTCAAGAACAGTGAGAGACAGGAGCCCAAGGCCTAGCCATTTGCACACAGATGTGTCTAATTGGGAAGAATGGATAAAGCCTGCCTGTGTGCGAAATCCTCTGCAGGGAATAGCAACATAAAAATATCACACAATCTCAGACCTGAACCCACCAAATAGAACGTACTATCATCATTAAGTCCCAGTCAGCAGTGGGAGAAGCCAAACTGGAAGTGGTCACTACCTGGGCATCCAAGAGACCAACAAGGGGGAGAGGGGCAGAAAGCAGAGACATCCCAATGGCAGGCAAGTAGAGGACCCCAAGGCGGAGAGCAAGCGACATCCTAGAGATACAGTGTTGCGCAGGTAGGGGCAGACCCAGAACCAACAGTCAGGACATCAGGAGATGCTGACAGTAGCCCACAGGCAAAGACCCCAGTTGCTGGACACACAGTATCAGGAAGAGCAGTTCCAATCTGAAAGTAACAGCAAGACTCCAGGTTCTGAAAGATATGCCATTCTCTTAAGAAAACACTGTGCTCACTAAGGACGAAAAGTGTGCCTTGCTTGTATCTGTATTCCACAGTGCCTACCCTCCATGAAACCCACAGAATGGCTGACATCCCCAAATACACTCCTGCCACTTGGAGAAGCCAAGTATGTGAATTAGGAAGTAAGAGTCACTGTCACTACCTGCCCAGAGTTCATAGTCTACACTGGGATCTTGGACACACAGCACCAAAGGAAGTTCATTTCCCATTTTCCTCACTTCTGGCCTCTCAGGATTCAAACCTGGTGATCCTAAAAAGAATAGCCCATATATGCAGTGGGTGCTCCTGACAACTCCCACCTCCCGCTAGTTCCCATCCTCCTCACTCCATGCTCCCTCTAATCTACCCTCTCCAACTGACAGAATCATAGAATGTTACAACTGAAAGGGACCTTGGAAGCCGTTAATCCAAATCCCTCCAATTATAGAGGATAAAAGTGAAGCTCAAAAGATATCCAAAGATAAATCAGAGTGTAGCCTGGGCTAGAACCCAGATTTCTATACCATTCCATGACACTTTCCAAAATAAAAATTGCAGGGGCCAAAAAATAGATTTAAGTCTCCCTCACTTGGAAGCTAAAGCTTTGCTAAGCCAAGTGTGGCTAGCAGACCAATAGGACCAGCCTCATATAAGGAGTTTGGCAGAAACGCAGAACCTCAGGCCCTACCCCAGACCTATCAAACCAGAATCTGCATCATAACAAGATCCCCAGGGCTCCACATGCACCATAAAGTTCGAGGAGCTATGAAAGAGAGAATTCTCTCTCTAATCCACTTGCACAGTCAGACAAGAAAGAATCCCTCCCTCTCTCTGCCCATCCTCCCCTCACTATTTTCCAACCCAACAGAGTGCCTGGAAATTGATGGCAATAACAAAACAACAACAATGCTCCCATTTCTAGCCAGCGATGCTTCTCCCCCCATCCATGGGGAGTCTTTGCAAGGCACTTAAATTTCCCCCTTAAGCAAACAGCACGACCGCGCAAGGTAGAACAGGTGGCAGATCACTGGTGAGGGCCCGGTGAGCCGCAAGCAGGCTGGGTCATTAAACACTGCAGTGGACAGGTGCAGCAGTCAGGCCTCACGCGGAGGGTGGGGAAAATTGGGGCGTTCAGTCACCTCACCAAAGGAACACGCTGCAGGAGGGAGAGAAGAGGAGACAGTGTCCTGACCCCCAACCTCACCAACCTCGAATCGTGGTCCTTCATCCTTAAGCCACCTAATACCTGACATTAAGCAAGGAGCTCGTCCTTCCTGAAGCTTCTAAAAGAAGCAGGGACAATAATTTTTGTATCACAAGTTCACAGTGAAAATCAAATGGAAACATGAAAGTGAAGCGCCAAGCACAGTGCCAGAGACATCATGGGAGCCCAATAAAAGAGAGCTTTTCTCGCCATGTTTTCAGCCCGCATCCCTCCTATTCCTTTAAGTTCCAAGATACGTGCTCTGGCAGAAAGAGATGGGGGGCTGGGGGGAATGAGAAAGCCCAGGCTGACAGCCTTAGCTTCTCACTGAAAATCACCTGAGCAGCTTTAGAAACAACCAACACCAAGAGCCCATCCACTGAGATTCTGACCCACTGGCTGGGGGAGTAGCCTAGCTGTTGAAATTTTTAAAGATCCCCATGTGATTCTACCATAAAACCAGGCCTATCAACCACAGCCATAATGGAACCTGTGGATTACTCACAGCTTTTCTGAGTGCAGCAAAAATCATAATGATTTCTCCCCTCAACATATTAATTGAGTGATTACTACACAGCTGGGGACTAAGCTAATTGCTTTATATACACAATTTCATTTAATTCTCATAAAACCCTGTATGATAAGAATTATCCCTCCCGTTTGTCAGCTGAGGGTGTGGAGGCCCAGAATGGTCCATAAGCCACCTGAAGTCCCACAGCTCCCAAGCAGCAGAACTGAGATTCGACCCCAGCCTGTCTAGCTCTAAATTCTAATGAGCCCCAGTAGCATGACTGCGGAAGAAATCTTAGTGTCATGGCATGGAAAAGAAGCCATAGGATTGGCCAGATACTGCACAAAGTGGTGGGTAAAGAATGAGACAATAAGGAAGAAAGAAGATCAGATAAACATGGAGGTGGGATCTTAGGAAAAGGCAGGTCAGCCCTAGTGTCTTCCTGTCTGCGGGCACCGTGGAGTAGGCAGAAGGAAGAAATGCAAGGCAAGAGCTGTTGGATGGAGGAGAACAATCTCCCCCTGAATATCCCTGTCTCCATCTTACAGGCAATCCACAGGCACCAAAAGGAAAGATCCCAGATTATATCTTCATCACAGTAGTAACAAAACTAGGGGTGGTCAGAGGAGGAGCTCCAGGTTCCAGCCCTTTGGCTGCAATGCCCAAGGGGCCCAGAGGACATTCGTGCACCCTATGCCTTAAGTGGTCTGCTGACATGAGTGGTGCTGCAGTGAGCAAACCCAACAGTCGACTTGGAGAGGCAAAGCACTAATCAAATGCTCCTGTCAATAACTGTGCAAAGTGCTACAGAGGGAAGGTGCATGAGGAACCTCAGTCTTAGGGAGCATGGAACACGGTTGGCAGCAGTGGAAACCCTATAGCTTGGTGAGGCTGGGGACGTGGCAGGGGCTAGACTCCTGGGCCCAATTTTCATTTCAGAACCAGGAGTCTACTACAGAACCCCATTTTCATTTCAAAGTCATGAGTCTGCTACTGTGATTGCAGAGCAGGGCACACACCGAAGGGGCCAGGTCCAGGGCCATGTGGGAGGATTCCAGAGGGAATGGAGGGGTGGCAGTGTGCAAAGAGAGAAGGGACAACTTCAGGAGATATTTAGATCACAAAGACAGGACTGGGCTGTGCAAGAGCAGGGAGGGGTAAAGAGATGGGGACTGGGCAAGAAGACATGTCAAGAATGACTCCTATGTCTCTAGTTTACAGGAAATTCACTGAGATACAGATGATGAGCGATGGGGTGGGGGTTCACCCCTGGGCATGGTTTGGGGCTCAATGGCTGAGGCATCTATCCAGGCTGCTGCTTCACATCTGCCTAAGCTGCCTCCTTGAACCTGGGTAGGGTCCTTCCAAGGCAGGTGGCTAGTCACGACCTCAAGTGCAATATGGAATTGAGGTTTCTACCAGGAGGTGCTGTGTTGTTTCCTGAAGTACTAATACTTGCGTCCTTGGAGAGAGAGAAAGACCGCAGAAAGGGGTGGGAGAGTGGATTAAAGGGCCAGGACCAGGGCCAAAAAAGGCCCCATTAACCCACAGTCAAATGTCCACCTGAGGCTGGGTAAGCAGCTTATTAACTGATACGAGGACAGTATGAAGCTGTTAGCTTAGGGAATTTGACACTCACTGGTTTGTGGGAAGGCAGGAGGCTCTCAGGTGATTGAGGGAACTGAAGAATAATCTGTCAAGGGCTTTCTGCAGGTCCCTAGGATGGGGACTCCCTAAGGTTCCCAGCAGCCCTAGGTCTCCTTATATTCTGACTTTAAAATGCATGATAGTGACTAAGAGCATGCGGCTTGGAAGCCAGACAAACCTGCTGACCCTCCTTAGAACTCTAGCAGGGTCTGTGAATCTCAGTTTTCTCATGTGTGAAAAACAGAATGATAATATCAACTTAAGGGGGCTGCTGTGTGGACTACTGATTCTCATAATATGGATGGTAACAATGATACAATTTGCTACTATTTGACTGAGCAGTGTGTTCTGGGTTCTGGATTCCAAGTTCTGGTTTCTGGTTTTTTTTTTTTTTTTTTTTTTTGAGACAGAGTCTCACTCTGTTGCCCAGGCTGGAGTGCAGTAGCACGATCTCGGCTCACTGCAAGCTCCACCTCCGAGGTTCACGCCATTCTCCTGCCTCAGCCTCCTGAGTAGCTGGGACTACAGTCTCCCGCCACCACGCCCGGCTAATTTTTTGTATTTTTAGTAGAGACGGGGTTTCACAATGTTAGCCAGGATGGTCTCAATCTCCTGACCTCGTGATCCTCCCGCCTCGGCCTCCCAAAGTGCTAGGATTACAGGCGTGAGCCACCATGCCCGGCCTCTGGTTTCTGTTTTATGTCCATTATTTCAGTTAATCCAATGAGCAGCCCAAGCCTTCAAGATTTTATGTAATAAACCAACATCTCAAGGCAAACTGGGCTGTCTATAAATGTAAAACACTAGTATTTTTATAATAGTAACCTCACAGGGGACTAGCACCACCGACGTTGCTAGCTGGCAAAGCCATCAAGCTGAACCATCGGCCCCAGAGGCTGAATTCAGCTCAGAAGGTTTTTCTTTGCCCTAGAGTCGGGATGTGGTTGAGGGTCAGGAAGGTTGGGAAGAAGACAGAAGGAAGGAAGGGACTGCCTTCTGCCTGCCACTGCCACAGTCTCTCTTGGCCAGCCCTGTCTGCAGACACGTAGGGCACTAACCTATCTCCATTGGCTTTAAAGCAGGGTGAATGTTTAACACTGGCCATCTGGAAATTTTCATGGTCACTGGGGCAGGGACGCAAGAAAGTCTCCTGTCAGGAGCCTGGCTCTAAAGGCTCTTGGTGCCAGTGATGGGAGACTCTGAGCAGCAGGGCTCAGAAAGGTCCAGCACGGTGACCTGAGCTATTTCTATAGCAACAGCACTCTCTTCCCCTTCAAGAAAGTGAACTGAGCCACCTCAACCTGAGCATTGTCCAATGCACCTGGAAGAACCCACACCACTCACGACCCCAATTAGTCGAGGCATCTGGGAGGTACAGTTACCCCAGGATTTGTACCACCACCAAGTGCATGGCTGTGGCTATTCCTCCTTAGGCTGGGGGCTTAGAGGGACCTGTGTGTGCCTGATGCCCTGGGAAGAGATTTTGAAATCATTCTTTCCCAAAGACCAGAGAGTAATAGGACTGTGGCATTACCAGTTTCCTCCCCAAGTCTGCATTCAGACCAACCCAGCCATTACTGATCATGTAAGCTTGGGCTAATCACTTTGTTCTTTCAATGGCCTTGTTGGTATAGCTACTATGCAGGGCTGTATTAAGGTGTAGGCTTTGTCTGAAAACTGCCAGGCATATAATAATCACTTAATTAATTGTAGCTATTAATATTATGACCTGCTTCTTCAAAACAGAAGGAGCTTTTGGTAGACTCCCCCACCTACTGATCAATTTCTTTTTTTTTTTTTTTTTTTTTGAGACAGAGTCTCACTCCATTGCCCAGGCTGGAGTGCAGTGGCGTGATCTTGGCTCACTGCAACCTCTGCCTCCTGGGTTCAAGTGATTCTCCTGCCTCAGCCTCCTGAGTAGCTGGGACTAAAGGTGCACACGACCACACCCGGCTAATTTTTGTATTTTTAGTAGAGATGGGGTTTCACCATGTTGGCCAGGCTGGTCTCAAACTCTTGACCTCAGGTGATCCACCCGCCTCAGCCTCCCAAAGTGCTGGGATTATAGGCGTGAGCCACCACAGCTGGTCTAATTTTTTAAAGGGTAACATGAAATTATGGGGTCTGAAACTATGGCCTGCAGGCCAAATCTGGCCTGGCACCTGTTTTTTATAAATAAAGTTTTATTGGAACACAGCCACGCTCATTCATTTACATATTGGCGATGATTGTTTTCATGCTACAACAGCAGCCTTGAGTGATTGCAACAGAAACCATATGGCCAGCAAAGTCTAAAATATTTACTCTCTGCTCTTTTATGAAACAGTTGGCAAATTCCTCATCTACACAATAGTTTCTCAAACTTTAATGGCAGTATGACCACCCAGCCTGTTTTTTAAGAATGCAAATTCCCAGGGCCTACTATCAAGGTATAAGATTCAGTAGATGTGGCCCAGGAATCTGCATTTTAATCAGTATCCCCCACCACCACCAACAACCACATACACACACCACCATCAATGACTGTCAAGCACGTGGCATGAGGCAACCTTATGGGAATCCTGCTCTGTGCAGTCAGCAATCCTAAGTGACACCAGAGCCGTGGCTTTCACCACAAAGGGGCAGATGGATCCTGGGTGGGGGAATGAGTCAGCCTCTGGATCCACTGAGGGAGGAACAGCTCCACTGTCCTCATGGGTCTCACATCTGCTTTGTTTTGTTTTTAAGGTTCAATACAGAAAACTCAGAAGACATCACAAAAGATGAAATAAAAAAGCATCCCAAATCCCACCACCCAAAGATAACTACCGTTTATATTCTGACGTATAATTCCATATGATCCCAGTATTTTTCCTAGGTATGTGTATAAAAATATTTTCTCTTTATTTTACAACAACAAAAAAATGGCACTAGAGAAGCTGCTTGGAGTCTTTTCTCACTTGGAAATATATTGTAAACATGTTCACATGTCAATACATATTGCTAAAATATCATTCTTGGTATGCAACTATAAAAATAGAACACAGTAGATCTCTATGAACTGATACTAAATCATCTCAAAGACAGGCTGTTAGCAGAAATAATGTGGCACAGAATAATGTGAATACAAGCTTGCATTTGCACAAAGGCAACAGGGAAACATATCCTTGCATAAGCCTTGACTATCTCTGAAAGGATATGCAAGAACCTCTAAGTAATGGTTATCCCAGTGGTAGGAAATTAGGGAGGGACTGAAACTCACATTTTTACTCCATTATCTTTTATACTATTAGGTTTTCTTATGATTTGCATATGTATCCTTTCAGAAACATTAAATATCTACTTTTAAAAGTTGTCATTTTTAAGGTCTGCATTGTATTATATCATATATATGGACCATAATGTATTAATACTTAACTAGTCATTTATTGTTAGATCTGTAAGTAATTATTTATTTATCAAGTTTACTCTGTAAGTCACACTGGGATAAATACCCATATCCACAAATATGGATAGCCATTTGTGAGTATTACCTTAGGTTAAATTCTCAGAAGTGGAGTCAGTAGGCATGGGCTTTCATGATTTTAGGTTTTTAATAAATATTGTCAAGCCACTTTCCAGAAAGGCTACCCCATTCTACACACTGGGCAACAGCCAACATTAGTGTCCATTTTCCCAAGCTCTTGGATGGCCCCTGATTTCTGATAGCGGTTCTCCTCAGAAGGCAGCAAGCAGCACACACAGCCCCATCGGGCTGGCATGCCCCTTGCAAAGCAGGCGCAAAGCAGGGGGCTGGTGCTGTGGGAGCCATTTTCACACATAATGGCTCATAACAGTACTCAAATCCTGCCTGCTTCCCCTAGAGCCCAGGCCAACAACAGGGTGCCCCTCTGCACCCCCTTCAACTGGTCCAAGGCCAACCCACTGAACTCCATTTATTTGGAAGGACTCACTTTTGAAAGGCAGTTCCTGGAACCACCCGGACGCCCTCCTTGGGGCTTCATGTCAAGGCCTGCTGGCAGATAGACAGATGCTGCCATTCTTCTGACCCTGCCTGGGAACAGGTTTGCAGGGCTGCTCCAGCACAGAGGCCCTTTGAATTCAAGATGCCTGTCAGGTAGAAAGGCTTGGCATTTCCAGGACTTATCAGTCCTGGAAACTGCTCTGGTCTTCTGCCAACTATGCAACTCTTATTCCGCAGTAAACTGGAGGGCAGGGCAGGCTTCCAGTGTGAATACCAACCGCCAGAGCAGCAAGACTGGGAAGAATGGGATTCCAGCCACCACCCAGGGCAGTGTCTCTGAGGCCGGCGGGCAGCCCGGGCAGCCCACCAACTTAACCCATGGGGCTTCCTCCGCCCGCTGACAGATCCACTCCGAGCCACTCCGGGGCCTGCCAGCACAAGCTTTTCCGGTTTTCTATAGCCCTCAACATTTCATTCCAGATTGGGGTGGGAGGGGGAGCAAACAGGATAAAGAAGTTTCTAAAGAAAGAGAGGAATGACTGTCGCAGCAGCTCAAGGAGCTCTGAGCTGGGAATGCCGGCTGCCCGCTGCCTGCTAGACTCTCTGAGCTTCTGCCCCCACTCCTTCAGTGGGGGCATCAGTGTTGATTGACCTGACAGTTTACTGAAATCAACTGGGGCAGCAGACCTTACAAGTGCCCTCATGTGGAAAGAGGTGGCAGTTTGGTTTCAAACCAAGGAAGCCACTACAGAAACAGTTTTAGGAAAGAAGAGAGGCATATTATCCCAAAGAGGATAGAACTGAAATGCCTTACAAGTAGTGGTTATAGAGGCCTGGCGTGGTGGCTCACGCCTATAATCCCAGCACTTTGGGAGGCCCAGATGGGTGGATCACCTCAGGTCAGGAGTTCGAGACCAGCCTGGCCAACGTGGTGAAACCCCGTCTCTACTAAAAATACAAAAATTAAAAAAAAAAAAAAGTGGTGGTTATAGTTTGTAATCTTATAGTCACAAAATCCCAGCCCATAGACCTTTGAGGCAGGTTCATTTTGCAATTGGCACTCAGGAAAAAACAAAAAGCAGAGAGGTGATCTAAGTTCCCAGGTCACAGGCCTGAAGTATTTACCAGTAACTTAACCCCTTATTACTTAATATTACTTAAAGCATGGTCCACAGAGCAGCATTGTCTGGGACCTTGTGATAAATATTGACTCTCAGCCTTCCCCAGACCTATTGAACCAGAATCCACATTTTTAACCAGATCCCCAGAATCTTCCAGTATTCACTTGCATGTTGAAGTTTGAGAAGTACCGTTCATGTTATCAGCCATTGTCTCTCTACAGGTATAGGATGGTAGTTCCTAAACCCCAGCAATCATTCAGGATCACCTAGAGAAATTGCTCGTCCCCCAGTCACCCCAAGTCTGGTTCAGTGGGTATGGGGTAAACCCTAGGCAACTGCACATTGAACAAGCTCCCAGCATTATCAGATGAGCTGGTCTGCAGACCACATAAACAACTTGGAGAACCAGTGAAATATGTGGACGTCTATTGGATTGAGACCATTGTTCCTCAACCTTAGCGGCACATAGAAATCACCAGAGGAACTAAAAAAGAACACCCACCCCTGATTTAAGTGACCTGGAGTGTGGCCTAGGTTTGGGAAGTTATATAATCTTATCAGATGTTTAGAATGTGCAGCTAAGATTGAGAACCAACAATTTAGAATAAACTCATTTAAAACCTAGTTTTGATACTTACCAGGTACATGATCTTGAGCGATTTAACAATTCTGAGCAGCTTTCTCATCTTTAAAGTGGGAATAATAGCCACCTAAGAAGACCCTATATTTGAAGATATATTAGATGTCTGGCACACAGTAGGTACTCAATGAATGCTTTATGCCTGTCACTCTCTTCCCCTACTATGATTAGAAGTAAAAAACCAACTGATATTCTTGTCTTTTGCCCAAATCCCAGCTTCTCTCTAAAAGGAAGTACAGAAATACCTGTTTCATCACCATTCAGGATAGACAAAGGAGCTAGGATCTTAAGCCATGATGGATTTTGTATTCAGGAAGCAGAGCTGGCTTCGTGGACCTGTGACCTGACTCCATGCTCAAAAGAACCTTAGCTTGGGATTTAATGCTGTGCTGTAGCTGTCTGGAAATTCTAATCTTTTCTGAACATTTTTCACTGGGCCACACAAATTAGGTAGCCGATCCTGTTAGGGAGGAAGCCAGCAGCACATTCCCCTCTGGCTGTAACAGAGTTGATCCGAGAGAAAAGAATAAAGAGGCAGGCACCAGAGTAACTTGGTTGGTCCCTCTCTAAGTATGCTGGGGTAGTGAGCAAGAGAGACAGGGAGTGTTATTAACCCTTCTGAGTGCAAGGGCCAGAGATAGACCAACCTCAGGCTTCTGCTTCCTTCCCTGGAACAGGTGGCAGACACACCTGCTTGCTGGAAGTACAGCTGGCTGAAGGATGCTATTCCTCCACCTGCAGTGCACTCCTCTCTACTCCCCTGCCCAGCTCATCCTCCATGAGGAACCACAGCACAAAGGGCAGTGGGTGTCAAGGACCTGGGGCTGGGGATTTGCAGCCGTCGGCTTGGTGGCTGCTATTTTCAGCATGTGGTTTTTCTCCCCTAGTCCAAAAACGTGTTTTCCAGTTAGCAGTTGTTTTGATCTCTCTGTTTTGCTGTCTTTGGTTTCCAGGGCTGCTCTCTCACCATCCTAAAGCCCTCTGCAGAGTTCACAGGAGAATGAGCTGCATAAACATGGGTCTTGGGTACTGCAGCCACGTGACAGCTTCTCATCAGCCAAAGCCTATCATCATGCCTCTTCTGCACAAGTGAAAGCTTCCAAGACCCAGAGGAGAATATGCAGAGAGAGGAAGAACGTGCCAGGAGAAGACAGGACGGGGTCTGTTGCAGCAGTTTCCACAACCTGACTTTGCAGGGGGTAAAAAACATTTGGAACAAAGAAGGATGCTAGAAAGTCAAAGCTGGCAACCCCAGCCCCTCTTGGTTTTCCATCCTGTACCGTGATATCGTAGGATAACTGGGATCAGTGAGGAAGTATGTCACCATGATTTTTGATGAAAAATAAATTACTAAAGTTTGTGACTTTTTAAAAGCCAAAAATCAGTTTGAATTTACTTTTATTCTTAGCTTTTAAAATCTCATTTACTAACTCATCTTCTGTTATAGTTTCCTAAGGTGTAAAATTACTGTGACAGCCAGCACTTTTGGGAAAGCCTGGTGACATCCACAGTAGGGCATAAGGCATGTGATCTCACCTGTCACATGAGTAGCAAGGGACAAAAGGTGAAGAACTTCTAAACTGGGTAAGGTATCATGGGGCTGTTAATCTTGTGGGAGCCGGTTGCAACAACACAAGTTAGTAAGCACTGTGTTCTGCTGCCAAAACTAAATGAACCTGAGATGCCATCACTTTGGCTATAGAGCCAAGCATAGTGGTCATCCTTGGCCCTGCTGAACAGGATAGAGAGGCCTGCCAAGAAGAGCCAGCTAGCAGGTAGCCACAGAGGAAAAATATTTTGCATCAGCCTCTATTTCAAGGGAATTCCCTTTGAATAGGGGAGTCAATGCAAGGGAATATTTGGTTCGCTGGAGTCTTCAGAGCAAATTCAGCCTCCACACGACCAATGGTGACCGTGTAGGGACTTCTATGATGATTCACTGCACCCCTGTAAAGCTCCCACAAAGGACAGGGCAGCAAAAGCATGCCAGAAAAACACACATGGCTTTCCAGCCTTCTCAAAGCTCCAAGCACCACATTCTAGAACTCAGTCATCAAGAGGGGTGGGGCTTTGTCTGCAGTCAGAGCCTCTCAATGAAGTTCAAAGCAGAGAAGGAGAAGCAGAAGACCCCTGGCTTCTATAAATTTATGTCCTGCCTGTGGATCTGCTACAAACCTAACCTCTTTAATTTAGAATTGGTCAAATACTAGGCGTTTTTGAGGGAGGGGGGTGGTTGGAAGGTCTGTCAAATGTCAGAAAAGAGAAGGAGGGCATGCAAACATTTGTTAGGAGAATACGAGGACCCTGGGATCACAACACAGGAAAGAAGCCAGAAACCACTCTCAACATTATGTTCAAAGAGTCATCTTACACCAGGAATCCCAAGTACAGGATCATGGCAAGGGCCAAAGTTACCCTCCTCCCTTGCACATGTCAATTCAGAGGAGGAAATAGAAAAAGAAGTCAAGAAGGAAGAAAACAAGGAGGAAAAAAGAATGGACATATCTTGGGAAGCCAGGAAACCCAATTCCTTTACCCAGTTTCATGTCTGCCTTGCACTGCTCTTGGTTTCTGACCCCCTGCTAAATGTAGTCAAATAAGTGTATTGTGCAGGGCGAAGGAAACTATTTTACTCAACAATACCAATAGTGCTTTCATCCATGGTCCAAGCCCCCTTTCAGTCACCTCAGATATCTCCTATGGCACACCACACTTCCAGTACCAATTCCCCTGCTCTGCACACACGGCTAAGACACAGGGACACTCTGTCCCAGCTGAGAAAGAAATGCCAACCTACAGCATCAAACCTCAGGAGTCCAAGATCCCTCCCACCCCTACCTCCCTCCACCTGGAAGGAACTCTTCTCAGTCCAATGCCCCAAGGTTAGGAGAGAAGGCAGAAATGACTCCTTCCCAACTCTAATCATTCCCTTAACCAAGCGGTGAAACCAGGATAACAAGATCGTTCAATGTGGCAGCAGCCCCTGAGATCTTTTGGCAGGAGCCAGTCCCTCCAAATCAAGACTCTGGCAGGATTCTACAATCCACTCAGAGGACAGTTACCATCTGTTTATGGAAAAAAATGTTAATAACCCCCAATCATAATCAAATAGGCAACCACTTTACTTTAAGTACCTATTAACTAACGCTAATTTACAATGGAACAGTCCTGCAAGTGCTCATCCGCAGGCCCATCAGAGGCACCAGCACACATCCAGCCATTAGGAAGAAAGGCAAGTGGTTGCTGATGAGGCACTTAAGGCATTGCCGAAAGCCCAAGCAGCAGTTCTTGATGCCCTTCCTTCCCAGCCTTCCCACTTCCGCTGCCCTGCCACGCGTGCAGTCTCTAGCATGTCTGAAAATAAATGAAGGAAGTTCTTGGAGCCTACTCCTCCATCAGCTCCTATCTTTCCCCAAGGCCACGAGTGCCCCAGGTTGGAAAAAGTGGATTAATAAGAGAATTTTCAAAAGCCCCATTTAAGTGGGACAACATTCAAAGCTAATTAATCAGAGCCTTGGAGGGATTGAGCTGATGTATTCATAATCCAGCTTCACTTCCCTGACCCTCCCAGGTTCTCTGCACAAGTCAAGTATGTGGAAAAGCAGGGCCAGGAGGCTCTTGCTAGCTGTGTGCTCTGGCACATCACTGCATCTCTCTGGGTCTCAGTTTCCTTAGCTGTAAAATGGGCACATTAGCCTAATAAGCCTAAGGTCTGTTTCAGCTCTGAAAAACAATTATTCTGTTTTCTCCATGGGAGTAAGAGGAAGCCAAGAAGTGTGAAGTAATTCTCACAGTATCTCTGATCTAGAAGTATTTGAAGATACTTATGAGGTGGTCAAGAGGAAAAGAGGCCAAATAATGTATATTTTTTTTTACAGGCTGCAAAAGATCCACACACTTGCTTCTTTTTCTATTAAATAATTATCATGCTCACCTTATACTTTCTATTAAGTAATTTTGATGCTCACCTTATATGAAAACTACACAGCAAGTTTTATTATTGTTCAGACACACTAACACCTATTGCCTGGTTATTGTTCTAATGACCACGTGAAATGATGATGGTGCACTGTGGATGTGGACAGTGTTGCAGCCAAGACAAAGGAGTTAGGGCATTAGTGTTGCTGTGGAAAGTGGTTGGAGCTAAAACTCAGCCAAACCAAAGCAAGTCACTTCCTTGTCTGGGTCTCAGTTTCTTCACCTGGAAATACAGATACAGGAGAGCCCAGCCAGATCACTGTCATGATCTTTTAATGCCTAATTTAACAATATTTTATGAGAATGAATTTGGCCTAAATTCTGAACCATCTCACTTCCAGGCCCAGGATGCAAGGGTACACTCTAGTTAGTTGTTAAAATGCTGAAATATTTTTATATGTTTCTGTAGCTGCAGTAAATAGCCCATGCCCTGAACCCCACAAGTACCCACCTCCCAACCACCCTGGCCACCCCATGATCTGACAATCAAAGAGTTAATGTCTAGCACAGTGGGGACCTCCAGGGCCCTGCTCCAGCAGGAGGGCTGGCTGATAGGGCAGTGCCCAGGACATGCCAAATACTTCACAAATCACCCCTGCCACTCTGAAGCATTAGACTTCATCAATAGCAAAAAGAAACCCCCACTGTACACTTAGCACCATCTTAAAGCCTTTGTGATTCCAAAAGAAGATGAGCTTGTGTCCCAAGGTGACCCCCTCCCCAAGCCAAAATTTTGATCAACAACATGGCAGTTGGAGGGCTCTGAGACAAAGCATGTTCGGTTTGTTTCTATGAGATCTGGTTAATATATTCATCTCCCATAAAATGGGCACCCATTGGGATTCCTACACATACCAACAGAGAGAGATCTCCAACATATGACAAGGAAATAAAGCAAGATGCAAGTTACTGAGAGTATAAGCATGAATATAAATTAAAACACGCACAGAGTAATGCATTTTGTAAGTGTATTGATATATATGCATGTCTGTGTGTCTACATATGGATATACAGAGACATATGCATATATGTGTACATATACATATAGGTAGAAGTATGAAAATGAACTGTTTACCAGCCTTAGCCACTCATCATTCATGTAGTAGAGGTGGTTGCTAATTTGGCAGTCCAGGAGGTGTGAGTTTATCTGGGAGACAGCCATGAGGGGAGAGACAGCGGACAGAGACAGAGATACAGGGAAAGAAGCTTCAGTCAGTGAACTGGAGGATGCTGAACTTAGGCTAGCGGCTGCCTATGGAGATGGGGATGGAATAGGACCAGGGGGATGACTAAAGGGGTTTTAGTTTTAGTCATATTTTATATCTTCCAAAACTAAAAGCAGTAAATGCAAATATAAAACAAAACAGTAAGTCATTTATTCTAGGTGGAGGGAATATGGGTGTTTGTTATATTAATCTTTGTCTTTTTCTGTATTTTTTTTATTTCTCAGAAGGAAGTAAAGCTCCTATTAGTAGGCCCTCCCTGTTGACACACCTGGCCCTCAGATGTGGATGGGGAATTGTTTATGAGTTTTCCCTATCATCATCTCACGAATTCCTACTGCCCAGATATCTCAGATCTCCCTATTAACTCTAACTAGCCCATTGTTAATTTATAAGCTGTACTTTTTTTACTATTAAAATTAAAGTCATTCATTTCTAAATTCAACAAGCAATTGTCAAATGTCGCGTGGTGTTTTCAGGCATACTAGGCTGAGGGATCTGTGATTTCTGCCATAGGTCGCTCCTGGTCAAGTAGGACAGACATATGGTCTATCAGCAAAGAAATGACAATGTACTGGGATTAGCGTATAATAAAGGCATTTTACTAAACACTGTGCAGGACAAAAGAGGGCATGATTGAGTCTTGGATGGGCAGCCCTTTTTGGAAGGCAATAAAAAGAACCTATAAAGGTTTATACATAAAGAAAAGAAGGGAGAAATGTTCCCATGGAGCCTTTTGATATGTCAATTACACATAGATCTCGACACTCACAGCAACCCAGTGAGGGAGGTAGTATTATTACCATTATGGAGTTGAGGAAACAGAGGCACTGAGAAGGTAGTAACTTTGCTGAAGCCAATGAGCAATTAAGTGGCATTGTAGATTCTCACCCAGACTTGAAAATTCAAAACTGAGACTGGGGTGGATGTGAAGAGACAAGGCTTTCCCTAAGTCAAAGGTGGGGAACTTCTGGTACCCGTGTCATCACTCTTTATCCAAGACTGCGATGCTCGCTGGCAATAAAAGATCAAAGGTTAATGCAGCTTGAGGCATTTGCTTATGTCAAAGAAAAGAGTCAAACTCAGTAAAATAATTGAAGAGATTTATTCTGAGCCAAATATGAGTGATCAATGGCCTGTGACACAGCCCTCAGGAGATCCTGAGAACATGTGCCCAAGGTGGCTGGGCCACAACTTGGTTTTATGCAGTTTACGGAGACACAAGGCATCAATCAATACATGTAAGATGTACATTAGTTCAGACCAGAAAGGCAGGACAACTGGAAGCAGGGGCTTCCAAGTCATAGGCATATTCAAAGATTTTCTGATTGGCAATTGGTTGAAAGAGTTATTTTCAATAGGAAGGTTCAATAAGAGGTTATGGAGACCAAGGTTTTATGATGCAGATGAAGCCTCCAGGTAGCAGGCATCGGACAGACTAGATTGCAAATGTTTCTCATCAGATTTAACGAGTCTATTCTATCAGTAATTCCAAAAAGAAGGAGGGTTTAATGAAGCATGTATGGCTCCCTGCTTCCCATCATGGTCCGAACTAGTTTTTCAGGTTAACTTTGGGATGCCCTTGTTGAGAAGAGGGATGCATTCGATGGTTGGGGGGCTTAGAATTTTATTTTTGGTTTGCCCTTATTTATCCTAAAGTGAGACCTAAACATAATCTGGCTTCATAAAGATGAAAGAGATTCAGGCTGAATTCTAAACAAGGTAAGTCTTAGATACACCATCTCATCTTGCCTATAACTCCAGTATAACTTCTTTAAGTTGCCTGACTTTACAATAGAGGATATTTCACTTCCACCTACGTGGACATGTTCTCCTGACCCAACCAGGGCCAAGAAAGGAAGGTCTGCCTGGGATAGGGGAGCAGGGGCTGGGAGAAGCTCTGAGGACAGCTGAGGGGAGGCACCACCCTGGGTGCTGCCTAATCCATCCGACATGGGGACACGCTGTTCCAGAAACAGGATGACAATTAATAGGAAAAATCTGCTCTCACAGCACTGCCAAGCATGTTGCAGGGTCTCAGCTGGTGGTGCGCCTCCTCAGGGGAAGAGCAATAATGCCCCATTCTTCCCTTTGGTCAAGGTCCTGATGTTTTCTCAGGTGGAAGGAGGAAGAGCTATAAAAGCTCCCTGCATGGTAGGAAAACTTTGCACAGGCAATAATAGTGCCAGTCCTCAAAACCAGGAGCCCAAGAATTATCCAAAGATTGAAAGCTGTGCGTTCACTCAGTGGTTGTCTCATCTTCTAGATCTAGAAAGCCCTGTTTGGCATGTTGTGTTTGCAGATAAGACATCTCCAATCTAGGTGCCTAAGAGTGGTCTGATTTTGTTTAAGTCATCTGGCTTCCAGCCAAACTTCCATCCCATCTTTATAATTTGCCTGCACATGTCTTTCTCTTGGTCAAAATATCTCAGATGACTTAAGAAAAACTAGCTTGCTTTGCTGTGACTTGATCAGGTTCATCAAGAGCAGAGAGTGCAAAGGCAGAAACCTTTTGGAAACAGGGCACCCTGTACCCATTTTTTGTTTGTTGTTTGTTTGTTTTCGAGACAGGGTCTTGCTTTGTTGCCCAGACTGGAATGCAGTGGTGTGATCACAGCTCACTGCAGCCTTGACCTCCTGTGCTCAATCAATCTTCCCACCTCAGCCTCCAGAGTAGCTGGGATTACAGGGTTTTCTACCCTTCTAATCCTCTCTGGGTATTTCCCTATATATCAGTGTTCTGAATTTTCAAGGAGTTACAGAGGCTTCTGAGAATATAGTGAAAGCTACGGACTAGTTTGGTTCCATGCACAAATACTCCAACATTTGCATGCAACTCAGAGGATCACCATCTCTGTGAATGCCATTCATGTACTCTTCTTCAGTCCCTGAGCCCCAAGGTCCCCAACCACAGACACAAGCTCATGCAGAGAATCTATAGAAATTCATCTCTCTACACATCCCATAGTCTCACCAGATAACACCAACCTGAGTTCTGGGCTCAGCAAACTGATAACTTGTCAAACCTCTTATCGTCCCTCCTTACCCACCCCCACCCAATATCGCCAAACATGGAAACCCCAGCTTGGAGTATATCTTGAAATTCAAGTTTCTGTTTTGGAACTGGTACCCAGCCTCTCTTGAACCATTTGGTCACATCCATCTCTGAGACCAGGCAGGTGGATGCTAATTCACCATGTTAACCCCTTTCATGCCAGTCCCCTTACCCGAGCCTTGGCAAAGAGCCACATCCCACCACCCCACCCTGCCACAGTGGAGTGGAGTACTGTATGTCATGGAAGCCAGCCAGCAGATTTAGAAATCATGTTGCTCTTGGCATCCACTCTGGGACTCTGTGTAGAGCTACGTGCTGAGATCCCGTTGCATGGGCAGCTTTCCAATGCCAGAGTCTACCCTACATCTTGTTGTGCTGATGCCTTCCCAACACAATTTCAAAAACAAGAGGAAAACCGTGTCCTCAAACTAGGAGTCCGTTTACCCACCCGTAATGAAAATAAACTAAAGTCTCTCTTCATTTGCCCTGAAATCCAACTTCCTTTCCAAATTATCCTCATTGCATAAGCCCTTCTAAGCGATGTTTATCAGCAGTCAAAACAAAACCATGTGGATCTACAGTTTGGTTCCCACAGATCCCAACACTGCCTTCAATCCATAATTACCAAGAACAAGCGGCAAACAGGAGTTTCCACCAGTACTACTTAGACCCCATGATCAGAGGCCCTCTCAGAGAGCAATGGGAGATTAAAACAGTATCTTTTGATCAAAAGCAGTAATGTTTCCCCCCATGACACCCTTGAAAATGAAACTCCCACCTTACCCTTCATTCCAAATTTGGACCGTCGACCATATTTGTTGATCATGATGAAGAGAACCACCAACAGGACACAGGCAAAAGCAGCAAGTCCAACTGCTATGGATACCTATGAGGAACCAGAAACAGAGAGTCAGCAACAATCACGGAAAACCCAATTTCCTTGAAAATAATGTGTGTGCCCAGATAAGAACAGTCCTACTGCCATAGTAATTGTAGCCTTCTCAGAACTGCAACACTGAGTAAGGTCTTTAGAAGAAGAAATCTATAAGACCCTAAGAACATTTAAAAATATATAAATTACCCAGTTTGATTAGAGAAAGTTCCACGATTCAATGTTCTGAGCCCCTTCTCACCTGGGGCCATTCTAACAGATGCAAAAACAAGCCTAGAGAGGCTTCTAATTTTGTTTTAACTAGCAAGTGAATTCTGCATCTTCATGTTAAAATTCCTTATATAACATTCTTATCCAGGAAAGTCGAAAAGATCTGGATTCTAAAAAGAATCTTTTCTCCTCCTCCCCAGAGTAATCTTAGGCTCTGAAATAGTAGGAGTGGGCGTTTGAAAACCCACCCAAAGAGATGCCCTGAGCAACTTGCCCTTTTGTGGGAAACTTATACAGTTAGCAGCCCCTGCAAATCAGGCCCAGCTGGGCTCCTAACAGACTGGGGATTTTCTGAACCCTAGGGCTTGGAGCAGATCGTCAAAGACTTCCTCAAACAATGAACTATTTCCATCCAACAAGGAAGGTTTAAACTGCCTGAATGTAGTTCAATTCATTACTTTTTTTTCAAAGTTTCAAGTAAGATAATATTTGGAAAAGTTAGCAACACAAATGAAGTCTGAAAATGACTATGCCAGTCAACACACTCCTCTTGACCAAGAAGTGACTCACCCCAAAAGTGTCTTCTTCTGGTTTGTGGGTCACAGTGATAGGAGGTGTGGGACTCACTTCGTCAACTGAAAACCAAACACAAAAAGGAGGAGGACAGTTAGCTTCCCGGCTGGGGAGGCTCAGCCACAGTCCCTGCCCAACTCCCAAGCTCCCTTGAGACTTCTCCCTGGAGAACATCCTCTGAAAGCCAGGCTCTTTCAGTCTGCCTTCCCCAGTCTTTGCAGGACCGCCCCCACCTCCCCGCCACCAGAGACCAGGTTCCTATCTGACCATCTGGCTGGTGTTACAGTTCAAGGACAGGCTTCACAGGAATAAAGGACATTCAGTCCCATTCCCTACCCCCACCCCAGAGAAAATAACATAACCTGGGCAACTTGGGCCATGAGCTATGGAACAGAAAAAAGAAACATGGTTTGGGATCCTGGCCAGGGTCTGGATTAGACAAATGTTACTGGTGGTGGCAGCTGTTGCTGACATTCTGCTACTCCTTGCCACAGGCCTTCCTTTTCCTCTCCCTGCCTTTCCCGTGCCCTCCCTCTTTCCTTCTTTACTCCTCAGTGAGATCCAGGAGGTCTGCGGATCCATCAAACAGCCCACTATCCATTCCCCTAACACTGATTTCAGAACACAAGGGCAGCTTAAGTTAAAAAAATAGAACCATCTGACCGGGAAACACCACCTTTAGCCAGCAAGGCCAGGATGGGAAGCCAAGTATCAATTTTCCCCTCACTCCACCATCTAGAATCACCTCCTTGACAAGAAATGGCCCCAATTCAGAATTCTCTGAAGGGATATTCTGCAAGATTACAAGTCCTCTAAGGCCGAAGACAACTAAAGAAATCACAGATGATATTGACATCAGTACCAAAAAGCCAAGGGTGTTTCTAAACAGCACCTACTATCTCAAGCCAGACACAGGGCAGAAATGGCAGCAGTTGCTGCTGTTATTCCCACCTCCCGTGGAGAAAAAAAAGAAAAAGGAATAAACGCAGGTTTCCCCACAGTCCATAAACAAAACCCCAAATTCTTTTAGGATTGTCTAGCCCTAGCCCCAAATCACTTATAAACTAAGCCTCAATAATTCCTTCTGAGGACACATGAGACTATCAGGAAACCTTGTAAGTCAAGCTCTCATGAGGCGAGTCCTGGCCAAATGCTCAGGCTTCTGAAGCAGGTGAGAAACACTAGCAGGTTTATAGGTTCCATATTGTCTCTGCGAGAACAACTAAGATGATCAATAGGGGTCTATAGAGGCACATGAAACCCATGTCCATCCTCACACAGCCCCTCTTTATCCAGGTAAAGAGATCCACAACATCATCAGACATTAGAAAAGTCCCTGGGGGAAAGTGAACCAGAGTGATTACCCAAGAAAAGTGGGCTTGGAACTGCCTAAAAAGCATTGCTACCCTTCATTTCCCTTTCACAGTTCACTCAGATGCCCTCAGCTGCCATGGGCCAGGGATGATGTGGAATAGGAGAGAGGGCTATTTGAATTCAATAGTTACCGATAGTATCAGAATAAATCAGTTTCAAAGAAACAGGTAAAGCAGACTTACACAAGATAAAGTTATCCGTGCTCTCTGCAAAAAAAGGACAAAGAGATAATTAACAAATTTAATAAAAACCGGAACAGACACACTACATGGTCCTAATAGCTATGATCTCTCCCATTCACCATGATTCCCTGTTCCCATGGCAACTGACAAACTAAAATCCATGGCACATCACCCATCTCCCCACACTACACTACCACTTTAGGGGGTGGTCCTCCAAATGGAGAAGGAATGAGAGATAAAGTTCCTGGTTTCAAGGGAGGTGGCCCACCTAGGAATGAGAAACCAAACCAGTTTCATTATGAGATAGGGAATTAAAACTAGACCCTCTGTCTCATTCACAGCTCTGCTTTCTTAAGGACCCAAAGTGCTGGGAATGGGGCTACAGGGTGGTCTCCCCTAGACATTCTTTGAAAATGCCAGGTATGATCTCAAGATAAAGTTCTTCAAAGTAATATGCAGAGTTGATTCTAGTAGGTCATTGAGAAGTTCTTGAGAATCCCTCTAGAATCTGCCCGTCCTGCAGATGGTAATGTGTTATTCGATCTTTGGTCTCTAGAAATAGCTCACTTAATAATGAAAGCTAATCCTTATTGCACATTGATTATGAGCCAGGGACGGTGCTAACTGCTTCGTGTAAGACATCACTCAATCCTTATTACCATTCTAAGAGGTGGTAGCATTATCCCCACTTAACGGATAAGGAAACAGGCTTATACAGATTAAGTAACTAATTGGATGTCACTCATTTAAGAAGAAATTAGAGCTGAATTCAAACCGCAGTCCAGGCTCTTGCCCACTCTACCAGAGATGCTCAAACTTTAGCACACAACAGAAGCACCCAGATGGTGATTGTTACCAACATCCAATAAAAGGAGTGAGGATTCCTTGGAGAAATGGATGATTTCAGGGCTGGACCAGGGAAAGTACAACATATGCCTGGAATGGCTTGTAATACTAAAAAGTAAGAAAGTGCTCAAAGATTAATGGAGGCCTGGAGACAGGGCACAGGAGCCAATGTACAGGGGATCTCAATGGCCAAATGTAGGATCATTTAAGCAACAAAATGATGATAGTCCTGGATTGTTATGGATTAGGATTATGTCGTCCCAAAATCCATATATAGAAACTGTAACCCCTAGTACTTCAGAATGTGACTGTATCTGGAGAAAAGGTCTTTAAAGATGTATTAAAGTTAAAATAAGGCCATTAGGGTGAGTCCTAATCAAATATGGTTGATGTCCTTATAAGAGGAAATTTGAACGTAAACACACATGCACAGAGGGAAAATCACATGACAACACAAAGAGAAGACTGCCATCTACAAGCCAAGAAGACAGGCCTCAGGAGAAACCATACCTGCCAACACCTTTATCTCAGACTTCCAGCCTCCAGAATTGCAAGGAAATAAATTTCTGTTGTTTAAGTCACCCAATCTATGGTATTTCACTGCTGTGACACTCCTAGCAAACGAATGCATGAATTACCAGCCATAGAACAAAATAAATATCCATGAGTCCACACTGATACAAATAAACAATTCAATAAATAAAAGGTGGAAGAATGAAATGCTCTTCCTTACAAGAGAATTCTGATTTTTAAATGTAGAAGGAATGATAAAAATAGAAAAATCACCATTTCACAAACACTACAGTAATAATTGTTTCAGGCAAGAATCATCAATGAATGTTAAAATTAGACTGTGAAAGAAGGATGAGAAACAAGCTATGTAGTTTAAAAATATGACACTGATTTCTTACAAAGGGGAAAATCATCTGTTTGCAGCAGAGAAACCTGGCAGACACCACCTTGACCAAGTAATAAAATCAACACCCCCAGTACCAAAACCTATCAACATCATGTGCCCCCGAAACGATGCGCTGAGAGGGCAGAGCATCACTTCTGCAGAGTTCCTGCCAAAAATGCATAGCTAGAAATTAATCATTAAGAAAAAAATCAGAAAATTCCAAATGGAAAGACAGTCTACAAAAAAACTAGCATTCCTGGAAAGTTCCAAGATCATAAAAGACAAAGACTAGGGAACTGTCCCAGATTTAAAGAGAGTGAGATGACACAGGAACTCAATGCAGTGTATAATTCTGAATTGGATCCTAGACAAGGAAAAAGCATCAATGGGACAACTGATGAAATGTAATTCACATCTGTACACTAGATAACAGTGATGGACCAATGTTAACATCCTCATCTGTACACTAGATAACAGTGATGGACCAATGTTAACATCCTCGTTTCGATCATTGCGTCGTGGTTAGGTAAGATGTTAACAACCGGGGAAGCTGGACAAAGGGTGGAAGAAGTGCCTTGTATGATTTTGTAACTTTGTAAAATATGAATTCCAAACTATTTCAAAATGAAAAGTTAAAAATCTTTAAAAATTAAAAAGAAACACAGATTACTAGTCCTCACCTTAGAGTTTCTAATTCAGTAGACCTGGGGTGGATATCAAGATTTTGCATTTCTAACAAGTTTTCAGGAGACGCTGATGCTGCTGTTCCCTTTGGAATGCACTATGTCAATACTACACAGCCTCCTGCCTCAGCCCACCATGCCCTGAAAAGTAAAAGTGTATTCATTCATTCATTCACCCATTCATTCACTCATTGCAGGCCCTCACAGTCTTAGCTCTATTAAGTATGAACCAGCAAATATTCTCTAACGACCTGTGGGGAATCGGATACTTTCTGTGAAGGAGTCCTTCAAAGGAAGTCTTACTTATGGTACATGCAGTTCGGTTGCTTGTTTGTTGTCTGTTCTGTATTGTTTTGGGGGACAGTCACAGAGCTATCTTCACATTCCTGGGCATACCCTTCGTGCCAACACCCTCTTCTCAACAGCAGGTGACCAGAAGCCTGACTGGGGCAGGGGGAGGATGGAGAAAATGGAAACTCTAGCCTGGGTTTCAGAGCCTGAGAGAAGAGAGGTGCCAGATCAATTCGCAGCTTACATTGATTTGCATATGTCTCATAAGGCTCCCATTTATTAGAGAATATTCTCATGTTAGCCAAATGTTTTGGTCACGTCTGTGAACCCTGTTATCTCCAAATCAGCCTATGAATGTTTAAGGCCTTTGCCAGAGCCTAGAAGTATTTATACATCCAGAAAGCACATAAGCTTTGGAAGAAGGAGACATCCTGACTCCTCTCTAACCTGTGGGAGGGTTCAGGCATTCAGCCTGAAGAGGATGGTACCCAGGACTGGTCCTCACCTCTGACTGCACCAGCAGGCTGGGAGGAGCACTTGTCCAGCACACCAAGGAACAATCTGGACATGAACTGGGGCTGTGCCATGAAGGGAATACACATGTCTCCTACAGTCCCAGATCATAACTCTTCAAGAAGGGCCCCTTCTGTAAATTAATCTTCACCACAACCTTTAAGGTAAAAGCAGGAAGGTGAAGCAATTTGCCTGACTTCACAGAGCTGACAAGTGATTGAGTCAGAGTTAGAGCCCTGGCAATATGGTTCCATGACCACTAACCTAGACTACCTTAAGATTATCTGTTAGAACTTACTAGGTTGACCAGAGAATGACTACTGGTTCTAGAACTCTTGAATTCACCTCAGCTCTACATCCTAAGAATCTTAACAATGGCCCACAGCTAGTAAGCCTTTTCTCTGTCCAGACGCACTGCTAAGCACTTGGCAGGCATAACTTCCTTTAAGCCTCATGGTAACTTAGATGGGAGATATTATCATTCCCATTTCATGGATACAGAAATAGAGGCACAGAGAAGTGATTGTCCTTCATCTAGTACTGACCTTGCACTAAGCCCCATGCTAGGAGCCCAGGCCACCAGATGGGAGGGCTATCTGGGAGGGGCCACAGATCAGATCTGCACCTAAGTCTGTCTGATTTCAGAGTGCCCGCTCTTAGCCTCCATGCTTAGCTGCCTGGAAGCAAAAGAGAAACACACATGATAATCATGATGTCTCCACACTCTCACATCAAAAGAGAAGAGCAAGAATCACAGACCAGCTTTGCATCTAGGCTTAGCTGGGGTGAGTTCGGTTTAGAGGGTTATGACTCATCTCTGCCTGCACCCCCAGATAATTGACTCTCCTGAGCATTTAAGCATCTCGTCACTTGGCATGACTGGCCCGTCTTTTCCCTATCACTGCCTTTTCATCACCCATTGATCCCTTTAACCTAGACTCATAAAACAAGCAAGCCTTCCCACAGGGTGGCCCTAGCAGGGTGGAGATGGGTCCGAGGAAATGACCTCAGGTGAGGTGCTTTCTCTTTGAGTTTCTCTGTGACTCTATCCTCCCTCCATCCTCCTGGGGCCAGATTCCCACTCAATTCCACGGTAGTAGATTGCAAAGGAGGGAGTACTGGAGTCACCTGGGGGCTTGTTAAAACATAGCTGCTAGACCCCAGCCTGGAATCTCTGATTCAGTAGATGTGAGTGGCGCTTGAGAACTTAAGTTTTAACACATTCTCAGGTGATGCGGATGGGGCTGGTCCATGGACCAAAGGTCACTTTTGAGAACCACTGGCCTGAGGAGCACTGATAGCTGACTATGGTGACAAAGGTATCCAGAGACTAACAGAAGGGGCTGCTGCATCTCGTGGGGGCAGAGGAGGTATCTCTGAGATAGCTCTGAGGGCTGAGAGGATGCAAAGAATTGCTTCCTCCTGAGATAAAGGAGAGAACGGAGAAGCTGTGTCCACCACATCATCCAACTGCTGCTGCTACCCCACACCTCTCAGGATACCCCTGACAGAAGGAGCCAGAGTGTCTTCTCCTCCCTCCTGAGCATTCTAGGGTTCCCCCCTCCCTGGGCCCCAGAAGCTTCTCTTTGGAAACAGAAGCATTGCTTCAGGGTGCTTCATTTCCTCACCAATCGAGACTTTCCCTCAGCAATGTATAGACTTTCCTCTTTAAAAACAGAATTTATTCTCTAATCAGGCCACAGGCAGGGCAGTTTCAGTCTTTTATGTTAACAAGACCTAGCCAGCCCTTGTAGACCATAAGAGCAAAATATCTCTGCTCTAAAAGCCTCTGCTTCCACAGTGCAGGCCAGGACTCATCTACTTGCTGAAAGAGAGCCCAGTGTGACCCAGGAGGGGAAGTGTCATGGGGGCTTTTACTGAGCATACTGGGGATGATAGAAGTTTCAGACCACATGGGATTTCCAGGGCCTCAAACATCTGCACATTCTCAACTGCCTCAGAAAAGACAGCTCCATCATCCCTGGGACCTCAATGGCAAGAATTTAGCTTAATGCAGCCACATTTCTCTGACTTCACTCTCAGGGCCTCTAGTACGAGTTCCCTTGCACTGACATAAATAAAGCCTCCTGGAGATGCCACACCCTGGTAATTTGTAGACTGTGAAGTTGACTTCATAAAAACAGATACTGCATACTGCTAGCTCTTTCTGCCTCTTCCCTTTGTGCACGTGTGTGAGCATGCATGTGCATGTGTGTACATGTCTTATCAGTTTTTACACTGTATCCCATTAGAACTCCTGATTCCTAGACATTGAAGACCAAAGGTCTCCTAGTCACTTCCCAAAATGAAGCACCAAGCTCAGCGAAGACACACGGCTTTATGGGCAAAACTTATCAATTGCGGAACCCACAAAAAGATGCTACAATCACTTTCACATAACTCTTTTGGTGTTTTTTTCTCCTCCAACTTCAGGAAGATATTTAAAGCATCTTAGCCCAGACAGAGAAAGACAGAATCAACTCCCAAAATCAAATCAAGCAAAGTTCTTCAGTAATTTCAATAATTTTTCCTGGTCCACTTGACATTAGCACTATCATAAGCTGAGGGCATCAGGTATGACCCACAGTAGCTCACCATGGAACAAGAAAGGAATGAAGCCACAGACCTGGGGGCCTAGATCCAAGTCAAACCTTGTGACAGATGAGCAAGTAGAATGAGGATCAGGTCATTCATCTGTTAAATGGAAGGTTAAACTGGACACATTCTCAAGTCCTTTGCAATGGGAAATCACGGAACCATCATCAGGTGTAAGACCCTGTGACGTGCTTTATATACCTTGACTCATTTAAAAGTCGCAGGATCAGTGTAATCATGACTATTTCATAGAAAAGGAAATTGATGCTTAGAAAAGCAAACTATCAGGCCCAGAGTCTCCCCACAAGTAAAGGGCTGGGTCAGAATTCTCTACCATTACTGTCTCTGCTTTCTCTACTATCATACAGTATGCCCTAACATGCACAACTGTTATTTCTGAGAAGTCTTGGTTATCATGACTGCTATTGGAAAATGGAGACTCTATCCTTGTTTACACCAGATGCGGCTGGTGGTTGCACATGTTCCAGTATGTGTTTTGTTGCGCATGATAACAGTATGAGTACTGATGCTGCTTCTCCTCTCAAGCTACCATGCCCCACCTTCCATGCTTGTAGAAAGAATCCATATGCCTCCGAGCCAGCTACGCTGCCCTCACCTGGAAAGGGCTCCTTGAGGAAGTGGCCATTGATGGTCTGGTTGGCTGTGCCCAGTGGGTTTTTGGCAATGAGGGTATAGTTGCCATTGTTGTAGTGGGTGGGCTTGTTGAAGAGCAGGCAGCCCTCAGAAATCTCTCCCTCCTGGTAGTATTCCACATGGATGATCTTGGACTCCCGCAGAGGCTGCCCATTGTGCAGCCAGTGCAGCGTTGGTGGGGGGTTGCCACGCACCACAAACTCGATGCAGTGCTCCAGGCGCAGCTCAGGCTCCTCCAGGCTCACCACACGTGGGGGATCTGTCAAGGGAGAAGCCAGCTGAAATCCAGGACACAGAGTCTACCACCTCCCGCAGTAGCCTTCCAGCAACTAAAATGGGAATCCCGGTTCTTCCCCACCCACTCTGAAAAGGCTAAGGGAAGCAGAAGTCCCACCACAATCCCAGCAGAGGGGAAGAGATGTCTGTCTTCATCCAAGCTTCCTAGATCCACCTTAGCTGGAGGGCTCCCTCTTGGGACCTCTTACGGGTTTAATAAAAGGCAGAATAGGCCGACTTAGAAGTGTCCTGAAGATGAAGTTGACTTGGAGCCACACCATCTTCTGAGGGACAAAGGTGCTCTTTCTGGGGTTTTTAATCCAAGGACTTACTTCTCAGTCCTGCCGTACAAGAGTTCTTCTGTCCCTACTGGTAGACCAGCTCACTGCTCTAGCTCAGCCCTGGCAACACCTTGGCCCCTCTTCAGCCTCCTATGCCAGTTCCCCCTCACAAACAGTCATCCCCCACAATAACATGCACTTACAGTAGACAGTGAGGGCAACACTGGCATTGCTCATGCCCACCACGTTCTCTGCAATGCACGTCAGGGTGAAGCCATTGTCCTCACTTGTCACATTCACCAGCGTCAAGTTGATGGCATGAACATTGGTCCAGTTCAGATTGGTCTGAAAACCCCAATAAAAAGATAACAATCAGATAGCTTCTACAAGGATGGCTCTGCTACCTAATCCCCAAATACCTTTAGGAATCAAAAGAAAAGCTGAGCAGAAGGCGAAGGAGATCTTTGTGTGAAAGCACACTGGCCAAATGCCAGGCTCCTCATAGGCAATAGTTCAGGCCATCCTCCTATTAACTCTATGAGGTGAACGGTAGTTCAGTACTATGCCCATTTTACAGAAGCAAAACCTAAGTTACAGAAAAGTTGAGTAGCATGTATACAGCAAAATGGCTAGAAAATATTGCAGCTGCATGTAACCCAAGTCTATGTGTTTTTTCCTATAGTAACAAGACTGCAAATTTTCCCTCTTCTTCAAGACTACAATGTGATCACTCCCTAGCCTCCTGATGGGGCTGAAGCCCAGGATGCCTACCTGGTGAGTGTTGATGGACTGCAGCCCAGTGACTATCCAGTCCACATCAGGAAGGGGTGATCCAGAGCCATTGCAAGTGATGACAGCATTGTCACCCTCTCGTACAGTCAGGTTGACGTGGCTCACGCTGATCTCAGGAAGGTCTGGGAGCCAGACAAAGTGGGTGAAAAGACAGGCAAACACTTACTACCCAAAGGAAGCTCTGTCCATGGGGCTGATGGTGGCACTTCTTGCCTTGCCCAGTAATGACTCTAACACCACCTGCTTGAGTTCTTGGAAGACCCGCAAATCCAAGACGCTTTACATCACCTCCCCAGTAGACATCAGAACTCAGAATTGAAGCCCATGCAGTTGCAGTCTCCCACATTGCAGCGGCAGGTTGGGGGTGGGGGCAGTGCTTAAGGAATGCATTTCTGGCAATTAAGCTCAATGGCATCATTACACTTTGGGCTCTGGTTATCTGAATACTAGTGTTCCAGTCTCCCAATGGGGAGCTTGCCTAAAATTCAGATTTCTGGGACCCATCCCCAGACATTCTCAAAGTCTGTGTTTGGGCCCAGAAATCTGCTTTTTTAGAAACTCCTTAGAAGCTGCTGCCATAGGGAATCCAGAGACCACACTTTGAGATACACTCCTTCAGGTTCGGTTGACAGGTAACTCACAGGGAGAAAGGGAATCTGGTGTGATGAGAAGGAGCACATTTAACTCCTGTCTGAATTCCTGAAACCAGTCTTCCTATAGCTCGTGCACAAAGGGACAGGAATGACCAAGAAGGGGAATGATGAGTCAGGAGGTCTGCACACAACTGCAGAGTTCAAGGCTGGGAGGGCGTTTCGAAAGGAAGGCTCTGGCATCCCAAAGTAATGTCCAGCACCATCTCTGGTGTCTGAGGGATGCCTGCCTGGAGCCAGCTGGGCCAGGCGGCCACTCACTCACCACACTGACTGATGTTCATGCGGAAGAGAGGAAGCTGGGAGCCATCAGCGTTGATGCAGTAGAGGTTCTGGCTGTTGAGCCTGGCCTCCCCCTGCTCCTGCCAGAGCTGCATCCAGCGGATGTCACAGCTGCAGTTGAAAAAGTTCTGCTCCAACTGCCTGTGGGCAAAGAGAGAGGGGAAGGGAACCTCTGAACCGAAGATGGCCCAGGACCCTCCCGGGGCTATGAGGACAAGGGGGACCCGACCTGTTCAGGGATTAAGGGGAGGAGGGATTTAACAAGGTTACAAAAGAAGTGGAAAAATCCTTGTAAGTCCATAAATTGTAGTTTTAAAACAATAAACTCATTTTTTTAAAAAAAAGAAATCCAGCCAGGTGCAGTGGCTCATGCCTGTAATCCCAGCACTTTGGGAGGCCAAGACAGGCGGATCACGAGATCAAGAGATTGAGACCATCCTGACCAACATGGTGAAACCCTGTCCCCACTAAAAATACAAAAATTAGCCATGCATGGTGGCGCACGCCTGTAGTCCCAGCTACTCGGGAGGCTGAAGCAGGAAAATTGCTTGAACCTAGGAGATGGAGGTTGTAGTGAACTGAGATCACACCACTGCACTCCAGCCTGGCAACAGAGTGAGATTCCTTCTCAAAAATAAAAAATAAAGAAATCCACCTCACTTCACGCAACTGTCTAAGACATCCTTTTAAAGAGATATCAGCGGCCAGGCGCGGTGGCTTACACCTGTAATCCCAGAACTTTGGGAGGCCGAGGCGGGAGGATCATGAGGTCAGGAGATCGAGAGCATCCTGATTCACACTGTGAAACCCTGTCTCTACTAAAAGTACAAAAACAAAAAATGAGCCAGGCGTGGTGGCGGGCACCTGGAGTCCCAGCTACCCAGGAGGCTGAGGGGGTAGAATGGCGTGAACCCAAGAGGCAGAGCTTACAGTGAGCCGAGATTGCACCACTGCACTCCAGCCTGGGCCACAGAGCAAGACTCTGTCTCAAGAAAAAAAAAAAAAGAGAGAGATATCAGCTCGAGATGCTCCTCTTCTCAAAACCCTCCAATGGCCTTCCATCTCATTGAAAATCAAAGTCAAAGCCCTAAATAATCTGCACCATTCTCCATCATCTCTCTGACCTCATCTTCCCTCACTCCCTCCTCCTCTTCAGCCACACTGACCTTGGTGTCTGCAAGGTCACCTGTTGACTGGTTTGTTCCTACCCCAGGACCTTTGCACTTGCTGTTTCCACTGCCTGCCAAGCTCTTACCCAACATCTCTACAAGGCTGGCTCTCTCAGTCTAACACTGCCCAGTCCCTTGCCGTGCTATATTTGTCTTTCTAGAATTTATCACTACTGGCATCACTTTAAATATTTATTTTTAATTAGTTTGTTTATCTGTCTCCCTGAATAAAAATTAAGCTCCATTGAGGTCAGCAACATTGCCTGTTTTGTTCATTCCCTAACCTAGAACTGAGCCTGGCATATAAATTCTTGTTAAAGGACAGAGAGAAAAAGAGAGAACAAGACTGACTGACTCTCCCTGGGGGAGTAGGTGGTTATCTATTTCCAAGATATGCTCAAAGCCCATCCTGGGACCAGCTTTATTCTTTCATAAATTCAATAAATTCTTAATAAGCACCTGCTCCATAATTGGCCATGGGCTGAGTGCTGCTGGCACAGAGATGAAGAAGACAGTCCCTGTCCTCCAGGAGCATTCAGCCTGGTGAAGAAGAATGTTTGATAGGGGAAGAGTCACCTTCAAGGACCTCCTTCTCTACTGATTTTCCTTATGACTTGAAGCAAGTCACCTCCCCTCTCAATGGGATTATTAAGGAGACGATGAACAGCATTAATCAATACAAAACTCAGAGTAAAGAGCAGCAGATAAATCTGAATGCCTGGATTGTTAGAGGAAACATGATTCTCTTTCTGGACCATCAAGGAGATGAATCTGTTGGAACCCAGAGGGAGGGGCACTTGGGCACACCGCACTAAGACCTAGGATATTTTTGACAACTGGAAAACTCCAAAATAGTTAAGCATGCATCAAAATTAATCAGCTTTCAGGAAAACGTGAGGCCCCTGGGGAAAGGAATCAGCGCTTTCTAGTTACTAGGACACCGGAGGCAGAATGTACAAATACCCCACGTGGTATCATCCTCTTAGCCTAAAAGTACTCTCTGCACATGGTACTCTGTCAGAAAGGTGAAGGGAAAGGAACGAAACCTTACTGAGCATTTGCTTCTTACGACAACCCTGGGAGATGTCCAGAACTGCAAGGAGGGAGGGGCCCTCTCTGATGTTTGGAGGGGTTAAGTCACATGTGCAAGGTCCTTTGGCTGGTGTGCAAGACAGCACAGTTTCAAACCTCAGTGTGCTGGACTTCAAAACTCATGCACTCTCCACCCCATCTGTCACGTGCAAGGCATTGCTGGGTGCATGGGAGAAGCAGAGAGGAGCAAGCTAGGAGCCCTGACTTCAGGAGCTCACGTAGGCAAAGACCATGTTGGGGTGGAGGGGGGTGGCGTGGGGGGTGGGGGTAATTAGAAGGAAGTAACAAAGGCAAAGGGAAGTTGTAGGTGAGGTGTGAAAACAGAAAAGAAAGGCTTAGCAGGACAGAGAATGTGTTAAGGAGTGCTGGGAAACAAAGCTGGAAGGGCGAGTGGAAGCCAGATAGTAGAGGACTTTTACTGCCACATCAGGAAATTTGGAATTCATCCAGGAGGCAGGGAAAACCATTGAGGCCTCTAGAACCGGAGAACAATGTGGACAAAGAGGTCTGTAAAAAGAGAAATCCAACAATGGTGTACAGGATAAGCTGGAGAGGAGGAAAACTAGAGATTGAGAAGCTGGTTAGGATTGCTTATAAACACAGGGTCAACATGTACAGTTGTGTAGTTTGAGCATTTCTCAAAGTACTCAACCAAAGGGATAAACAGAGGATAAAATCCACTCTGTACACTCTTGGCCAGACCCAGCTGTAACCCTGGCACATGGCTACATGCACCCAGATGGGGCATCTTTTCTAACTCACACATAGGCACCATATAGACTGGCAGGGTCCAGGTCAATTCTCAAACTTTTGGTTTCAGAACTCCATTAACTCTCAAAAAAAATTACTGAGGGCCTCAAAGAGCTGTTGTTTATGTGAGTCATATCTATCAGTATTTACCAATTAGAAATTAACACTAAGAAAGATGTAAAACTCCAGAACACATTAGCACAAACTCCATGCATCATCAGAGCAATGATGTTATCACGTCCTGTGGCCTCTGGAAAACTCCACGGTATGCTCATGAGAGGATGAGAGTGAAAAAGGCAAATAATGGCTCAGTGTTACTATGAAAACAGATTCTATTTCACGGTCTCCTGAAAAGATCTTAGGGCCCCCCAGGACACCCTGGACCACCACTTGAGAACTGCTGCCTAGTTAATATGGGCCTAGAGTAGAGTGGGAAACACTGGAGAGAGGGAAGAGAAGATCCAGTTAGCATCACAAGGAAGGCAAAATGGTACATGGTGCTTTGTAGGGCATAAAAGAAGAGGAAAAAGCAAAAGATGACCCCATGATTTTAAGCTCCAAGAGACAGGAAATCAACGGCAGGGAGAATTGTCTTTGGTTGAAAACAGAAGAGAAAGAAACAGCGGAAAGGAAGAGAGGGCACATTAGGAATGAGGTTGGGATGGGGGTGAGGCTGGGGAGGGAGAGATCAAGGTCCTAGAAGGGGAAAGGGAAGGATGAAATCAAGAAGCCTTGGAGGTGTTGCCTTGGGGTTATGTCAAGATGCCTGTGTAGCTGGACATGAGACAGAGAAAAGAGAAAAGGTAGACAGGAAAAAATGAGAGGAACGTAATAGACATTATAGGATCATAATATTAGCATCGCACTTGCCATAGTGCCAACACTAGACTAAATGCCTTCCACGCATTACTTCACTTAACCGTCACGACAAGGAGAGCAGAAGACCAGATGAGCTGCCCAGTGTATGCGGGAAAGATAGGCCAGAGGAGGTGGAGCGGTGTGGGCTCACACTGCAGGGGCTGCAAGGAGAGGCCTGGCCGCTCTGCTAGAATGACAAGGAGGGTCCAGATGCTTGAATATATGTGAACTGAACCAGGTCAGCCTGGTTTTTCCCAGCTGCTCACTTGACAAGATGCAGTCATTCATTATTAAGTAGGTGTAAAAATACAAATTATCCACCTGGGTGGAAAAGCCTAGACAGGCGAGGGGCTTGGCTGCATTGCCGCAAGCCACACAGCACTTGATGCTGTGCTGCCTCCTGTCTGGTCCCTGCACTGCTGCACATCCCAGCATCTCATGGCCCCCCAAAGGCAGACAGCATCAGAATGTCCTGAGGCTGGCTGGAGAATTAGGTGAGATGTTTGGGATGTGCCAAGGATACTGCCAGGCAAAGGCTTTGTACAAATTTTCTGCTTCCTTCCATCCTTACCCCCCAGGGTCCTGCTTACAGGACCTGATCCAGCAGCTGGGATGCACCTTGAAACCTGGCCCTTTGTTCCAATTGAGTTTATGGGAAACTGCAAAAGAACTGTGGGGTTTTCCCCTCATCCTTCTGGACTTTCCTCCAAGAGAACAAGACACACGCACAGCAGAAAACATTTTGAGTCTTAAAACAATGACACCCTAGACAGCCCACTGAGAAAATCCACAATCGTCTTTATATCTGGACAAGAGAGGATTCAGATGGTGAGGTGGGCAAGAAGCAAGGACCGGCACATCCTAAATCTAAATGATGCTGTCCATCCTGTGTCCCTCCTCCCATTGAACAAGATCTCAAGCAGGGGAGCCTTTAGCCAGGGCTTTGGGGGCAGTCCTGTGGAACCTAAAGCATGGCTTTCCATGCTTCATGAATAATGCAGGCAGTCCCATGAATAATAGAGCAGCAGCTGCTGCAAGGCAAAGCTTACCAACACCCAGCCCTTGCCCCAAGATGGCCTGGGGCCTAATTGCAGGGCCCTGAGGGCTCCCCACAGATTAACTCAGCCCCATCTGAGCTTGTAAGGACAGGCACTTTGCCGCACAGCCAAGGCCGCCACTGGATATTTAGAAAACACTGATTCCCTCCGGTCATCACTCTAGTGGTTTTCTTCTTCCCTGCACAGCATCAACACTTCCAGTGACAGTCCTGGGGCCAGGCAGTGGAAAATGAGGAGGGGACCCAGATCAGCCAGGACAGCCCTGCTGTCACCCAGTAAAGGATCCCCAAAGGATGGAGCCATCAGCACAAGCCTCCTTGAGACAACAACAGTCAGATGGTAGGAAAAGCACACAAACCAAAGATCTGAGTTGGGCCAGCTGTATCATTTCGAGTGAATACACTGGGTTTAGTTGAGTCCTCCCAAAAGATATATCCAAGTCCAACCCCTAGTATCTGTGAATGTGACCTAATTTGGAAATAGAGTCTTGGCAGATGTAATCAAGTTAAGGATCAAGGGATAAGATCACTCTCGATTTCAGGTGGGCCTTAAATCCAATGACTGGTACCCTTAAAAAAGAAAGAAATACTGGGCGCAGTGGCTCACGTCTGTAATCTCAACATTTTGGGGGGCCAAGGCGGGTAGACCACTTGAGGCCAGGAGTTCGAGACCAGCTTAGCTAGCATGGTGAAACCCCATCTCTACTAAAAATACAAAAAAAAAAAAAATTAACTTGGCTTGGTGGTGCACACCTGTAATCCCAGCTACTTGGGAGGCTGAGGCAGGAGAATCACTTGGACCTGGGAGGCGGAGGTTGCAGTGAGCCAAGATCACGCCTCTGCACTCTAGCCTGGGCTACAGAGCGAGACTGTCTCAAAAATATAAAATGAAATAGAAAAAGAAAGAAGATGGAGATTAAAGACAAAGAGACAGGGATGGCAGGCACGTGAGATGGAGTCAGAGGTTGAAGTGATGCTGCCACAAGCCAAAAACACCAGGAGCCACCAGAAGCTGGAGGAGGCAAGGACGGGTTCTCCCGCAGAGCCTTTGAAGGGAGTGTGGCCCTGCCAACTCCCTTATTTCAAACTTTTGGCCTCCAGAATGGTGAAACAATAATGTTCTATTGTTTTAAACCAGCAAGTGTGTGGTAATTTGTTAACGCAGCCTAGGAAACGAATACAGCAAATAACTTAACTCTCTAAGGTTCTCTTTTAACATCAGTAAAATGGGAATCATTGTGCTTGACCTTCCTTCTTCACAAATTTATTAGGAGGATTCATGATAATATATGTTAGCATGATTTGGGAACAAAAAGAAGCTATTAAGAGGCCAAAAATGATCACTATAGTAATACTATTAGTAACATTATTGTTTAGTGACATCTCCAAGAACCGTGGAAAGTCGTCACGGCCAAGACTGGGAAGAGAAATGCACCAGGACCAGCCCAAACCCATCCCCACTACTGAGTTAATATTTTACCAAGTTGATTAAATCTTCAAATGATGCTAGAGGTAATTATCACTTTCCTTTAAAAGAAAATGAAATACTCCAATCTATTTTAATCATGTCTGCTCCGTGCATGCAGGGTATTCAGAGAAGCCTGTTCAAGATACATTAAGGATCCTTAGGGCACTGCTGGAGTGTTTCTGTGCTGTAGGTCTACATCCTCTGAGACCTCTTGCCATTGCCTAAATTGTATCTTGAGATTCAGAATCTAAGCTTCTTTTCTTCCTACTTCATATTTTATCTCTAAGGCAATCTCTCTGATTCTTGCTCTGATTTTTGGACAGACAGCTCTAACCTTCTCCGCAAGGAAAAAAAAAATAATCTTGCCATAACCAGAAACTTCTGAGAGCACTGCACAATGCCACATCAAATTTTTCCAACCTGTGCCATTGAAACTGTGCTGGTTACTCCAATACAAGTCATGGAAGATGCGAAGATGCTTCAAATTCACTCAATAAGAGGTACGCCTCCCTGGACAGAGGGGAAGCTGTGAGTCAGGGGCTTGGCCAAGACCATCCCCCTCATCCCACAAAAATAAATGAGAGAACGTAGAGGAAGGGTCTTGGTGCACTGCAGGAACTCTGAGATGGTAACTTGTTTGTTTTTTTTTCCTTTGATTCCACTCAAGGGACCCGACATATTGAGAGGGGCTTCTGGAAGGAGATGCCAAGCATGTAGGGTGTGTTGCTTGAGTCAGGTAAGAGAAACAGCACGGTCTTTGGAAACAGCAGATCGGGGTAGTGATAATATTAAAAATCATAACACTCATTCCCAGATATACTACTTACTAGCCATGTGATCTTGAACTAGCTGTTTAACTTAGCCGAGCCTCAAATCCCTCATTTGTAACACTGGTCATACTGCTACCTCCCTGTGGGATTGTTCCAAGGATAAGACAGAACCTCACACACATTAGATGCTCAAGATGTGCCTCTTCCTTCTCCTTCTGCCCTACTGGAAAAGTCGTGGACACTCAGCCCTTCCATTCTTACAGCAAGGATCCTCTACTGGGCAAGGGGCTGGTTGGGGTACAGCAGAGGTCCTTAGTGACAGAAAGAAACATGCTAAGGAATTGCTGCACACCCTCTGCCCCTTCTGTCCCTGCAGAGGGTCACTTAAACCTCACATTTCTGGCCTGTGGCTTTCCTGGCTCCACAATACACTGAGCCCTTTCTCCTCCAGGGCCAAAATTCTTTCTTCCTGGAAATACACAACCCATCCCCACGCCCCAGCCCACAGGCTCCATCGAGCAGACCCTGGCAGTCTAGATGGCTCATGGCAGATGGCGGCATGTGGACTAATCGGGAAGTCAGACAAGAAAATACTACCCCATCTTTTTCCATTTGCCAGGAACTGGGATTGTTTGGATTTTAATCATAGCCACAGCTAAGAGCCAACACACGGCCCCTCCAGCCAAAAGATGAATTTTCCTCTCCCAAGATTCAATTATTCTTCAAAAAAATAGACCCCTACCAGGGTGATTGCTCCTTAGAAGGGGGCTTCTTTATTCTCCAATATGATTTTTTCTTAGTTAACAATATGACAGAAATAAAACACACCATGGACATGGTGGCACTCACACACTGACTCACACTGGAGGGAATGTCTTCATTCCTCCATAAGTCACATCTAGCTCACTGGTGTATTGATCCCAGGCAAAGATGAATGCAGAATCCCATGATCCTCTGGGAGAAATCTGACATTTCCTTTAAATATATATCCATGGAACAACTGTTTCTAAAACTCCACGAAACAGGTCACCAGGGCAGCAGCACACCATTGATTTCACATCCAATAATTTTTTAGAAAGAGCACTGAACATTTTCTCAATAATTCAGCCAACAGCAGACCCCCTATATCCCCTGGAAAGATGCCATCCCTGGCCTCCTGAGATGAAGGGACTTTGGGTTCCAGAATAATTACATGCAAGACACCCAAGACAGAGATCCCCCAAGGCCCTCAGTCAGTTCTAGGGTAACTTAAGAAAGACCACAATCATGTGTTTTTTTTTTTTTAATTATGGTAGAATAGATCCTTGTGTTGGAAACAGACTGAAAACACTGGGAGATAGTTGAGCACAGTGGTCAAGGCTTTGGGTCCACACACTGCCACTATTCAGTGAGTGCCCTTAAACAAGATACTTAACCTTGCTAAGCATCTCAGTGTCCTCCAAAGTGAAGTGATAGTAATAATTCCTACCTTACGGAATTGCCATAAGGATTAAATTAAATTAAGTATATAACTTAATAGATTGCTTGGCACAATGCCTGGCACAGAGGAAGAACTCAGAAATCAGTGTTAGTAGTAAATCATAGTAGTCATGTTAATTTATCTTTTCCACCTACAGTACACAAGGTCATCATGGGGTGATAGGCTATTGGGATGCTTGATGTAAAGCATCAAGAGCTGGGTCTGAAAAGGTAAGGTTTTGATGCATCCATAAAGTCAGGTCTTGCTAGGTGAAGGGAAAACAAGTTGAAAGGCCAACAGCATAGGCAGAGGTCTAAGGTCACTGCCTCTTGGTAAAGAGAGTAAAGCAATCAGAATTCAGTGAATTTGGATCTGTGTCACCAAGTAAGAGGGAACACATGAGCGGTATCTCTGGAACCCTGACTCCCTAACTTGATCCATGCCTCAATTCCTTTTCAATTTATTCTTTGATTTATACCCTCAACATAATATGATGTCCTTCATGCACAGAGATGACCCCGATGAATCACTCATCAACATGAGTTATTTTTTCCAGCAGTGGTCACGAATGTTCACTCATCTGGCCTTCGTTTGTTTGTGTAGAATGGCTGGCTGGCATAGGGGTGCCCTGATCAGCCTTGGACCACAGCAAAGCTAAGCAGTCCACATGCAGATTGAAAAAATATATGGCCTCCCTAAACTCCTTGGCATGCCAGTACTCAAGTCAAATAAGCTGAAGAAGACTATGAGTGGTGAAAAGACATGTAACTTGAAGTCAGAAGGTGTGGGTTCAAGTCCCAGCTTGGCTAGTCCCTAGAAATGTGGTCTTAGTTGAGTCTCACATGTCTTTCTAAGGCTCAGAATCCTCACCCATAAGATGCAGAGAATAATAATATCTACCTCTTATGACTCTTATGATGATAAATCTAAAGTTATATAAATGAAAGCATGCCTAATAGTCTATAAAGTTATATATTATGAATGTTTATTATAAATTCTTTATTATAAATATTTATACTATTATAACTAATTACCTACAGATCACAAAACTAAGTCATAATAAAAGAAGAGACTCCTGTCTTCTGAAATAGATTGTGCCCAGAAAGAGCATCAGAAGTCAAGCAACAGGGTTAATTGCTCTCACTGAACATGGTACACTCTGTGTCAACCAACCCAAGTAGGCTCTTCGAGTAGATGTATGCTCAGCCTTCAGGTAGTTCCATTGCTTGACCCTTCTCCCCATCCACCCATTACCAGCACTTCAGTACCTGGACAGTCTTCAAAACCAAACTTACAATTCCCGAAGACTCAGCGTCTGGAAGAGCTGCCACGAGAGTGTGGTGAGCCGGTTGCTTGACAGGTTTCTGCAAGATTGACAAATAAAGGGAAATTTTAAAATAAGTCTGGCACAAATAATGCTCTAGGTAGTAAGCTTAATCATTTCACTGGAGCCTGGCTTTCTTTTCCTTCTTCTTCTTCTTCATGCTGTTAGGCTAGCAATACATCTGCTAATAGTTGAGGGCATAGATCAGGTTTGGATAGGGTTTTGAGGCCTTTTAAAGGGCAAGATTTTACAAATCAAAGAAACCATGAAATTCTCATGGTCATTCTTCCATATCCCCTCCCCACAATAAAAGTTTACAGAGCCTTTATGAAGCCATCCTTCTCTAAGAGGAAAGGGAGTTCTCAGAGTAGATAAGCCCACTAGCATTCTTAACATGCACACAGGTCAAAAAACTCTGCAGGTCACCTACAATTCCTTTTAGCCAGTGTCTCTCCCAGCAAACATGCCCACCAATGATCAAGACATCAGCCTTTTGTTCACACGTCTGTTCTCCTCCTAATGGCTATTTAATTGTTCTCATTAGGATGTACAGGGGAAAGGAGCAGCCATTAGTCTTCTGGATAAAAGAAGAAACACGCCCACAGTTATTAGTTTGCCAGGCTCAACAAACAACTTTTGATGTGATAACAGCCCTTAAAGGCAGCAGTTAGACACTGCTAGAATTGAAGTGGCATCCCAGGAACAATGTACTCATCTACTGATGGGAACAAATGGCAGTGCTGATTCCATTTAGGTAAATATCTATCCACACAAACACGATGTGTGTATACTTGTGTCTATTAAACATGTAGGTACTAAAGGCAAACACAGACTCTTGTTTATACACACACATATGCTTACACACACACCTATATTTGGATGACTTCTACAACAAATATTTATTGAGGCTACACTGAGGAATGAGAGGGTTGACCATTGAGGGGGAAGGGAAGTTCCCCCTGGAATCTTATATTCAAGTTACAGATTAATAAGCAGAAGGAAGAGTATCAACACCATGATGTAAGTAACTGATACAGGAGTGGGGAGGGCTCAGAGAGAGGTGCCTTCTGAAAAGGTAGCATCAGGCCTGAGCCAAGAAGAAGAAAGAGCTGAGTACCAAGGGAGGAGTGTTTCAGGCAGTGGAAGTAGCAAGTGTCAAGGCCTGAGAGATCCAGAGGACCAGGAAGGAAGCCAGTCAGGAAGTAGTGAGGAGTGCTTTGGGATAAGTGGGAGAGGGATTCACGCCATACTTGCTGGCCATGGGGAGGAGTTTGGATTTGATATTAAAGAGTGGTGGGAAGGCACTGGATGGTTCTCAGCAGAGAAGTGACCTAGGCTAATTACCACTTTTAAAAATAGGAGGCCAAGACTGGAAGTTGGCAGGCCAGCTAGGAGGCTGCTACAGTCTTCCAACCAAGAGAAGGGAGTGGAGATAATCAAATGGATGGATTCAAGATAGGTGTTAGAGGTAGAGCTGCCAGGATTTCTACTGGATTGGATTTTGGAGAGGAGAGAAAGAGAACTGAGTGGCCAGGTAAATGGTGACATCATTGAGTAGAACGAGAAAGCCTGCCAAAGGATCACATGGAGGCGATGGGATAGAGACCTTCCCCTTGCAAATATGAAGTTTGACACACTGTTAGCTATCCAAAGAGATAAGTCAAATTGCCTGCTGGATTCCTGGGTCTAGAGCTCATGGGAGAGGTTGAGGCTGGGTAAGATCACATAGGGAGGGATTCTACCCAGTTCATAACAGTACCAGACACTAAAATACAAGAAAAACCGAAGGGACATGGCTTCCCCTTCTCATTGGATGCAGCCCTCTTTAGTGAGGTGGCTTGGTTCTACCCCGGCCTGAACTGGCTAGGTCCCTGAGATGGCCCATGACTGTGCAGAGGAGGCAGCCTCATGCTGGGGGTGGAGGGGACTGGAGGAGAAGGGAAAGAAACATAGGTAGACGTCTCCCAAGTTTACTGTTCTGCTGTCTTCCCTGTACCCGGTACCCTCTCTGTTCAGAGTTTTTAAGCCTCTAGGATAGTCCCCATGGCCCTACACTGTCACCAACCTCCTCTCTGCCAGGCTGAGACCTCTGGTATGACAGCACATGCTCACTAAAAGCCTGTACACCTAAGCCATCCATCATGCTCAGCTCCACAAAACCCCTAATGACTACACATCTTATTCCTGCAAACTTCCACTGTTCCCCCACCAATCAGAAAGAAAGGTGTGATAAAAGAAGAACTGCAGTGATGACCACCTGAGGACACCACCTGGGGCAAAGCCCCATGCAGCAGCCCAGCTCCTGCTCAGAAGGGTGGAGCCGGAGACGAGACACACACTCCCACTGAGTCACTGACCATACCCTATTAGACCAGGAGTTCGAACTTGGGGTTCAGGGCAACAGGATTTGGTACCGCTCTGAGTCTCCATTGCCATTGGCCTTTATGAGGTTTTATTAAATCTAAGTGTTTTATTCATCTAGGTAGAAATCTTCTGTTTTGCTCTGTTTTGCCTGGTTTACTCTATGCACAACAGCATCGTGGCAGCAAAAGCTGGACAAGCCCCCAACTACCAAATCCACGAGGTAATCCCTGCGGCACTTTGGGAAGATGTCCGTCCTCTGCCTTTAGCTCCCTACCCCTCTCCAGTGCCTCCCTGAACAAAACCCATGGTTCTGAAGCTGAGCAGCTGCATCCAATGGGCAGTTGGTAGCCAGAAAGCTCAGACTTATTGAGCCCTGAAGAACATGCCCCTGGTAAGGTACAAAAGCAACTGGTGGGCACTAGTAGGCCAGGAGACAGGAGCAGTCCAGGTGAAATGGGCATCCCTGCCCATCTCAGAGGGAGGAGCAGGCAGGGAGCCTGCCAGGAGTCCTGGGGAACCCGAGGCAGAGAGCAGGCTGCCAGCGATGTCCTCTCACAAAGGTCATGCTTTGCTACATTAGGCAGAAATGTCAAAAGAAAATTGGATTCTGAAAGAAAGAAAATAACAGACATTCTGGGCAAATAAAGAATAAGAAATAGCATTAATGCCTTATTACAAGTTAGAGGAAGGAGGGGTCCTGGGACACCTGTTAAGGGGGAAGTGTGCTCCTGCTCTCCCAGGGCTGTCTTGGCTTCATCTCCCCCTTGCCCCTCCCCCACCCATCAAGCCCCAGCTGGATTCCTCCCGCTCTTTGGATGGATGGAATGGCTGAAGCACTCATGTGCTCTGCCCACAGACACAGACAACCCAGTGCCTGTTTGCAGAGACTGGAAACTGTATTGCACAAGTTCAGGGAGGGGTGCAGTGTGCACAACCCTTGCAACTGTACACAATGCCCTGCCAGACACACAGTAGAAGCACCAAGCCCCAGAAACAAACTTATACAAAAAAGACAAGAGGTAAGGCAAACATATACACACCACAAAACAAGCAGAGCATGCCTATGGCCACCCTGCCCTCCCCGGCATTGATAAATTCTCATGGTGCAGGGTAAATAAAGAAGCTTCTATATGAGTTGCCACCCACTCGGAATTCATTGCCCCTGATTTTTTCTTCTAGCTGGGGCCTCACCTATATGCACCTGTCATCAATTATTGATGAGCTGGTTACCCTGCTCATCAGACAAGAGTTTAATTAAGAACCATCCTGCCTCTGAGCCCCGCGGCAGCCTTTTCCGTGGGTCTCCTCCCTAATAGATCCATTATCACCCGTCTCTGACTTTTGCTTGGGTCAATGGCCAGTTTCCAAGCCACCTGACCATTGAATTAATTTGGTGAGCAAGATTTTACGAGATGATGCATCAAACTCTTCCGCAAAATCAAGTTCCGTGACACTGCCCCTTCTGTCTCTCGCCTGAGACTACCAAACAAAGCCATTAATTTTGTGCTGCACAACTGGCCCTCTCACAGACCAGACTCTGGGGTCCAGAGGTAATAAACGATGATGATGTGGCTACTGGGTGCTCCGGGAACAAGGAGCCAGACACACAGATGGCTGAACCCTGGGCCCTGAGGAACGATAGAGCTGAGATGTCACCTCTGGCATTAACCCCATAATGAACAGGGGTCCTCCCAGGCAACCTCTCCTCTGACCAGTAGAAACCTCAGCACAGTAAGCAGTCCTATGACCTTCCTAATGGTGGCACCCAACTACAGCAGGAATAGAGCCCACAAATGGGGAGGATTTCATCTTCTACCCTGGGAACCCCACTGTTACAAAAGGGTCAATAAGACGGACCCTGTTGCCAAGAGAAACCAACCAGATGAGTCCCTCTGTTGCCCCTTTGGGGGTTGAGAGTTGAGGAGACATTAAGCCCCATCCGAAAAGTGGTCCTGAAGATGGAAGGATTTGTGGATTTCCTGGATTAAAAGTGGGACTGACATTTGGAAGCACCTCCTCTTCTACTGGCAGAGGCAGGCTAATGGGCAGGTATGTCTTAGGATTTGCATGTGTAAGGGATTGCTGGTGGCAGGTCCTCTGCGTCTCTGAGCTATTAAACCGGACTGCGCCACCTGTGTACTCCCGCTCCAGCTCCTGGATGCTCACTCCACCTCCACACCTCCTTGGTCCCTCTCACTTGAGTGTTTTCTGTTGTAATGTGCTGAATTTCATTCCCTCAAAATTCATTTTTAAAGTCCTAACCCAGCCGGGCGCTGTGGCTCACACCTGTAATCCCAGAACTTTGGGAGGCTGAGGCAGGTGGATCACCTGATGTCAGCAGTTTGAGACCAGCCTGGCCAACATGGTGAAACCCTGTCTCTACTAAAAATCCAAAAATTAGCTGGGCGTGGTGGTGGGCGCCTGTAATCCCAGCTACTTGGGAGACTGAGACCGGAGAATCACTTGAACCCAAGAGGTGGAAGTTGCAGTGAGCTGAGATTGCACCATTGCACTCCAGCCTGGGCAACAAGAGTGAAACTCCATCTCAAAACAAAACAAAACAAAACAAACAAACAAAATCCTAACCCCCGTTGTGTCTGTATTTGGAGATGGGATTTTTAAAGACCTAATTAAAGTTAAGTAAGGACATATGGGTGGTCCTTAATCCAATATGACTAGTGCCCTTATAAGAAAAGAATTAGGACACAGACATAAAGAAAAGATGTAAAGTCACAGGGAGGAGAAAATGGCCATCTACAAGTCAAGCAGAGAAGCCTCAGAAGAAATGAGCCCTGCCAATGACACCTTGATCTTAGGCTTCTAGCCTCCAGAACTGTGAGGAAATAAATTTATGTTGTTTAACCCACCCAGACTGTGGCATTGAGTTCTAGCAGCAATTGCAAACTAATACACCTGTTCTCGGCCCCTCATTTGCCCTGAGGCCTTGACGGCCAAGTTGGCTACCTCACTGTGATCCCTGAAAGCCTCCAAGTCATGGTTTTCTGTCACCCCCTTGCTCTGTCCATGCTTGGTGGCTCCAGGGAACCAGCCTCCCAATCAGGTTCTAGCCACTAAGATCTAATCTGGTATCTGCCCACTTGTCTACCCCCTGGGTGTACTCCAGCCTCCTCCTGCAAAAAGATTATTAAAAGAGATAACAGAGAACCAGGGGCATGCTCGGTTTGCATCCCAGATATAAATGCCACAGTCACTGACTCTTCCTGGAGGATTCATTCTGCTGTTTGCAGAAAGGCACTCTTTTGAGCACCATTTGGTCTTGGTGCATCCAGCACAGCTAACCAGAAAACAATGAATGTCCAACTCCTCCCAATCCTGCAAGCTCCCAGAGTCTGTGACTTGCTGGCTGCAATCATTATGGTGCAAATCTTATTTCTTTCATCCACAAAGGCAGCATTTTGAAAGGTGCAATTCCCTCTTTCTTAAGATCTAACATCATCAAGTATCTATCCCTTTTCTTATTTATTTATTTATTTATTGAGATGGAGTTTCGCTCTTGTTGCCCAGGCTGGAGTGCAATGGCATGATCTCGACTCACTGCAACCTCCGCCTCCCGGGTTGAACCGATTCTTCTGCCTCAGCCTCCCGAGTAGCTGGGATTACAGGCATGTGCCACCACTCCCAGCTAATTTTTTGTATTTTTAGTAGACATTAAAAATACATGAGGTTTCTCCATGTTGGTCAGGCTGGTCTCAAACTCCTGACCTCAGGTGATCCACCTGCCTCGGCCTCCCAAAGTGCTGGGATTACAGGCGTGAGCCACTGCGCCCGGCCTCTTTTTTCTCACCATAAAAAGATATTTCCTTGGTTTTTGTTTTAATCCATTCATGCTGCTATAACAAAATACCATATATTGGGTGGCTTATAAACAATAGGAATTTATTTCTTAGTTCTAGAGGTTAAGAGGTCCAAGATCAACGGGGCAGCAGATTCAAGGATCCACCTCCTCAGAGACAGATGTCTTCTCACTTAAATCTCACATGGTAGAAGGGGCTAGCTAGCTTTTGGGGGCCTCTTTTATAGAGCACTAATCTCATTCATGAGGGCTCTGCCCCCATGATCTAATCACCTCCCAAAGGCCCTGCCTCCTAATACCATCACCTGGAAGGGGAGGACTTCAATATATGAATTTTGGGGGCACATAAATATTCAGATCATAGCAATCATCTTGGAGACCATCAGCCCCTTCTCATGACACACCATACCAGGATTCTTTTGAATTTGCTGAAGAATCTGCAAGAAAAGAGTGCTGTTCCAGACCAGAACTAATGAAGAATCTGCAAGAAAAGAGAATTCCCTGATGCAGCACCAAGCCCACATAGACTTTGCTAAAAAAAAAAAAAAAAAAGAACAAACCACAGAAGCAGGATGAAACTAGCAGCCTATTGCCCACTTCTCCAAGAGCCAGGGAACCTACACCTCCTCAGTCTTGACCCTGTGACTACTTCTGTGCACCATCAGCTCCACACCAGAGGTATCTGCAGCCCACCACCAAAGGAGCTGTTAGGGGGCTGCCGCCAGCCTCCTTGGGTTGAAGCAGTAGGAAGGAAGGAGGCACCATATAATCTTGTCACCAAGGCCTGCTGCCAGCACCAAGGAAGGCCCATGAGCCAACCCCTTAAAATCTAATGCCTATGACAAGGAAGCAAGTGCTGCCACCCAACGTTCTTCTTGAAGGCCAAGAAGTATTTTCCTACATCATTGATATATTTGCTTTTCCCTCAAATTGCTGTAAAAGGGGGTGGGGGTTAAAGCCATCTGAGCCATTTTTATTCAGTTAAATTACACTGGATGGCTCATTTAATGAACTTTAATGAAGCCAAAATGCTTTCTCTAATCAAATCTCAACTGACGTGACTGGTGTCTTGACCTTAGCTCAGGAGACTGGAGGCAACTTTTTCTGTGCAGCCTGTTCTGGGCTCTACCAGGGTTTCCCAGAGCGTGTTCCTGGAATCTGAGGTCTGCAATATGTTCATGGGTATTACAAGGGGAAAAAGATCATATTGCTTGAAAATTGTATTAAAATTAAGCATGCTTATTTACTGCAGAACTTCTCAGAGCTTTTACTGTAAGAGAAGGACCTGGCAAACTGTGTCTCTCAAACTTACTGGAGCATAGAATCTTCTCCATGGAGTGTCTAGCCAAAAAATACCCACGTAACATCCTTAGAGAAATGTTCTCTAAGCCAGGGGTCAGCAAGCTAGATCCTGTAGGTTGGCAGTCTATTTTTATAGTTCTTCCGAAACACAGCCATGTCCATTTGATTATGTGTTGTCTACGGTCATGTTCCAGGCAGAATAATGGTATCCACATCCAAATCCCGAGAATCTGTGAATAGGTTAACTTACACCACAGAGGTGATTAAGCGTATAGACCTTGAGATCAGGAAGTTATCATGAATTATCCCATGGTCCCAAGGTAATCATAAGGGGCATTAAAGGTAGAAGAGGAAGGCAGAGAGAAAGTAGGGACCCATGTGACTAATGAAGGAAAGCACAAAGACATTCAATGTTGCTGGCTTTGAAGATGGAAGAGGGGGCCACAAGCCAAGAACGTGAGTGACCTCTAGAAACTGGAAGAGGCAAGAAAACCCATTCATCCATTCTCTCTTAGAGCCTCCAGAAAGAAATGCTGACCTCCTTACACTTTGACTGTAGCCCAGTGAGACCCATGTTGAATTTCTGGGTGTAAGGCAATAAATTTATGTTGTATTACATCACAAACTTTGTGTTAATTTGTTACAACAGCAATGAGAAACTAATAGGGCCACTTTCACGTTACAACAGCAGAGTTGAGCAATTGCAACAGAGACCAAAATATTTACTATGTGACCCTTTTCAGAAAAAGTTTGACAACCCCTTGTCTAGAACAGTACTCCCCAGTATAGATATAATAAAAGACACAAATACCACGTGAAATTTTCTGTTAGTCACATGTTAAAGAGTGAAAAGAGGTGAAATTAATTGCAACAATATGTTACTTAACCCAGTATATCCAAAACATCAATTCAACTTGTAATCTATCTATCTATCTATCTATCTATCTATAAATGAGGTATTTCACATTCTTTTTTGTACTAAGTCTTTAAATCCATATGTGCTTCACTCTCAGAGCTCACCTCAATTTGAATTGGCCACATTGCAAGTGCTTGATAGCCATGAGTGGCCAAAGGCTACCATATTAGAAGACACGGCTCTGGGCCATCTGAAAAATCCAGACATTGCCTGAAGTCCCCAGTAGAGAGAAGCAGTCAACAGGTAGAAAACTGTCATTATAAGTTCTCCAAAGGAGTGTCAGGTTTTCTTTCCCCAGATGTCAATCCATCCCAGAATCCAGCAGTCACATAGTTTGTTTTATGAAAAGGAAATCACTCCAGTTGTCCCAGAGCACAGTGCAACATCACTGAGTAGCTGCCAGCATCCTCTCAGGCTGGAGCTCAGAGCAGGAAGGAAAAGAGAGGTCAGGACTTGCCATGTGCTGAGAAGGTGGAGAAGGACCATGGCACATGGGAGACCAGATATGGACACAGAGAACTGGACTCTTCCAGAATGGTTGGCCCACCTAATCAAGTCCAAACTCCACCTTGGAATTCAAGTACTTCCACAAAATGACATCAGCCTCCTGTTTCCATATAGTCTGTCACTACCCACCTCCTTCCCCCATCCTTCAGCCCCTCCCCCTAGCTAACCCTAAAAACCTACCTGGGACAAAATGGCATCGCCCTGTTGGCTGCACCCTTAGAGCTAGCTCCCTGGCACTTCTCCTGCTCCATACCACTGTATTTCATGCCCTTCTCCCCACCCTGCAAGCACAGTTTGAGTGGTTCTCTCTGCAGACGGCTAGCACCACCCACTCTAAAATCTTCTTTCCCTCCGCTTTCTCCCACTGCATTTTTCTTGGGCCTCAACTGTCACAGCCTGCGTCTCAGACTGCTGGCCTGGAGTGACAGCTGTGCCTGTGTTGGCCTCCCACCAGGTTGCTTTTCTTGAAGACAACCTTTTCTTTTTCAGTTTTATTTTCTTTATAGCACCTGGAACCCAGTAAGTGCTCAAAGAACGTATAGAAAGTTCAGCGGAAGTCCCACAAAACTCTCTCATCTGAAGGGACCTAAAACCAACCTGAGTTTCCAAGGACACTGGAAGGAAGCATTTCTTTCTACAAAGCAACCACAGTGCACAAAGAGGCTCTGCAGAGACCTCAGCAGAAAAAGGCCTAGGGACCAAGACAATCCTGTACCCTGCAGGGTGTGGCTTCTGCTCCTCCCACTGCTCTCCTCCACCCACCTGTCCTGGGACCTCTTTCTGTCCCTGTGAAGCCAACTTCTCCACTGCTATGAACTCACACAGCCATAGCGCAGCCAGGCCAGACTCTCCCAGCGGGTGTCAAGAGGATGAAGGCGCTCTCGCTCTCTCTCTCCTTCCCTCTCACACACACACATACCAAACACACTACACACCATACCACACACACATTCAAACACACACACTTATCCCCACCAGCTGTCTCAGTCTGGCTCCACCAGGAAACAAACTGAGAACTCTTCTTAGGAGGTCTGAAGAGCTCTGCCTCTTTGACCCCTCCCTGCCTCTCAAGGACATTTGGGTTTCTGCCCTTCAGGATCCCCGTCCCTTCTGGTCTGTGCTGCCTCAGCAGGGCCCATCCTGCCCTGGCCTCTTGATGGCAACACGTGTGGAGCCGAGCAGGACCAGGAGCTGACTCTGTGAGCCCGGGTCCCAGAGCCAGCAGTCCTTCCCTGTTGCCTCCAGTAGGCATGCTTTTCTCGGTGTCAGCACAAACCTTCACGTCTCTGGGCTGAGGAGCACACTCAGAACCTCACAGAACGTGGGGGAACAGTGGGGAGCCCTCAGCCCACCCCCCTTGGCCTACATGAGGGACACTGAGACTGTGAGATCCAGGAGGACTTGGGAGAGGAGATAACTTGTTTGTGTCACCAGGCAAGTCAGTGTTGGAGCCAGGACCCAGAGTCCTGGATTCTGACTACGGGAGAGGAAAATGGGGATCCCAGAGGTTAAGCCAGTTCCCAAGATGACCCAGCTGGATGGTAGCAGAGGCTGGTAGCTGGCACCAGGGCTCCTGATACTCAAACTAGGGCAGCTGAGGGATCCTCCCCTCTTGGCCAATCTTGGCTACAGGAGTGACTTCTGATTCTTTGTGTTGCAGGACGGGTAAGGTCATGGCCTTTGGCATCTCATGGGCCTGGGTGCCGGTCCTACCACTGCTGCCTCCATGCCCTGTGACTCTGCGTGAGTTACTTCACCTCTCTGTACCTCAGTTTACTCATCTGGAAGTTGGGAATAATAATAGGGCATGTCCACTTGAGCTGTGGTGAGGATTAAATGGGGTATGGATGGCGGATGACAGATGACACAGTGCCTCATCCTCAGTGGGCACTCAGTGAACAATGCTCTGTCACTGTTTCTGCCCATTGCCAGTCACCACCGAAGCCACAACACGCCCATGCAATTAAAACAAATACAGGAGGTCCAGGTGGTGACCCCCTTGAATTCAGGCATCATTTTATTCAGTAAAGTCTGAGTTCACAAGGCAATATAGAGACCTACTGTAACAAGACAACAGGCAGCACCTGCTCCCCTAGGGTTGGGCTGGTGCTGGTGTGCTGCCTCCTGCAGCCCACCTAGCAGATGCCTGGGCAGGGCCTGAGGTCCAGGGAAAATGCAGCCCTCATCCCGAGGTCTATTGGCCACCTGCGTCTGGGTCTCTGCTGCAACACGAGGCCACCAAAGGCCTTAAAATCTGCTGTGTATCTTCATGTTGTCTGCTTTGCACCAGACCTTGAGTGTTATTGAAACTATTCTGTGGGGCGGGTGGGCATTGCTCCTTGGGAGTTTCTTTTCAGATAAATTAACCTAAGGCTAATTACCCTGAAGCACGTGAGCTCTCTCTGGAGTCCCGGGTGGGCGCTGCCAGGCAGATGCTGGGCCTTTTCACCCGGGATCCACCCACCTGGGGAGGAGGAGGCCAGGCCTGGCGTGGGAGCCGACTGCCCCAGAGAGGCCCCAGCACATGATGTGCTGATGTGGCCAAGACATCACAGTCATTTTTACTCAAGAGCTGTCATGACAAGAGAAAAAAAAAAGATGCAGAAAGCGTCTGTGGGAAAAATCAAGAACCCCTTGCAGCTACGGACTAAAAGCAAAGCAAGGGATAGAGAGGGAGAAGGGAACAGAGGTACAGCTGCAGGCCATGCCCCTGGGCTGAGAGAGAGCTGCCCAGGGTGGGCGCTGTCAGGGCTGGAGAAGCCAGGGTCCCCAAAGGCTGGTGGGAGGCTGCAGGGGCAAGAGTGCTAAGCTGCTCTGAGGAAGAACATTCCTGTTCATTACCTTTTAGCCAGGCCAGACAACAGTCCCCTTTCTAAGATTTACTATTCAGATTAAAGGAAAATCTATGACTCTCTTAAAAACAACAAAACTGTGAACAGAAAGCTGCTCTGGGCCTTTTCATAAAGAAACCTGATTAGGCCAACGCTGCATCCAATCCCTCCTCCAAGATAAGAGGTTAGAGGGAACACAGGCCAAGTGTGGATTTGAGAAAGCATTGAGGGGAGAGGTTCTCCCATTCCGGGTATCAGAATCACCTGGAGGCTTGGAAAAACCAAACTGCCAGGCCTCCTGAGTTTCTGATTCAGCAGGCCTGGAGAATTTGCTTTTCTAAGAGGTTCCCTGGGTGACATTGATGTTGCTGGTTTGGGAACCACACTTTAAGAACCCCTGATCTGGTGAAATTTTGTTTTCCCCATGGGCAAGTTGACTTTGGCTCCAATCAAATCCCTCTGCCCTAAAAAATTAGACAATTGTATATACATATATAAGCAAATGAAAGAGTCATGTGATTAGATGCAAAGAGATGCCCTGTCAGGGAGCTGAGGGATTCCTGCGCAGGCTCCTGGGAACAAATGCCATTGTTAATAACCACATAGGGGACTTCACAATCCCCTCCTGGAACCTGATGGAGAATCTCCAATGGGGACGTGCCCTTGGGTGGTCCAGGGCAGGGCCATCACAGCACTGCACATTGACTAAAGGGAGGTCCCTGTTGCCCAAAGTGCCTCCTGCACTAGCTTCCTGCACTCAATTACAAGATGAATCTGTGCCTCCCCACCCCACCCAGCCTCCTACACACACACACACACACACACACATTGTTTGAACTACATGCCTGGTGAGCCTAGAGGATGACAGAGGCTAGAAACCAGAGAAAGTGAGAGGAGCAGCGAGGGTCCCGGGATGAGGGGAGATGGTCCCAAAAGAGAGCAGAGGAGAAACCAGGACTCGGACAAGAGCATCCAAACCAATAAGTGAGACCCAAAGCTGGAGCTGGGGAGCCCGAAGGGAGGAGGGGCGCCCCAGCCATGGTCAAGGGGGTGCTGCTGAGCAGAGAGAGGGAAGAGACGAGCATGTAGCAACAAGCCAGCCAGAGCCACACTCAAGGAGTCACAGCTGTGCCTAGGCCCACTGAGGGGCCCATACCCCTGGTTGCCTGAGGAGGGGGAGCCCTTGAGGCTAGAGGATGAGCCAAGAAGCAGAGACCTTAGCTCAGTGCCTGAGGTACTGTCCTAGAGGCTTGGGGCAGAGTCAGCGGCTAGCATCAAAGGGTTCACTAAGGCTGCTCTCTGGAGTGGCCAGCGCAAAAGAGTGGCGGCTTTGCTGACAGCTCAGGCCTCCTGCCCTGCCCCTGTTCCAGACCAGATCCTGCACATGTAAAAAGCCATAGCTGGACTCCCTCTGCCCCACTTCTAGCAGGTTCCAGGAGGACATGTGAGCACACCATTGGCCTTTAGGGGCCTTCTCCCCTAGGGGTGTCCAGGAGACTCACCCCTGGGGATCACGTGAGGAACAAGGTATCAGATCCACTTTTAGGACCAAGTCAATGGGCAACTGACAGTGGAGAAAGCCCCATCCAAGTGTATGATGGAGAAGCTCATTCTTTCCTTAGCACACTACTCTGGAAGGGAACAGTGGCTGTGTGGGTTTGGAAAAGCATTTAGGGGAGAGGTAGGCAATGGTTTTCGAAGATGGGCTAGGCTGTCAGCTCTGACCCTCCTGAGTTGTGGGACCTGCCCTGAGAAAGTTATTTAATCTCTCTGGAGCTCAGATTCTTCATCTTGACCATGCAAGTCCTAATAATATCAGCCTTATGGGGCAATTCTAAACATCAAGATAAATTAATGCATGTCAAATGCCCAACACAGTGCTTAGCACATAGCAGGTACTCAATGCATGGCTGCTGGGGTCACAGAGGTATTTGAGGTGGTAATAGTAACAGCAGCTAACAAATATGGTGATTGCTCTTGGCCAGCTATCTTTAAGGGTTTTGCATATAAGGGTTCACTTAAATATTGCAACAACCCTATGAGAGATATGCTACTATCATCATTATCATCATCTCTGTTTCACAGAGAGGAGATTACAGAGCCAGTGAGTTAGACAACTTGCCCTGGGTCAGTAGCTGCTGTGTGGGGGAAGCCAGGGTTTGAACCCCAGCAGTCTGGATGCAGAGTCTGTGCCCTTTACTACCTGCTAGCATTAGCAGGAGGGGCTACGTTACTAGGGCCCTGTCTCCTGTGCTCCTAGTGATCGCTGCCTGTCACCATCACTAGGACAGGATCCTACGACTCTTAGGTAAAATTTGGAAAGCCTTCCTCACCCCCAGGTCTGGAAAGACTTGAAGTTCTGGTCACTGAGAGGGGAATTGGAGTCCAATTTTTCACTGTGTTCCCTGGACTAACTGGGACCGTGTGTGACAGCCATAAAAAATGGAGACCCATCCACTAGTGTGGATGAGAGCACAGGGAAAAGCATGGAGAGAGGTCAACCAGAAATGAGCTACATACTCCAGGCAGGGAGAGGTCTTGTAGAGTGATCACACAGTGACACATCAGGGCTGGAGCATCCTAGAGCCCCTCTCCAGGAGGGATTTGGGCAGAAGACCCCAGCTGAACAAACATGCTGAGCTGCTCATGAGTCCCACAGAGGTCGGCCTTTTGGTGTGACTGCATCGTGCTGGGGGGCTGGGCATATTCAGGAGCTGGCAGGGATTTTTACCACAAGCATTGCAATCCTGCTTCTAATCTGCCCTCCAGCTGCTGAGGAATCCCCTCTGTGTACATCAGAGCAAAATGGAAGAGCAAAATGGAAGTGCAATAAAGAAAGACGGGGAAGACAGAGTTCCAGCTTCATATTTCAAGTGCTCACTCCTGTAATGAACCAGCAATGCCTGGGACTAAGAATTCTAAATAAAACCCTATCACAAGACCGAAGTCTCCTCTCCCAGATACTCTGAAGCACCAGCGCCACAGCAAATCAGGATATAAGGCTTCCAGAAGGTTCCGTTCTTACTCAGCCACATTTTAGCTAGACAACTCATGAACAGCTCACTTCTCTATGCTGAGTCTCACTCCTTTCTCTTCTGAAATGGGAGCAAAATCTCTACCACATGAGGTGGTGAGAATCAAGTGAAATAACACATACAGATGCCCCACACAGTGCCCACCACATGGTAGGCACTCAATGGAAATGATTTAATATTGCCAGTAAGGACTCACAAAGGAAAAACCTAAGGAGATAACACCTCCAAAGCCAACTGTGAATGAACGGGGGATCAGCCAGCAGAAGGAGAGGGGAGAAGGGGGCCCACGCTCAAGTTTCCAAATCCTTGAAAGGAAACAGGAGCATGGAGAGAACCATCACTGCAGGAGCAACAAAACAAGAAAACTCGCACCAGACAACGCACTCAGCATACGTGCTAAATGGTTTCCAATTAATTAACTGATTACAAGATAGAACAGAAGGGGATTCGAAAGAGCGCTGTTGACCTTTAAGAATAATTAATATCATCAGGACAGCAAACTCATCCAAGGAAAATAATGAGGAACATTTTAATATTACATTTGAAAGCTTTGGATGGGGAGGCAGATGGGCTTTATCTATGCAATGCCCCAGCTTCCTCCTCCTTCTCCAGCTTCCTGTCTCTTTTTTCCAGTACCTCTCACCCATCCTTTCCCTCCTCATTCTCAGGCTTCCAGGAGGATCAGGGAGACCTCTAGACCTTCTAGGTCTGTACATGAGCAGTTGCTGCCTTGGTCCAGCACTGTGGCCACTCTGTTTGCCCAGGTAACATTAGCTGCAAAAGAGTGAGAGGCACCCCATACCCTTGGTATAAGAAGGGCACACAAAACCTTCTCTTCCCAGTCCACCTGAGTATCTGGATGTCTCTCTCCCTACCTCCTATCTCTCCCTAGGGGCCAATATCAGCACCTAGAAATGACACCACTCCATGTCAGGTAGGTGCCCCTCCTCCAGGCTCCCAACTCAAACAGAAATTCCCCCATCACAGCCCCAATGGACTATATAATATTATATCTGGTAGCAAGCAATTCATATTATCTATGAGGTCAATGGCTCATTTGTCTTAGTCACAACAATATTTCCCAGCATCCAGCAACCTGGTGTTGTTGAGCTGATCTATAATGAGCGCTGTGCCCTGGGCAGTTGTACTTGACATTCAGTCTTCTCCCAGAATGCCTGGCAAATTCTTAATCATCTTCCATGACTTACTGATATATCCCTCCTCTGAGAAGCCTTCCCTGACCACCACCTCCAGGCGACTGGTTTTCCCCACTCACATGCTCCCAGAGCATTTCATCCATCCATCTAGCTCAGCAATGTCAAATCATGTGTCTCTCAAAAGTCTAGCTGCCACTTGAATGGAGGGAATCCTGGAGTAAAACGACAGCTTTTCCCTCTAGTCGTCTTCTTGATGCCTAGCAAGATACCTGGTACAGAGCAGGTGCTTAGTAGATGTTTATTGAATGAGCCCAAGCATAAATGGAGGTAATGTGGCCAGAAGGAGGCAGGACCTTCATTCTTTTTTAGATAGTTCCAAGGATACAAGACTAATTCATTGTATTAATTACCAGTGACAGGTGACCACACATTCTGGTCTGCCCAAACAGTCCCAGCTCACATCTATTATCCTGGAATTTCATCAGGTTAGTTTCCCTTCCATTCTCCAAAGTGTCCCACTTTGGACAATGTGTTATTTACTGAGATCCTACTATGTGCCGTGCATCTAGGTGTCACTTTACAGCAGTGAACAAAAGAGAGGAGCAAATGCTCTAAAGAGTCAGCTTTAGCATCATTTTGTTTTCTCTATCTTAAAAGTCATCTCTGCTCATGCAATCATTCAACACTAATTAGGTACCTACACTGTGCTGGGAAATGTGGGTGTACTGGGTGTATGGGGTGAACAAGGCAGCTCCCCATAGAAATTTGTTCATTTACTCCGTTTCCAGAGGAATCCAGGGAAGAACTCTTGTTCAAAAAGGATTGCTTCTGGCTCAGAATTTAAATTTTCCCCATGGTCTTGACCCCTTGCTGGACCCACATGGTGATGGGCTGCAGCCAGGCTGGCCACAGCCTTACCCATGCCACCTGGTCCAAGACAGGCACTTTTGCCCCGGATGTCTTGGTTTACTTCTCATTCCTACAAAGGATAAGTCAAAGAGTATTTGCAAGAAAGGCCAGCTGCAGATACAAGTGACACTGGAGAACAATCTCCAGAATGCTGTGACTCCAAGGAGATCCAGTTAACTCCTGATTTTACTCCTTATTCTCCAGGATCTCATCTGTCTTCACCAGAACTCTTCCATTCAGCTTATTCTGTGTCTGCAGAGTACATCTGACAGCTATCTTTACTGCCAAAGCCCATCTTGTTTTGTGTCCACCAAGATTACCCTCATTGTCCCTCTCTCCTCCTTAGCTTCAGAAGTACTGGCCTCATTTCTTACCTTCCTTGACTGCCAGCAATATCCATGTCCTCTCTTCTGAGCTGCCCTCTCTCCCCACCCTGCCCCCATCTCTGTCTCACTTCCAGTGTCAGCTAAAAACATCTCTTTTCTCCTTTTAATTACACTTCTCTGCCCCCTCTCTGTTACTGGCCTTATGACTCAGGGCTTTAATTTATTCACCAACAATGTCATTACACCACCATTTTCTGTAATTTATACCATGCACAGTCTTTTGGCCTCTCGTCCAATTCTGCAAAATGTTTGGGAAATGCAGTGTTCATGCCTACACCCCATGGCCTCTCTCCTGAAGAGATCTGGTAGTGTTCACATAGACTCACTCAAGGAAGAGACAAGATAAGAATTCTTATCTCATATTGAGTATATGGACCCTAGAGCCAACCCCCATCCCACTTGGTTCCATGTAGATTCTCAAGGAGCTGAGGATTGAATATGAATTGAGTTCAGGAGGGCATAGAGACAATGCAATCTGAATTGAGACTTAGAGAAACAAGCAGGAAGAGAACAGAGTAAAAGGGCATGTGGATGCATGGGCCTGGCCAAAGGCTGGCACTCTTAGGAATAATCACTAACATTAGGACTTGTGAACTGTGTTTCTGCTTGTAGTTCTTTGTACAAAGTGGAAGGAATGATTTACACCTTGATCACAATCATTGTTAAATAAAAGCATGCAGGTAAATTTCATGGAATGGCTCAATTTTCCTAAGTCTTGCATTGAACAGGGTGCCAAACTCAACTCATTATTTCTTAGACCCACACTACTGCTATGGCTGACCTCAACTTAATTTAAAATCTTGAGATCTGAACGTAAGTGCAAACAATTAATTAACTTGCTAATCACTTTTCCTTGCTATAAAGACTTTTCCATAGTTATTACCAATAATCATGACAGTAAACTAAAGAAAATTGGGATACAGAAATTATTTTCTGAAAAATCAAAATAATAAGTAACGTTTACTCTGTGCTTGTTAGGAGCTAATCACTATACATTTTAAAGATATTTGTCCATTGAATCTTCCCAACAACATTTTATGGTCCGTATTATTATAATGATTTGTTCTCATTGACAGATAAGCAATTCAATAATCCATGGCTTAGAGGTGAAATAGCTAGTTCAAGGTCACAAAGCTGTTAGTGTTATCACAGGGACTGAGTCCATGTGCCTAATTCCAAAATCCACACCCTTGTCATGACACTTGGCATGTGTTCACCTGAGTGTGTGTGTGTGTATGTGCACATGCGCATAAGCAAGAAGTTGTCTTGATCTCCAGCTGGGGACTTGGTTTTATACTATGCAGGTGAAAACCTTCTAAGAATGAAAAAAATCACATCCTAGGGGACAAACCCACCCACATCATAACTCAGCCAGCTCTGCTGTGCTTTTCTCACCATTTGGCCCACTTTATCTATTCCTGTGAGAAAACACATGACAAATCTACTTGCTCCAGGCCCCATTCAACAGTAACAGAACAGACCTGACCCTGGGAGCTCAGATCTGGAAGAAAGAATCCTGTTGCTGCTCAGGATCCTTTGGAATCCTACAGCCCTAGATAATTCCTCAATGAAGGGTAATCAAAGTCATAAATCACAATCCTCGTCCACTCTAGACTGGGCCTCTGGAAGGCAGAAGTGGAAGGGGCACTCCCTCTACTGTTTACATCTGGGTCTAGATCCCAGCAGGAGGGCTAGCAAACACAGCACAGGCCATGTGTCCACCACATGCACCTGACTCTTTGCTTGTGCCAAGGCAGTGGCATTTGCTTAAGGACACAGGTCAGCCCACCAGCAGCTGTGACAATGCTAGGGGAAGGTGAGCCGGGGACTAGGGCCTGGGAGCTTCTCTCTGGGGAGCTGTTCATAGTTCACTGCCCAGGAGGAAAGGGAGGGCTCCCTGGGCTCTGGCCATGGTGCTGAACCCCCAGGGACGGAACCATGGAGGCTGGGAGTTGAGTAAGCAAAAATGGTAGTATCAGTTTCCCTCCCAAAAAGAAACAACTTTTAAATATTCATTTGGGAACGTTGGACTCCTGACCACCCTCAGAGATGTGACCTGGTCTTTATATCAGTTACAACAGAAAGAACATGAGCTATGGACCAGACATTTATAGATATGAATAAATCTCTTCAGTAGCTGTGTGACCTTGAGCAAGTTACATAACCTCTCTAAGCCCCAGAGTCCTCATGTGTAAAACAAGAAGACGGATTACTGTTGGAAGAACACCTAACACAGAGCTTAACACAATAAATATTTCTTCTCTTTTTCTCTTTACTTTGTTTCCTGCTTGCTTGTATGTGCACACATGTACATTCCATGAATTTTCTCCCCTCTTCCTATATAATACTGCAAAAATTCCTCCAAGGACAAATTTAAGACCCATGTCCTTCCTGAATCCTGTGGCCAGCATTTCCAAAGCACCTGTTACCTGCAGTGAACAAGGCCCTGTATGGTATTATCCATATAATCACCTAATAGAGATTTTGAACCTAACCATCTTTCAATGTTTCCAAACTACTTTCAAGTTAGTTTCTGGCAATGACCCAACTACCATCATATCACATATCATATCACAAGTAAAACCAATGCTGCTGTGCATTTTCCATGTCACAGGAAAGGAAACTAAAGAGACAGTAAGGTGGTGACTGACCGATTCATACTAAGTCTTGAAGCAGCATCACGACTCTGAGGTCCAGAAACCAGGTGAGTCTCCTCCCAGGTGTTGGCAGCAGCATAGGAAACAGCCCAGCATAGCAAAAAAGAGCTAGAACTTGAACAAGTCTGAGACCTGGGTCCCGGCTCCTACTCTACTACTTCTAGCTGTGTGGCCTTGGACAATGCATTCTCTCAGATTCCTCACTAATAAAACAGGGATGATGGTAACTGATAGCTACTTCATCTTATTACAGCATATTAAATAAGATGGTTTTTTGAGATGTGGTATGTAAAGCACTATAGCCACAATGGTTAAGATAGCATATTGCTCAGAGAATTGGTCATTAGTCATGAGGGGAGGCATGTCAGTGGACCCTCAGAACAACATATCACATGGTATTACTGACCACCCCGACTCCATGTCCTCCTGCCAGGCCCCAGGCAGATGCATCCATTTCACTTCACAGATGCTTTGGGAGACCTAATACACACCTGCAGGCTCTGGACACATCAATAAATGTTTGAGTCCAGAAAAATGAAAATAAGAAACTCCATAGAATTCTGATATGAGGTATGATCTAGAGCTATAGTAAATGAAAGGCCTAATATTTGTAAGAAACTTGCTGTGTGCCAAAACTTCAAATGCATTATCTCACCCAAGTCTTAAAACAAGCTTATGAGGGAGATGATTTTCTTACCAGAGGGAAGAGTCAGCTCAAAAAGATTAGATGACTTGACCAAGATCTCGCAGCTGGTCAGCAAACAAGGTAGGAACAAGAGCCCAGTTCTGACTGATACAAAACTTGTGTCTTCAATCATATTATGCAACTTCTCATAGATTAACCAAAATAAGGGAGGTGGGGGCAGGACAAGAATATTCTAGCACAACCCCATGACTGTGAAATCACTTAATAAATGCCACTGGTGATCTCTGAAAAGTCCAACAGGGGCTCTCAAGTATGCCTAGTCACTGCTAGGGGGTCTTCCAGAGATTTCTGAGGGCCAAGCAGAGGTCTGCACCAATGAGGGAGACGGGGAGAAGAAGAGTGGAGATGGGTGGGAAGGGAAGGGAGGAGTACAAAGACAGAAAGCTGCTGGGGATCAGGGCTGGGAGAGGCAATTATTGATATTCTAAATGGAGTTTGACTGCTTAAGCTTTATTTAAGGCCATGTCTGACTGTATAATTACAAGAGCTTAATTTGTTTTCTTTTGCACACAATAAATAAGGAGCACACGGTTGCTCTTTGCAAACACCACCCTTGCTGGCATCAGCGAAGGTTTCTGAGCTGCAAATGGACAGCTGGCACAGGGAGGGGAGCCCCACTGCCTCCTGCAGGGAGTAAGCTGCCCGCCTCAGGGACACAGCTGGACTTGCCAGATGTAGTAAGGACAAAAGAACCAAGGTGCCCTTTTACTCCTGGGGGAAGACTTGGGGGTCATCTCCCTTAATTCCTCTATCAAGCAGGTACCTTCATAGGCACCAGCACAGTATGAACTCAGTTTCAACAAGCATCAGGAGAGGCTGTTGTCACCCAAAGGCAGCAGCCTACTTTCTATTGCCATGTAGTTCAGGCCAACTCACTGGATGTCTTTGGCCTTTGGATCTGTGCACATGACACTTGTGCTGAAACCTGAAAGAGGAATAGACATTAACTAAAGCGAGTCAGAGGCTGTATGAAAATATTCCAAGTCGAGGGAACAGCACAGGCAAAGGCCATGAGCTAGAGGTGGCATGACACATGGGGATATCAAGGGAAGCGCAATGTGGCTTGAGCAGAGAGCCCTGGAGGACATGCAGGGAGATGCTGGAACTGGTCTTGAGGCTGGTCCCACACCATACCACGCTGTCTCACCTAGGTTTCTGCATGGGCCTCACACTCACCCAGTTGACTAAGGCAGGGAGTTTGGTTCATATCCTAAGAACATCAGAGGCACATTTAAGAGGATGAGATTTCAATGTTTAATCAGCCTCCTTGCAGAGTGCATGGAAAACATATGTAGAATGGTTCAGAGTACGGCAGGTAGTTCAAGGATGTCTTAGGATGCTGTGATCCTTAGGACACTTGTATGTAAGAGAGGTTAGGGCCCTTGTGGAGGAAGCACCAAGATGTCCCTCTGGAAGGAGCCATAGAGGCATCAGATACCTGTAGTTGGCAGCAAATGAGGCACACAAGGAGGGGATCTTGTCTTTCTGCAGCCCTGATCCCCTCTTCTGCTCTAACATGAATCACTCTGCTGCCTCAGTAAGAGAGATCTCAGGTCACAGGGCCATACTGGGAGACAGGGTACCTGGAAGCAAAGGTTCTAACCCTTTAATACACTGACTTTGGGGCCACAGGGAAGCATGGTGGGGAGTCACCTTGTCAGTCTGGTTCCAGGTCTAGTGGGTCCCACAGACCTAGGCCCTGCAAACATGCGAGGCTTTCTCTTTCACTGCCAGGCCTCTGGACATGCAGCACATGGTTCCCTTTACCTGGCACAATCATCACCCATGTCCCCAGAAAGCCTCTTTTAGCTGCTGACTTGCACCCATCCTCAGGTTTCAGGTGGCCTGGAAGCCTTCCTTGCTGGAATCCTCCCTCTCCCCAAAGATGCATCCCCCACCTCTGCTAAATGCTCCCAGGGAGCCCCAAGTCCTCATCACACTGTATAGTAACCATCTCTACATGCTGTCTCCCTCTTCCACCCCTAGACTATCCCACTGAAGTCAAATACCTAAACTTAATTCACCTTTGCACGAATTAAGAGAATTTGCATGAATTCTCCTGAGGCAGAGAAGGCCCTCAACAGATGTTCCTGGAGGGTATTAATGTATTCATGTCTCAGAAAAGCCCCACAGGACCCCAGGGGCCATTGTGAGTGGACTTTGTAGGACTCTAAAACACAAAAAATCAATGATTACATGCCAGCTTCAAGGGCAGGGGGAATGCTTGTTTCGGGCAATGAGGTTGACATAATTTGCATCAGCAACATTCTTCACAAGATCTTCATAACTTGATCTTCAAACTGAGACCAGGTTGCATTTTTTTCCCGGTCTCTATTTTTAGTAAAACCCAAGAGGATAAAGTCCTTTCATCAAGTTTTCCGGGAGTCCAGGGCTTTCGTGAGATTCCCTCACTACATCCCACAGCACCCTGTTGGGTACTCAGGTTCTATGTTTGTCAAAGTCCTTTCTCAACATTGTTCACTCTGTCCTCACAATAACCTTGTAGGGGGATGTACAGGCAACAGTTTTGGACCCATTTTATAGATGAAGAAACAGAGAAAGGAGGAGGTCACCTGTGCACCATCTAAAGAGAACAGGTCTGCACTGTTTGTATGTTCCATAACAACATGTTGACCACCACCAGAGCAGCAGAAGAACCAGACCGCCACACCCTCAGGATGTGGGCTCTGGGTCAGGGTCCCAACAGGCCCATTGTAGGGTCCCTGAGGATTCCCTGGCCCTCATCACTCTGGAAAGTCAGTTCTAAAATGAACTGAACGACTCCCTTAAGCCCAACCCCAGGCAACTCTGATGGTCAGCAAAGCCTCAGCCCTAGCAAGACAGATGCAGTCCCATCTAGCCAGGTCACCCTGTCACAGAGACAGACAGATGGCCCTCAATGGTGCCTTACACCCCAGGCCTTCTAGAGAATTCAACCCCTCTGTCTGTATAAACAAGCCCTCCAGATGCAAATGGGATGGGAGTTATCCTGGGTGGAGGCTTCATAATCAGGGAAAAAGCCAAAGGCAACCACATTAAAGAAATGCAGATGTAAAACCTGAGGTGGAGAGTTGACCAGATCCAAAGAGAAACAGCTGTCGGAGGAAGGGAGAGGGACTCAGGGCTGAAGTGGGCTGCAATGGAGGCTTAAGAACCAGCAAGCCATGCTCTAAATCCAACTCTTAAATATCCCCACAGGATTGGCTCCAGGTCACTGCGTCCCTTTTTTCTATCTCAATTTCCTCATTGAGAATAACAGCAATACACTGACAAAGCTCCCTCTTGGTAATGGCAATACACTGATGAGCTGGCAAGGGTGCATATGTGTTGAGGCTGCCATAGAAGACATGGAGGGTCTCTGCTGGGGGGCTCCACTCAGATCCCCACCCCAGCTCTGTAACTCCCTTTCCCCTTTAGCTTCTGCTCTCCCCACATACAGGCGGCAGAACCCCAAAGATGCCTCAAACCCAGCCCCCAGATGGGCTTCGAGCTTGGGCTTCTGAACACCCTTAATAAGGATCAAGGTTCTAAAATAGCTTTCAAGGTGTGGGACATGCCATTTACTGAGTACCTACCATGTCCAGCCACTGAGAAAGGTGCTTTATGTTCACTCCTTTAATCCTCACCCAAAGCCCTGTGGGGTAGGAATTATTTCCTTGTGTCCTAGGAAGGACACAGAAGCTCAGCTCCTTGGCCAAGAATGCAAAGTGAAAGGGTTGGCAAAGTCAAACTTGGGTTCACAGCCTAGTCTGCCCACCTTCAAAGTGTGTGGTGTTTTCCCTTCTTTTGTCTCCCCCTCCCTCAGTCGTTCGTTCAGTCAGTCATTTGTTCTCCAAATACAAATTTTACATTGAGAAAACAGGATTTAATGAGAACTAGTCTTTGCCCCCATGGAGCGTACACATCATTGAGAGGGTCATACCTTTCCACAGGTGTATTTCAGGCCTCACCTGGACCCCTCAGATGGGTTTCAAGGTGCATCTTGGGAGACCCCGTCTGCAGCTTGCAAGAAGTCGGCCAGCGGCAGTGCATGGCTTACTCCCTCTGGGAGACCCAGTATCCTTTAAATCCAGAACAATTGCAGTGGCTGCAACACCTAGAAGACCACCCAGAAAGGGCAGAGGCCTCTTGGGCCCAAGGCAAGCTCCAAAAGGCAAAGGGGTTAACCCAGGAAGAAAAGAGACTTTCAAAGACCCATTAAGAGGAAACAAGGGAGAAAGAGACACAAGGCTGTTAGCCTGCTAAGGAATGAAGAGGAACAGAAATTAATGATGACTCCAAAATAGCCAAGAGACTAAACTCATTTTCTAAATCTGTCCTTAACAAGAAAAATGGAGAGAAGAGATGTGAACAAATGGGAGGTAATGAAGCCTTAAGGAAGAGGGGGAAAAAGAGAAGAAAATCTACTGAGAATAATCAAGGATGGAAAATATGAGCAGTGTCTAAACCCCAAGACTAGGAGACACACAGCCCAGAGGCCAGAATGTTTACTCAGCATTACACTGAGTTTTTGAAAGGCAACAGCTGACAGGGTTATAAGAAAATTCTTAAGGTTCAGTCCAGGGGATTCTAGAGAACTGAGATACCTGAAATCAGAAAGAACACAGTCTCTAAGAAGAGGTTAGGGTTTTCGACTAAGAGAATTGCAAAGTACATATCACAAACATGCAGTGGGCCAGCAGGTGAGGCGTGTGGCCATGTTATCTGGCCCTGGGTGAATCAGAATGTGGTCCACAAACAAAGTGAACAGAAAGAAATGATCAGGGGTTGGGGGGCATGAGTAATCTCAGGACCACAGGGCGTCTGGAGGAGAGACACAAGCAGACAAGAAAAAGGAAATTCAATTTAGGAAGTTTGCCACCTGCCTCACGAGGGAACCAGGAGCAATACCTTTACAGGGCCTCAGAAGAGGCAGGCACCCAGGAGACTAATGGTATGAGGGGACTGGGAATTTACTTTCTTTGGAGGCAGCAGATACGAGTAGAAACTAAGAAATATCCGTTGAAAATCTGAAGCTTGGTGAATTTTGTGGTGCAAAACACATTTAGGGTTCAATAACACATTTAGGGTTCAATAAAAGCAGTAAGGATCCATTTAAAAGAGGACAATAAAGGCTCCACTCAGTGTTATCATGTGCCACAAGGGCTGGGATATGGAAAGAATGCGGGGACCCAGGCACACCTACAGAAATAGTGTGGCTTGATTGTACTAGGAGGTGTCAGATGTTGAAGTTGCATACATAGGCACAAAATTTCGGGATGTCAGAGCAGACAGGGCCTTGGAGCTTATCTAATCTGGCCCATATCCCCTTCTTTCCCATTCTGTAACAGGGTGTGCCACCTACAGTCATAATCCTGCCCGAAATGGGCCAAAGACATCCAGGGCTGGTGTAGCCCCATGCTCCCTGGAAATGGGGAAAATAGAAATCTGCCACTCCTGCATCAACATATCACAGCATGATTCATCTCCACCTGCTCGATCATCAGGCTCCATTCTCTATGCTGAATACCCACTCTGTGTAATCATCTGTTAATGGCCCTCCCGAGTACCAGCCAGTAGGCTAAGGGGCATTGCCCATTCACCCAGACCCTGCTAGCAACCAGGTGCAAAGCAGGACATGGTTTCAGGCACTCCCTTCGTGGTCTCCCATGGGCCTTCCCCTCCATATGCCCTTCATTTTGAGGAGTGCTGCTCTGAAGCCTACTGCCTCCCTCTCTTCTCCAGCTGGGTTCCTGAATTGAAAACAGCCAAGGCTGACCAGAGTTGGCCTTGGCCAAGAGATGGTAGAGTGGAGGCTCTGGAGCTCTAGAGGCAAGCAACCTGGAGTCGGTTTCTGGCTCTGCCACTTAGCAGGTACAAAACCTTAGGCAAGTCACTCAACCTCTCTGTGCCTCAAATTCCCCATCTGTAAAATGGTGACAACAATGATGTCCACTTGCTATTATGAGCATGAAATGACATATAAAGTGCATAGAGGAATGCTTGGTCTATAGTCAGTGCTTCACTAATGTTATGTCCCTGGAACTCACTGCATTGGAATGCCTGCCCTTCCAGGGAGGTGAGATGGGGGAGTAGAATAAAGTGGGTAAAACCAAAATAAATAGACAACAGATTTCCTCTGGTCCTGCCCCTCAGTGGCCCCAGCTGTGTCCCAGATGCAACCTTTCTTCCAGGAAGAATTTCCCAAAATGCTATGAGGTCGGGATTGGGCCGCTTATAACACTGTCTCATGTTTGAGATGTGAAAACAGACCAAATGGGTTAAATAGCTTATCCAACATCACAGCATAACGCCAAGAAAGAGCCAAAGGGGTGTGCAAGATGTGGCCACCTGGCCCTGCTGTAGCCAAAAAATACCTCTAATGATTGACAGCCATCCCCACCAGCCCCTCCCATATACTCATATGGACCCAAAGCCCAGCATCTTCCCTCCTGGCCTCCACCCAGACACACCACTGCATATAGTCCTGACTCAAGCCTCCCACATCATTCACTCTGTGAAAATCCTTTTCCATGGACAAATGGCTCCATTTCCAAATGCTATTCCCTTGGCAATTTTTTCAGTATACCTGATAGACAGGCTCAGTGGCCTGTACCCATCAGCACATGTCCAAACAGCTCGAGCAGAAAGTCCAGGGGGAAACAGCTGTGCACACCCCATGGTAAGCTGCAGCCCTGTGCCATAAGCAGGCTGTCTGCCAACCCAAGCCCACCCTCCTCCAAAGCCGGGCCAGCTGTCACCTGCTCCATAAGGCTGCCCAGCCATTGCCGCCCATCTCGGGTCAGCAGCCCTGCTCAGAGCCCTCCAGCGGCTCCTCCACTGCCTTGTGCTGGAAGTCCCTGGAGAATGTCAGCCATTTCTGCAATCTGTCAAAGGTGTGAGCTGTGTCACCAACAACCCATAGCCACTGATGAAGAACCACCGCTCACCATTTACTTCCTTATACTTAAATTAGGGGAGGTTCAAAACTCTCCCTGTAATAACATCTCTCTCATCTGTGTTCTGAGACCCTGTCTTAAGTAGGAGAGAAAAGAATTGGGTAATAGCTTAGACATCAAGTTTCATGCACCCCCAGTAGCCTATCTACTCCATACACTGATTACAGCCTCTGTCATTCCTGGTTTATCTTTTCTTTCTTTTTCTTAGCCACAATAAAAGTGTATTTCTCTCTCACACTACATGTCGACAGAGGTCAGCTGTGGCTTTGCTCCCATCATCGTCCCAACAAGACTCCAGCTAATGGAGCAGCCTCCATCTGGAACAGTAACATCCTTTGCCCCACGGCAGAGGAAAAGAGACATAGTAGGCCCCACGCAGGCTCTGAAAGCGTCTTCTAAGAAGGAACACAGGATAGACGTAGAGAGATAGACAGAGAGAGAGAGAGAGACATAGACAGAGAGAGAGACAGAGACAGAGACAGAGAGAGAGACATAAAGAGAGCGACAGATATACACAATTCAACCACTTAAAATGTACAATTCAAAAGTTTTTCATATATTCACAGAGTTGTGAATCAATTTTAGAATACTGACAATCAATTTTAGAATATTTTCATCATGATAATGATCAATTTTAGAATCAAATTCATCCATTTTAGAATATCAATTTTAGATGATATTGACATTGATCATCTGCTATATGCACTATTTATATTTGTACGTTCCAATTTTCTAAAGAATAATAACAGCAGGAGGAGGAGCCAAGATGGCCGAATAGGAACAGCTCCGGTCTACAGCTCCCAGCGCGAGCGACGCAGAAGACGGGTGATTTCTGCATTTCCATCTGAGGTACCGTGTTCATCTCACTAGGGAGTGCCAGACAGTGGGCGCAGGTCAGTGGGTGAGCGCACTGTGCGCCAGCCGAAGCAGGGGCGAGGCATTGCCTCACTCGGGAAGCTCAAGGGGTCAGGGAGTTCCCCTTCCAGGGGTGACAGACGGCACCTGGAAAATCGGGCCACTCCCACCCGAATACTGTGCTTTTCCGACGGGCTTAGGAACCGGTGCCCCAGGAGAGTATAGCCCGCACCTGGCTCAGAGGGTCCTACGCCCACGGAGTCTCACTGATTGCTAGCACAGCAGTCTGAGATCAAACAGCAAGTCGGCAGCGAGGCTGGGGGAGGGGCGCCCGCCATTGCCCAGGCTCGCTTAGGTAAACAAAGCAGCCTGGAAGCTTGAACTGGGTGGAGCCCACCACAGCTCAAGGAGGCCTGCCAGCCTCTGTAGGCTCCACCTCTGGGGGCAGGGCACAGACAAACAAAAAGACAGCAGTAACCTCTGCAGACTTAAATGTCTCTGTCTGACAGCTGTGAGGAGAGCAGTGGTTCTCCCAGCACGCAGCTGGAGATCTGAGAACCGGCTGACTGCCTCCTCAAGTGGGTTCCTGACCCCTGACCCCCGAGCAGCCTAACTGGGAGGCATCCCCCAGCAGGGGCAGACTGACACCTCACACGGCCGGCCAGGTACTCCAACAGACCTGCAGCTGAGGGTTCTGTCTGTTAGAAGGAAAACTAACAGAAAGGACATCCACACCAAAAACCCATCTGTACATCACCATCATCAAAGACCAAAAGTAGATAAAACCACAAAGATGGGGAAAAAACAGAGCAGAAAAACTGGAAACTCTAAAAACCAGAGTACCTCTCCTCCTCCAAAGGAACGCAGTTCCTCACCAGCAACGGAACAAAGCTGGACGGAGAATGACTTTGACGAGCTGAGAGAAGAAGGCTTCAGACGATCAAATTACTCCGAGCTACGGGAGGATATTCAAACCAAAGGCAAAGAAGTTGAAAACTTTGAAAAAAATTTAGAAGAATGTATAACTAGAATAACCAATACAGAGAAGTGCTTAAAGGAGCTGATGGAGCTGAAAACCAAGGCTCAAGAACTACGTGAAGAATGCAGAAGCCTCAGGAGCCGATGCAATCAAATGGAAGAAAGGGTATCAGCCCTGGAAGATGAAATGAATGAAATGAAGCGAGAAGGGAAGTTTAGAGAAAAAAGAATAAAAAGAAACGAGCAAAGCCTCCAAGAAATGTGGGACTATGTGAAAAGACCAAATCTACGTCTGATTGGTGTACCTGAAAGTGACGGGGAGAATGGAAACAAGTTGGAAAACACTCTGCAGGATATTATCCAGGAGAACCTCCCCAATCTAGCAAGGCAGGCCAACATTCAGATTCAGGAAATACAGAGAACGCCACAAAGATACTCCTCGAGAAGAGCAACTCCAAGACACATAATTGTCAGATTCACCAAAGTTGAAATGAAGGAAAAAATGTTAAGGGCAGCCAGAGAGAAAGGTCGGGTTACCATCAAAGGGAAGCCCATCAGACTAACAGCGGATCTCTCGGCAGACACCCTACAAGCCAGAAGAGAGTGGGGGCCAATATTCAACATTCTTAGAGAAAAGAATTTTCAACCCAGAATTTCATATCCTGCCAAACTAAGCTTCATAAGTGAAGGAGAAATAAAATACTTTACAGACAAGCAAATGCTGAGAGATTTTGTCACCACCAGGCCTGCCCTAAAAGAGCTCCTGAAGGAAGCGCTAAACATGGAAAGGCACAACCGGTACCAGCCACTGCAAAATCATACCGAAATGTAAAGACCATCGAGACTAGGAAGAGACTGCATCAACTAACGAGAAAAATAACCAGCTAACATCATAATGACAGGATCAGATTCACACATAACAATATTAACTTTAAATGTAAATGGACTAAATGCTCCAATTAAAAGACACAGACTGGCAAATTGGATAAAGACTCAAGACCCATCAGTGTGCTGTATTCAGGAAACCCATCTCACGTGCAGAGACACACATAGGCTCAAAATAAAAGGATGGAGGAAGATCTACCAAGCAAATGGAAAACAAAAAAAGGCAGGGGTTGCAATCCTAGTCTCTGATAAAACAGACTTTAAACCAACAAAGATCAAAAGAGACAAAGAAGGCCATTACATAATGGTAAAGGGATTAATTCAACAAGAAGAGCTAACTATCCTAAATATATATGCACCCAATACAGGAGCACCCAGATTCATAAAGCAAGTCCTGAGTGACCTACAAAGAGACTTAGACTCCCACACAATAATAATGGGAGACTTTAACACCCCACTGTCAACATTAGACAGATCAACGAGACAGAAAGTCAACAAGGATACCCAGGAATTGAACTCAGCTCTGCACCAAGCAGACCTAATAGACATCTACAGAACTCTCCACCCCAAATCAACAGAATATACATTTTTTTCAGCACCACACCACACCTATTCCAAAATTGACCATATACTTGGAAGTAAAGCTCTCCTCAATAAATGTAAAAGAACAGAAATTGTAACAAACTGTCTCTCAGATCACAGTGCAATCAAGCTAGAACTCAGGATTAAGAATCTCACTCAAAACCGCTCAACTACGTGGAAACTAAACAACCTGCTCCTGAATGACTACTGGGTACATAACGAAATGAAGGCAGAAATAAAGATGTTCTTTGAAACCAACGAGAACAAAGACACAACATACCAGAATCTCTGGGATGCATTCAAAGCAGTGTGTAGAGGGAAATTTATAGCACTAAATGCCCACAAGAGAAAGCAGGAAAGATCCAAAATTGACACCCTAACATCACAATTAAAAGAACTAGAAAAGCAAGAGCAAACACATTCAAAAGCTAGCAGAAGGCAAGAAATAACTAAAATCAGAGCAGAACTGAAGGAAATAGAGACACAAAAAACCCTTCAAAAAATCAATGAATCCAGGAGCTGGTTTTTTGAAAGGATCAACAAAATTGATAGACCGCTAGCAAGATTAATAAAGAAAAAAAGAGAGAAGAATCAAATAGATGCAATAAAAAATGATAAAGGGGATATCACCACCGATCCCACAGAAATACAAACTACCATCAGAGAATATTACAAACACCTCTATGCAAATAAACTAGAAAATCTAGAAGAAATGGATAAATTCCTCAACACATACACCCTCCCAAGACTAAACCAGGAAGAAGTTGAATCTCTGAATAGACCAATAACAGGAGCTGAAATTGTGGCAATAATCAATAGCTTACCAACGAAAAAAAGTCCAGGACCAGATGGGTTCACAGCCGAATTCTACCAGAGGTACAAGGAGGAGCTGGTACCATTCCTTCTGAAACTATTCCAATCAATAGAAAAAGAGGGAATCCTCCCTAACTCATTTTATGAGGCCAGCATCATCCTGATACCAAAGCCTGGCAGAGACACAACAAACAAAGAGAATTTTAGACCAATATCCTTGATGAACATTGATGCAAAAATCCTCAATAAGATACTGGCAAACAGAATCCAGCAGCACGTCAAAAAGCTTATCCACCATGATCAAGTGGGCTTCATCCCTGGGATGCAAGGCTGGTTCAATATACGCAAATCAATAAATGTAATCCAGCATATAAACAGAACCAAAGACAAAAACCACATGATTATCTCAATAGATGCAGAAAAGGCCTTTGACAAAATTCAACAACCCTTCATGCTAAAAACTCTCAATAAATTAGGAATTGATGGGACATATCTCAAAATAATAAGAGCTATTTATGACAAACCCACAGCCAATATCGTACTGAATGGGCAAAAACTGGAAGCATTGCCTTTGAAAACTGGCACAAGACAGGGATGCCCTCTCTCGCCACTTCTATTCAACATAGTGTTGGAAGTTCTGGCCAGGGCAATTAGGCAGGAGAAGGAAATAAAGGGTATTCAATTAGGAAAAGAGGAAGTCAAATTGTCCTTGTTTGCAGATGACATGATAGTATATCTAGAAAACCCCATTGTCTCAGCCCAAAATCTCCTTAAGCTGATAAGCAACTTCAGCAAAGTCTCAGGATACAAAATCAATGTGCAAAAATCACAAGCATTCTTATACATCAATAACAGACAAACAGAGAGCCAAATCATGAGTGAACTCCCATTCACAATTGCTTCAAAGAGAATAAAATACCTAGGAATCCAACTTACAAGGGATGTGAAAGACCTCTTCAAGGAGAACTACAAACCACTGCTCAAGGAAATAAAAGAGGATACAAACAAATGGAAGAACATTCCATGCTCATGGGTAGGAAGAATCAATATCATGAAAATGGCCATCCTTCCCAAGGTAATTTACAGATTCAATGCCATCCCCATCAAGCTACCAATGACTTTCTTCACAGAATTGGAAAAAACTACTTTAAAGTTCATATGGAACCAAAAAAGAGCCCGCATCGCCAAGTCAATCCTAAGCCAAAAGAACAAAGCTGGAGGCATCACACTACCTGACTTCAAACTATACTACAAGGCTACAGTAACCAAAACAGCATGGTACTGGTACCAAAACAGAGATATAGATCAATGGAACAGAACAGAACCGTCAGAAATAATGCCACATATCTACAAGTATCTGATCTTTGACAAACCTGACAAAAACAAGAAATGGGGAAAGGATTCCCTATTTAATAAATGGTGCTGGGAAAACTGGCTAGCCATATGTAGAAAGCTGAAACTGGATCCCTTCCTTACACCTTATACAAAAATCAATTCAAGATGGATTAAAGACTTAAATGTTAGACCTAAAACCATAAAAACCCTAGAAGAAAACCTAGGCATTACCATTCAGGACATAGGCATGGGCAAGGACTTCATGTCTAAAACACCAAAAGCAATGGCAACAAAAGCCAAAATTGACAAATGGGATCTAATTAAACTAAAGAGCTTCTGCACAGCAAAGGAAACTACCATCAGAGTGAACAGGCAACCTACAAAATGGGAGAACATTTTCGCAACCTACTCAACCGACAAAGGGCTAATATCCAGAATCTACAATGAACTCCAACAAATTTACAAGAAAAAAACAAACAACCCCATCAAAGAGTGGGCGAAGGACATGAACAGACACTTCTCAAAAGAAGACATTTATGCAGCCAAAAAACACATGAAAAAATGCTCACCATCACTGGCCATCAGAGAAATGCAAATCAAAACCACAATGAGATACCATCTCACACCAGTTAGAATGGCAATCATTAAAAAGTCAGGAAACAACAGGTGCTGGAGAGGATGTGGAGAAATAGGAACACTTTTACACTGTTGGTGGGACTGTAAACTAGTTCAATCCTTGTGGAAGTCAGTGTGGCGATTCCTCAGGGATCTAGAACTAGAAATTCCATTCGACCCAGCCATCCCATTACTGGGTATATACCCAAAGGACTATAAATCATGCTGCTATAAAGACACATGCACACGTATGTTTATTGCCACATTATTCACAATAGCAAAGACTTGGAACCAACCCAAATGTCCAACAATGATAGACTGGATTAAGAAAATGTGGCACATATACACCATGGAATACTATGCAGCCATAAAAAATGATGAGTTCACGTCCTTTGTAGGGACATGGATGAAACTGGAAATCATCATTCTCAGTAAACTATCACAAGAACAAAAAACCAAACACCGCATATTCTCACTCATAGGTGGGAATTGAACAATGAGAACACATGGACACAGGAAGGGGAACATCACACTTCGGGCACTGTTGTGGGGTGGGGGGAGGGGGGAGGGATAGCACTGGGAGATATACCTAATGCTAGATGACGAGTTGGGGGGTGCAGCGCACCAGCATGGCACATGTATACATATGTAACTTACCTGCACATTGCGCACATGTACCATAAAACCTAAAGTATAATAATGATAATAATAATAATAATAATAAAAGAAAAAAACAAACAAGAAAAAAAAAAAACATTAAAATGTAAAAAAAAAAAAAAAAAAAAAGAATAATAACAGCAATCTCCACTAACATATATTGGGTTATTATTATGGGCCAGACATTCTCCTCAATACTTCATATACATTAATTCATTTAATCTTGCTAACAACCATATTATTCCCATTTTCCAAAAGAGGAGATTAAGGCATAGATATGTTAAGTAACTTGCCCAAGATATACAGATATATGTGATAAAGCCAGAATCGAATGTCAGGCCATGTGGTTCAAGAGCACATACTCTCAACTACTTATCAAAATAACCAAATTAGTGATGAGGGTGGGTTAGAGGCAATAGCTTAAGCAGGATGTTTGATGGAAGCTCTGAGCAAGAAGAACTGGATGAGAAGAAAGCTCAAAGAGGCGACCTACCTTCACTGTACATTTTTGTATCACACCTCAGCAGGGTGATACTGCGATATGATTCTGTACTATTTATATTTGTACGTTCCAATAATATAAGTGATATGCATGTAATATTTGCCCATATGCCCCTTCTTTTTTTTTTTTTTTTTTTTTTTTTTTTTTTTTTTTTTTTGAGATGGAGTCTCGCTCTGTCACCAGGCTGGAGCCCAGTGGCACGATTTCAGCTCACTGCAACCTCCGCTTCCCAGGTTCAAGTGATTCTCCTGCCTCAACCTCCTGAGTAGCTGGGACTACAGGCACATGCCACCATGCCCAGCTAATTTTTGTATTTTTAGTAGAGACAGGGTTTCACCATGTTGGCCAGAATGGTCTCGATCTCTTGACCTCATGATCCACCCATCTCGGCCTCCCAAAGTGCTAGAAGTATAGGCGTGAGCCACTGTGCCTGGCCCATATGTCCCTTCTTTTAAACAGGGCTGCAATAGTTTCTACCATACATAGAAGTGTAAGGATCTCTGGCTAGATAAGACCCAAGAAAAGTAGACAGGATAAATATGATGGGAGGAATGCCACACAGAGCATACCAAGGCCCACATTCTAGTCCTGGCTCAGCTCTTATCCATGGAGATCTTGGTCAGAATTCTTCTCCACTCAAGACATCCTTCTTTTCATCCAGAAAATGATCAAGTCAGACTAGAGTCACTTGTACACGCAACAAATCACTACCGATCACTTGGCATATGACAGGCATTGTTCTGAGCGCTGGAGATATAGCAGGGAAAAGTTCCTGCTCCATGGAAGTTTACATTCCAGTGTGGGAGATAGAGTATCAACTCTTAAACAAATAGCTGAATGAGATACTTGCAGATGATCAATAGTAATAAAGGCAAAGGAAATGATTCAGCCACATGACGGAATAAAATGTGATCTATCTGTAAGGAGAAGGAAAGCCACAAAGTTTGAGCAGTCAGAAGAGGCCTTGCTAAGAAAGTAGCATTTGGGTGAATGATGAGAAGGGGCCAGCCATGTCAAGATCCAGGGCAGGGTATCTGTCTGGGTCAGATGGGTCAACAGGGACAAAAACTCCAATGTGGGAATTAGCTTGGTACATTTAAGGGACTGAAAAGGCTTGTAAGGCTGCAGCAGAGAGAACAAGGGGAAAAGTACAAGACAATTAGAGAGGGAGGCAGAAACTATATCCATGTGAGTCCTGTGGCCATGGAAAGGGGCTTAGCTTTTATTGTAAGTAATGCAAGAAGTAATTGGAGGGCTTTAAGCAGCTAAGTGGCATGATCGGATTTATATGTTTAAAATATCACTCTGGCAACTGTGTGGACAATGAAATGTAGCAGACAAAAGTGAAGGCATGGAAAACCTAAGTTAGAAGGCTACTGTCACAGTGCCAGAGGAGGGGATGATGACTTGGACCAAGACAATAGATATGAGGATGGAAAGGGTAAATAAGCAGATGGATACAAAATATTTTATGAATTTATTAAACTGAATGTCAGAAGAAGGGGGTGGGCAGGTAAAGGAAAGAGAGGCATCAAGAATGTCTCCCAAGGTTTTGGTCTGAGCAATTTGATGGATGGTACCACCTACAAGAACAAGAAGCATTGAGGAAGAAGAGGTTAGGAGGAAGGGCTTGGTATGAAATCAAGAATCCTGTCTTGGCCAACTTAAGGTTGACTCGTGACTGGGGCACGCAAGTAGGCGGTTTGATATAGGAAGCTAAAGGGCATGATAGGAATACAAATTTGGGAGTTGGTTCTAAGGACTCTTCCAGCTTTAACTATCTATGATTCTAAACAATTGGAGACCAACATGTGTAGGGAGGAAGTCTTCAATAATAGCAAAAAAAAATATATTGAGTTTTTCATAGTACATTGTCTTAAGCACTTTCCAGACGTTGTCTTATTTAAGGCTAAGAACAATCCTATGAAGTAGGAACTCTTATTTTCCTTTCAAAGCTCAGAGAAGTTCAATAGCTTGCCTAAGGTCAACAGCAGGAAGTGAAAGATCTAGGATTTGAACCCTGATCTTTCTATCTTCAAAGCCCATGCTCCTTACTGTCAGCTATCCAGCATTTCATGGCTAAGTCCTCCACAAAGAACAGAAGAAGGAGGATTCTTATGGAGAAGCAGTGAAGGAGACCAGTGTGCCAGTTGCCAATCCTTTTGGGACTTGGAGAAAAGTCTCAGTGCAGAGGTAAGGGGGCAGGCAGAAAAGCAAAAATTTACCGAGATACTCTCTACATGTCATCTTGAAACTCAGAATCTGGGGTTATTCCAAGGAGAAAGAACATTGAGTAATTTATAATACATAATAAATCCATGCCACCATTTTTTCACCCCTATAATCTCAAGAGAAATTTATTACCTATGCAGTCAGTTTCCTGAAAGGGTAGGGATCCTAGCCACCTCTTCTTTTCCTATCCACACAGCATCACTGACTTCCTCTCCTTGCAAACATAACACGGCTGATACAATCATGCTCAAATCAGGAGATTCTCCATCTTTCACCCCACTCTGGTGGCTGGGTCCCCCAGCTAAAGATTGAGTGCACATTTGCTTCCAAAAGGAGAAATAACTTAGTCTGGTATCCAGAGCTTTTTGGAAAAGAGCAAGAAATGGAGCCCAAGAGAGATCCCACCACAATCAACTCTAGGGATTAAATAAATTCTCTTGGCTTGCTGGAATCTTACATTAAATATTCTTGGAAATAAGTAGGCCATAGGCTAATGCTAAGAAATCTTTCATAATAAAGATATTCAGGTTGTAATGTAACTGTCATTATAGGATTTGACCTGAATAGAAAGAGGAACTAAACAGAGCTTTCTCAACAGAGCTCTTTGAGGATGGATCGTGCTGAATCCCCAGGGGGAAAGAGCAGCTCTTTCACAGAACTTTAAAGATGCCAACCTCTCCTATAAGAAGATCTTGCTGTGAAAACCAGAGAGACAAAACGCTCCTGGGATGTAAAAAAGTACATGGACTTCAGATTCAAAGGATTTAGAGTCCACATCCTGATTCTTCCACTAACTTACTGTGTAACCTTAGGAGAACTCAGTTATAACTTCTGAGCTTCAATGTTTGCATCTATGAAATGGGGAGAGAGGACTCCTAACTTACAGTTACTGTGGGGAGTAAGTGAGTTCATATTTGCAAATGCACCAGGCACAGTTCTTGGCACACAGGAAGTTCTCAACCAGTATTAGCTTTTCCCTCTTCTTTTCTGATACCAGCAGTTTTATGCGGTTTTCTAAACATAGTAATGACTAGCAAAACATAGTAACTTTTTAAATTGCTTCTGTGAAAAAACATTGCCTCTTCTGGCCCATGAGCTATAGTGGAAAGATTCCTGGAAAGAGAATCAGAGGACTTAGGTGCAGTTCTACTTCTACTACTTACAAGTCAGAGCCTCTCTGGGCCTATCTTCTGTGCTGTAAAATAAAGCCACCTACCATACCCCTGCCCCAAGGATGGTTATGAGAATTCAATGAGATAATGTATGGAAAAGCACTTTGAAAACCATTGAAGAGCTCTACAGATGAAAGAAGTACCATTGTTTGAGTGCAGCTCATAGACAGACGTCTACATTCTTCATGTATGGGGATCCCAGACTGTGGCGATCCAGTCTGTGTGAGCCATGCCAGAGAAAACATACCCCATAAAGGGAAAGAGGGGCCAGCTGCAGAAGTGGGGCTCAGAGGACTCTGAGAACAACTCAAGTTCAATAATGTTGGTGGACGAGATCTCAACTCAGGTGGAAATAAACAAAGTTGTCAGCTTATCAGTTTCAGTTGCTTAGGTCCTTTCTGAAACTGACAGCATCTACAAAGAGGTCTACATACAGTCTAGAGCAAGTGGGGATAAAAGGGGAGAATAGAGAACTTATCCGGATTTATTCATCAGTGTACAATGAAGAAAGACACTGGAGAATATGAGTATTCCAGTCACCAGAGAGGTGGGCTCCACTGTGAGACAGAAATTCAGCTTTTCCAGGACAAAGAAGCGGTCAGAATACCCATCAAGCTCACCTAACCCCTTCTCTTTGATTCTATCACCACCACCAGGAATAATAACGATAATTACTATCATTACTAGCAACTGTTCTCTCTGAACACTATTTCCTGGTCACTGGGCTGAGAGCTGTATGTGCCTCTTAACATTTAATCTTGACCACATTCCATCTCTAGAATAGCCACTATTATTATGCCCACTTTTCAGATTGGCATATAGCTATTACAATTATCAATCTCATAAATCCTTATCCTTAAAAATCCTTAATCCAAAATTCTTAGGATCAGAGAAGGGATACAAGGGTGGAGAATATTCCCATCTCTCAAAAAAGGGTTTCCCTTGATGTGTATTCATCCATATCTCATTTTCCACATTCTACAAAAGGTAGAGAAAACTGAAGCAGTCAAGAGGAGATGGTCAGTCACTCATAAACCATGAAGTAGGGCCCAAGAGTCCTAATCTCCAGACTACTGTGTAGCAGACAACTTGGCCAAAACTTTGTCAATTCATTTTCCGGCATGAGGAAGAATTACACTGACTAACGCAACAGTAGCTTAGGGGTGGGAGACAGTTCAACCAATCAGAACAACTTGAACAATTTGACATCAGTACTAGGGGCAATGATATCACTTCCTACTTCTTATTTTATACAGAGGAAAGAAGAAAAGACTTCTCAGCCATCACCCTAAAAAAAAAAAAAAAAAAAAAAAAAAAAAAAAAAAAAAGCTGCCAAGCCAGGGCTCAGCAATTAGTGTTGGAGTAAGTGATCATCTTGTGATTGCTCAGCTGGGGCCAGAAGACTTGTAAATGCATTTAGAGGACAGAAATAGAAGATGTTGTGAGACAGCAGAGAAACCTGGCCCATTTGCCAGGAGAAAATGTCCCAAAGCTGCCGGGAAATTTACTCAATTGGGAATTTGGTGTGTGTCTTCATAAATAAGAAAAGTTAATAAATAAAACCCATGGATAAAGCCAGTGCCTCTGCCTCATCCTATTGACTCGTCTCTCTGTGATCCCCAGGCTCCTCTGGGCATCCCACTGTGCCTATCAGAGCCACTTGACTGGGTGCTGACTTTCTTGAACTAGGTTGAGCACCCTGACTTGCCCCTAATGCACAGCCAGACTCAAATTGGGGGTGAACTAATGGTCATCCATCCTTCTCGGTAATCCCCCTGTAGCCAATAGCAAGTACTTTGGCAAGAGCTGGCCAATGTGTCCAAGAGAAAACAGGGCCCAAGGTCATGGGCAGGTTCAATGGTATCCTTGGGTCCTACTCCAACTAGGTCCTCCTACCCACAAAGCCTTGGGAATCTTGCAAACCTCCACCAGCCTCTATCACTGCCACCACTCAGCAGACCCCATATCATTCCAAAAGAGACAGTGGGTCACAGCCCTCTTCCAGGATCCTCAAGGGCAAGCCAAAGACATGCTCTGCTACAACCCACTTCAGAGCCACCTGCAGCCCAAGGTGCAACCCTGCTCCTACTCCTGAGCCTGGGTCCCGAAGCCTCTCCATCTCCCTAAGAGCTGCAGGGACACCGTGCCCTAGAAGGCTCTGAGGCCTGATCACCCAGCCCCTGTCCTCAAAGAGAACAGGGTGTGTCTCACATCGACAGCATCCCTCCCCCAAATACGACCTCGCACCACAAGCTGGCACTCTCTGTGCCACATACTGCTCATGGAAGTAGTTTCGTTTGGCCCATGGAGTTGAAGGGTCTTGCTTTTAGTTGGCAGCATTTAAAACTTGAGTTGTTTCACGGAATCTCCAGGTCTTCTGGAAACAAGTCTGACCACACCAGGCCCCACCTCTACGTGGCAGCAGTCAGCTGGAACTGATGACTGGTTGCCTCTTTGGAGGGGACACGTGACCCCACCTGGTCCACCATGGGCATCTCACTTTGTGACCCTTGTATGAATTACTATGAAAACAGAGACTTCTCAGATGTCAAAAGCTTTTTCCCTTGGGATGTTTTACAGTGAAACTCAAACCCCCAATAAAATAAACACCTGGAACATCTGGTCCAAGACCCTCCTCTGGTCCCAGCTATGCCTCCAGATGCAAAGAACACACATCAGAAGACTCTCACCACAGAGGCTACCCTGGGGCAAGGGGCAACAGCTAAATTAGACAGCTGAAAGGGAGGTCTCAGTCCCCTGGAGCTGATACATCTGGCCCTGAGCAGTGGCCATAGTGCCTGCTCTTTCCAGAGAGAGAAAAGAAAGCTCCACAGAAAGCAGAGGTGGCCATACTGATAAACAAATATTTATCAAGCACTCACTCTGGGGGTAAGGTCAGGATTCCCCAAAGAAGAAAAAACAACTCCTCCATCAGGATTCACTGTGATCTCTTCCCTTCCCCACCTTCCCTACCCTCTACTTCCCACAGCTCCCCTGGATGCTCTGCCCCGGTGCATGCAATTTCTCTCCAGCCCAGCTGCCCTTCTGTTACCAAATGCAAAGTGCTCAGTCAGTGAAACTTTTAAGTGGCCACAGGAAAGACTAGCCCAAGGCACACCATTTCTCCACTTTCTCCCCAAAGGCAATAGACCCCTCCCCATCTGGTTCCTGCAGAGCCTCTGCTCTTTGGGAACATGCCCAGTGGGTGTCCGAGATGGCCACTATCCTTGGAGTTGACCCAGACAACAAGTACCCCCTACAGGTGCAGTGGGTTGGCACTTCCCCTAATCACTCACCCCAGGCTTCCTTTCATGCTCACTTTTTCCCCAGGAAATGGCAGTCCTCATTAAATCCCAAAGTCTATCAGCCCAGAACTCGGCTTAGAGAGGAAGCATCAACTCTTGTGATTCTACCCCTACTAGGGAAAGGGGAGAGACAGGATGAAGGAGGCACAGACAGACAGGAACCCCCACCCATAACCACTTGACCTCTAGCTTGTCCCAAACAAAGCTGCATGACCTTATACAGGTGTTTCCACTTCTCTGAGCTTTTCCCCACTGAACCCAGAATCCATTTAGACATAACACTGGCTATTGGCCATGCTTTCTTTCTTCTTGCAACCCCCCCAGTCCTAACACACATACACACTCTTATGGGCCTACTTACGGTCTCAGAAGTGTAGTATTCACATTACATATGAGTGGAATTCCCTATCATTTATGTTCCCATAAAATTGCAAGTTTCATCATGAAAGTGAACACACTTGGGTGTCAGGAGACTGACTCTCCCTCTCAGCCCCTGGTCCTAGATTTTTCCTTCTGACAGGAAACTTAGAGATCATCAAACCCAAAATAATCCTTTTAAGAGTCAAAATTGGAAGCCCAAGAAAGTTCAAAACCTTGCCCAAGAGCCCCTGGAGGCAAAAAGCCAGGTCTAGACCTCAGGTCTCCGGCTTCACTGCCCCAAGAGTCCCTGCCATGTGCCCCTCATCCCTGCAGCCCAGCTCTACTCACATATAACGCAAATGGGGGTTCTTGGCAAAGGCTCTGGGCTGAATGCTCCGAAGTCCTGAGTTCTTGATGGTCCTAGACAGAGAGAAAAACAGGATCAGCAGAGCTCAAGTGGCAGAGGGATATCTGCTCTGGGCTGAGGCTGGCAGGGTGTGAGGCTAAGGCTGGCCCTGCAGCCGCCTGTGGATTATCTGCACCTCTTCATTGCCAGTTATCACAGGTGGCCTGCGGGGGTTGCTCAGTGGAGGCACCTGGGCTCACACGCCCCAGGGCCCTGTGTGAGGCTGGGAGGTCAGGGGTCATACTGGCAGCTGCCCTCCACCCATCCTGGCCAGTGGGTAAGGACCAGGGCTTCTGCTGGTCCAGTGATGGCAGGGCTGCAGCCCTCTTTGTTCCTTGTCCCTCTCCCCACTCCAAGTCCCCACAGTCACTAGCACTGACATCCAAGGGTGGAGGTAGCTGGGAAATCTCATACTCCGTGGGGCTCATCAGTCAAGCATAAGGGTAGGGAAAGGACACTCACCCAGCATGCCTGGGTTCCAGGCCTGCCTTGAAACCCTACCTTCAAGATGGGAATTCACACAACCCCCATGCCTCTCTAGACTAGGGTAAAACAAAGGGGTGTGAAGAGATGGCCTTTGAAGCCTCTGGTGTCCCCTAAGTGTATATTGCCAACTCTACCAAAAGAAGACCTGGGGGAGAAAGCGTGGATGGCAGCCTTGCTGTGCCCCTCACGCCACCCCAGAAGGCAGACCAGGTGACATCCACCCCTTCCACAGGGAAAGGCCTCTCTGTGGCTGGGTGCACTCACAGCTTTTGAAGTCCGGTGTAGAGTTCCATGTCCACGGCGTTGAGCGTGTGAAGACTGCGCCAGTTCTCTATGTGTCTGCAGGGGAGGAGGAAAGGTAAGGGTCAGCCAGAAGCAACAGAAATGGGGCTGGCTTTGGAGCCACAGAGACCTGGCTTTGATCCCCAAGGAGCTAATTGATTGCCAGGCATTTTGCCGAGTCACCAAATAAATCTGAGCCTCAGTTTCTTCCTCTGTGTGGTGGGGTTCACACCATCTGCCTGATTGGGTTGTTGCAAGAATTAACTGGATTCATTGGTTCCAAGTTCCTGGCCCATGGATTGCATTGAATGTCTCCCCATCAGCTAGAAAAAGATGCTATTTAAAGACGTGAAGTTCAATCTCCCTGCTTGCCTTCCTAACTCAGTTTTCCTCTGTTCCCTTTCTTTCTTTTTCCTATTCAGAATTTCCTAAGGACTGGCCTTTTTTTCCCCTTAGTTATTGCCCATAAAGACAATACAAATGACATGGCTTTAAGAAAGGATGGGGTGGCCAGCTGGCCAGCGGGCATAGCCAAGGAGGGACACACTCCTACTTCCAGCACCACCAGGGTCTAGGCTCTGGAAGCCCCCTTTGGGTAACCCACAGCCCAATCCCTCCTGGAGCTCAAAAAAACCAATGGCTTGATTTGGTGGAGCTGACTCCAGAGAGTGGGGGCCACCTAAGGATCCTGGAGCCACTAGGGTGTCATGGAAAGAATGGGAACCTGGCAGTGGAGGACACAAACCCTAGCTTCATCCGAGACTTCAGGACCCAGTGACTTTGAGCCAGTGCTTCCACCTCTCTGAGTCTCTCATGTCTTCATTTGTAAAAGAGGAGAGTTGCACTGGATCAGCAGTTTCTCCCCTTTTCATCATGAAGGTCTTCTTTTAGAAATTTGCCCCAAGAGATCCCATGTTTAAAGAGGTTTATGTCTAGCAAGCACACTACATCTATTAACTACTAATTAATTCATCTTCTTGGATTTATTAAACAGCAATATAAATCACTGTTAACCAGAGCTTTTTATCAACAGACACAAACCCATGCTAAGTCATCCACTGCATAAATTCCAGCCCAAAGCAAAGAAACTCAACTTTCTATCAGTGTGAGAAGGCTTGTCATGGGTATGGATCTGATTTCTGGGTTTATTATTTTGTATTGCCAGAAACAAACACCCCTCATTACTGCTTTTGGGGTCCCCAGGTTGAGAACGATTACACTATTAATTATCAAAGCCCTTTGCAGCTTTAAAGGTGTATGAATGATGCCCATTCGTACACACCTGTGTTCCCAAGAGGCACCAAAGGATCTCGGGAAAAGGCCTTCCACTGCCCACCCCATCCTCCCAGGATTTTACTCTGATCAGTGGCCATGAAGTCCAAGTACCATCTTAGTGAAGAGTGCAGAGAGGTGACAGCTCATCCTGGGACAGAACTAACCCAGGCACACTCTGTCCAGAAAAGTGACAGCCACCTTCCCCAGACGTCTCCTCCCCAGCACCACCACACCCATAGCTCTGCCATCTGCCACCAAGTCGAGCCAGAGCCAGCAAGGCAGCAGGACTATGACTGCCAGGGCCTCTGGAAGCATTTCAGAGCCACACGGTGACAAGGTATGCTGAGAACCTGTTTCGTACCACATTCTCTCAAAGTCCCTGCTGAGCAGCCAGAGACACTGGCATCTGCTGGGAACATGGACCAGGTGGCCAGGTTGGTGTTGGATTCTAATGCCAAAGTTCTCCCTGGAAGCCTTACAGCCCCAGGGCAGTTTGGGTGGTCTGGTCCCACCATGGCAGAGAACCTGGCAACATTTCAGATGAAAAGAAAGCACCAGAGGAGTAGAACTATCTGTGCCACCAGGTCCCTCCGTGTATTCCCTGGGCTTTGTAAATTACCAAGTAGATCACCATGATTGTACAGAATACTTCTCATTCACAAGACTCCAGCTTCCTACAAGGATCTGCTCCCAACAAGCAACTTTGATCCAGTTGTTTAAATCAATGAAATCATTTTTCACAGCCCACATTAGAATTCCATAAATGTGTTGTTACGGTTGAGTTGTCAATCATTACCATGTTCTCAAGCCTTACCCTTCTCAGCCCTCATGTCCTTATGCCCACAAACTGACCCTTCCCTGACTTAGGCAAGCACTGAGATATGGCAGAGAAACGAATGAACTCCTTGATGCAAAGAGTCCTCCGGTAAGTAGAATAATGGTCCCCACCTCCTCCGTTGGGTAGGTCTGAGTTTTCCTAAATCAGGGAATGGCATTTTTATAGCCACAGTGCAACAGTGTGGGTAGGAGTCAGGGCTCTAAGGCAGTGGTCGTCAAGCTACAGCCCGCTGCCTGCTTTCCTGCAGCCCCAGAACTAAAAATAGCATTTACATTTTTAAAAATCAAAAGAAGAATTATATTTTGTAACACATGAAAACTACATGAAATTCAAATTTCCATGTTCATACCCGTTCATTTACTGTCATCTATAGCTATCTTCAAGCTACAATAACAGAGCTGAATAGTTGCTACAGAGGCCATATGGCCTGCAAAACCTGAAATATTTACTCTCTGGCCCTTTACAGAAAACAGTTGTCGACTCCTGCCCTAGAAGCTGATGGTCAAAATGCATATCCTGGCCCCATCAGTACCCCTATGTGACCCTGTCCAGGTTACTTCTCTGTCTGTGCCTCAGTTTTCTTATCTATTAAATGGGGATAATAAAATAACTGCCTCCTAAGAATGATGTGAAGGTCAAAAGACTATGATAAAAAACAAAACCCCTTCGCAGTGTGGGGCACACGTAAGTCCTCAGGCAGAGCTGGCTGTGCTGATTATTTTCCTCCTGTGCCTTACAGAAACTGAGCAGTCTTGTTCTCAGTTTTCAAGCTAAAAATGGCATCAGGCTTCTGTTGGAAGTTGTCATTTCTCAGCAATCATTGATAAAAACCCCATGTGGCAGAGTGTGGAGGGGTAGGAAACCTGTCATTCATGGCCTCCAGGAAAACTGTTCCAGCAGGAGTTTATACACAGGTTCAAGGAGTGCGTAGATGCCACATCAGAGCAGGTTCCAAGGAAGAGCAAGAGGATGAAGATGAGGCCCTGACATTTCTGGATGGCATCAGCTGGGCACCTGCCAAGTTCTCCTGTGACTCACCACTTGGTACCCAACCAGGAGGTCAGTGTTGTGACTCTGCTGGCTGGTGTGTGTGTGCTACTAGGGAGACCACCACTTTCAGTGAAAAAGGCAGGCTCTGAAAAATATTTTATATATATAGTAAAAGAGCAGGTTTGGTTTGCTTTTGTTAATGTTCAGTACCTCAACCTAGCACGATTACACGTGGCTTCTCCTTTTTTGTGATTTTCTGGGCTGTCCAGGTTGTTTTCATTGAGCATTTGTTTTGTCATTTGAAAATCAATCAATACTGCCTGCAATTCCAGCACTTTGGGAGGCTGAGGCGGGTGGATCATTTGTGGTCAGCAGTTTGAGACCAGCCTGGCCAACATGTGGAAACTCTGTCTCTACTAAAAATACAAAAATTAGCCGGGTGTGGTGGTGGGCGCCTGTAATCCCAGCTACTCAGGAGGCTGAGGCAGGAGAATTGCTTGAACCTGGGAGGCAGAGGCTGCAGTGAGCCGAGATCACACCACTGCACTCCAGCCTGGACGACACAGTGAGACTCTGTCTCAAAAAAAAAAAAGAAAAAATCAATACCTATTCACATCTAGAGGAAGGCCAGGCACCTAAACCCTGTGGGGGCAGTGACTGGTTTCCCTGTTCCAGGACCACAGGCTGGACCAGCTCATCCCTGCTCGGACATCTTACAAATCCACTCCCGCTGTGGAGGAAAAGAATTTAGAGCAACGCCCAAGGGACTGTGCAATTCTGCAGAGTGCATGGCGGTGGCCCCCACAGGAACCTGCAGCTCTGCTCTCAATCTGGGTGTCCTGGTTCAATCAGAAACAGAGAGTGGAGGGAGGAGAAAGTGGGCAAAGTGGTGGCACATCAGGTGCCCACTCCTATTTAAATAAACTACCTCCACTTTAGTCTCGTAATACATTGGTTCTCAAAAGGAGGCGATTTTGCCCCCCAGCAGACATTTGACAATATCTGGACACATTTTTGATTGTCACAGCTGGGGAAAGAGAGTAACCATGGCTTACAGTGGGTAGAGATTAGAGATGCTGCTAAACATCCTACAATGCACAGGACAGCCCCCACCGCTAAGAATCATCAGCCCCAAATGTCCACAGCACCAGGATTGAGAAATCCTGCTTTATTATATAAAGCTTCTGCCTAAGAGGGCTATTAAAGCAAGAGTCTCACGGCTTAAAACAACATCAATTTTGAAAATGACTGCTTTGCAGCAAACACTACCAGGCTTCAGGCCAATACAAAAAAGTCTGCCTCTAGGTCACTGAGTCCAGATAAGAGAAAAAAAATGGGCAAGCCACAGCTCCCAGGACCCTCTCAAGTCACAGGCATTTCTTGAGAGGAAATGAGGGGTGTGTTGGCCTGCTGGACCATGGCCCAAGCCAGGCTACACATTCCAGAAGCAACAGTGGTCTCTTCTCACCATCTCTGGCTGGAACCCACTGGCCAAGAGCCTTTTCTCTCCACTGAAGGTTCCTCTCCTGGATTTCTCATGCCTCTTCATTCCATAGAAATGTGAAATGCTCCATTCAGAAAATCAGCTCAATGCCCTGCTCCTACCCTCTCACCACTGCCCTTCCATTCCACAGAGCCACTACTCTGCCAAGAGCTAGTGGGCACCACTTTTCCAGAGGGAGGGAGACAGTAGGGCATAATACATGATGACATTGACCTCCAGAGTCAGAGTCGGGCTTAGGGCAGGAACTCAAAAACCTCAGTGAGGTCAAGGTAGACCCCTGGGATCAAGATCTCATGATGCTGCCAGGTGGGCTTAGAAGGGAAATGGAGTCATGGAATGGCCATGCAGAGTCTCTTCGGCAATCCTAGAAAATCAATCTGAAACATAGCCACTCTTAGTGACCCACGACAGCAACACCACCAGGTCCCAGAGACCCCAGGACCACAAATAGCTGCTTCATAGCCATTTTTATAATGGGACATGGCATAAATTAAATATTAATTGATACATTCATGGAGAGTACAAACATCTTTTGTGCTAGAATAAATTAGATTGTAATTCCATTTTTTGTTTTTGTTTTTGTTTTTGTTTTTTTGGAGATGGGAATTTCACTCTTGCTGCCCAGGCTGGAGTGCAATGGTGCGATCTTGGCTCACTGCAATCTCTGCCTCCTAGGTTCAAGCAATTCTCCTGCCTTAGCCTCCCAAGTAGCTGGGATTACAGGCATGTGCCACCACACCCAGCTAATTTTGTATTTTTAGTAGAGATGGGGTTTCACCATGTTGGCCAGGCTGGTCTCAAACTCCTTACCTCAGGTGATCCACCTGCCTTGGCCTCCCAAAGTGCTGGGATTACAGGCATGAGCCATCGTTCCCAACCAGACTGTACTTTTGTACCCCAGTTTTCTCTTCTTCCTTCTGTTTTGCTTGGGCCAATATGAAAATGAATTGGCAATCTCCAAGCATTCCAAAATTGGATGGTACAGAATGTGTGGTCCATATTTTAATTAAAAATACGTCATGTGGATATGTTTAAGAGTTGTTTCTACTTTCAATATTTAATGTTTCATGTTTACTCCTCTCCTATGCAGAAAATTGTAGAACACAAAGATGCCCACCACCATCTAACCCCAGAGGACTAAGGTGATTGAGGAAGTGCACAACAGGGACAAGGCACCCTTTACCTGGCAGAACTTCCCTGGGCACTTGGCGAGACAGAAGCACGGTTGGTGGGACTTAGGAACATCCTTCCTTTCTCGACAGGTAGCAGGCCCAGTACTGCCTCATTTTTCTAAGCTTTTCCCGCTCCTCTCTTGCTGTCAGATTGCTGTTATCTTCACTGTGACTTCTCACTGCTATTAATGAGCTCTTCTTCATAGCCAAATTTTCCAGACAACTAAATTTAAATGCAAAACCCTTTGCATTTTCAACTTCCTTGCTGGATGTTTCTTTTTTCCACCTAAAATGCATTAGACACATCCTTGCCTTTTTAAGCAGAGTAGACAGATCATGATTTACATTTTCTTGATGACCTTACATCAATACGACCAGCCTAATGAGTCTGCCAGGCTGTAGCAGCACAGCAAAACCCTCAGAAGCTCTTGAAGGATGCAGAATTTGTAGCCCTACTACAAATGGCCCTACCCTGATATGATTTCCTATTCCAATGGTTATCGTATCCATTTTAACTATTTTCTGGCTCTTTCTTTGATATTAGGCTGCAGGCCATCACCTCTTAAGCTATCCCCAGGGCCCCTCCTCCCTCCCAAATGTGCTGTGCCCAGTCTCCTCTGCAGCCTCTTGGAGCCCAATAGGTAAGAGCTGGCACCTGGAGTTAGGCTGACCTGGAGATGGCACACTAGCACTGGAAGCCAGATGCCCTCAGGCCAGTTACTAGAGCTTCTCCAGCCGTCAGTTTTTCCATAGCAAAACTAGTTGTGGTGAAGGTTAGAGAAGGTAATGCCTAAGTCCTCAATTCAGCGTGGATGCATGGCACTAGTGGAATAAACAGCTGATTCCATTTGTATTGTTAGAAATGCATGTTAAGTAAGCGTAAATAGGATCTAAGGGAATATGAAAACATTCACACACACATACATGCACATGCATACAGATAGGCAGATATTTGCCCTTGTTTTCATATGATTTTGTTTTGCTCCCCCTTTTGGATAACTGAAGTTGCCAGTTAAGTGAAGCTTCCCTGGAGGTGCAGTCACAATTCACATTTACATGGCGGTACCTAAGTGTACAACACTAACATTATGTTCAGAATACTGGCAGGAGGCAGCTGAAGCTGATGTTTCCCGTGTATGTGTGTGTGTGTGTCTTGACACAGAGCCTCACTGTCACCCAGGCTGGAGTGCAGTGATCTCAGCTCACTGCAAACTCTGCCTCCCAGGTTCAAGCAATTCTCTTGCCTCAGCCTACTGAGTAGCTGGGACTATAGGCATGTGTCACCATGCCTGGCTGATTTTTGTATTTTTAGTAGAGACAGGGTTATACCATGTTGGCCAGGCTGGTTGTGAAATCCTGGCCTCAAGCAATCAGCCTGCCTAGGCCTCCGGATGTTTTTTATATGTGAGTACTCTACTCCTCCAACACAAAATTCAAAAGCTTCAAAAACAACAAGATTGCATACAGGTGTCCCTTCTCTCCAGTTAGTGCCTGCAGAAGCTAGTCTGGAATTCCATTTCCTAACAAGTCGGCATTGGAGCACACACATGCATGAATGCACGTGTGCACACACACGCACAATGTGCCGCGCTTTTGACTCCGAAGCCTTGTAGGGCAATGAGGAAATTGATTTGTTATCCAGGCGTATTATGTCTAGTGATCCAGACAGCAGCATTAGCTTTCAATTATCTGATATGTTTAGCATCATAAACAAACCGTCTGGAGCAACAGCTCCATGGTGCTAAGGCATCAAGGGGGCTGGGGAGGAGCTGCATCAGATCACGCTAGCCAAGTCACCCGGCTCTCCCTCCCTTGACAGCTGTTGTGGGGCACAGTGTGCTAGATGCCTGGGGAGCCAGACCTGAGAGCCCCAGGCAGCCAGGGGTTGGGGCGGCTTGTGCCGGTGACCCCAGCATGCCAGCACGTTAGCACACAAGCCTATAAGCAGCTGTGCGCCAGGGACCACGGTGAACCAGCCCCACATCTGGGGCCACCCCTGGGACCACAGAAAGGAACATTCAGATCGTGCAGCGAACAGATGGAAGACGACAGCATCTGTGCTGGCTTCCTGATCAATTCCAAAGTGTTGTGCCAGGAACGAAGAACGTTTGTGCACACACCTGTGTTCTGCAGGTGCAGAGATGCTGTGTCTCCTAACAGGAAAAGATCAAGGGCACATCTTCACTGCTACCCCACTAAGAAAAGGGCTAACTCCCAGGAGCGAGATTTCATCTGGGAGCCAGCCAGTTCACTGGGGAGTCCAAGCGGTTGTGGCTGAACCCCAGCCTGTGGCCTCCTATCCTACCCCTCCCCAAACTATCTGCTTCTATTTTTACTGCTGCTGCCTGGGCTGGCACAGGATGGCAACCCCAGCTTGCCTACACATCAATGCTCCCGGTAATCACCACCTATTCTAACCTGGAGAACAAGCATCCCCTCCTACCTGGCCTCCCTGCTTTCCCTGTTCTCCAGCAATCTACGTTATTGCAACCACTCTCTCCTGCCTAAAACCCTCCAATGGCTTCCTTTGGCGATGACAATAAAATCCAATGATGTCCAGACATCACTGGGAAGCCACCCTCAAGGTCCTGCACAAGCTGGCCACCAGATGCCTCTAGGGCTCCTTCTCTGAACACACTCCCCTTGTTTTGTGGGCTCCAGTCACACTGTCCTGCCTCTGGTCTTTAAATACGCGAAACTTATTCCCAACCAGACCTCCTACATGAAACACTCATCCCTGGCTTCTTTCAATCCCTCAGATCTCCACTCAAAAATCACCTTCTCAGAGAAGCCTGCCCTGACCCCACTGTGTTAGCAGCCCCAGCATTTCCCCTCCAGTTGCTCTCTGGCAGAAACTCCTGTTTATGTCCGTCACAGCCCTTAATAACCATCTGTAATTGTCTTATTAGATTATTTGATTATGTGTTTGTCATCAGTGTCTCTACATTAGAACCATAATGCATGAGAACAGAGATCATATCTGTCTTACTCACCATTTACTCACCCCCAGAATCTTAAATCGGGGCACTACCCCTGAGTAAGTATACACCTGGAAAGCCATCCAGGGCAGTACTATGTAGCCACCCAGCTGCCCCACCTCACTGCCAGAGGATCTCCACACTCAGCACCTGCACGGCCCTCACCCTGGCCCCCGAGCAGCCCAGAGCCCTGGTCTGACCCTACAGGCACCCTGAACTTGATCTCTGGGGAGAGTTGTGGCCCCGAGCACACCACTGAACATCCCACCCAGGGACAGGCATGCTGAGGGCATAACTGCAGGGCACAGCAGCAAGGGGAAGGTGATCTCAGAGGTCTCAAGGGCCCCATATCCAGAGCTCCCTCCCAGGCCCAGGTCTCAGCTTGATGTCCACTGTCAGGGTCAGCAGTGGGGAAGTAGGAGGGCTCCCCACACCAAACAAGGAGGAAGCAGAAATGCCCTTGGCACCCGGGCACATCTTTTCCACCTTTCCTGTCCCTACATGACTATGGCCTTCACCAAAGCTTGAGTTTTCTAAGGGCAAGGCCAGGAGGCTGTGGTTCCAGTGTTGTGCAAATAGTGACCACTAAGCAAATAAATGAATGAATCCCCAAAGGGATCAATGTCAGACCTTAACCACTTAGCTATCAGCTTCCCATGTGGACTTTCTATCTGGCCTCAACCTTTCCCACCTTCTCAGGAACACATTCATTTTTTCTCTTCCTCTTCTCTACCCTCAACTCTCTCCCTGCTATATTTTTCCATCCACATACAAACATATTCTAGGAAAGCCCATCTACAAAAAGGAAGAAAACCTCCTTGACTCCATGTCCTCCTCCAGCTACCAACTCATGTGTCTACACCTCTTTATGGCAGATGGTTTAAAAGAATCGTCTACACCTGCAGGACCTTCTTCCTCGCCTCCCTTTGATTCTCCATCCTAGTTTGTCTTCGGTCCCATCACTCTACTGAAACTACACTGTCAAGGTCACCAGTGATTTTTATGTTTGCACATCCAATCAACTCTTCTCTGTCACCCATTATTCAATCTCTGGGTAGCATTTTACCCTGTTAACCACTCTTTCTCCCTTGAAACATTCTTTCCTCTCTGGCTTCCTTGACTGCACTCTCTCCTAGGTTTCTTTCTACTCTCTGGATATTTTCTTAGGCTCCTTTGCTGATGTTGTATTCTTTGCCTGATCCTTAAATGTTGGAGTCTCCCAGGGAGCCTGGGGCTCGTCTATTCACTTCCTCTCTCATCAGCCAAGGTGATCTCCCCCAAGTGCTCTGCTCTGAGCGCCATCCTTGTGCTGATAGCACTCAAATGTGCCTCTCTAGCAGAACTTTCCCTGAGCTCCAGATGTTTAGCTGACATCTTAGCAGATCCAATACCAGCCCCTGCTTTCCTCCCAGTGAGCTGTCTCCACATCAATAAATGACACTGGTATCATGGAGTTGTCCCAGCCAAACCATCATTGATTCTACCCTTCAACCCTATCTACTTCTTGCCACATCCACTATTATCACCTGGGTCCAGGCCACCATCACCTTTCACAAAGACCCCTGCCTCCAAAACATGACTACTGTTTCCACTGCAGCCCAATTAAAATCTGTCCTCCACACAGAAACCCCGATGAATTAGTTGGAATATAAATTTAATCATGCCCTCCACCAGAACAAACAAAAAACATCTAGTGGCTTCTCCTGCACTTGGACTTGGGGGAAAATTCAGACTCCACCATGACCAGCAGGATCCTTCCTCATGTAACGTATGCCATTCCCTCCTCAGCTGAAACCTCCCTCTCTCTTTATTCACTTGACTTCAGCCTCACTGGTCTCCTCTCAGGACCTTCGCATTTATTTTTCCCTTGTCCAAGACACCAGCTTCAGGATTCTTTTGAAATGTCACTTCTTCAGAGAAGCCTTCCCTGACCAACCTACCTAGGGTCATTCTCTGAACCTTCCTCTAGATCAATAGTGCTCATGCTCAAGTCAGGGGCGGATTGTGCCCCCCAGGCTTGGATTGTCTGAAGACATCAGTTTTGATTGTCACTATTGGGGTGGTGCCACTGGTGTCTAGCAGGGTGAGGCCAGAGATGTTATTAATCTCCTGCAATGCACAAGACAGCCCCCACCCCCAACAGAGAATTATCCATTCCAAAATATCACTACGCTAAGGGTGAGAAATGATGCTCTAGATAACTCCTTTATTATCACTTACCAAAACCTCTGATTATGTCACCTATGTGTTCACTTGTTTATTGTGTCTCTCTCCTAATGCAATGCAGGCTCCCTGAAGGCAGGCAATCTGTCTTATTCACTATTGTATCTGCAACCCTCATCCAAGTTCCTGGTACATAGTAGAAATTTTAAATAAACAAATTAATAAATGACTGTCCCTCCTCAGAACCCTGTGACCTCTCAACAAGTCATGAAAAATCTGTGGTTACCAAGGTCTTGATGGGGACAGCACTTTTTCCAACCACTTGAAGAGTCTAAAGTATAAAGGAGCAAGCTGTGCCCATGGGATTGGGGTCAGAGGGTTGGAACACTTGTAGCCCCTTGGAGAAAGTCTACTCCTGTCTACAGATGAGAATCAAATCATGTTGATTATAAAACCTCTGATCCTTACTAGACATCTTAGCTTTGAACCAGGGGAGAAAATGGAGGCCCTTGATCAAGAGTAAAAACAGCCTCAGGCAGGGAGACAGACATTGATTTTGACCCTTACTCCCCAACGGGTCTTTGGGGAAAAAGCCTGAGCGAGAAGGAGTTTGGTCCAGGCCTGAGCAGCTGGCTTGAAGGTAATCCAATAGTGCAAGCTCTGTGCCTAAAATCAGCTGGCCCCAGGGGTTCTGAGAATGCTGCCCTTCGGGTGGCCAATTTCCTTAGGAAAATACGAAATGGCCAGTCCACCCTTTACTGAATTATAAAGCACTTATCACTTCTTTAATAACTACCCGCATGGAGGACTTAATTCACTCAATATGGAAGTTATAAAGGCGAATTGGTAAGTGAGCATTAAGCTCAAGTGCATTGCATAAAGACTTATGAGGGCAATATTTTTGCCTATTAAAAGGGTAGATTTTCTCACTGCAACTCTGCCTCAGAGTTAATGCAGAAAAGTCGCTCCAAAGCTTGGGGCATTTTCATTGTTAGAGGGTAAGTTCAGGTCACTAGGAGGAAAGGGAGTCCTTGACTTTGCAGGAATAATTATCCCGGAACCTGCAGGTGTCAGCGTGACAAGTCAAGGTAAGCATCAGAAAGACAAGATCACATCTGTGGTGCCTGGCCCTCTCTTTTGTGCACAGCAAGCCGGGACGCGACCGAGCCACAGAGAAGAAGACAGAAATCACAGCATGAAGAAAGAAGGGTGGGCTGGGATGGGGACTGCAGAAGAATGTGGAGCAGGGGCTGCAGGAGGGAGGCAGGCCCCAGGGCCAGCTCCTGTAAGACCTGAGCACTGAGAGGAACACCTACTTACATCTGGGGCCTGAAAGGGAGGAAATGATATTCACCCTTGTTATCTGTAAGGAAACCAGCTCTGGAATTTCTGAAGGTTCCAGAGGGCTCCATTTAAGGAGCTGGAGTGGTAGCCTTCCTCACCCAAGTGAAGGAAATGCAGGTTTCTCTCTTGTTCGCTTCTCCCTCCCTTGCTTCATCATTGCCACCCAACTCCTTTCCTCCAGCAATAAACCGTCTGTACTTTTCCTCATATACTCACCCTCTGGGAAGGCATCTCTCCATTCACATGATTTCAATTACTGCCTAATTAGAGATTGATTCCAGTTCTACAGCTCTACCCTTGATGCCTAACCTCTCCCCCTGTCCTGAAGTTCTTGTTATCACAATACGCATTCCCCTGGACTCTAAAGAACAAATATGGACAGAATGGCTCACTCTTCCCACCTGAACTTTCCCAAACTACCTTCACTGAGTGCTCCTGACTTGAAACATGGCAGCAGAGATGGTCAGTCAATTTTAACTTATGTACAATACCAGTGGGTTGGCAAGAGCTAACACAGAGTGCTCTGATTAGAAGAGGTCTATGGTTGAGCAGGACAAAAAAAAAAAAAAAAAAAAAAAAAAAAAAAACCTCTGTGATTGATTAGTGATGTCTGCCCTGGGCACAGTACATGGAAGGACCAGGAAAGTACCATGCATGCATTGACCACATCTACTCAAAAGGCTCTGTGAGGTCTTTTCTTCCTCAGATTCAAGTCCCATCAGTCCCTCCTTCCTGATATTGTGAGTAACTTCCCTAGTCTTTTTATTTCTACAGCTTCTATCTTAGACAGCCTCATGCCCAGAAGGATACGAGGACCTCTTAGCAACCCTTTCAGCTTTCAGTCTTTGAGTGCTAACTTGTTCTAGGCTCCATTTTTTACAAAGGTGATATCGATCATGTCCCCTAGAGGCCCAAGACATCCCAATGGCTATCAAACGCCTCACACCAAACCAAACTTCTATTAGGAAGCCTTAAGCCTGCAGGAAATCTGAAACTGAGGAGAAGGGACTATAAACAGAGCTACAGACCCTTTGAGGACAGAAGCAACTTTTTCTGTTTCCTGTGTCCAAACCATTGCACTACTGAGATACTTTCCTGAGGCTTGAATCCAGTTGGAAGCTGAGAGGAAAGGGGATTGCTAATGGGACCTGTGTAAATGGCTTTTGTGACGCTCATTCTTCTTGTCCCCATGTGTCCTCATCTTTTTCTCAAAGAAAATAAAACATCAAGCTACTCCAGGGAGGTGTGCTTACTTCCACAGAGAAATCCACCTGCCAGGCATCATCATGCCTTCTCCCCTCTGGTTCTTCCCTGTACTATTTTTGGAAGCAGTTTGGTATAATGAAGAAAAATAACAGCTTTGCGGTCAGCACTGGGCTTCACTTTCCAGTCTGTCACTGACAAGCTAGGTGATCTCCCATGGCCTCAGTTTCCTCATCTGTAAAATAGAGATAATGATGCTGAACCCACGGAGGCATCATAACAATGAACTAAAATAGTGTCTGTAAAAAGCCCTAGCACATTCCCTGAAATATGCTAGGGCTCAAAGAATGTTTATTTTCCTCTTCAAAAAGAAAAGCAATCCTTGGGTTGTGCAGGAATTGAGGTCAGGATCTGGGGCCACCATGGCAGGGAGGGTAACCCTACTTGTAGCTTCAGTGGCTGAGGCTGTGACAGACGTGTAGTGTGAGAGACTCTTCCCAGCCACCCGCTTCCCATCCTTACCCACTGCTTCCTCCTCCTCTCGTAACCCAGCCTGCACTTTACAAGTCAGCCAAACAAAGCCCTGGCTGCCCAGATATGGTTCCCTCCAGTATCCTCTGAGCCATGGTGCCTCTCCTTGCCCACCTCTGGGTACTCAGAATGTCGGTGGAGCTGAATGTGTCCTCCTGGGGTTCCGATGTGCCACATCTTCCTGTCCACTAAGCTTTTAACAAACCATCGCCACCCAGTCACAGTCACTCAGTGATCCCAGCCTCACCCTCTAATTACTGGGAAATTTTTCTAGGTGGCTGCTGATGTATGTATGTAATCCTGTCACCTGTGTGTCTAGGCATTATCTGCCTGGCTTCCCTTGTGAGAGCATAAATTCCTTGACAACAAAGTCTGCTGCATTCTATTTATTTTGTTCACCCTCCTCGTGCCCCATGCTCGGTTCTGCGCTCAGTGAGCGTTCAGACCTTGCAGGAATTCCCAGAAGCTTCTCCTTGAAGCTGGGACCAGGTGGGCTCCAACCTGCAGTGGGAAAGAGCTGTCTAAGTAGCCTGGGACAGGGCTGAAGTCCAATGCCAAGGGCCCAAGAAGCACAAAACAGAGAGCTGAGGAGAGATGCTGACTGACACACACTCCTCAGAGTCTCATCCTGCACAACTCAGCCAGGATGTCCTCACCTTTGGAGAGCCTTCCTTGGCCCCCTATTTCTCAGTCACAAACTTCTCTGCTGTGCTATCCATCATGGAACTAGGGTTGATATTTGAGACAAGTAACACTTCATAGAACACAAATTCAGGACCAAATGGACATCACATCCTAAGCCAGGCACTGACCGTTAGTTCCTGGATCCAGGGATAGGGTGGGGTGGGGAGAAGGAGGTATCAGGCTGGAATGGCTGGTAGACTGGAATATTGGGCATCATCACTTGGGGGGCTCAGGGAGCAAATATTTACCCTTTACTATGGAAGTAGTTCACTACTTTCACAACTTCCAGGCTTTAACTCATGTGAGCTGGTGAGAGTCCACTCCAAACAGAGCCTGCACCTCTCCCAGGACACTCATCATGTTGTCCTGTACTCTTTGACAAGCCTATCTCCTCCACAAGACTCCATGATCCTTGGGGCAGGGACTATGTCTTTTATCTCTGCATCCCTGGTGCCAAATGGGGCTCCTGGCTCCTAAAAAGCCCTAGTAAATGTTGCATGGATGCAGCAGTTCTCCTTCCCAGAGCTGTCAGCTTCACCCTTGAGCAAGAGCATTTAATATCCTGAAAGGAATTGTCCAAATTAGTGAAGGGAGGCCCGAGACACCATCCCAGGAGTCCCATGGTGGGGCAGGACAGGGGAATGCAACAAAGACTCTAACTGCCCCTCTTCTAGGGAGGCTGGTGGAGCACATCTCCTGGGACTGACCTTCTGCACTGCACAAAGTGGAAACCTCAAGGTCAAAGTGGTGTCTGTGCCCTCAACTCCAGCACCTGGGGAAAGAGTCTGGGGAGACCCAGTCTTTGGCCCTCACCCCTGCAAGCATTCCTCCTCTCTAGGCCAGTAGCAGCAGAGTTTACTCAAAGATCCCAGGGGCTTGGGAATGTAGAACCTCACAGCTGGCTCCTGAAATGGAGTTCAGCGGGACAGCCTGGGCCACCACTTCCAAGAAAGGAAGTGGTGCTGGTGCCCAGTGAGTAAAGAGAAGGAAAAACCTACAGGTGGGAGAGGGGAGTCAGAGCCAGAACACACCAGGATTCTCAGGTCCAACCCCAATCAGCTCTCTTCTCACACTATGCACAAGGAAGAAGCACAGCCCACGGCTGTCCGGATAGTGGGTGACCGTGAATAAATTGGCAGCATGATTGAGCCCAGGCTCTGAGCCTCTGGCTACAGAGCTCACTCATGTCCCCCTGCATTCACCACGAAGAAGGACTCAATGGCCAGAAGCCACTCATCAGTCCCCACCTGCCCAGACTGGCCGCCAACCTAGAGCATCTTTACTCAGTGGGTTCAACTTCTCCCAAGCCTAGGTCAGGCTGATTTATCCAGGCCTAATCCCGACAGCAGGTATGGCCTGGAACTCCACTTCATTTATTTATAAGCATCTACTATGTGCCAGCTCCCTCTGCCTGGCATCTGGTGCTCCTGGAGAGATTTCCCCTCCTGCACCATTGATATGGTTTGGCTATGCCCCCACCCAAATCTCTTCTTGAGTTGTAGTTCCCATAATCCCCACGTGTCATGGAAGGGACCCTGTGGGAGGTAACTGAATCATGGGGCAGTTACCTCCATGCTGTTCTCGTGATAATGGGTGAGTTCTCACAAGATCTGATGGTTTTCTAAGGGGCTCTTCCCTCTTTGCTCAGCACTTCTCCTTCCTGCCACCATGTGAAGAAGGATGTTTTTGCTTCCCCTCCTGCCATGACTTTCCCGAAGCCTCCCCGGCCATGTGGAACTGTGAGGCAATTAAACCTCTTTCCTTTATAAATTACCTGGTCTCAGGCAGTTCTTTATAGCAGTGGGAGAACAGACTAATACAACCACCAAGTTGCAGCCCTCCCTCCAACCCTACTGGAAGCACCTTAGCAATATGACAGGGTCTCTATCACAGGCTCTGATTGCCACTTCAATGAGATGCTGAAAAGCTGGGACAGGAGCTCTGCCCAAATCCCAGCTGCTCAGCTAGGCTCTAACAATGCAGCAAGCACACCATCATCTTTCCTTTTCCTGGCAGATGGACTCAAGTCCTGCTCACACTTTCTCATCAGCATCTTGCTAATGGCTAATGGACCAATCTCAAACCATGTAGATCCCTGTCTACCCCGCCTTATTAATTTTTGGTTAACAACAGGAGTGCTTCCCGGATCCACCACATTAGGCGCCACAGTCAGCCAGACCAGTCCCAATCAGACTCAAGCCCTGATATCTTACCCACCATGATATGTTGGAATGGGAGTGCTGGCTAGACTCTGGGGACCAGCCCAGCAGCTGGTTAGTTTCCCTTCGACCTGAGCCCACCTATTGATAGTTTTCTTCCTTTTCCTCACCAGCATGCCATTGGAAATTCAAAATGGCTAAAAGCTGCATTTACAAGTGTGCAGACACCTACCACCCATGGGTCTAATGGGTGTTGTCCCTCGGTTCTAAGGGTGTGTGAAGCCACCATATCACGTGCAATTCAAGAATTCAAAACCTAGGCCAGCACAGGACTTGCATCTGAATTCTATAATGGTAATAAACTTCACAGTAGTCTGCAGCTCAGACTCTCAAGGAAACTGTGTGACAACAAACCCTGTCCTCCTGCACACCTCGTACATGCTACAGGAGTGCAGAGAGGTTAAGGTGCAAATGATCCCTGAGGAAAACACTCCCAATTCACGCCATCTGGACACAAAGGCCATTCCTCCCAGCAGAGAAGGTTGAGTCTCTGCTGTTCCCTGTACTTAAACCTGTGAGGTGCTAGCCCTGCCTGCAGGTGTCTTGGGGTCTGAATACTTCAGATCACAGGGCCAGGCCACCATGATGTTGGGCTTTTTCTTAATGGAAACTGCCTGTTTGCCAAGGAGCCCCTGTCCACTGGGTCTGCTCATAAGGGGTTCTTTTCACACCCCTGGAATAAACGCTTGCATAAGGCATACAGAGCTCTTCTTACTGATAACAGCTTTATAAAATACATTTGAATGATGTTCCAAGTCACTCTCTCTTCTATTTCCTCCCTCATTTCTTTGTCATAGATGGTGCCCTTCCAACAGGTCTGGATTCCTAAAAAAAAAAAGACTACATCAAGGCCTAAATGTGAAGATCTATTTTCCTCTGAAGAAGGTCAGGGTTCCACAGATTAGGACCCCCAAACAGCTGTTAATAGCCATTCTCCAGCTGACTACTGCTGGCCAAAACCTGCAGGAGCCTTCCTCCTGGTCTTCGTTTCTTGCCTTCCAGGTCTTCTCCTAGCTAATCCAATCCTAAGTGGGGAGGCACGAGGGGCTTTTTTCTCCACCAGCCTGCATCTCAGCAGCCTTGCTCAGGCTCTTTCGACTTCACTTCCGTTCGACATCTCCCCCACTTCACTGACTTTCTCTCCTGGCCTTTCCCTTCAATCATTCATCTCCACATTTGGGAGACAGGGCTCCTCTCCCAGCCAGCTGCTCTGTGCAGTGTGAAGTCATAGTTGGCAGCAACAGGCAGAATGCCCCATTCTCTAAAGCAGAAACCTCAAAGAACCCAAAAAGTGAGTCAGTGTTTCCAAAAGCTGTCCCGTGCTCAGTTGCGTGCTCCGGACAGTCATTTGGGGAAGTTATGGAGATACAGATGCCCTTTTGACTAAGTGACCCATTCATGTTCATCTTCAGGGTGTGGCCAGTTGGGCCCCAGACCTGTCCCTGTCCTAGGATTCCTCAGAGGCTGCCTGCAAGTTTCCATTCAAGCCCATCTCCTCAAAACCATGACCTGTGCAGCTGCATAGAGTGCTGTCCTGGAGAGAAGGATGTTGCCAAGGAGAGCATCCACACCTGTGTGTCCAAAGGCTGAGTGTGACCCACGAGTCTTGTTTCCCACAAACGTGAGATCCTAGAACTAACAAGACCAAAGACCAGAAGGTAAAGAAGGAAAACTAGCATTGCTGATTCCCTAGGAAGTAAAATGCCACTGGCTAGCAGGAGAATCTGGTTGGGCAGGGGCTGGATGAGACACTGCAAAGCTTGCCAAGCAAACACTATGTGTGTCCCACTGATGTCCCTCAGACCTTCCCACTTTTTGATGCTAGCTGGCTCCCAGTGGCCAGTACCTGCTTCTCTCTTCCTGAGAGCTTTCTCTGGGGTGGGCCAAGTGTCTGCAGGGCTTAATACCCCAGGAGCAGCCCTCCTAGCAACGATGGTGGACAAATATCCCAGATCCAGTTTCCCACAGTGATTGCTAGCCCGGTACACACTCTTCCTGGCTTCCCATCTCAGTTCCCCATTCCCCTACCTAGAGGTCCTGAGATTACTTCCCAAATAAATTACTTGCCCTTGAATATTTCTCTCAGGGCCTGCTTCTAGGGGTTCCTAAACTAAGACACCTTTTTGTCTAGCAGCTGCTACACATGGGAACCCATGTATGTCTTTCCAGCTCTGTCTCCTACTGCATGACTCAGACCCCAATAATCCACTTAAAAGAATAAAGAGTTGCACTGTTTGAGCTTTTACTGCGTGTCAGACTCTGCATTTACCCCCCTAATCTCATTTCAATCCCATAACCACCCTAATGAACAGGTTTTATCATTCTTGTTTATAAATGAAAGGCACCAAGGCACCAAGAGGTTGAGTGACCTTCTCAAACCTCACACAGCTAAAAGAGGTTGATTATTGGGTACGGATATACAGTTAGATGGAAGAAATAAGACCTAATGTTCAACAGATCAGTAGGGTGACTATAGTTAACATTAATCTATTGTACATTTCCAAATAGCTAGAAGAAAGTAATTCAAATGTTCCTAGAATAAAGAAAAGATAAACATTTAAGGTGATGGCTATCCCAATAACCCTGATTTGATCTTTACACATGACACAAATGTATTAGATTATCACATGTACCCCAAAATATGTACATCTGTTATGTATCAATAAAAATAATTTTTTTAAAAAAAAGCAAAGATAATTTTTTTAAATTTTACTTTAAGTTCTGGGATACATGTGCAGAATGTGAAGGTTTGTTACACAGGTATACATATGCCATGGTGGTTTGCTGCACCTATCAACCCGTCATCTACGTTTTAAGCCCCACATGCATTAGGTATTTGTCCTAACACTCTCCCTCCCCTTTCTCCCCACCTGCCAACAGGCCCCGGTGTGTGATGTTCCTCTCCCTGTGTCCGTGTGTTCTCATTGTTCAACTCCCACTTATGAGTGAGAACTTGTGGTGTTTGGTTTTCTGTTCCTGTGTTAGTCAAGCAAAGGTAATTTTTTAAGTGAAGTCCAGATACAAACTCTCCTCCATTGGATTCCGCAGCAGTTGCTCTTAATCCCAACAATCTATTGCCTTTCAAGCACCTGCTCTCGCCAGTCTTTGGATTTCTCCTCCTTCTGGCATACTCTCTCCCCTATTACCTTCTAACTTGAAAAATTAAAAAAGTCTTGCCTATTTCACAGAGTTCTTGAGATGATTCAATAAGTCACTGTCTATAACAAAAACCATAATAAACGATAACACATTATAGAAATGTAGGGAAGCCAGATTTTGATCACTTCTACTCCTACAATCAGCCATTTCTAATGCTGCTCACTCTACAAACTCTTCCTTTGATGCCCTGATCCTTGGCCAGGGTCTCCTTCAAGCCTTATCACAGTCTGTTTTGGGATCAGAGTTTTTGTGGATGTATCTTTTCTCCCCCCAGAAAGGCCCTTTCCTTTGCACCCTGCTTGCACCCTAGGACATGTTAAAAATTCTTTCTGGATGAACTAATCAGTTACATAAAGGTGTGAGAATGGGAGCCCGCCCAGGCCACAGACTCTCATTCCACACATCCAGAGCTGCTGGTAAAGGGAAGCGAGGCTGCAGTCACTGGACAAATATTCACTGGGGGCGTGCCACCTGCTGGGCACAGTCTCTGGCTCAGGCACATTCATCAGGTGTCACCTCTCAGCAGAGCAGGGCTACCTGAGTGGTGAGGTACAAGCCCCTCTCCCATTGGATCAAACTCAGTTGGATCAAACCACTTTGACAGGAGGTGAGGGAAAAGGAAAGGAATATGATGGGAAAGATGATGCATTTCTGAGATTCTTGTTACAGTCTGGGCAATATCCCGCATCAGCCCTGCCCTTCCTACTAGGAAAATCAGCATTCTCAGGAGTGCTGAGAAATTGGAGAGAAAGAAGAAAACAATCCAGGGCTGACATTGACGTTCATTAAAAGTGATTTTCTCCCCTTGCTGCTAAGCTTAGCATGTGGTTCTGTATATGGTGGGAAGACGAGGGATCTAGATTCAGGGTTTAAAATGCATTTCAGCTGGAGCCTTGATGCCTTAGTGTCCGTGTGGGGTGAGAAACAGAAGGGATGACAGACTTCCCTGGTTCAAGAGAGCATGGGGAAACCGCAAGCCAGAATGTGTCCACCGCCCAGACTGGCCTATGTGGGCCTGGAGGCTCTCAGACCCTCCCATCTCACCAGCCAGGCCTTTGAGGCCTCTCCTGCAAGCATCTCCCCAAGGTCCCACAGAGGTCCAAGAGCCCAGCATGGCAGCGATGCTTACATGAAATCACATTTATTACATGATCTGCCACAGATCTCTTCCTAGGAGGCTACCAGCTTCTACAGACATGAGCTCTGGTATATCATCCTAGGGATACAGGAAGCCAGCCAGCCACAGCCCTCTATTTCCTGAGCACTGAAAGGTAACCCAGCTGCACACAGCCCCCTTCTGAACAATGGCTATCCTAAGCCCCCAAAACGGTGACTCCAGGGTCAGCCCTCTCACCCCGGTTTGGTCCCTACTCCTTCTCCAGGCCTTGAATAAATAAAATGGCGGGCCTGACTACAAGGGAAGGCTCCTAAGGACTTTGGGGATGGGAATGCACACAGGCTGACCAGAGTCTCCCATAACCCCGACCTACCTACTGTAGTCGAACCGGCCCCTAGGTGTGTACAGGGGACAAGGGTATCCCCCTGAATCCCTCATGCTCCCTCCTGCAGACCTGGAGGGTGCCTTGTGAATGGACAGCTTAATGAAGAGGGGTCCAGTTGCAACAGCTGCCGACCTCATCTTCCGGGCTCTGCTCAGCCGCCTTTTCCAATCCATTCCCCACAGCAGCTAGAGATGCCTTGGAAGACACTTATTAAAACTCTCCAGAGGCCGGGCGCGGTGGCTCACGCCTGTAATCTCAGCACTTTGGGAGGCCGAAGCGGGCGGATCACGAGGTCAGGAGATCGAGATCATCCTGGCTAACACGGTGAAACCCCGTCTCTACTAAAAATACAAAAAAAAAAAATTAGCCGGGCGAGGTGGCGGGCGCCTGTAGTCCCAGCTACTCAGGAGGCTGAGGCAGGAGAATGGCGCGAACCCCGGGGGGCGGAGCCTGCAGTGAGCCGAGATCGCGCCACTGCACTCCAGCCTGGGCGACAGCGAGACTCCGTCTCAAAAACAAAAAACAAAAAAAAAACAGGCTGGGCATGGTGGCTCACGCCTGTAATCCCAGCACTTTGGGAGGCCGAGGGGGGCGGATCACGACGTCAGGAGAGCGAGACCATCCTGGCTAACACGGTGAAACCCCGTCTCTACTAAAAATACAAAAAATTAGCTGGGTGTGGTGGCGGGCGTCTGTAGTCCCAGCTACTCAGGAGGCTGAGGCAGGAGAATGGCGCGGACCCGGGAGGCGGAGCTTGCAGTGAGCCGAGATTACGCCACTGCACTCCGGCTTGGGCGACAGAGCAAGACTCCATCTCAAAAAAGAAAGAAAAAAAAAAAAAAACCTCTCCAGAAACCTCAAGGGGTCCTGGTTCTGAGGAGAAGCCCACACTCCTTACAGTGGCCAGGCGGGCGGGGCCGGGTCTTTCATGGCTCACAGCTCCTTTCCCTGCTCCCACCTCGGCCATAGCCCTGCAGCCACAGCCATCTGTCTCTGCATCGGCGGCCCCACGCAGGGCCTTTGTTAGTGTCCGCTCGTGCTTCTCCCTGAGACTGTCCCCAGACACACCATTGCCCCTGGTCAACTCCTTCAAGTATCAGGGGAAATGTGCTTCCTCAGGGACCCCCAGACCCAGGCTTGGTCAGCGCCACAGGTCTATATTACCCAGAACCTTGTGTTCCTCCTTCAGAGAATTCATAGTCAAACTCTGAGTCACTGGCTTAGCGTCTAGCTCCGCCCCGACATTGTGGGTCCATCAGGGCCTGCTTTATTCCTGGCTGCATCCCCAGCCCTCGGGCCAGGAGCTCAATGGTATTTGTCAGGTTGCTTGATCCTAACAGGCTGGTTTCAGGAGAAGGTGATTGCTGGGACTATTATATTACCTCCCTCCAGCAAGTCCCCAGGCACCTGCCTCCAGGATGGCACTGCGGGGATAGTTGTCCCATGAGCTGGGTGGTGGAACTGTCTTTAGTGCTGAGGCAGTCGGGACAACTGAGCTACCCACAGATGTCACTCTTTCCCCCCCACACCTTCTGACTTCCTGCCCACAGCCCAAACACACGCTTACTACATCGTTTCTCAAACACAATCCCAATTCCTCCAAAAGCTTCTGTTAAATCTATCTGAAGAGTTCAAGATGAAATACACACAGCTGTCCTGGTGAAGCAAGTTATGTGCTATCACTGTGGCCTCATCCAGTCTCAGAGACTCAGGTGGCAAAGCAGTGTATTAGGGGAACAAGAGCTTTCTTCTCTGGAGAAGGACATCCTGCCTCTTCTTTGTCCTCTCAAAGGTTTAGTACCAACCATGCGACAGTACATGGCAGAGGCCTCTGCTGCAGGCAAAAGAAGCAGGTCCCCAGATAACGCTATTTTCCCCAGATAAGCCAAGGCCCCTCCTGGCTTCTTGGAGCTATCATCAGCATCACCCTCAAACACAGCCTCAACAGACCAGGGCCAGATGTGCTCAGCTCTTGGGAGACGGCAGAGATGCAATCAGATGTGCAAAGATTCTCAGCCCCTTCCTGGATGCCTTTAAAAGCCACTGCTCCTGTGGACACAAGTCATCATATTCCATTTTAACTTGAACAACAGGTAACCTTGTGGATTCTGAGAGGCCAGCCTGCAGAAACTTCCTACGGTGTGTGGATCCCAAAGGCATGAGGCAAGTAAGGCTACTCGGTTTGCATCGATGTCACCCCACTCCCTGCAATGGGATCTGTTGCAGTCCTCCAGCCACTATGGCCACGACATCCCTCCAGCATGCCTGGATCATAACCAAGGAAGTGGCAATGTCAGAAACAGGAGACATCCCTTCCAAACAGCCCATCCCCGAGGCCTCCCAAACACTGGCACTCTGTGTGCCCAGGAAGGCTTCCATCTCTCAAAGTCCATTTCTTCCCTCCCACATCCCTCCCACACTCAAGGGGATCCTTCATCTCATCTGACTCCTGCTTGGTCTCCGCCCCCTTTGGATGTTCCATTTTAGCTGGAGAAAGGGATATAAAATGATACCTCTCTAAAGGGAATCAAAATAGAGTGGACACAAAGGAAATAAGATTCACAGTGAGAAAGCAATTTGACATTTGCATGATGCTACGTCATTGTGTCTCAGGCTATAAAGTGCATGCAAACCACCTGGGCAAGTTGTTAAAATGCAAATTCTGACTCACAGGTCAGAATGAGGCGGGGTCTGAGATTCTGCATTTTTAACAAGCTCCCAGGATGGCTGAAGCTGCTAGTCCATAGAACACACTTTGAGTAGCAAGAGGGTGCCTGCGCAACGCCTGGCCACAGAGTAGGCACTCACAGTCATTTGCTACGTTGAATTAAACTGCAGGAAGAGCTGGGTTTGATGGCAGGACTCATTAATAAACAGCAAGTGGTAAGCTGAAGCAGTCAAATAAACCAATGGTTCCCAGTGCTGGCTGCACATCAAAATCACCTAGGGAACCTTTCGAAAATGCCAATGCCTGGAGCCCACCCTCAGAGATTGCAATTTCATTGGTCTGCAGTAGAGCCTGAGTATTTTTTAAAGGTTCCTTAGGAGATCCTAGTGTGCAATCAGGTTAGAGGGATAATGAATTCAATAAAACGATGTCATTGCCTGCAATGTGCCAAGGATCGTGCCCTGAGCGAGGCATTGGACATACAGAGTTGAGTGGGACCAGGTACTGCCCACAGCGAACTTGAAGACTAATAAGGGAAATAAATCTATGTGTAATTATAATGGAAAAACTACTATTAGGCATAAGTTCTGTAAACCGGTTTGGGAATACAGATGAAGGAACAACTGATCCAAGATAGAGGAAATGAGAGGAAAAAGAAGACAGTGACCAAGAGGTAGTGATATATGGGCCTTAATGGATGCATAGGAGTTTTCTAGACAGACAAGAGAAGCAGCTGCCCCAAACCTCTGTTCTTCCCCATTATTGGTCATGGGGAGATGATGTTTGGCCAGCTGTTGGGGTCCTAAATTCTAGGCAGCTGCCTACTGCCGCCATGGGTTGATAAGGAAGGTGTACGCACAAAGAACGAGGTAATCCAGTGTGTGTTCTGTTACCAGCTGGTGCTATTTGGAAGACCACATGGGAGTGGCCAGGATGCCCTATCAGTCAGAGACGAGTCAGGAAAACAGAATTCACATCCTATACTTGAGAGAGGAAATTTAATAGGGAAACGGATGACATCCTGGAGTTGCTGAAAAGCCAAACAGGGAGCCACAAGGCAACCCAGAGATGAGCAACAACAGAAAGACCCCAGGCTGAAGGGATAAAAGGAGGAAGTGGTGCTGTGACGCCCAGGGTCAGAGCCATCTGGCAGGAGCCAGGAACAGCAGGGACTGCCCAGCAGAAGCTGCAAATACTAAGAAACACAGCCATTGCTAAAGATGCAAAGACCACTACCCAGAGAGTGAGGCAGGGAGCTTGCCCTCTCTGTTCCTGAGCACAGACTCAAACCATGCCTCCCATTGGCCAAACCCAGCCCCCAGCCAGTTGGCAAAGGGTCCTGGGAGATGTAGTTTCCAGGGGTCAGGCCTTGAAGGGCAGGGAATGGATCTGGGCACTGACAGGTAAATGACAGACTCATTCTGGGCATCTGGCAAAAGCAGGCTAAACATATCCCTCATCCCCTTCCCTACCTTCAAAACTCTATTGCCAGACAATGCAATACAGACACTGTCCACATAGGATCTGGGGAGGCCACCCAGCAGGTCACATCCAGCTGTAAATACCCTCTTCTATGTGTCCTCATGGTGCTACACAAATAACAAATATTATCAATTTCTCTGTGTGCAATGATGTACAAGTGTTTATGAAGCACTGCCCCAAGAAAAAGCTAAGAAAGAGGGATTGAAGGGAGCCCACCCTAGGAAGAGATGTTTTTCTTGAATAGGGAGGGCTTCTCAAGGGGAGGCAGCCTCAGACCCCTCTAACTGTGCTGGCCTCCTGGGAGCACCGGGAGAGAAGCAATTCGAAGAGCAGCCCGATTCCAAAACAGAGAGCAATGACCTCATCTGTCTTCCTCGCAGAAGCCTGAAGATGGAAGAAATTCTTAAAATGAAACCCAAAAAAGCCCTAGCCTCAGGTTTTCAAAGAAATAAAGGAATGCTACAGAATATCCTGTATCTGAAGCAGTTGTTCCTCTGCAATTCCTCAATTGGTTTCTTGCCTTCGCACCACGATGGTTTGGAACTGAACAAACTGGCCAGAGGGAAAGCTCAGATGCAGGAACAACTCTCCTGGGTGGTGCCTGTGAAGATGACGCTGCTGGGTCCTCCCCAAGGGCAGGAGGGAGCTAACACCTGGAGCAACTTGCCCCTGGTTTTATTTAGAAATTCCTCTAAGTTTACAGAGTCTTTAGAGAAAGCAGAAGCCTTCTCTCATATAGCTAAAGTCACTGAGTTCTTCTGATTTGTAAATGGATCATGAAAGCTCGTCCTAAAAAGCTAACCAAAGAGCATAACTTCTGCATCAACTTCCATCAAAGAGTGGGCTCCTGGGACCTTGGATGGAAGGCAGCTTTTGGAGAGACAAACAGAGCAGTGAGCAGGGAGGGAGACACCCTGCCTGAGACCCAGTGAGATGTTCCACTGAGAGCCCAGCACACCATTTTCATTCAAGTAGCATTTACATACTCCACTCATTAAAAAAATTAATGCACTATTGTTTTAATTGAGGGCAAATTTACATAACATAAAATTAGCCATTTTAACATGTATAATTTAGTGGCATTTAATACACTCACAATGTCGTGCAAACATCACTTCTATTTAGTGCCAAAGCATTGTCATCACCCCCCCAAAAAAATCCTGTATCTATTAAGCAGTCACACTCCCCTTTCTTCCCTTTCCCCAGTCCTTGGCAACTATGGATTTATCAATTCTGGACATTTGATATAAATGGAATCATAAAATATGCACGTGCATTTGTATCTGGCTTATTTCACTTAACACGTTTTTGAGGATAGGTTCATCCATGTTGTAGCATGTATCAAAATGTCACTCTTTTATGGCTGAATAATAGGCCGTTATAGAGATAGACCACATGTTTATTCATTCATCAGATGATGGACATTTTGGAGTGTTTCCACCTTTTGACTATTTTAAATAGTGCCACTACAGCCATTCATGTTTATGTTTTTTGTTGAAATACCTACTTTCAATTATTTTGGGTATACACCCAGAAGAATTGTCCATTTTTAAAGGATTTGAGAGAAGACGTAATATAAAATAGCATAATTAGGAATGTAAGCAAAATAGACTTATTAAAAGGGAACAAAGGAGTATGTGTTAACAGGAGTCCAAGGTGAACTAATTCTCACAATCAGGCACTGAATGTGGCCACAGGTTTCCTGGCAGCTAAGGTGAAAAGGGAAACAAATCAAGTCACTGCAAGTCAGCTGTAGAGATAAACATGTTTTTCCCTGACACTAGATCCAGAAAAGAACCTGTAGCATAGATCCTTCTATAAAAGATTGCGTGTGACATTGCAGAGGACATGGTCTTATATTTCTACAAGAGAGAGAAATGTTCTTCAAATGAGTGGTTTTGTTTTTTCTTTTCTAATCGATTCTATATGGCTCATGAACACATTTAAACTGTAATTCAATACACCCAATTTTGTAGAATAAAGCAAATACAGCCCAGATACATTGCTTTCTAAATACCCAATTTATTACATGAATCAAATGTGAAGAATCCCAAGAAATAATTGTGGAAGCATCCATTAAAAGTCTCTAACAGGCCAGGTGCAGTGGCTCATACCTGTAATCCCAGCACTTTGGGAGGCTGAGGCGGGCGGATCACGAGGTCAGGAGATCAAGACCATCCTGGCTAACACGGTGAAACCCTGTCTCTATTAAAAATACAAAAAAATTAGCCAGGCGTGGTGGTGGGTGCTTGTAGTCCCAGCTACTCGGGAGGCTGAGGCAGGAGAATGGCGTGAACCTGGAAGGCGGAGCTTGCAGTGAGCCAAGATTGTGCCACTGCACTCCAGCCTGGGCGACAGAGTGAGACTCCATCTCAAAAAAATAATAATAAAATAAAAAGTCTCTAACAGTTCATTTCTTCAGCATGTCTCTGAATTCTTTAATACGTGCCCATAGTGCAGACATTTTATGCTGGTGGTCAAAGTGATGGCCCTTAGCTTACATATGAGGCAAGGTGCGTAAAGGGTAAAGCTGCCATTCAGCTGTGGATGTTCACGAGACACTTCTCTGTTGATGGACCTCGTTCCTACCCAGAAATACAGTAACTGAGACTTGCACTTGGCTGACCTCTTCCCTCCCTTCTCCCAGCTCCTCCTACCTCTCCAACCTGTTAGATGCTTCATGGAAGCTGTTTTGGCTGCTGCATCACACACACACGCGCACACACACACACACACACACACACACATCCCAGGCCCCCATGGCCAGCAGTATGTCCCACTCTGTGGCTGCCATTGGCAGAGCAAAAATCCATCAGACATCCAGAGAAGATCCATGACTGAAGGGGAAACGTCACGGCCCCCGCACTGAGTGGAGTCCAACTCCATCCTCACCCTATACTGAGTCAGAAACAGCCCCAGGAAAGCTGGTCACTGCACCGATGCCCACGCTGAGACACTGCAGGGCAGTGGAGTCCCATTGCCTGGGCACCTGATGCCAACAGCCCATGCGGAATGGCCCCGTATGTCTGAGGTTTAAGCCATAGTAAAAATGTGCTTCTTTCTATGCCTGACAGAGACTAGCACAAATGTCTTTCTGGTGTGGATTTTCTTGCATGGAACATTTATTGACAGCTGCTCCCTGGAGTCGTGGTCTCACTTCCTGTCATCCTTAGGCAGCCCTCTGATGTTGGGGTGAGCCATCATTCCCGTTTCACACATGAGGAAACAGAGGCCCACCAGGATTGAGTAACTTGCTCAAAGCCCCCCAGCTGTTAGGTTCACAGCTCTTCTCCAGTGGAGGAAACTGTCTACTTTTAAAGGTGTCTGGGTTCTCCCACCTTCTATCCTTGCAGCCTGAATAAAATAAAGGCAGGACAAGGACAATGAAAGAGCAACAGGGGGACAAGCTGCCCACACGTGTCCACTTGAGATGCTGCAAGGGTGTGCCCGCAGCCCCTCTCTAGGAACAGTGGAGACTAAGGCCCAGACAGACAAGGCAGCTCGGCCTCACTCGGGGGTGCGAGGAGAGCTCTGTGGTTCAGAAGCGGGAGTGTAGATGGACTTCAAATAATAATCACAAACACGCAGTGCTTGCTGTGTGCTGGGCACTATTTTACGTGCTCTGCCTTCATTAACTTATTGAGGCCCTCACACAGTCCTGCAAGGTAAATGCTAATACTATCACCATTTTATAGAGAAGACACTGAGGCACAGAGGAGTCAAGTCACTTACCTAAGGTCACACAGCTTAAGTAAGATTTGAAACAAGGCGGCCGAGTGCAGTGGCTCACACCTGTAATCCCAGCACTTTGGGAGGCCAAGGCAGGTGGATCACCTGAGGTCAGCAGTTCGAGACCAGCCTGACAAACATGGCAAAACACCGTCTTTACTAAAAATACAAAATTAGCCAGGCATGGTGGCACATGCCTGTAGTCCCAGCTACTCAGGAGGCTGAGGCAAGATAACTGCTTGAATCTGGGAGGTGGAGGTTGCAGCATGCCAAGATCATGCCACTGCACTCCAACCTGGGTGACAAAATGAGACTCTGTCTCAAAAAAGAAAAAAAAAAAAAGAAATGAGGCCGTATGCCAGGATCTATGCACTTAGCCACTGTATAGTTTCCCAGGGCTCCCATAACAAAGTATCACAAACTGTGTGGCTTAAAACAAATTGTCTCACATTCCTGGAGGCTGGAAGTCAGAAATCAAGGTGTCAGCAGGGCCATGCTCCCTTGAATGGCTGTAGAAGAGAATCCTCTCTTGCCTCTTCCTAGTTTCCAGGGGTTACTATCATCCTTAACATTCCTTGGCTCATAGGTGCATCACTCCAATCTCTACTCCATCTTCACAAGGCCTTCTTCCCTCTGCATGTGGCTGGGTCCACATGTCGAATTCTTATAAGAACACCAGTCACTGGGTTTAGGGCCCCTCTTAATGCTATATAACCTCATCTTAAGGAATTATATCTGCAAAGACCCTATTTCCAACACAGCCACATTCTGAGCTGCAGAGTAGACATGAGCTTTACGAGGACACTATTGAATCTGGAACAGCCACCAGGCCATACTGCTTCTTGAAGGGGAGGTCACTAGGGCTAGGACCATTTGAGCCAGGAAAAAATAAAGCAGAAAAAAAAAAAGAGAGAATAAAGAGACAAAAAAAAATGTGCCCCCAAATGAATACTCTTCCTATTTCCCAAGCAAGATGCAACCTCTCTGGAACGCCTTCCCATATGAGCCCAGCTTTGTCTGAATTTGCCATTTTGTCCCATAACCGGCTGGGCACACACCTGCCTCTCCACTAGGAGGTGAGCCCCTGAAGTGCAGGGCTGGCGGGGCTCATCTTCATGCCCCAGTGCCTAGAGCAGTGGCTGGCAGGTGACAGGTGTTCAGCAAAGGGATGGGGAACTCATGACTTTCTGGGCCGTGCCCTGCTCCCCACTCCTGTGCCCGGTTTCCTCCCACCTGAGGAAGTTGACAGCCCCAGGAAGATTCAGTGATTTGCTCAAAGCCCCCATAGGCCCATAGCCCTTCTTGGTCAGAGAAAGGTATCTGGGTTCCCTCACCTCCTACTCCATATGTCTGGCACACCATAAGCACTGTGGGTTTGCCGTCTAGCATTTAGGCCCAGGAAGTAACTCTGAAATTTGGCAATGGAAATTCATCAGAGGAAAAACATCCCAGTTTGTTCACGGCTTCCTTGACAAATCCCAGTTCAAACGGAGCATCATGCTTGGGGGTTGGAGAAGGAAAGCAGCTGTCACCCGGGATGGACGTGAGCAGCATGCCTGGCTCCAGGGCAAACACAGCCCCCCACTGCCCCACCTGGCCCCCATCACTCTCTCCCTCGTGCAGATATTCACTCGGTGTGTAGGCATTCATTCCGGCGTTACATCTCCGTTGACGCAGAGCTCCCCGTGGCTCCCCTGAAACGTTCCGTGCTAGACACTGTGTCCTGTGATGCCAGGAGGGAGCCACTGAGAGAGAAATCAAAAGCATCAACAGGCAGCTCAACGGAGCCAGGCTGAGGCTGGGAGGAAAGCTGGGGGAAGAGGCCCAAAGAACTCCAGAATGAGAGATCCAGAAATAGAGGGTCTAATGGTAGCAACACAATTGCATAACAAAGAGAGGCAAACTGCAAATTAAATGCAAAATTGATCACCTCTGGTGAGAGAATTGCAAGTCCATTCTCTTGAGGGAGAGAATTGACACTGGGCAAAGCAGTAGCAGGGTAACATCTATATATACTTTTAAAATATGGAACCACAGGAAGTGTCATATTGCAAAGAATATGAAATTGAAAAATGCAAATATGAATGCAAAGATTTATAACTCTCTGTGCTGTTCTTTCCCTGGATCTAGGCTCCCCAGGTTCTCCCTGGAAAAAAACAATTCTGAGATTTGAACCCAGGCAGCTTGATTTGAGAGGGTCTCTGCTTTTAAACCCTATCCTATGCTGTCCCATTATAATTGGAGAAAGCAATTCTCACCTTCATTAGGTTGTCATAAGACTTGAACAAAAAATGTTCATAAAGCACCCAGTACAGTGCCTGGCCCAAGGTCACGGCTAGGGGATCTTAGTGCCCCCACTCAATAGTGCTCCCATTTAAGCCAGGATTAAATAAGGGGTGAGAGCGAGTTGTTATGTTGTAGCTCACTGGGGCAGGGAGGACAGGAGCAGTTGATCATTGATCTCAGAGGGACAGCCACTAGGGTATCAAGTTTGGTCTGCATTAGGACTGTCTCCTGAAATCAGATGGAATATCTTGCCCTGGAGGCTCAGCATCCTGGCCATCCTGAGACGGGGTACTGAAAAACTACACAGCAGCCCTAGGTACTTGTCCTGGCTCAGAAAGAGCTCACCCCTGTGGGCCTGGAGCTTGAGAAGGAGGGAAACTTAGCTATAGAATAAAATGTACTCAAATAACTCTCCCCAGGGCTGACCAGCCCAGCCACGTGCTGGTCATGGCAGGGAGGCAGTTCTGCACGACCCCAGATTAGCAGTGAGACCATCCCTCTTGGCAAAGGGCACACAGGTATGGCCAGTGGGAGAGCTGTCTCTGGATCCAAGCGCAGCAGCTGGAACTTCCTCCTGCCACCCAGCCATCCTTCTTAGAACAGGCCTCCATGAGGCACAATCCCTGTGGTGGGTCAAGATGGTGATGGTGACTGCCTGGGGAATGGTTATCACTCCTCTTAGGGGAGCCCAGCATCATCACAAATGCATGTCCTCCTCCCATGGCAAGAGCTCCCGAACTTATTATCTGCCCCTCTCTTGAGGAACTGATCTCACCCTTCCTTGCTACAGTTGACTGTGGAATAGCCTCAGGCCCCACTTGTCTTAATCTGCAAGTGCCATCAGGATAAGAACTATATTTGGTGGTGACCCCAAAGTACCAGGGACTGAACTGAACTCAGTGGCTTGAAGTTTGAAGTTAACAGAGCTTCAAAAAAATGACTCTTATGGCCGATAAGCACATGAAGGGATACTTGACATCACTAATCATTATGGAAATGCACATCAAAACCATGAGATGCCACCTCATAACCACTAGGGTGGACACTAACAAAAAACAAAAAATAACAAGAGTTGGTGAGGATGTGGAGACATTAGGCTGCTGGTGGTAATGTAAAATGGTACAACCACTGTGGAAAACAGCGTGGTAGTTCCCCAGTTAAACAAAGAATTGCCATATAGTCCAACAACTCTACTTCTGGGTAAATGCCCAAAAATATTAAAGGTTTCAAAGAGATAACTAACTGTATACCCATGTTCTCAGCAGCCCTTTTCACAAGAATCAAAGGGTTAAAGTAACCCATGTATCCATCGCAGATGATTGGATAACAAAATGTGGTAAACACATACCATGGACTACTATCCAGCCTTAGAAAGGAAGAAAATTCTGACAAACTCTACAGTAGAGATGAACCTTGAGGACATTATGCTAAATGAAACAAGCCAGTCACAAAAATACAAACGCTGTCTGATTCGACTTATATGAGGTACCTGGAATAGCCAGATTTCTAGAGACAGAAAGTGGTGGTTGCCAGGGGAGGGGGGAATGGGGAAATGAGGAGTTGTTGTTTAATGGGCATAGAGTTTCAGTTTTGCACGATGAAAAGAGTTTGGGAGACCAGTTACACAGCAATGTGGATGTGCTTAACATTGCGGAGCTGTACACTTAAAAATGGTTAGAATGGTAAATTTTATTATGTGTTTTTTAGCACAATTTTTTAAGGCTCTTGTGCCCATTCTCCAGGCCGCCTCTGGGGGTCGCTGTCTTGGAAGAACACCTGGGCAACAGCAATCTCAACTCTCCCTAAAGACCCAATGTGGGGGCCCAGAACATCTCTGTTCCCCCGAGTTGAATGCAGGTGTGCTTCAAGAAACCATTTCTAGTCTAGCCTGATGACCTCCCTGGGCAAGTCACAGACTCTCCCATCTGTGAAATGGGAGCATCTGCCTTTGCTATAAACAAGAGCACTATGTTGAGGCCTCTGATGGACATTTCCATGCAGCCTCCATAGAAAACCTCCTAAAGAGAAATAAACAAGACTTCTCCATGCAGCCAGGGTTGCTGGTGAAGACCCAGGCTATGGGGCCAGGCAGCCTGGGATTTCAACCTTGCCTCTGCCATTTACCAGCTCTGTGACCCAGCACAGCTTACTGGATCTCTCTGAGCTTACACTTCCTCCTCTGTCAAATGGAATAATAATGCTCATCAACTAGCCCTGTTCTGGGGATTCAAGACAATGCTTGCTAAGGGCTGGCGCACAGAAGGCACTCAGTGCTCAATCACAGGACGTGATGATTCTGAGTTTTAACCACCATGCTGTCAGCTGGAGCCCCATGCACCACTCTCGGGCTCACAGTCTGACTGCAGGGCCTGGGCACCTTGGGAAGCATTATCCCCAGGCACAGGTGACTGTGTTGCTTCTGTGCCCTGCACCATTTCCTGAGCTGCCCGAAAGCTCAGTGACATCATCACCAGCATTAGCACCTGCATCTGCTCCGGTCACAGGAGGCTCCGATGCCGCATTAACCCCTGTGAGAGATGGAGCTTTAGAGTGCTCAGGGATCCCTTGCCCTAAGAGTTCTCTATTCTCATCCAAATCCACCTGTTTGTAAACCCAGCCAGTATCCCCTTTAAGGCCTTCCTCCATTCCAGTGCCAAGGACCGTCTGTACTGAAGGGGGCATGGCATCACCCATCTAGTCTCTCACAACACAGCCTGGATGACAGATGCCATAGCAACAGCCCTAGCAACAATGACAGGAGACGACCTCTTGGCCACAGACTGGTGGGAAATATGTAAACAACAATCTGCACGCATGAAGGAAAAGCTGTGGAGGGCCTGAGGCAGACCTACATGTGCAGGATGGCTCCCGCCTGGGCAGAGAGGGAAGCCCATTAGCAATGTCCAACTTCCCCCTTCAATATCGAAGCAAAATAATCAATGAAAAAAGATAGGAGAGGCCTAAAATCCCTTTGACCTGCAGCAAATTAAGTTTAATCCTCTCCAGCCAGCTGTATGGCTGTTTGGGTACAACTGGGCTGTCTGCTAGGAAATTGACAGCCCCCTGAAACCCACAGATGGGGGCCAAGAGGAGAAGTCCCAGCCAGCAGCTGGAATGCTGCAACTGACAAGGCATCCCAGAGTCCCTCGCTGTGCAGGGCTGGACCCTTGGGGCAGAAGGCTGGCCTCCTGGCCTCAATGCCTATTGGCAATGGAACCAAGCAAAACCTTAGGAGACAGAACCAATCCTGCTTCCTTCACACTGAGCTAAATTCTGGAAGAAACAGTCATTCTCCCTGGATGAAGTCAAATAAACCCAAACCTCTACTAGCCCAGCTGTGAACCAGCACTTCCATTTCCAAAACAGTACATTCTGGTGGGAACTGAAGCTCCTGAAGTGGGTGACTTGTCCAGGCTTCCAGAGATGGTGGAGGTCAAAATCGAGACTAGAAGAATCTTGATGGTGATGCCTAACACGCACTGAGCACTTCTGGTGCCAGGCCCTGCACTGAGTGCATTACATCATCTCAGCCCATGCTCTCTGCATCCCTCTGAGATGGGCAGCATTATCCCCACTGCACACATGGTGAAACAAAGGTCTGCAAAATGGCTTGCCCAAGGTCACACAGCTCTCACTGGGGAACTTGCATCCAAACCCAGAAATGCCCTCACCCCCTCCTCTCTTGCTTCTGCTAGCCCAGCCAAAGACGCAGCTATCGACTGCCAGGAGAGAAGAGCTTCAAATGCCCAGAGAAAATCCCCAAGTAAATCAGACTACAATTTAATAAGCTTGGGTTTAAAAGAAGACATAATCAGCAGACTAAAATATAATAAGATAAAATAAAATAAATGAAATAAAGAAATGAAAAAGAATGCCAGTAGCAGAGATGACAATGACCACCATGGCTTTGAGCCACACATAGGAACCCTGAAAAAGCTCCCCAAGCGAATCAACCGCTCGTGCATTTCTTGGGGTTGGGGAGTCCCGTGGCAGGGGTCCTACTGTAGGCAAGGAGAAGGGTGACGGCCCACAGGAAAATCCTAGCTTCTCCTACTCAGAAGAATGACCGAAACCTCAAAGGCCACCAAGACAGAGACCTGTGGGTCAGCCCCTAATGGGGCCTGCTGGAGAGAAAACGCCATGGGCTTGCAGGTACAGATGGGAGTTCAAATCTAGGCTCTGCCACTCAGTAGCTGTGTGATGCCAGCAAGTCACTTAAATTTGGAAGCCTCAGATGTGGAAAATAGTGAGAGCAAGGTCCACTGTGTGAGTTGGTGAGAATGAAATGGGTGACAGATGAGAAAAGGCCCAACCCTGGAAGGTTCTTGGGAGATGTTGGCAAGAGGAAGGCCCCTTTCCAGGCAGTCACAGGAGCCCACACAGCTTTCAAGCCAGCCATTTCCTGCACATGGTCACAAACACCTGCAGCCAGCTTCTTCCCAGCGAGAGCAGGAACATCCAAAACATCTGTCCCTCAAGCCAGAGGAATACTGGCCACAGGACTCCCCATTCCCACCCCACAGTCAAGCCACTTGAAATAGGACACATCCATAGGAAGTGATCATGGCAGAAAGGTCCCAAGAGATCAACCCATCCAGAGATCTAAACCCTGGATGCCTCTGAACCTCCAGGGGATACGACTCAAAAATGCTGATTCTTGGGCTCAACCCCAGAGTACAGGCTCAGAATTCCTGGAATGGGGCTCAGTTCTCTGCATTTTTAACAAACTCTCCTGGGGATTCTGAAACACAGCCAGGGTTGGGAATCTAGTCCAATGCTTTCATTTTAGAAAGAAAGAAACTCTATTGCTGGTAGACTTCATGCAGATTAATTTCAATTACTCTTTTCCTGGTTATAAAGTAATACAGACGTATTGTAGAAAGTCTGGAAAAACTGAAAACATATAAAGAAAAGTAAAGTCACTGGCAATTACGGCTCCCAGAGGCAACCATCTTCAGCCTGGAAGCATTTCCTCCCGTCTTCATTCTTAGAGGATGAGATGATGATGGATGGACAACTTGAATCCTAGCTTTTCTTCACTTAATATTTCACCTTAGGTATTTTCTGATGTCATTACAAATTCATAAGAAAAAAACATCAATAAAGATGGGAAAAATAACTGAGCAATTTTAACCATGTTACCAAAGTAAATAGCTAGTGAATACCAGGGGCAGAGCCAGGTAACCTGATCCTGATGCAATGCTCACTTTTTCAACAAGGAGTTTACCGTCAGGTGCGGTGGCTCACGCCTGTAATCCCAACACTTGGGAGGCTGAAGCAGGTGGATCCCTTGAGCCCAGGAATTTGAGACCAGCCTGGGCAACATGGTGGAACCTCATCTCTATTAAAAAAAAAATTGTTTAAAATTAAATAATAAAAATGAAATAAAATAAAACAAAGAATTTGCCACCCCTTAACAGAGAGTCCAGGCCAGGGAAAAGAGCACTGAGGCCAGTCCCGTAGTGACGGGTGAATGGGGAGGTGGGAGGGGGAGCTTGTTCAATGGCTCACAAGGGCCTGCCTAGATTACAACAAGCATAAACTAATGACACCGATTAGGCTGCACAATAGAAAAGTACAGGATTGTTTGGTCCCAACAATATAAGATTAATTTATCAATACAGCTTACGCGGCACTGCAGAGATAACTGCCAGAACGAGGGCTTCTTGCACACCTTACAGGCAACTGGAATCTCTTGGCCACAGAGGCCTGTCATGCCTCAAGGAATGAGCTAGAAAGCAGACTTTGCAGCCCATGTTGGGTGAGGCAGTACAGAGGGGCTGTTTGCCAACTAACTGGAATGTATGTGGGTCAGAACTCAGAGGTTCTCTGTGACACGGGCATAGGAGCAGATCCCAGCGCCCAGCTGTAACACATACATGCACCTACATATGCCTCTCATGCCGTCTTAGTTCTGAATCTGGCACATCACCCGCACTCAAACCTCACAACAAGGCTATGCAGCAGATACTGTTATTATTCCCATTTTACAGAACAGGAAACTGAGACACAGGTTCAATGGCTTAGCCAAGGTCACACGGCTGGCAAGAAAAGCAGCTCTAGTGTTCAAATTCAGGCAGGATCCACAGTTTATGTTCCTAACCCTGAAGCTGCCTTTCAATAATACAACAATCATATTTTTTAAAGATACATCATCCCTCATTTTAATCATCCATTTCAGTTTATGGAGCACATTTCCAGAACATTTTACATAGAATGCAGAACATTAATCTCGTGAAACAGCCTGTGACTTCCATTCAATGGGTGGGGAAACTGAGGCACATAGAGCTCAAAGACTTGCCCAAGAGGTTTAGGTTGCCCAGTTGTGAGGTGAAAGTAGACAAAACTGCCACTCTCCTGGCACTTTGAGCTGATTGACTGCTTCCTGGAGGTCACAGCCATAATCTGTGACCAGAGTGCCCACTTCTGAAGTGTGGGGTGCCAGGCACTTGGAATTCTCACAATCACCCTAGGAGGCAAGTACCATTATTAACAGCAGATTAAGAAACCGAGGCCCAGGGAGGCTCAATGACTCACTGAACATCCCGCAGTCAGGCAGCAGCGAAGTGAGAACAAGGGGTCCCTGAGGAACCCGCAGGATTCTTTTGGGGTTCTGGACTGCCTCACACTGGGCTGAGAGCCCTCCAAGCTCAAACCAAGCAGTGGGGAGAGGAGGGCGAGGAAGGAGGTGGGGCGGTGGGGCTGGCAGGAGGGTGGGCAGCAGGGGAGAGAAGGCGCTTGCCTCCCTGCTCCCTCCAGCCAGAGCTGTGGGCTCGGGAGGTGGGTGGGATTGGGCAGAAGGCAGATGTCAGCCACTCCAGCTGGAACACCCCCAGCACACGGCCCCCAGGGCAGACAGTGACGGCTTCCAAATCAGCCGAGTGGAACGTCCTTGACCAGCTGGCCAGGGCAAAGCTTCACACCAGGTCACCTGGGAGGACGCAGTGGCCTGTGCCGCCAGGCGTGAGTGCTGGAGGAGGGAGCTGGCCACTGGTCACAGCTGTGCCCCCTGCTGCCTCATTGCTCCCTTCCTCCCCAGAGCCCCTCTCTGCCCACACGTTCAGAGGCAGAAGGAGCAGCTGGCAGGCGAAGACTGCACCAGTGACAAGAAGGCAAAGGCCGTGGGCAGCAAGGGTGGGCCTTTGGGGAGTTTTGCAAGAGCTAGAGACTGCAGAGCAGGGCCTGGGTATGCCCAGGGGCCAGAAGCAGGCCTGGGGCAGCCCTAAGTAAGGAGGCAGCATTGACGGATGTCAGAGAGCCCTGTCCGACACAATGCCACCACTTCATCGCTCCATGGTCTTGGACAAAGTACTCAACCTTTTGGGGTCTTCCTCTGTTTCTTTATATATGTAATGGGCATAATAATACCGTCTACCTCCTTGGGCCACAGGAGGATTCAGTGGGCTACTGCACATTAAAAACCCTTCACACAATGCTGGCTGGCCATGATTGTTATTCACAAGGTAGGAGCAGAAGACTTAGAAAGTTCAGCCCAGGGTACAGGCTAGAAACCAAGGCAGTGCTCCAAAGGCAGAAGAACAGAGTGACAAGGGACAACCAGGCATGGGAGGTGTTATTAGGAGCAAGATAAGGGCAGTGATATGGCATTCATTCTGTTGATCAGTGGGAGTTGCAGAGTTAACCGGACACAGAGCTAACCTCCAGGCAACACTCAAGGCAGCACCCACATAGCTAGGAAGGCCCGGGGCCAGAGACCTATTGTCTGATCTGATGTGATCTCAGATTCTGCATCTCAGAGCTGGTGCAGATAATGTAAGACAACAGGCCTGGGCCTCTTGTCCTAAGGATGATACAGTGTCAGAAGGCCCCTGTGTGAGCATGGGGCTGAGAAAGATGAGGCCCCAAGTTCAGATCAGGATGCTCCCTGCAAGGTGAGGGGCCAGCCCTGCACCAGGCACCAGAGCTCAGAACCTAGATCTGAAAGGCAGACACCAGGACAGACTGAACAGTTGGCCTGCAGAATCTGAGGCCTGGAGAGCAAGTCGTGAGAACCCTATTTCCCAGCATGAGAAGAACATGCCCAGCACATGCAGACAAGTCCCACATAGTCTGCATTCTGGGGCCTCAGCAAGCTGGGTCTAAATACTCTTTCCTTCACCTCCCAGCTGAGGGGACCTTGGGTACATTATGAACCACTAAGCCTCAGTTTCCTCTTCTGTCCAGCGAAGCTAATGACAGTATTAATTTGAATTTCAGATAAGCATTGTTATTCTTGAGATCATCTCTATAAAGTCCATAGCAGGGCCTGGAACCTATTAAGACTTCAGTCATCAGGTTCTATCACGACTGTCATTATTCTCACCCGTGCTGTTATCTGGCCTGTGACACTGCTTCTACAGCAGGAACACACTGCCCAGGTACCTACCAGGAGTGCTGCAACTCTGGGAAGGCAGGGTTGATAAGGCACAGCCTGCTGCTGACCTTGAGGTGTCCCTGTCTCGTTAGGGAGGCAGCTACGTAAATTATCCTGGCACGTGGAGGCAGGCAGAGTGGCAGAGGTGTGCACAAGGCCCTCACTCTGGGCACTGGAGCTGCAGAATCAAACCAACCCCTGGGGAGCAGGGTGTCACTAGTGCAGGACTGCAGTCCCTTGCTTTGCAAAGTGGGCTATTTTGATCCTGTTTGCTTTTTTATTTTCCTATAATGATCTCCACTTTATTTTCCCTTAGTAGTTAGTGAAGTTCTCTTCTTTTAAATGCCAGCCACTACCAAGAGATTGCGGGAAAGATGATGTTTCTCACAGGGCGGTGGGTAGCGGAGTTTACCCCTGGGCCAGAGGGTGATGGCGGGAACAATCAAAGGGAAAGAAGCCCAAGATGAAACTAAAAGGGATGTGTCAAGACACCACAGTGGATCTCTACCCCTGTGCTGCTGGGTTTGCTTTCCAATGCAGGTCGGGGTTTTGCTTGAGTGAGAGAAGACATTTCTGCACAAATACTGGGCTCAATCGGGTATGGGTTCTCTGCTGGGTGGGGGTGAGCAGGGGCTACACCCTCTGTACTACCCTGATCCTAAAAGAGACCAGCCAGTCAGAGCTGCAGAAGCCACCCATCCCACCTCCTTTCTGCAAACCCCAAGAACCCTCTGTTTTCTGTAGGAGGGACCCCTGGATGCTGTTCAGGGTGGAGAAGGCTCCCAAAGCAAGCTGTAGATGAATGAAGTGGGAGGATGAAGAGTCCAGGAGATGAAGAAGAGAGATGAGATGGGGGACAGGGCAGGGCTGCAGGGCGTGGGAAGCTTCTCTCTTGATATCTGTGTTTTAAGTCATCCACAGTTCCGATTCACAAAGCAGGGTCACAATTATCAGGACCAGCCAGGCACAGCCCACTTCCCCTCTTCTGACAGTGCTGATATTTCCCAACCAGATCCACGCAGACCAGATCCAAAACCTTCTCCAGAAATTCAGGGAGCCCCAACAGCCCTGTACACCACACCTCACGGCAGGCAGGAGGAGGGATGGGAGGAGAGTGAAGGAAGGGCCAGAACAACAAGGCACAGATCCCTTCCCGGGGGTCCGATAGGCTGCAGTCAGCAGTCACCCGCTACCCAGACATGCACAGCCTGCCGCTGCCTCTGGCTCTGAGCTGCTCAGACCCCAGAACCTGGAGAGATGGCCCTTCTAAAGGGCTGAGGTGACAAGCCAAGGGCGATCCCAGGAAGCAGCCTGGAAGTCGAGAGAACACTGGATGTGAAGTCAAAGGCATGGTAGGAGTCTTCACTGTGATGTCCCCACTGTGCAACTCCAGGCAAGTCCTCTTCCTTTCAGGCCTCAGTTTCCTCATCTGTAGAATGTAGGGAGTAAGCCGGACCATCTCTAAGTCCTTAGCTCTGGGAACAAGAGTCCTAAGCCCAGGGCAGCACCTGCCGGTTGCCCCCTGCAGACCCCTTCCATGGGTTCCTCTCCCTTCATCCCTGCCCTCCGATGCCCTCAGCACATGCCTTCTCCTCCACCCCAGAGGCTGCAGCCACCAGAGGATCCCTCAGGGTAGGTCCCAGGAAGTGCCAACTGGATGGTGTGAGTGGATAAGAAACAGGCCACGAGCAGTCCACAAGGCGGCCCTGAGATGCCAGGGAAGGCCAGGCACTGAAGGGCAGTGAGATGACCCACAATGGGGGTGGGTCTCCAGTTCCAACACTCACTTCCTGGAGAACAGTCTGTCTTCTGAAATTTCAGACACAAATTATTCCAGAGGCCAGGGAAGTCCAGCCTCAAAAGTCCCTCCTCCTTGTCCTCAGGCCCCCACTGCCCTCCATCCTGACATACCCAGGGGGAGCACTGAGCCATCTCTGGGCCGCACAGCCCCTATGGCTGATGCAAATCTCCATCAAACCCCCACCCCTGCCCCTGGGCCCATACTCACATGGTCTTGTGTCCTATTCCATTATTAATAAAAGTAACAACAATAATCACACTCCACTTGTAGAGAGCCCTTAGCATTGTACCAGGCCAAGTGTTTTGCAGAAATTATCTTACTTAATCCTCTCAGTCACCCAATGAAGGAGGGGTGATAGCCCCATTTTACAGAGCAGCAAACTGAGGCTCAGAGAGGTTAAGTATCTCACTGAGAAGATCTAGAACATCTGACCTGAGCTCTCATCTTCTTTCCACTTTATGTATGCATCTGCACATTCACCTTTTCCACTTTCCCTCCTTTTGCAGAGACAGAGGATGCTTTTCTTTTATTTATCCAAAACCCAGCATAAAGTGAGGCTCTGTGGACAGAGATGAACGATGGTGCCTCACCCTTCCAGGAAATCCCAGCTTCAGTTTGCACCTCTTATTCTCTCTCTCCCAAATCCTCCATGCCCTGCATCCTCCCCATCCGGTCTCTCCTGCTCCTTCAGGCTTTCCCATCCACTGGCTCCTCCCTTGTGCCCACATTTCCCTTAAAAAGCTGCATTTCCCACCAACCTATCACCAGCTTTCCCTTGGTGTTAGGGGCTGATTGCTGTCCACTCCTCACCCCCAACATGAAATTCATTTGTTGAAGTCCTAGCCCCTACCTAGAGCCTCGGTGAGTGACTGTATTTGGAGATAGAACCTTTAAAGAGGTAATTAAGACACAATGAGGTCATTAGGGTGGGCCTTAATCCAATGTGACTGGGTCCTTATAAGAGGAAATGTGGACAGGTGAAAAGAGAGACACCAGGGACATGTGCACGCAGAATGATGACCACGTGAAGGGGCAGCAAGAAGGCCGCCATCTGCAAGCCAAGGAGAGAGGCCCTAGAGGAACCGAGTCCTGCTGGCTCCTTGATGTCGGACTTCCAGCCTCTAGAACGGTGAGAAATGCACTTCTTCTGTTTAAGACACCCAGTCTGTGGGACTTCGTTATGGCAGCAGCAGCAGATTAACATACCTGGTAACCAAACTCTCAGGGGAACACTCACTGCCCGTTCCTCCCTCCCCCTTTACCCACCTCAGTTCTGGGCCACTGAGGTCGCTGACCACTTCCCTCCCGCTAGAAGCTGCACGACCCTGGCAGCAGCACCAAGCATTCCCCTTGCTAGCTCACTCCCGCGGGTCCTTTCTCCTTACTCCTGCATCCAGATGGAAACAGGGTTCTCACCTGGGCCCTCCTCCCTTCTTCATGTTCACTGGCATCCTTGGCTTTAGCCCTGACCTCTAGACACATAATTCACTAGCCTGCAGGCCTGGTTTTTATGCCCAAGCCAGCCCAGAAACTCCAACTGCTGGCAGACATCTGCCTCTGGATTTCCAGGCCAAACCTAAACCCAATGTGTGAAACCAGAATCATGCTTTTCCTTCTCATATCCACTCCCTGCTGATCTTCCTCTATCTCTGGGCACGTCACTCCCCTCTCTCCTGGGCTCCTCACTGGAAATCCCAGTGCTTAGAATCCGCGTATGCCCCCTTAGCCCAAATCCTGCCACTCAGAACTCCATGCCATTTCTCTCTCCCACCCCCTCTTCCTATATCTGATTTTCATCCCTCCATCTGGAGAGATTCCGCACCTCCCAGTGGGTCTCCCCATCCTGGCTGTCTGCTACTTCCAATCCATGACTGGCTGTTATGGCTCAATCTTCCTGAAACATGGGTCTCATCCTATCAGTCCCCTTGCCCCCATACTACCCCATAGTGCATAAAGGACATGTTACATCTGCACTCAGAGCCTCTGGGAGCTGTGGTAATTGCTGCCCCTTCCCACCCCCTTCCTCTTGGTCAGTTGTGACCCACCACTCAGATCCCACCACAGCCTTCCTGATTCCCCTGGTCAGAAATAGACCCTCCTCCAGGAAAACCCACAGTACATGACCCCAGTACTCTTCACCTCCTCCCTTGTATTATAGTTGTCTATTGGGGTCATCACTGTGATCCTCAAAATAACTTCCACAAAGCCTCACATGCAGTAAGAGAGGGGAACTGGAGGTCTGCAAGCCAACAAGCTCTCTAGATACGGCAGCACCCCCAGAAGCCCCTCCAGCTTCCGCCCCCTTCACCTCACCTTGCCATAGAGATTGAAAGCCACATGTTCATCTGCTCAGCCTCCCTGGCAGCAAGGGATGGGCAGGTTTGAAGCCTGAGCCATATGCAGAAGTCTAAGGGTGGGAGTGTTGTGGGGGACCTCTGGGGAGCTCCCTCCTTTGCTTGTGTGCTTACTCCTTACCCCTCCCTGACCCTATCTGCCCCTCACCAGGACGTATTGGCTGCAGCCACCATGCAACCATGAGAGAAAGGCCAAGAGAATGTCAGAGACTCCACCCTTGACATAGCTGAGTGCTGGACCAACACCAGCCAATCTCCCATTGTCTACTTTTCATCAGAAAAATAAACCCCTATATGTTTAAGCCACCAAGCCGGTTTTCAGTTACTTGCAGCCAAATGCAAGCCTGTCTGATTACATACATAATGGCATTCAACTCTAACAAACACCCTGTGGGATGAGGTTCCAGGAGGAACTGAAGCTTGAAGAGGTTACATGACTTATCCAACATCCAAGAGCCCATGAGCAGGAGAACTAGGATCAAATCTGCCTGACCTTTACACTCAGGATCTTTCCAATCTGCTTCTCCGTGTTACATCCCAATGCTTGTTGAGTGACTCAATGACTGGAAAGACCAACCACTTTACTAAATCTTCCATACGAACCTTCAAAGATGTGAGGAGGGACTACATCCTCCTCAAGATGGATGCTTTCATCACTCCCATCCAAAAGAAGATACCCTGGTCTGCAAATAACACAGTCTGTCACCAGAAGGGATCCTGAGAAGAGCCTGCCAGTTAGCTCTTGTCAGAGTTAGATCTGGATGCAACAGGCAATGTCCCCAGGGGTACCAGCATTCCTGAGGTTCTGCCCTGGCCACTCTCTGCACACAGGCGGGTGCAGCCTCCCTCACCTGCTCATGGGCACTTGCTCACTCCCACCTCCCATCCACATGAGATAAAGCAATCAATGGTACAAATATTTTATCAACTTCCCCACATGGTTGTCTTATACAAGATGAATGGATCAATGTAGCCCAGGGAGCATGGAGCAGAATTTCTCATTGGACTGACCTCAGAAACATTTCTTCCAGCTTGGAAAATCTAACCAAGTCATAATGCAGCCATTGTACAGAACTGGGTAGCACAGGGTGGTCCCACCACCTCCAGATGTAGGCTGGACAGAGTCCAGAGAGACCCTAGACTGTCATCTGTAACTTGTAGGGGTGTGAGCGTGTGCTCTGGGCTCCAATCTAGTTAGTGTTGCTAGCTGGATGACCTTGGCCATGTGACCTCAGTTCTCATTGTCTCAGTTTCCTCATCTAAAAAGTGGGAATAATAATACCTACCTTGTTCAACTGTGATTAAATTAAATTAAAGTCACTGAATGAAAAGTGCTCAGCACATAGCACCCAATTTGGGTGATGCTCTTCTTCCTATTATTGTCAGTCATCATCATCACCATTATAAGTACTTCATCCACCAGGATAAGAGGATGCCTGAATTTTCTAGGATGGCTCAAAGTTCATGTATGGAAACCTGTTGTTCCCACAAGTATGTTCACCGCTGCAGAGCACATGTTCTCATTTTGGATTCAGAGATCATGATCGTGGAAGGCTGACTATTGCAAGTAGGGCCCTGTTTGCCCCCTAACAGGCAGGTAGATCTTGGAAAAGTCATTTGCCTTCTCTGTAAAATGGAACAAAAAAAATCTGGCCAGCTTTCCTCAAAGAAGAGTAAAAAGTTATTTTGAAAAGCCATCAATTTTAATTTTAATCATTTTAATTTTTCCGATTATTATTAATAATCATGTACCAACCAATCTTCTTGCCTTCTCCTATTAGCTTGCAGTATACCTGTTCTGGGATAGAGAGGCCCGATTCTACCTACAGACCTGGTGAGAAGAGCGTGGGTGGGGAGAGGAAACATAAAAGACAAAACCACCCTGTAAATAAAGACAAAGGTAAAATGTCTTTTAAGCCAATATTAACAAAGCTCTCACAAGAGAAAGCCCATTTCCTGAAGACATGCCAGTTGATTGACGCCCATGGAGAAAACTGGCTGGCGGCCATGGCAGAATGGGCTCTCAGAACATGGCCAAGTCTTGAACCCCCTTCTTTAACAGGCTATTCTTGCTGGTTTCTTGTGTTGATAAACTTAACCAACATGGGTCTGCTGATTAGAGGCAGGATGTCTTGCTCCAGACCATTTCTAACCTACATGCTATTCATCTCTCATAAGCACCATCAACTCAATGTGTTCCAAACAGATGTCACAGACCTATCCCCTTAACCATTTCCTGCTAAGGGCAGCATTGCTCCCCATCTCACCCAAGTTCTGGGCATTTTATTCTGTCTTAACACCTCCAACTCTCACACTCAACACATGAAAATCAGCATTGTTTAAAATTTTTGTATAAGCTTTGAAATATATTTCCTCTCTGTTCCCCTTGCCTCCCACCCACATCACCCATCCAGAGCTATTGTAATTGCCTCCTGTCTTCTTTCTCCACTATCTGCTTCTCCTCTTCCTCAATCTGTGTCACTTTCAGATTCTCTTTCTTGAAACGCAGATTAAAAATAATTGCCCAAATATATGTAAATACACACACATACACACACACACACACACACACACAAACACACACACAAATGCAATGGTCTCCTTTAGTCTACATACTGAGTCTATGCAAATTTAGCTTTATGCACCCAGGAAAAATTAGAAGAGAAATAACCAGGTTTCAAAGGTTGGTGTTTCTGCCTCGATTTCACTCAATGCGAGCATCCATCAACACCAGTGTAAGAGAGGTGCTGAACCCACTGTACCCTAGCTGATCTCACTCCTGTGTTCTTCATAGTGAACACACTTGTGTCCACTCATGAGCGGTTTAAAGAGTTTTCAGAGATCACTTTTTGCCTTGTGATTCTAGTATCCACCTTACTATAGAATCAACCTACTGTAAGATTGAAAGGAAATCCATCAGAGTATGGGGGATTTTTTCCTGGTTGCCGGAACTGAGTGATTTCTTATTCTATTTCCTACTTTTCACTATTTCCATTTTCCATTAACAAAGATACTTAAATTTTTTTTGAGCCATTTGAACTTTCTTTAAGATTGTCTTCCTAGACCTTCAACGACTCCAGTCACTAACCGGATAAGGTACAGATGCCTCAGCCCAACATTCAAGACCCTCCCCGAGTGAATCCCACAGCTCATCTGTGGCCGCTCATGGCCCCTCCATGCTCCCTACCTCCAGGTGATGGGGGATCTTGCACTTCACCCACCCCACTGGGCACTCTGGCTGTGTGCTGCACCTTCCGCCTGAAATGTCCTGCCTCACTTCCCTCCTTATCCAGATCCTACCTGTACAGCCAGGGACCCCCCTATATTGGCACCATCCTCAAAGTTTTCCTAAAACCCACCCCACCCCTCTGCATCCCCTTCTATCACCACCTCACTTGTCACATCCATCTTCCTTTACAGAACAGATGCACTTGTCTAATCTGCTCCCAGACCTGGTTTATTCCTCTGCTGTACCCTCTGCAATATCTGGCTATGCACAGCACAAATGCTCAAATAATGGAGGAAGTGAAGTGGATTGAATTGGATTGCACTGAATTGGACAGCCCTGGATTAGACTGGCTTAACTTGGCTTGATTCAATAATTATATTCCTTAAATCAAAGTTTTGGTAAATGTGGCTGCTTTTCTTTTGGCCATTTGCTCATTGGTCATTTGGGCAATTGGCCCCCTAGACACTTGGCTGGAAAGGAACTGGCTTCTGACAAGTTAATCCCACCATGAAGCAACCTCTGAGGAGCTGATTTGCAGTAAACTGAACCAAAGCAGGCAGTGAGCAGCCGGGAGTTGGGCAGTGGGATGTACCAAGAAGAGGCCCCAGAGGCCTACTGAGGACCCCAGAAAACTCAGCCTCCAGGCCTTCAGTGACAACATAACATTCCTGCCTTGTGAGAGCTGGGAGATGCTGGGATCACTCAACCCTAAAGAGTTTTGTGGAGTGATGGCACTGCCCCCACACACCCAGGAACCCATCCCCCAGCCTACAGCTCCCGTCTTGAGGGTTTTGGGCCCACTCATGGGCTTTATCCACAGTAGCAGGGCTGAGGGGGCACCCCACCCAGGCCCTCCCCTCAGCCCAGAGTGAAAGTTTGACTAAAGCTCAGTATCTTCGCTTTTATAAATCTCTGCCTTTTAATGATGGCTTCAAGGCTGAGGGGAAAAGGGACCATTAAACTCACTGAATAAGTTAATGGGGCAGAGAGAATCTATTTCGGAGCCACCCCAGGCTATTTTCCTCTGGAGCTAAAGCCTGAATAAGCAAAAAGAAAAAATTAAAACTGTAGAGCACATTGCCAATAAATAACCCCCCCAGTGTAATCTCTCAGCATCCAGGACTTCATTTGCAGAGATATTATAATGCAGATCACTTGTGAAACACCTCTGGCTTCACACAGTTCCACCTGCAGTGGTGGCTGGGGGTCTTATTATCTGTCCATATCCTTTCCTCCCTGTGAAGGCAAGGGAACGGGCTGCTGCCATACAGCCTGCAGGCTCTTTAAGCATCCTGGGGAGAAGCAGCACCCCACGAAAGTTAGCACACTGAAACCACAGTTAGCATCCTCGAAAGAGCAAATCCCAAGACCCTCTAGTCCTCCAGCTGCAGAGACTCCCCCAAGGACTTCCTAGTTGCCACAGGCCTCCTTAATTTGCAGCCTAGCCCCACTGTCCTGAAACTCCAAAACTCTCTTCCTTCCACAAAAACCAAATGCAGGGTCTTGGTTTCTTTTGCCTGGAGAGGTCCACGTCTTCAGAAAATTGCTCCCTCTCCTCCCTCTCCTCCTGGTCCTCCTTACTCTCCCCTCCTTCCCTGCCCCCTTCCTCCCTACACCTTGCTCCTCCTCCCCTGATATCCAGCTCTCCCCCTGACATCCAGCTCTCCCCGTCCCTGCCTTGTCCAAGAGAACCCCTACTCCCTCTGGCCTCCCTAGAACAAAGCCAGAAACACGGCTCTCAGGGCTGTGAAAACAAATCATTAAATAAGTGAGAACTGTTGGTAAATGTTGAGTCCCACTAGACACGCGTTGTTTACTCTTTAATATTTAAACATGTTAATTAAATCTCTGAATAAACAAATATATTTTAGCAAGTGGCATTCCTGAGCTGGAGTCCCTTTCTGCCACCATGCACCTCGATGCCTTTTGGGTGGGACCAAGCCTTCTTCTCATGGCAAAGGAGGTCCACAGTCACCGTCCTGTGCCAGGCCAGCCTGCCAGGCAGCCTGGACCTTCAGTCAGGAGATGATGGACAGCACCCTAGTCCAATCACAACTGCCCCTCTCAGGACCCAAGGCTGTCTCTCGTCCCCCTGCTCCCTGACCTTCAAAAAGCCCCCATAGACTACACATCTCCAGAGTGCACTCTCTTCCTTCATTCATTTGTTCTCCTTCATTCATTCATTCATTGATGCATGCATCAGCCCTGCATTTATATAGCAAAGCATATGCTAAACACCGGAAAGACAAAGATAAGCAGGACCAAACACCAACCATCCTTATAAGAAGCCCATATTCCTTGGGTCTGCACTGTCTCTCCCCTCTCGACTTCCCCATTTAGAATGAACTTTCTTTGTCTTCTTAAAGACTCCATTGTTTCAAGGGCCGTCCTCACGCAGCTCCCTCCTCTAGACTAGCTCTCCATCGCCTCTGCCCTTGCCATGTGGCTAATGCCTGCTTATCCCTCCAGTTCCAGCTCGGTTGCCCCTTACTCTAGGGAGCTTCTCTGCGTGCCCAGCCTGGATTAAGCACCCCCTCATAGAAACCTGTACAACCTTGTGCTTCTTTCTCCAATACATTTATTACACCCATCACTTCAGCTGTAAGTCGAATCATCTCTTGTTTAAAAGGAAAACCCTCTGGGACTTCCTATTTTGCTAGGACTAAAATCTAACCCCTTCCCACAGCCTGCATGACCCTGCTTGATCTAGTCCCTGCAGACCTCTCCAACCTCCCACTCCCGCCAGCGCACCCTACTTAGCCCTGCTCCCAGGGCCTCCTATGCAGCCCCCGACACACTTCCAGCCCCTTCTGACCTGAGAGGCGTTGCACTGGCTGTGCCCTGGGCCTGGAAACTTCTAGCTCCAGTTCTCATGAAGCTCTGACTGTCTCTCACTTACAGATCAGAGCTGGACAGTCCATTCTCCGAGAGCCCAGCCACCCTACCCTTACACCAAGGTAGCCTCCTCACCGCCCCATCACGCCTCATAACAGCACTCTGTTGAGTACCTTCACGGGACTTCTTACTCCTGATATGATTGTACTGATTTATTTGCTTACGTATCAACGGATGGCCTCTACCCACTGAATTGTAAGGTCCCAGGCCAGAAACATGTCTTGCACATCACAGAATCACCAACATGAATGAGTAAGGCCTGTCTGTGTCGCTGTCTACCCCACCCACAATAGCCTCCAGGCTCTGAGCTGGCAGGCTGGGCTGGCTGCTGGACCCTCGCACTCAGTACCCTGCCGCAGACCGAGGAAGGGGCCAGTGGACACTCACTGGTCTCAGCCTTCCCAGACCCCACATCTGAGCACTCAGCAAGCAAGACTCACAGCTAAACCATTGTGGGAGAGAGACACAAGCCCAGGGGAGTTGCCTTTCTGGTGGGACCAGGACCTCTTCGAGTGGCATTCATCTATCCCTTGCACATGAGACTCAGCCTGGGCCCCTGGGAGGAGCAGCACAACTGGGGTGGAGGGAGAACCCCAAGGAAACGACCCAGCCCCAGGCCAGAGACCCAGGGGCCCAGCCCTGCTAAAGAGCACCAAATGCCCACCAGGCCCTGGCTTCCACAGTGTCACAGAGAAGAAGGGAGCTCTGAGAGGACCCTAGGGGGATGTCCTTGGGCTGAGGATCCCAGAAGGTGCCCTTGAGAAGTCAGTCATCTGCTTTTTCTGCCTGCTTCACTGCTCTGCAAAAAGCAGCAAGAAGCAGTGCACCACAACAGGAACCCCCCTGGGGCTTTGAGTCAAACAGGATCCCAGCTCTGCCACCTACCGGTTGGGTGACCTTGAACAAGTGACGCCACCCTTCTTCCCCTCAATTTCTTCTTTGCAAGACAGAGATACAAGGTCCTGTTTCGATGAGTCACATAAATGTGTCTCTCCTAACCCAGATTAATCGAAAACAGTCCTAGAGTGTAAACTGTTACAACCACTTTGGAAAAAGGTCAGGCAGTATCTTATAAAGTTAAACATAAATTTATCAAACATCCCAGAAATTTCACTCCTGGGGAATGACCCAAGAGAAATGAAAGCATATGTTCACAAAAAGGCTTGTAGAGAAGAATGTTCTTCTTGCGGTGAAGAATGTTCACCGCAGATTTATCCATAGTACTCTAAAACTAGAAACAACCAAAAACAAGAGAACAGATAAACTCAGGTTACCCATACAATGTAATATCACTTAGCAATAAAAAGGAACCAAACACTGATATCTGTAACAATGTGGATGAATCTCACAAACATTTTTGACAAATAGATGTTATATGATTCCATTTCTATGAAGCTGTAGAAGAAGAAAAAGTCATCTGTTGTGAAAAAGCCCAAAACAGGCTGGGCACTGTTGCTCATGCCTGTAATCCCAGCACTTTGGGAGGCTGAGTCAGGAGGATCACTTAGGGCCAGGAGTTCGAGACCAGCCTGAGCAATAAAGTGAGACTCCAGCCTCTATTATTTAAAAAAAAAAAAATTGTAAAAAAGAAAAGAGAAGAAAAATACCAACACGGGAGATAAGCTACAAAGATGCAAAGACATACAGAGGGATATAATGGACTCTGGAGACTCAGAAGGGGAAGGGCAGAAGGGAGGAAGGGATTAAAAAAAACAACAACTACATATTGGGTACAAATCTCCTCTACAAATTCGCACTATAAATTCGCCCGTGAAACCAAAAACAACTTGTACTCCAAAAGCTAACAAAATTAAAAAAAAAAAAAAACACTACTCTCAAAAGTAGATAACAAAAAGAAAAGAAAAATCTCCCAAACAGTGGCTCCCCCTGGGGAAGCAATGGGAGATGCTGACTGGAAAGAATGTGGGGAACTTTCTGGGGGATGGTAATGTTCTGCTTCTCACTGGGTTTGGGTTCCACAGGCGTCTGCATCTGTCAAAACTCAGAGAATGCACACTTAAGAGTAACGCATTTCATTAAATACAAATATTAGCTCAAAAAGTGAAAAAAAAATCGAACTCTAATTTTATGACATACATGCTGAAGTATGTAGAGGGAGCATGCTAACATCTAAAATTTACTCTGAAATGCATCAGAAAAATAGGATGGGTTAAGGAGTGGATAGAGGGCTGGACAGATGGATAGAGGATGTGATAAAGAAGTAAAGTACCATATTAATTGCAGAGTCTAGGGCGTAGTTTTATGGATGTTCACTGTGAAATTTTCAACTTCCCTGTATGTTTCAGGATTTGCATAATAAAATGATGGGATGGGAGGGATCCTATGTATTTACATGTCCCAAAGAAAACAATTCCATAGCCCTATTTTGTGACCCATTGTTTTGGGAAGTTCTCTCTTACTGCTAACCCACATCCCCAGAGCTGAAGGTCCCAGCCCGTTGTCATTGTATGGGGGTGGAGGGATGCCTAACATGGTTACTGACACAAGTGTGGTGCTTACTGGTAGCTGTTGAAATAATTAGTTAATTAATTCATAAGAGAGCTAGAAATTGTGCACTTTATATATGAGTTGTTTTGCTTATTTACACCTGAGATCTAAATTTAAAACACAGAACTGTCCTGTGGACCCTTCTCAGATGTTGCACTTGCTTGCATGTGTCCTTCCCTTTATCCACCTCTATTTCACCTAAGACTGTGCAACTTCTTCCACAGGGCTCTCTTGCTTACATGACCAACTAAGCAGACACTTTGGACATTCGCAACAAGACACACCAAAAGAAAATGAGAAAAAAAAAAAATCAACCTTGATGAACTTCCACAGAATCCTGCACTCAGAAAATCTAACAATGGCTCTTTAAATTTCATCGGGTATGCATTTTTCTTTGTTTTATGATTGTTATAATATTTTTGTGTCCCCCTCAAAATTCCTTTGTTGAAGTCCTAACCCCCAGTACCTCGGAATGTAACTGTATTTGGAGATAGGGTCTTTAAAGAAGTAATTAAGTTTAAATGAGGTGATTGGGGTAGCCCTAATTCAAAATGACTGGTGTCTTTACAAGAAGAGGAGATTAGGACACAGGCACACACACACACAGAAAAGACCACGTAAAGATACAGTGAGAAAGCGACCATTTGCAAGCCAAGGAGGGAGGCCTCAGAAGAAACCAACCCTGCCAACACCTTCATCTCGGACTTCCAGCCTCCGGAACCATAAAAAACAAACGTATGCTTTTTAAGCCACCCAGTCTGTGAGACCTTCTTATGGCAGCTCCAGCCAAGAAATATGAGGATTTTAATATTGTTTTTATTTTAAATCATAAATCTAGTGGGTATAATAATCTTTTTATTGCTTAGGACTTCTAAAGTTTCATTATAATAAAGAAAAAACAAAGGATCATGTATTGAATATTTTATCTACCCATCACCTGGAATTAATACATGTTACCACTTTGTCAAATGCCAAGATCTTTAAAAAAAGACAAAATATAAACATTACAGGTAAAGTTAAGAGCCCTGTACATACCCTTCTTTTCCTCTCTCCCTCTCTCCCTAGAGGCCAAGACTGTCATGAAATTGGTTTGTATTCAGCCCACGATTTTATCTTTCTGTCTATAAACAACATATTATATCGGTCATTGTGATGTTTAACATGTATATATGGTATGTCACTCTGCAACTTATTATATGTTTCACCGGTATTATGTTTTCAAAATATAGCCATGCTACCACACAGAGAACAAGGTTTTTTCATTGAAACTGCTGTACAGGATTTCATCATATCACTATGCCGTGATTCAGCTCTTGATTCAAATGCCTCCTGATAACATTTCAGCTTGTTTCCAGTTGTTTTGCTCTTGCACACACTTCTGCAATAAACATAGGAACACACAGGGGCTCTGGAGTCAGCCTGGGCTGGAATCCTCACTGTCATTTACTGCTGTGGCCTTAGACGAGCTCTTGCATCTTTTGGTCTCCATTTCCTCATCTGTCAGATGAGAGCAGTTCTCCACAGATAGTGGCTGTGCGGATTAAATGAGTGACTATATACACTGCCAGGCCTGAATGCAGTGCTTAACACACAGCAGCTGCTGGCACTTTGAGCTCCAGGAAGTGAAAAGATAAAATAATCCACAAACATGGGTCTGGGCAACAAAGAACCTCTCAAAGGTGGGACTGGAGTGACAGGGAGGGCCCAGATAAGCAAACTGGAGGCCAGAAGCCCTCCAGGCAGGGGAAGTGGCCTGATCACAAGACTGAGAGTGAATGATGCTGAGAATGTTTGAGGAATGAACAGCAGATCAGCTCACTGGGGCAGAGGATTCCCATGGGGAATAACGAGAGGCAGGACTCCAAAGAGGAGCTGCAGCCTGAACATGAAAAGCTCTGAGTGCCACAGAGAGAAGTCTCAACTACACCTTGGGGGCAAGTGGGAGCCAAGTAAGTTTCTTGAGGCGCAGTTACACAATGACTTACTCTACCTCCCAGATCATTTTTACAAATCCACTTGAGTCTGGAATGGCACTCTTTAACACATTAAGTGTGTTTTCGTCTCTCAACTACAGGTTGTATCATGCAGGTCAAGGCAGGTTCAGGTCAAGTCCAGCCCTGTAGGGAAAGGTGAGCATGGAGCCAAAGTCAGGAGAGAGCCAGGCACCACATCTGGGGTGCAGAGAGAAGAGGGGAGAGAGAAACAGAGAGAGAACCCAGCACCAGGACAAGGCCTGGCAGAATGTGCTTGGGAGTGGGCTGGTATTCTTCAAGAATGGAAGGATGCAGGCTTTTTGCAGTCTAGGAAATCTTATTCACAAAAATGTTATGCAGAATACCACCCCGCCTCTGATCTCACTCCAGGGAGTACAGTGTGAAAGCCATCAATATCAACAGTCACTCTCAAAGTGTGGTCCTGGACTTGATGCGAATTCTCAGGCCTGACAGCCGATCTTCTGAATCAGATACTCTGGGGTGGGGCCCAGCAGTCGGTGTTTTAACAGCCCTTGGTGATGCGCGTGCACGCCAAAGCTTAATAACTCATAGGGTCTGGTCTCCAGAACACACATATACACACACAGTGACACACACAGACACACACACACACACAGGAACAAGGCTCCCATGCACCTGTGTGCAGGGGCACAGCCCCCCTCCCGTCCCCCACAGGATTGCCCCCAGAGAAACCCAGGGCTGCTGCAGCTGTATGGCTCCCTACTTTCCCAGCCGGTCCCCAACCACCGCCATAGAAACATCACAAGTCAGAGCCGAAAGGGATCTCAAAGATCTCCTAGTCCAGCCCCCTGATTTTAAATATAAGAAAACTGAGACCTTAGAGACAACAATGCCTGGCCCTGACTCACCCGGTAACCTGTGGCAGTGACAGGACACAGAGGCCAGCCCCATCCTGCCCCGACTCAGGGGACGTTCTGTGAGGGTGTGGCCAAAAACACCTGTGTCCATGAAACTCAAGGACCTCAAACTCCACTGAGTCCCAAGGGCCCCTTCTACCCCACCCTCCTTACCACTACCAAAGTCAAAAACCAGAACAGCACGGCGTGTGTCCTGTCGGCCCAAGGGTGCCTTCTTACTGTGGAGGAGGCTGGGGCTGGCAGGAAATAGAAAGGGGTCTGTAATACAGGGCTGCCCTCCCGGCTCTGGAGCCAGACCTGCTTCAGACAAATCTCAGCTCTGCCACTTCCTGGCAGAACCACCTAGGGCAAGCTACTTAGCCACCCTGTGCCTCAGTTTTCTCCCCTATAAAATGAGGATGATTGTGGGACCTGCCATGTCACTGTGCTGAGAATGGAAGGGGGTTAAAATAAAAGTCCCCTTAAAGGAACCCCCAGAGCAGTCATGACACAGCATTTGCTGTCACTGTGATGAGCTCAGGTTTCTCTAGAAGATTCCTCCAACAGGCTGCCCTGCTGAGGGCAAAGCCTGCGGCCCACAAAGGTGTGGAGAGCAATGAGAACGGTGTGCCCAGCATTCTGCATGGAGGCATGTGTGCCCTCACCAAGCTGGGAGGGTTGCTGTGGGCCTGGGGGACATTCTGGTGCAGGAAATGAGCCTGTTCCAGTCCATAGGTCTTTACTGAACACCTACTAGGTGGGGGCTCTTGGGGACAGAGCTGAATGAGCCTCAATGCCAGCCTTCAGGAGCTCACCGCACAGTGAGGAAACAGGAACATTAACAAGCTAATGCCATACAGGACACATCGTGGGGCTCCAGAGGGTGTCAGCTGGACTGAGACACTAGCTGTGCCGCCCTCTTCTGTTCAGTGACCTCCTGGGCAGGTAAGAACATAGAGGGCAGTAGAGGGCAGCAGGGTGGGGCCTCAAGGCCAGAGCATGCCTGCCCAGTCAGCAGGCAACAGCAGCCCTGAGTGAGTGACAGGAGGTGGGCAGGGGGACATCAGTCACCTGGATGGGAGACACAGCCTGCAGCTCAGGGATGGGAGTGATGGGCGCAGGGAAGAGCAACCAATCATTTCCAGGGAGACAGAACATGACCATGGAAAATGAACCCTAGATGCGAATCAGGGAGTCATGAGGTCACTCTCCTGCCACTTCTGCTTCCCCAGGGCCCAGGGAGCTGCTCTGGGCTGGAAAGGAGGAGGGAGGGTGCGCCCTGGTCAGTCTCACCTAGGAACAGGGGGCATGGGGCAGGTCAGCCGCTGGTTGGGCAGAATGTCAGCTGGGTGCTGGGAGCAGGAAGCGGGGCTACCCTTCAATACCACGTGGAGCTACTCTCTTCATCTGACCTGCACCTCGCCTCACCCAGGCTCACCTCCACCCAGCGCATGGGGGAGAAGGGCTGCCCTATCCCCACAGCCCTCTGACTTTTCTGCCGAGAACATGGCCCCGGGAACGGACGGAATCTGCCGTGCACTCTCAGCAAACTTGGCCCACCTCCCCTCTCCGGAGGTCAATTTCCAGGTGCAGGGAGAGGCCGGGAGAGTTGCTGCTCAGCTGCACACATCCTAGAACGACAATGGAGACCTAGGGACAATGGAGACCTCAGGCGTCCTGCTCTCCACCGCTTTCCCAGCTCTCCCAAGTGGCTGGCCCATCAGAGACTCTCCAATAAGCCCACGTTGGATAAATATACAAATAGAGAAACGAATGAACGGTGCCTGGGAAGAGCACGTGGCCACCTGCGAAGAGCACGTGGCCACCTGTGCATGGTCACACTGATGCGTGGATTTCCTCCCTCCCTGTCTCACTTCTGCTCTCCCTCCCAGGCTTCCTGGGGTCACCTTCCAAATAAACTACCCACACCCCAAATCTTCATCTCACACACGCAGAGTGACAGGGGAAGAAATGAAACTCACTTCTCTTGCCTTTCCGCGTGTGGCCTCTGTGAGCAACAGCAAGGCCAATGAATCAACTTCCCAGCCAGGGGGCACAGTCTTGACAACTCACTCCACTGTTATCACATTCAGTACACCTGGGAGCAGGTAAATCTAGAACTTTTAAAACTCCATTTAGGAAAATTGCACCCTCTCCACCTTAGGGAAGCCACATTTTCATATATATAAATTTTTCTTTAAACCTTACATTAGATCCATTTTCTAAAATTCTGCCCCCGCTTCTCTTGAGATAACCGTTTGAGCTGTAGATCATTTGTCTAATACCTGCCTGCCTCCATTCAACTGTAGCTTCAAGAAGGACGTGTCATGGTCTTTCATTTTCTCAAGGCTGTGCCCCAGGGCTCAGCTTGGGTCTGGCCCACAGCTGGTGCTAGGCACTAGGATGAAAGGGGGTAGACTCTCCTCCTCTTTGGGTCCCACAGAAGGAAGAGCCAGGCTGGCCCTGCTAGCGCATCTGCTCATTCTTCCCCAACAGTCCAGATGCTAGGATGGGCTTTGGCAAACAGCAAGGCAGGCGGCCAGACACCTGGGCACCCCACAGCCTAGGTACAGATGCAGCTCAGCAGTCACTGTGGGCTGAACACGCCGCCAATGCCAGGCCCCCGTTAGCTGTCTGTTACGCACTTGGAAGACAGTCCTTTGGAAAACAGAATATGAGGCCGCCCCTCCAACACCTGCCCTAGGGATGGGAGCCAGAAGTCCCCATAGGCCATAGGGCCCTCCCACGGAGGAGAAGGAGCTGCAGCTGCAGGCCCGAAAAATTAGGCCCTTCTTTCCACCCTCTTCCTTCAACACCAGGGACTTTGAGGAGCCCTGAGCTGAACTCCTCTTCCATTTCTTTCTTGCTCCTGAGTGCCTCAAAGACAAGGTTTCTGCCAAGAGAATAAAACTGTACCCCTCCTCCACGCCCTTGCCCCCTCCCCACTTCTTATGTTATTTCCCTCTCTGTGTCTTATCGCCACATTTGTTCAAATGACTGCCACTTAAGAGGTGGCAGGGAGTCAGAAACACAATCTGGAGCAAAGCTGATATTAAATAACTTCCTGAGCCTGGCCCGTCTGCCAACGCTCCCTCCTGGATCTCAGGTGGAGAAATGAAGAGGCTGCAAGGATGAGAGCCAGGGACACCCCAAACCAGCCTCAGAGCCACCCCTCTGCTGAGAGGAGGCTGGAGTTTCTTCACCAGTAAAGCCCAAAGCTTAGCAGTGACCCCTACCCTGCTTCTCACTTGATCCCATCCCCCATAGCGCGCGCGCACACACACACATACACACACACTGAGCAAAAGGTATTCAATCATGTCTGACACTCAAATTTAAGCTAAAAGAGCCTTTTTTGTCAACCAGACCAACCCCTACATTTCCCAGGTAAACAAACTGAGGTTCAGAGATCTGGAGTCTCTTGGCTAAGGCCAACCAGATAGACTGTATTAAAGCATCTCAAAAAGAGTGGTGCCCCAGGAAAACACCAGAAAGGCTCTGGTTTTTAGGTGCCAGGATTGTTTCATTCAAGTTAGTCAGTTGCCCATGTGTTTTCTCCAGTTGTGACTTTGTACTGTGGGCCCCAGCAAGAAACATCCCCAATAGCCATCATCACATGAATGCCCTCAGAAAAAAATATCTTTAGCACCTAGCAGTTGAAGGGGAGAAATTCTGCTAATGAAACCTCTGAAGCCAATATCCACTAACCCTGACTCAGCCTCACCTGGCCTAGACAATCCCCACCACACCACCTACAAGATCGGAATACACTTGCTGTTCTCCATGCCAGCCACTGGGTGTCACTGCTGCCCCCCCCCATGAATTGGAACCATAGAGCGTTCAGTAGGGGGTAAAATGACCCCAGCAGGCCAAGGGGATCTCATACATATCTCCTGGGTGTGACCTAACTTCATATTTCTCCCAGAAAGAGATAGATGGCCAACCATGTTCCAGATGCTGTTCCATCATGTTCCAGATGCTGTCCCCACATCATGTACTTTAATCCTCACAACACCATCTCACAGCAACTCTCCCGAGAACACCTTACTTTGCAGGTGAAGAAAATGAGGCAGAGAAAAATTAAATAACGTGCTCACAGTTTAAAAAAACAAGCAAGGAGGAGGGCAAGGATTGGAACCTGAGACAGATGCCAAATTCCATGACCTTTTTACTACGCAATTTAGCCTCCCTTGAGCTATCAGTCTCAGTGCTATGGGCTCTGGCTGAATCAAGCTGGTTTGCCATGACCCCAGAGAAGATGGCAACTGGGAAAAAACCAAGTAGGGCTCAGACTTTCATCAAAGGTACAAATCACAACAGACAGGCTCAACAGCCCTTCCCTCCCTGCAGAAATCATGGTCTAGTGCCCTCTTGTGGCTTTACATGGAACTGGGGTGAATGTCCATGGGAGGCTCTCATGAGTGGATTGGAAGGATTTTAGGTCATCCTACCCCATTGGATTCCTAAATTCTTTCTACCAGGGATGGTCCTGAAGCCCCCTCTTCAGACAGACTTATTGGATTACAATAGCCAAGAGGGAATCAGCTAGTGAATGGGAAGCTATGTAGGGCAAGAATAGCAATAAAACTGCTTGGGACAACATCTGCAAGAAGCTAGATGCTACTAAATTACCCTAGATAGAGATTTCTGGCATCCAGATTTCTGGGGCTGCAGAGTGGGGAAGGCAGGTAGCAAAACGGCTTTGCCTGGGACACTCTGACACTTGGTATTCCAAAGGAGTCCCTTATCAGCAGGAGCCATAACAATCTCCCTGTCCCTGTGGCAGGCATGTACCTCAGCCACTGTGTCCCTTTTTCCAAATATATGCCATCTTAGTCCTTCTCTTGCCTCCTTCAGCTTTGTCCACATGCCTGTTCCCTCGTGCAACTTCCTCTAATCCCATTCTTCAAGGACCTGGAAATGTCACTGCCCATCACCTCTTACAGACTCCCGTGGACTGCTCACCAGCTTGGCTTCTGTGTAGCCATCACATGCCAAGCACCTACCATAATCTCATTCAACCCTCACAACCTCTGTATTAGATGGGTATAGCTAACCAGATTTTTCAGATGAGGAAACTGAGGCTCAGAAAAGTTAAGTAATGTGCCTAAGCCTATACCAGGGCAGAGCCAGCATTTAAACTGAAAGTTTTCTGACCAAAGAAGCCTCTACTCTTCCCACTACACCATGCCACCTCTCAGTCAAAGGGACCACTGAAAAGTTCGGGGTACAGGAATTGGTCTAAACAAATACCCTGGATTAGAAGATTAATCTGTCAGGGTGTGGAAAATGAGCTGGAGGCAGGAGAGACTGGAAGCAAGAAGAACAGATGAGGGCTATAAAAAGTATCCATGCTTGTGGGGATGAGGTTCTGGGGTGTAGTAATAGGAAGAGAGAGAAAATAGTTTTACACACACACACACACACACACACACGTGCTCATTGAAATCTTATAATAATCCTGCCTTATTTTTATTATTATCATATGAGAAAACTGAGGATCAACAAGGTCAAGTAGCCAGCCCAGGGTCCCAGCATGTAAGAGGCAGAGTCATGACCTAAAGCTTCATTTAGTCGTTGCCATAAATAATTAGGGTTGCATATGCAAATGATCTCTGGCCCAGAAGGAGGGCCATAATGTCAGCTTCTTTCCTCCTCTTCAGTGGACCAGACTTGAAAAACTATCAGAAATAAGGAAGTGGGGAAAGACGGACCACAACACAGAGAACCCTGCCTGCAGCCCCTGGTCAGGAAGCTGGCAGCAGACCCTCAAGAAGGAGTCACAGGCCCCAGACCAGAAAGCTCCGCACCCACCCCAAAAGCAGCAGACCTTATCTCTAAAGCTGATAACCTTGTTAGTAGGATGATGCTCATTTGTGCATGGAACAAGACAGCACCTGCTCAAATACAAGACTGCCTGGAACAGACAGACGGGCCAACAATACTCCCAGAAGCACTGTCAAAACCAGCCAGTCCAGGCAGGGCCCATGACCCTGGTTTGCAAGGCACTTTCATACCCACCTCTGTGTATGGTTATCTCTGAAAGCAGACACGGGATCTGGAGAAGTTAAGAGAAGGCGCCAAGCTCTCATCTCTAGTCAATGCCAGGACCTGTTATTTTCTGAGCACTGTTTGTCATCCGGTAATTTCCAAGCTTGGGTTGGGGGGGCAGGGAGAGGGAAGAGATGTCCCCACACTTGAGCCAGGGCATCAGACAGCCTGAGAACCTGTATAAAGCTTGCTTCCTCCATGATACTAGCCCCACAGTGAAACTATCTGTCAACTTCTCTATTAAGCCTGTGGGTCTTCCCGGGCTACCTCCCATGCATTCACTCCATTACCCTCTGTGCAAATGTGCTGATCTCTCCTGCTGCTGCTGAGCGAAAGCTGGAAGGAGAGCACACCAGGTGGCTTTCCTCCATCCAATGCACTCTCCCAGTCACCTCCTTCCCAGGAAGCCAAGGGCTCATGAGTCAGAAAGTCCAGGTCCAGGAGTCTCACATCCCTGGACTGCAGAGATACAATGGAAGCAGGGTCAGCTCGGCGGAGAGATGCCCCTCATAGAGGAGAGCTGACCTCTCTGCTCAGCCCTTGCTCAGGAAATGCTCTGAAAGCCAGGGCTGACAGTGCACTTCTCACCGGGTTAGCGCCACACGCCCGGCTCCCGCCCTGGGAAGTCACCAGCCCAGGACCGTCTCGTGCGCCACACTGCCCTCTGGTGGCCACCAGGAGCGTAGACGCAGAGGGAAGCCAAAATCTTTTAAGGTCTGTTTACAGAGACCTCAGACACGATGTGCACAGAACACAGAAGAGACGCACTTGTGCCTGTGCCAAGACGCCCCCAGATACACGCACGCAGCCCTGTTTCCCGCGGCAGGTAGCCGGGTTTAGGACTTCGAAGCTACTATTGCTCCCCTCGTGTTCTCCCCTTCTCTGCAGCAGTGTAAGAGCTACTTTCCCCGCCTCTCTGTAAAAGCCCAAACCCCTCAGTCCCAGAGCAGACACCAACAGGCAGATGGAGACCCACACCAGCTAGGGAGGCAGGGCCCTTCGTTCTGGGCTGCCTTGTGCCAGGAACTCACTGGGCGATTGGGCCAAATCAGTTCACCTCTAGATTCCTAAGTTCTTTCTCTGTAAAACAGTGTTTGGCCTCAACATTTTCTGAGCCCCTTTCCAGATCTAGTAATTTATGGTTCAAAGTCGTGATCTTCTCTCTAACTCAGAAATCTTCCCAGTGGTCTAGAAAAGGAAATAACCAACGTGGTACCCAATTATTTACAGAGCCTAGCGAATACATCATTGCATAGGTCTGAACATGACAGTGACCCTACGGGGGAGCCGGGCTGGAGAGTTCCATGACCTCAGCTCTCAGAAGTGCGAGGCCAGTGGCTGAGCGATGACGAAGCAAGCTCACACAGCCAAGAAGCAGCAAACATGGAAAGTGCACCAAACCCTGCCCCACAGTTTCGGCTGTTTCACAGAAGGAAGTTGTATCTGTCTCCCACACTAAGAGCTCATCCCTATGGAGAAAGAGATGGAGCTTCCATGACCAATGAAGGTAGAGAGGCAGGGTAAGCTTGCGGGGAGATAAAGGACGCTTATTGTGGAGAGGACCAGAGAAGGACTCAGAAAGAAGCTCTAAACACCAGCTTCCAGCTCCAGCTGCCCAGCGCTTTAGACACCCCCCTTTTGCTCTGCACCCAGAAATGTTCCTGGCACCCCAAAGCTCTACCTGGGAGAAGCCACTCAGCCCTCTGCTCTCCCATCCAGGCTCTCGCTGGCCATGAGCACCAGCGGCATAGTCCTGCTGACCACGGCTCAGCCCAGAGAGGAGCTGGCTGGGACCCAGCCACCAGCTTTCTGAATCTCAGCCAGCATCAACTGGCACCTGTTCTGCTGTGGGCTGACCTGACCTCAGAGGCCAGGACATCATGGGGTGGATGAGGAGGCCTGGGAAGAGGGTGTGGCTGAGACACAACCTCAGGAGAAACTCCCTGTTGGGAACAGGTCAGGAGGAGGGACCAAAAGCCTCCCCCACCACTAGAGAGGCCTGCCTGGGACAGTGTTGGCCACACTGTTTGGCCAATACCACACCCATAATTATCCTACGTGCCTTCCTCTCCTATCCCAGCCAGGGTAATTCCCACCCAAGGAACTGAAATGTTGTAAACTAAAGGATTCTCCTAGACTTTTACATCAACTCTTTTATTTATTTTTAACTTAATAGTAATATATTCGTGTGTGTGTGTGTGTGCATGTATGCATATATATGTGTATGCTAGTATGCATAAGAGTATTGCAAAAGAGCATAGGCAATATAGCTTAATATTTAAATGCCAGACTGCTTTGCCATTTACTGGCTGCATGAAATTAAGTGAGTTAAGTTCCTTCTCTGCACTCAGTTTCCCCATCTGGAAAATGAGGCTAATAATAGTACTTATTGGGGTTGATGTGAGGCCGCAATGAGGTATTAGCCTTAGAGTGCTTGGCACAGTGTCTAGAACATAGTAAATGTTCCAGAAACGCTAACGATTGTTATCATGTACTCAGTAGATGCTAGCTGACACTAGTTATGTATGGACAGATTTCTCTTTGCCAGACATGACCCATAGCACTGAACTTCAACAAGGTGCTTATATAATGTAGTTGTTATTATTATCCATTTCTTATAGATAAGGAAATTGAGACCCAGAGGAGGAAAGGGATTTGTTCAAAGCTAGGGAGAGGCCATGCCTGGAGGAGCTTCTGGGAAAACTGGGCTTAGGAAGAGAGCAGCTGCCAGAGTCCTACATGCTTGATGATGCGTGTCTGGGGAAGGAATCCTGAATCTCCCACCGCCCAGACTCTGGGACACCTACGATGGGACAAGCCAGGCGGGAGCACCGGGCAGGGGTGAGGCCAGGGGAAAAGGACAGGCTTCCAAGCCTGCTGAGCCCCAGGTCCCCCAGCCCTGTATGTGAACAGAGCTCAGCAGAAGGCCTCATCGAGTTGATTTCTAATTGGTGTGGGCTGCAAGCTGCAAGGAGCTCTGGGGCTGCCAGTCTCACATAGTTGCTGCCTCTGGGGACCCTGAATTTGGAAACATTGCATCAGAGGGAGACACAGTCATGGGGGAGGCTCTGGTTTTGACAAAGTGCCCAGAACAGGAGCCAGCACTGAGTAAAAGGCGACCTCAGCACCTGGGAGTGTGCCCGGGAAGAGGAGTCTTCCAGCGACCCAGGGACCCCAGCTGAGTCCCTGCCCACTCTGGGCCCTGGGACCCTCATGGATGACATGAGGGAGAAGATGACTGCAGTGGTCCTTTCCAGCTTTGAATTCTGGTGAGCCCTGTACTTAGAGGCAGTGGAAATGGGAAGAGCCTTCTTGGGGGTTCTCAGGACTCCACCGGGCCCTGAGCTTTGGTGTTAGCCTCACTGGAGTCTTCACTCCTTATGACCCAACCCATCAACGAGCAGCTTCCAACACACTGGGCCACCAGAAGGATTTGTGTTCCTCAAAGTTGAGGTCAACGAGGCTCAAAGAATGGCAAATGACATGAGCTGATCACTCAGTTGGTCACCAACATCTGAGTGACTGAGTCCAGCCTCTATCTGTGCCACTCTTTGACCAGTTGCTGAACACTCAGCCGCCCTTTGCAAGTCCCTCAAAGATGGGTCATTCCCGCAATGCTGCCCTTTGGGTGGAAAAAAACTTCCTAGATGAAAATGCTCTGCACCTCCCTTCCCAAAAAACCAAACCCCAGGGCCTCAGGAGACCAAGGTCCCAAGGTTTGATCCTGGAAGTATCTTTCTCTGAGGCTATAACTATTCCCGCTTCCAAATCTCACGTCAATAGCCCCTCACATTTCTGCCTTCCTTTCTCAGGCCTAGTCCTAATGTCTGGCTGAAAGGGCCACGCCCAAGAAAGAACAGAGCCAAGGGGACCCACAAGCTGGTAAGAGAAGCCCCAGAAGAACCACAGACTCCTGAGAGCCTCTGGACTTTTCCATTTGTGAGCTACGACAACGTGACCACCTGGGACGCTAGATTTGTTCTTTATTTTGTTTTCTTGATCTGTAAAATGGGACTGTTAAGCTCTGCTTTTATATGCCAAGCAACTGTCACAAAAATAAACTCAACAACTGTAAACTAAAAATAATGATATGACTGATGGGGGCATTCGTGGAGATGAAGGATTTGCTACACAAGGATAAGAAGGTAGTATCCCAGTAGGGACTAGACCATCGTTTAAGAGCTGGCCTGGCCCCTGCCAGGGGGCTTTTGGGCCTTGGGAACTCTGATCCAGAACTGAGATCCCCCACCCAACCCAGCTTATTCCCTCCTCACATTGACCCTACCCCCGATTAATCAACCCCTCCTTGGCACAGCACCAAGGGAGGGCCAGGGGCTTCAGGACCACCTCTTCTGTCACCACCCTGTCTCCTTCTCAAGTGCCAACCTTCCGAATCACAAGAGCAGTGGGTACCAAGCTGTATTGATCATGCATGATTTAGCAATCAAAAAGTTTATTTTATAAACCCCAAACACTCATATTTATTACTTTATATGTTTATATATCTATTATCTATAGATTAAATATGAAATATCCTCTTTTCTAGGCAAAAATAATTTGCAATAGAAGTTCCAGTGTTTTCTTCTCACACCCAGTGGAGAGCTGTGCTCCAGCAATGGGCTGAAAGCTTTGCAGAAGAACATCTTTTCCTGGCCCTGAGCCCAGGGTGCAGATGGGGAGTCACGAAGCTGGGTGTCCAGGCCCTAATGAGAGGCTGCAGGCCCCAGCACATTCTTGTTGAATATGCCATTTGGTCTGGGCAGTTGACTCTAAATAGTGTCATGTGTCACAAATGGTGTCAAATTCTGGGTGGCCTGAGTTTGCTAGAGATGGGAAGGGAAGGAAGAGGAGAATAACCAGTGTACCAAAGTCAGTTAGGGAGTGCACCTCCTCCTGGCACCATCACAAGGATCATTGCTATCCCAAGGAGGTGCCCTTAAAAGTGGCGTGGCCAAGCCTCCTGGGGGAAGTTCCCTGGGCCCTGAGATGATATATGTCCAAGTTGGAAGAAACACTCTGCCCTGCGGCCTCAATTCATAGTTGAATTTACAGTCTCAGAAAGTCTAGAGTGCCCTGATGGAGCTCACAGGGAGTTAGGGGCAGAGCCAAGGCGGGATTCACATGATCCATCCCTTTCTCTGCCACCAGCCAACTGGAGGCCCCGAGGGGAGGCTGGAGGCCATGCCTATGACTCCTGTGCAAGCCACCCATGGGAGCACATGGGATAGGGACCCAGGCCACAGTGGAAATGCCGTGATATTGGCAAGGGCCATACCAAAGGAGGGCCTCAGGCTACCCACACCCACCCAAGAGCAAACTGAGGTGGGGCCCTGGTCCTTCTACAGAGTTGGACAGAAGCAGCAGCTGGCAGGGACTGGCAAGGCAAGGACGGGGAGCCTCCCAGGAGAGCATGCATCAGGGCCTCCCTTTCTCACAGCAGCACCTCCTGTTCAGCCAGGCAGGAGGGTAGAAGGAGCCTTCTAGGACCCTAAGGAACCTTCCAGGTTGTAGGCTCAGCCTTCCTGGGGCCAGTAGATGAGGACTTTCAAAGCAGTGGCCAGGCTGGGCTGGTTTTTGCCCAAAGCTGTCATGGCCTCAGGTCCCATGGAGCTGCAGAGCAGATGCCCTTGGCCTCAGGGTGTATGACAGAAGCTTGACCTGCTGGGCTTCCTGGGGCAGGGGGTCTTGGCTCTGGAGCTGCCAATAGCCTCTCCTCGGTGGAAAACCCCAGGGCCTCGGGAGACCAAGGTCCCCAGGTTTGACCCTGGAACTATCTTTCTCTGGGACTCTAACTACTCCTGCTTCCAAATCTCATATCAACAGCCCCTCACATTTCTGCCCACCTCTCGCAGACCTAGTCCTAATCCTGGGGCTCTGAGCACCTCACTGTGCCTACCGAGAGCGAGCCCCATGATGCCTTTGGGGCCTGGCTCATACCCTGCCGGGTCATTGTCAAGGCTGGGTCTCCCCTTGATCCTTAGAAAGAATGAGACTCAGGAGCCAACATGACGGCCAAAGCCCCGAATGATCCTTCAGCCAGCCAGAAGAGGGCCTTCAGGGTGGGCCATGGAAATGAAGGGACCAGAGAGCTGCCAAATGCCAGGGACCCTGTGGCAGCTCAGAGTGAGACCCAGCTGATGACTCGGAGTCCCAGCTAAGAGCCCACGGTCTTTGCAAGCCGAGGTAGCCAGCCCCAAGCATACCTGGTCCAGCCACGCCATCCTCTCCCACTTCATCTTCTTTCTAACAGCTAAAGACCATACCATTCCAACCCAGCCCCAGGTAGGCCTGGCCTAGCAAAGTGGCCCAGACAGTCCACCATGGCCACCACCCTCCTGCCTTTGTGACGTCACAGCCTGGTTGGGCATGGCTGCGCATGGACCCTTCCAGGCTCCATGAGGTTCCTGTGCATCAACAGCTGCAAAGGCAAAGGGATTGGCCTCCTGGGCTGAAAGGGGCCAAAAGGGAGGGCCCTTTGGAGCAGCGTGGCTCTGGGAGGGGTGGAGGTGAGACCCACACTTCTCCTCTGATGCCTTGCAACTGATTTCCTCCAGATGCAAACAGGGCAGCTGAATGGGGAGATGGCCTCCCCCATCAGAGGCAGTTCCCAGCCAGCTTCCTTGGATGGCCACACAGGAATCACTCCACACACCATCCCTGAGAAGCAGAACCGCAGGGAAACCTCTTGTCCCTCTGGAAACTCAGGTACAATCAGTTCAGCACTTGAAGGAAGGACCTCAAAACACTACAGCCCGAAGAATAAGAGGGTGAAACTGTGGAGGCCTCAGCATCTTCTATCTAGAGTGTGCCCAAGCTATACCCTGGGGCATCCACCAGCATCAAGAGCTTCAGGCCAATGGGAAGCTGGGGGACCTCTTGGTCCCATTTCCTTGGTAACATCAGAAATCTGAAGAACAACTCTCCAGCAAGGCACGGGCTTCAACTGAAGCCCTCTTCCCAAGCCATACTAAAACAAGCACCAACCCCAGCCGAGGGTACTCCTCTCTGCCCACACATCCCTCTTCCAGCCTGCTCCATATGCAGCCCCACACAGTGGGGGTTCCTGTTGGGGTTGTGTGCCTGGGGAAAGTGACCTTACCACCCCAAGCCTCCATTTCCTCAGAAGTCAAACAAGGATGGGGATGCTGACTTTCCGGGGTGAGCGTGACTCCCCACCCTCTCTCCAGCCCTCTGGCTCTGGAGTGGAAATCTGGGCCCTTCTCGAGCTCAGTCAATACAAGCCATAGATATAACAGGGTACTGGGGAGAAGATGGGGCAAGGAGAGGTCATTTGACCCATGACCTCTGACCCTCCCCCACCTGCCACTGGCACAGCTCCTGTGGGAATCCAGTTCCCTTGTTCTTTGGTGTTGGGTGGATTTAGAGAAATGAGTCCTGATGGCCTCTCAGAATCCAAGTCCTGAAACAAGAATGGGGACACACACAGAGGGGCTCCAGATCCACTCCCTGCTCACTATCCTCCCAGACGCCCTCCTGAGGCCCTCCAGTGCCAAAGAGGGCAAGAGGCCACCCCAGTCCCCTCCCATCACAGACCTTTCTGGCAGCCTGGAAAGGCTAACCCAACTCTTCCCTATGAAACTGCTTCCCTGAGCATCATTACCAGAGGAGCAACACCTCTATGTGGCTATAAACAGCCTACGTGATTGTAACCATCCCTGCCTCCCACTGGCTTTCTACAGACAGACACATCCTTGGAGCAGCACACTGGATGCAGCTCACCCATTCCCAGAGACCCAGGCTGGGTACCAGGGGCCCCTTCTTCCAACCCTTGGCCCACCCCTGGCAATCTCTAGGTCAGGCTTCTGAGCACCAAGACTGGCCGCTCAGCTCCCACCTTCACCAGCACCCCACTCCCCCACATCCACCCCCTACACACACACAGCCCCAGTAATGCACTTCCAAGTCTGAGTTTCCCTAACAGTCTCACTCTGAACCCTTCTCCCTGCATCGTTGGGAATGCTGGAAGCCTGTGGCCTGCAGTGGGGGAGAGGCACAGTTGGGTCTGTCCTGTTTCTCCTGCCCTCCCTGCTGACTCCCGCCCCTTGGCTGTTCGTCTTGTCATCTCTGGCTGGGTTAAAGGGGGTGAGGGGTGAACAGCAGAGCTGAGATATGGGTCAAGCTTGTCTCCTGGGCCAGGAGTCAGAGACATCTCCTGGGCTATCCATTTCCCTCAAACTGTCAGCTGCAAGAGTGCAAGCAGAAGCTCCATTAAGCCGAGAGGGCTGGTGGGCTTTCCAGAGAGCAGCACTGCAATTCCTCCAGGCTTTGCAGCCCCATGGCCCTGGGCTGAAGCAAGGGGAGGTGCTCCCAGAGCAGCACCAAAGGCAGGTCCGGCCCCCTTAAGTCCGTCGAAGGGGTAAAGAGCCACCCAAAACGCCTTCCTCCAGACCTTGGCCAGGACCTCAGCACAAACCCTTCTCAGCTGCCTACCCATTGCTGGGGGTCCCCAAGGGCTGGAAGCCTTGAGGGAAAAGAGGTGAGAATTATCCTCTGAGCAATTCCAGTACGGTCCACACCCTTCTCCAGGGTGGTAGGTTAGGAAGGGGTCACCTGGCCGAGGTCAACGAAAGAAAAGAGGAGCAGACTCTCCTGTCCCCAGCCCTCGGTCTGTCCTCTCCTTTGCGTCTGCTGCCATCCCCACCAAAGAAAAATAGCAAGGAGAAAAGAGCAGGCCACCACTGGTCTCCCTCGGAGGGGGCAGAACCAAGCAAAAGCCAGCCAGAGTTGAATGTTCCAAATGAACCGATCCGCACGATCACACAAGAAACCCCTCTCCTCAAAACACACGCCCTCTCCTCTCCCTGCGCCATCCTGACTCGGAATTATCCGGAGCAGTTATCAAAGCCCAAACTAGGAAGGGATCTGTAGGCGCCCAGATGCAGATGAGGGTGGCAAAGGGGGTGTCTCGGAAATGCCCAAAATGGGGCTGGAGAGGGCGGGCTGCAGGAGGGGAAGGGAAGAGGTAGGCGTTCATGACGGCCTCCACACGTCCAAAGTCTCCCCGCGAGCAGCCAGCTCGCAACTTGTTTACTTGTCAGCATGTTTTGCTGTTTTCAAATGGAAATAGTTAAACACCTCGGCTGGATCGGCTGGATCGCGAGCAGTCCCTATCTGTCACCTTCCCTGCCGGCTAAGCGCAGCCGCCTCCGCCGCCGCTGCTGCCGCCTCTGCCAAAGAATCGAACAGCGTCTACTTTATTCCACTTGAGCGTGGCCAAACTGTTGCTATTTAGTGGGGACCAAAAAAAAAAAAACAATTTGCACCATCGAAACGAGCCAGCAGCTGGTTGGGGGGCGGGCGGGAGCTGGGCCCCGCGTGCCCTCGGCGGCCGGGGTCCTCTCCGGGGAGAGGCACACACACGCATCGCCGGATCGCGCCTCGCCAGGGCCGGAGTCACCTGGAATGCGCAGACCGAGAGCATCTCCCGAGCCAGAGCGAGCCTGACGCGCGCCCAGCGGGCGGCGGGCAGCGGCGGGCAGCGGCGAGCTGGGGCGGGAGGAGGGCCGGCTCCCGGCCGCGGGCGGGCAAGAGGGAGACGCGGAGCGCGGGGGAGGCAGGCTGGGGAGCGGCCGCCTGACTTACATGGAAGTGATATTCCTTGAGATGTCCGTGATGTTGATGCTGGTGTTCCCATTGCTGTTCCCTGAATCCTGCCCTTCCAGGAGGGGGAAGAGGTTCCCATCGTCCGGCCGCCGGCAATTGATCTCAGTCTTGCTGCAGACACAATTTGCAGGGCAAGCCAGCACGGAGCCCACATAGTCCAGCCAGACGCTTCCCAGCAAGAAAATCCGCCAGAAACTACACTTGGCTGGGCAAAGAGAGACATCCATCTCCGATCGCTGCTTCTAAAAAAGAGGAGGAGGAGAGGAGAGGGGGGTGGGGTGGGGGGAGTGGGGAGAGCAGGGGGGGAAGGAAACAAAGACGGCGAGGGAGGGGGGAAGGGGGAGGGGGGGCCTCTGCCTTTGAAACGCCGAGCGATCAGATGCAAAATCCTTCAGCGTCTGAAACCATCGCGGCCGCCGCCGCCGCCGCCGCCGCCGGGTGGGAGCCGCGAGGAGCGCCTAGTGGCGCGGTCTGCCGGGCATGGTGGCCGGCTCGGCGATCGCTGACTCGCCGGGTCCGGGGGCTCTGGAAGCGAGGCGCGCTCTCCGACTCCGAGACTTTGCAGGGTTGCAACAGACGGTGGGGAGGCAAAAAAAAAAAAAGAAAAAATGGTGCTAAAGTCACCAAGTCCCACCTACTGGGCAGAATTAAAACGGACACACCACACACCTGCAAAACACACACACTCACACACTCTCACACATACACACACCCGGAGCCCGAGGAAAGGAGGAGAAGGAAGATGCAGTAGGAGCTGCAGCAGCCGCCGCGAATGGCTCGCCGCGCGGCTGCAGAAATGTACAAGTGCTCCGAGCCTTACGAAACGCACGGGTTATCGGAGCGTCTTCCTCGGCTCGCTCCCTCCCTCCCTCCCTCCCTCCCTCCCTCCCTCCTCCCCTCCGTTGTCGCGGCCTCCTCCCCCCGCCCCCCGCCCGGGCTGGGAGCGGCAGGAGAGCGGAATCTCCCCCTCCCTCCCCTCCCCACACCCGTCTCTCTCCCCGCCCGTCCTCTCCCTCCTCCCCACCCACCCACCCACCCACTCGCCGGCTCGCGGCTGTAGCCGGCACCGCCACCCGCAGCCTCGCGGCAGCGCGCCCGCTCCACGCCTCGCAGCGCGGCGCCCGCTAGCCGCAGCCCGGGGGAAACCGAGACCGAAGGGAAAAAGTTGCAGTTCAGATTGCGAGGGTCGGGGCTGGGGAGGGAGAGTTGGCGAGGTGGCTGCGCGACACGGAAAGGCGCTCTCCTTTCCACTTTTTGGCCCTCGCGCTACCCGGTTTTGCTGCAATCCGGACCGCGGTAGGAAGTGAAATGAACGTGGCGGGGGTGACTGGGGAGTGCTCCCAAGCCTTGGGTTGGGGGCGCTCCCAAGCCTGGGTGGGTGGGGGGCGCAGGCTCACGGACGGCGACGGGGGGTGCCGGAGCGCACAGACACCCCAGAGAAGCACCCAGAGCCGGGGACCGGGACCGCAGACGCGCAGTCCTTGGTCTGAATGACACTCGTTTCCGTAATCTAGAGTCGGGGGCGCTGGTCTTGGCTGGGAGGGGACTGCGGGACATGGCATGCTAGGTGCCCCCCGTGCCCGCTGCGCTTTCTTGGAGGTGGGTTTTGCATCGGCCTTGAGCAGGCATGGATCGGGGAAGGAAGAAATAAGGGTCGAAAGGGCTGCGCTGGAGAGCCGAGGTGGCCCCGGGCGAGCTGTGTGTGCGAGAGAAATGGCCGGGGGAAATTGAGATGCAAGGGGCATATTTTGGCAAGCGCCACGCCAGCACCGTCAGAGGCTGGCTTCTCGGGCTCAGCTCTCGGGTGCGCTGAGCTGGCTGCCGGGTGATGGGGCGGGCGGGCTGCTTTCTCCGGATTCGGGGGCGCAGAACCTCCTCCTTCCCTCCCACACAAGCACCCCTTCCTGGTAGGGACGCAAAGCAGGTGCAGCTTTCGACGCGAGCTCAGATCTCATCCGGGAAAGAAGTGTGGGGGGGTCCCCGCTTTTGCGCTGGTAGGAATTTTTTTCTTAATAAAACATAAAGATGCCAAGTGTGAGCTGTTTGTTGAAAAAAAAAAAAAAAAAAAAAAAACGAGCATTCGCTGTGGGAAAGGAGAAGAAAGGGTTAGGGGAGTCCGAGCAGGCAGACACACTACAGCATTCACACGCAGAAGAAAGCAGGGTTCTCCTTCCCGAGCTTGGATGAGGGCAGGCGAGGAAGCAAAATACATTGAATTCAATTCAACTGCATCCAGTATCTGAAAGGAGTCTCCCCCGCCCCCCTGTGGATTCCGATGCAGGTCATGCAACTTGCAGGCAAGATGGGGGAAGGGGTATGCCAGTGTCACCGCCTGCCCCAGGCGCAACCACAGACAGGCCGGTCGCCTTCGGTTGGCACTGTCGCTTGGAGTAAAAACTTGGACGAAAAAAAAGGAAGAAAAGAACATGCCTATAAAAGGCAGTTTTCCCGACTTCCCGTCACATTCCACCTTCCCTTGGCCTCAGGGAGATTTTTATCCCCCGTCGCCATTATGGCCTTGTCTCCAGACTGGCATTTTGCCCTCCCACCAGCAGGAGGGGACAGAGTGTGAAGACCTCCTGGGACTCTCAAACCACTTGCTACTGGCCCTAGGCCAATCCTTGGTGTCCTTAGGCCACTGGGAATTTCCCTGTCACTTCAAGTGCCATTCTGGGATTGGCTTTAGAATATCTGAGAATCAGGGAAACTGAGGTGTAGTGAGATCCTAACGCTTGGCCCCTCTTGGGAGGTGGCAGGTGGCAGCAGAGAAACACAGCCTCTCTCAGACCACTCCTGGGCAGGGAACGCCAAGTGGATTCAGCCCAGCATCAGTGCTCCAGGCTGGAACTGAAATGGTTGTGTCCAAAAGATGCCCAGCCCAATTTTTTGAGAGAGAGAGAGAGAGAGAGAAAGAAAGAAAGAGAGAGAGAGAGAGGATTTTTAACATGTCAAGCAGAGAAGAAGAGACATCCATAAGTTAGAACAACAAAAACAACGAAAAAAAAACCTTTAAAAACCCCTCTGGATTTGGTAAAAATGTAGGTTGTGGAGCACGGGGCCCTGATGGGCAAGAAGTCTTTCATCCTGACAGTAAAATGGGATTAAGATGGGGTGCTACGTTTATGCTCACACTCTGGACCTGAGCAGGAAGCGGCAGCTGAAAAAGAGGGAAGCCCTTTCAAAAGCAGGTGACACGTGGACACATAGAGGGGACGATGCACATGGGGGTCTACCAGAGGGTAGAAGGTGGGAGGAGGGAGAGGATCAGGAAAAATAACTCATGGACACCAGGCTTAATACCTGGGTGATGAAATAATCTGTACCACAAACCCCAAGACACATGTCTACCTGTATAACAAAGCTGCACACCCTACACACATACCCCTGAACTTAAAAGTTTAAAAAAAAAAAAAAGCAGGTGATGAACTAGGTGTGGGGAAGAGCAGAATTTCACTTCTAACCACAGGGAAATGACAAGCTTTCTGGGACTCCGCTTTCCCATCTGTAAAATGACCACATTAAGACCAGATCCTCAAAACCCAAAGTGTGGCCCTCTGTCCAGCAGCATGCATATCACCTGGAGGCTTGCAAGCAGTGCAGCATCTGAGGCCCCACCACAGACCTCCCAAACCAGAATGTCCATCAGAACAAGCTCCCACGTGATTCATAAGCACATTGCAGCCCCATAGTCATCCCTCCCAGCTTGAAGATTCTCTGAATCTACATGGATCTGGGCCAAAGGGACTGTTGAGGGAGGAAAAAAAAAAAAAAAAAAAAAGGTGGGGGATGATGGGGATGGGTCCTCAGAATATTATTCAGTTACAGTGAAGTTAGGGTGAAATAAACTGGGTATCTCAGAGGCAGGGGCCTTGTCAGAAACAGACATTTGAAGTTTCATTCCAAGCTTAAGAAGGTGAGAATGACCTGCTCACGCACCGCTCACAGAAATCATAGTGCAGCGTCAATAATAGTACAAACTCAGAGTTTGGTAGTTCTTAACCTCTGCAGTAGGCCAGATTTAAATGGCGGAGCAGGAGAAAGTCTCCAGCATAGACACTCTCCCCTCAGTAAGAGTCCAGAGCATTTGCAGTGTCTTACCTCTTGGTAAGAATGTCCCGGTTGAAAAGGAAAAATTCCTGTCGCATCATGGAGTCCTGGAGATATCATGACCAAGCTCAATATCCAGCCAACCAGGGGTCACCCTCCAACCTCCTCATCTCCTTTGCTACCAACTGGAGTCTTAGAAAGGAGGAAACTCACCCGTGTCCCCCTTGCTGATCAATAAGAGGCAGGAATAGGCAAAGTTTTTTGTTTTGTTTTGTTTTTTGAACAGGAAGTAAAGCTTTAGAAACCCTTTACAGGTGAGCAGACACCTTCCAGTACCAAGGGTTTGGAGGAGACAGAAATGTTCCCAAGATTCGAATGCGGTCTTTCACCAGACAGGTCAGAGTGGGGACCACTTCCTGGAGCACAGTGGCCCAACTCCCCTGACACCTAGAGAAATTGAACACGTGTCTTTCTTAAAAGGCATGTTCCAGGCATGCAAGCACCTGAGATTAATATCAACTGTTTATGGGAGATTTCCAGCAGCCCACATTCCCCTCCACCTAGCAAGGGAGAAAGGGAGTGGAAACTCAGAGCAGACCCCTGCCAGTCTATTGGTCACCTGTCTGCCTTTCTAACCCAGCCACATCCCTTTTTCCAAAGGACCCAAACTCCACATTACTGGGTCAGTGGCCACATTACTGGGACGTAGGCCACACACCAGGCAGGTGTATGGATTCACCCACCATGCCCTGCTCCTAGGGTGTCATTCTGAGTCCAAGAGCTGTGCTTCACAACTTTCAAGTTTGAGCAGAAATAGGATCTACTTCTGTAAGTCTCAGCTGGTCGAGAAACTGTGATACTGGGAGGTGACTGGGGAGAACAGCGGGCTACAAAGGGAATACTAGGTCCTGAAGGACTTGCTGTTCTAAAAGAGCTATCTGGAGCTGGCAGATCTGGGCTTGGGCTAGAGGAGGAGTTCTGTTTCTTGGGTGACCCAAGCGTAAGATACAAGGGAAAGAGACAGGTCTGGGCCTGATTGGAGGCTGGGGATGTATAATGCTATCCAGAAGCATTTTGACCATACATGGAAGATGACCATACATGGAAGATGAAAGCCCACCCACGAAAGAGGACAGTCAAGCACCAAAGCAGTCCAGGAAAGCAGAAGAATTCAACCATGGGAGAGCCAGCTCAGGGCTCCCACTCAAGTCCCAATATCTTGGTCAAACACCTGCCAGGAGGTTGGAACTACCTGCTGGTGGTGTCCTGCTTGAACACCTTCAGTGGCAGAAAGCTCATTACCAGCCACTCCTGAGCCTTCAACTCTGTTCTCAGAGTCTCCTTGACTTTGACATAGCGAAGCCAGCATCCTAAAGCTGCCACCCTCGTGCAAGTGCTGCCATCTAGACCCTCAGGGAAAAGTCTCACCTCTTTTCTGCAACCGATCCAGGAGGCTACTCACTGCCCCTCTCTTCTCTGAGCAAAGCCTCAGTTCCTTCCCTATACTGCAAAAGCACAGCTTTCTGATCTTTCCCCACTACAGCTATTGGAAATGCATTCGGTTTGTCAAAATGATCGGTTTAAATAAAGCATGGCTCCAAATCACACAAGCTTCAGGTGCTCTGACCTTGGGGACCAAGGCAGTAAGCAGCTGTAATGGGACTAAAATGGTGTCATGTAAGGTTTACTACCCACTAGTATCGAACCCTAGCAAGGCACTTAAGTCTCTCCGCCTCAGTTTCCCCTTCTGCAAAATAGGATCTAACTCACAAGGTTGTCATGAGATAACACAGTAAGGCACTTTGAACAGTGCCTGGTGCACAGAAGCATGATATGTCAACTTCATTATGCCACTTTTGAGGTTCCCAGAGGGGTTTACCACCCAGCAGGGAGACCCCAGCAGCCTTTATCCACTAACAGCCAAACACAATGCCGCCATGAAGCTCTTCCCACACATATTGCAGCGCCCCCTGGCAAGTTGGTGCAATGGGTCGGGTGCAGCCACTGCCCACAGATACGCTCTGGCTCTGGTCCTAGACCCCAAAGTGTTGTGCTGCCAGAGAGGGTTCAGTGAATCTCGGGTCCCTGGGGAAGAAAGTACAGAGCGCAGGCCCAGGTACATCTCCCCTGAGATGCAACTCCTCAGCCCCGGAGCCCCTCGCCGCTGGTTCTCGTGCCTTTGAGTTGCTCCTTCTGGGCTTTGGTCCCTTCCATAGGAAGGTAGCCTCTGCTGAGTCACCACCGGCTCTGAGCAGTTGAGCTGGGCTGGGAATTTAATGCCGCACATCCTAGGTCCTGCACAGGCAGTGGCTCGCAAGGCCTCCCTGGCCTCTGAGTGTCCTGGTGAGGGCCCTGCAGGAGCAGATGCTAGAGCCCTTCCTTAGACAGCAGGATCCAGGGCAGGCAGCTGGCTTCCTGCCAGCAGGTGAGCACTGCAGGCGGGTTAGGGGAGCCAGGGAAGAGGGACTCCCGCTCTATGAGCCAACTTCCCCCAAGGCATGAAATCAGGAGTCAAGAGTCAGGACTCACACTTTTAGGAAGCCAGAAACCTGCAGGCGGTTTGCAGAGGCTAGTGCAGCACCACCGACAGGGACTGGGGGGAATGGAGAGGTAGGAGGATTGCACCTCCACACCCACCCTCCATTATAGACATAGCCCTCACGTGCCTTCCTAGATGAGCTCTCTCGGAGTAACTTACATTGTGCCTTCCTCTGCACAATACCCAGCCATTTGCCTATTTACTGATGAGAGAGCAGCCAGGGATCATCTCAGAGGGCAGCCAGGGATAATGGCCTTCATTTGGCAGATGAAGGAACTAAGATTGATAGGGTGGGGCAGAGAAGTCTGGGCACCTTCCTGACTTGCAAGGGGATATTCTTGTTACCAGGTTTTAAAATGTAACTTCCTTGAGGGTGCAGACCTTGCTTATTTTATCTACCGATTTTCCAGCCCCTTAAACAGCACTGAGAACACAGAGGGGCTCTCTAGGTGGTTGTTGAATGAATGGCTGCCCCCAGCACACCTTGCCCTTTTATACCACTCCACACACATGGAAGTAAGGGTTCAGTGTCTGCCTCCTCCTGGGCTGCAGGCACCAAGAGGACCAAGAGCTATCGGTGTTGTTCACTACATACTCCCTAGGGCCTACCTTGGTGCCGGCCCAAAAATGGACACCACATATTTTGGGAGAAGATTAAATGAATTTTTTGCTGCCTGAAACCCCATATGTGTCCACAAGAGAAGTTTGGGACTTAACAGAAGTGAGGTGCTTTGAGCTGACCACCTCCTCTGTATCCCCAGAATTATATGTGCTGCCACACACTTCTCCCCAACAAGGCAAATATCAAGGGGTTTCTAGAAGCAGAAAGATTAGTAGCTCCTGTTTTCAAGAGAAGGTTGGGAACAGCAATGTCCGACCGCCTGGGCTTTTGGCAGCCTCCTCCCACTGAGTCTAGGGCAGAGCCCAGGTCCAGCAGCCCCATTACGGTGGCCTCTGCCCTGCAGAAAGCCAAAGACTTCCTCTGGGTTAGACATTCCCCCTTCATTCCTCCCCATCTCCTAGGGCCCCCACTGTATCCTATTGCCCTTCTTGATCAACCCAGCCCACTCCTGCTCGGCTCCCAGGCTCCCGCCTCTGCCTCACCACCTCCCACAGTTGCCCTTCTCTCCACCTGTTCCTCACCAAAGCGGCCCATGCCACACCTTCCAGCTGCCCTGGCCCTGAGCCTCTGGCTCAGATTGTAGGACTATGGCTTTCAGACCCTTCTTTGTACTAATGCATTCATTTAGCATCAAAACGTATTGGGCTGCATCACCTTGGGCATGCTACTGTCCTTCTCTTATCTTCCACTTCCTTCTCTGTCACGTGGGGATCCAATGATGCCAAGGACCAAGCAAGATAATGCACCTGAAAATACCTTGTGGACATTAACACTTACAAATGACAGCCACTGGCTTCCACCAAGAGTAGTGGACACCAGGACCTTTGCACACTTGATTAGCACTTCACCTCTGACCTGCCTGCATTTATCAACAACCAGATGATCTCAGAGTTGAGGAAAGCCAAGACAACAGCTTCCATTTACACCATGCGTTACACTCTCGCCTCCAAGGGGCAGCTTTATGAAGTGTGAGTTTTAGCCCTAGGCAAATCTGGTTCGAACCCCAGCTCCAGCACTTTCTAGCTGGTGACCTGGGCTCATCATTTCACCTAGCAGAGCCTCATCCTCCTCTCCTGAAGGGCATTGCTCATGGATATTTCCCTTGCAATGCAGTTTGGAGAAGGCAATCATAAAACGTGCATAATGTGCCTAGCCCAGGATTTGACACATAGGAGTTCTCCCTTCCCTTATTTTTTCTTTCTACTATTCTTCCTTAGGGGGCCCACTCCATACCAGATGGTTCAGCCTCCCTATTAGGGTGCTCACAACTCCACTCTCCTTGCTTGCTAGAAACTATCCTGGCTTCTGTTTCTTTAAATAGAACAGAACTCCAGGAGCATAGAGGGCCAAAGAGGTGATGCCCCAAAGTCCTCAGGCCCAGAGAGGAGGAGACCAGATATTCGCCAGATACCTGGGACTCAAAACAAGAAATCACCAGATTGGCTCCAATTTCTTCTAGCACTGATTACTGAGAACAGCACACACACAACACATATTTAAGTAGGTATCAAGAGCAAATGGAAAACCAAAAAAAAAAGAGTTGTCTTATTTGCTGAGACACCAGTGTGGGAATTTGGGGGAAGCGATGCGTTGTGGGGAAGGGCATGGGAAGCCATGCTTGCCTTTGGAACTAAGAGACAGTTCCCTCCCACAGACTTTCTGCTGCATCCTCCACCCCCTCCCCAGCCCACAGCACCAGCTGCACTGCCTGGGAACTGAGGGAACAGAAAGCCCAGCCCAGGGAGTTCTGCGATGGGGGTGGGACAGGGAATGAAGGTGGCAGTGGGGGAAGATGCAAACCAGCCCTGACAAAGGCTCAGGTCGGACGTTTAAAGCTGTGGGGTGAATGTGAGGCGTGGGGAAGGGGTCCCAGAAACTCAGCCTGGAAGCACACCTGGAAGGCACCATGAGTTCATCCAACTTCTGGAAGCCAGATGACCCTCAAAGCACTGCGGACACTTGGAGTTCCCCTTGAACACCCTCTTCCTAGTGTCAAGTTCTAGAACTTCCCTCCAAGAAAGAGAGCCCAGGAGTCCAACCCCATGGATGGATGGCAGTGACATTTTCCCACTGTGCATGTGCCCTGTGACAGACCTCTCCCCAGTGTTTCCCAGTGACAAGCCCCACACTCCCCTTGCCCAGCCTCATGTTGGAACGAACAAGGACATGTCCGTAGAACTACAGTGTGAAGGATCTAACCTCTTTCCAGAAGAGTTTATGGTTGCCCCGGGGCTCAGTGTCCCTGATAGATTTAAATGTAGCAGAAGCCATCCAGAGGCCACACCCACACACCAAAAGGGAAGCATCCCCTGGGCCAAAGAAAGCCATCTCTTACCATCAATCGTGGGGCCCCAGAGATGAAGATGGGCAGAATGATGGTGATGATGATGATAATAACTTTAATCGAAACGTATTGACTGTTTTCTGTGTGTGACATTTTTCTACAGCCTTTACATGTGTCATTTCATTGAATCCTCACAAATGCTTGGTTTTACAGTTGAGAAACAGAATCAGAGAGGTTAAATCACTTGTCCAAGGTCACCCAGCTGGTACGTAGAGTGAGCCAGGTTTTAAACCCAGGTTTCCTAAACACAGCATGGAACCAGGTGCCACTTTTTACACTAAATTGTCCCTAGTGAGGCAACGAGGAAAGGGGAGACTGCCACCTCTGCAGGGGACTTGGTGGGATGCAGTTCTGCCCCTCTGCATCCCCACACCCCTTTGCCAGGGTTTCCCTGGTTGTGAGAGGGAAGGAAGGAGGGAGGATCCCAGTGGTGACCATCCAAGCCCTCATTAGCCCTAGCCCTAGACCATCCTGGGCTAGGGCTAATGACGGCTTCAGCAGGGAGCACAATATTTAGTCTGTGACCTGTCCTGTGGCCAGGTTGTATCTAACACTCAAATAACTCTTTCCCAAAAGATCAATGGGTCAACTTTCTCCCAAAAAGGACACGGATTCTCGAGTTAGGCCCTTGGCACAGTGGACACAATGAATGTCCTACCCAAGCATCTGTAATCAACAAATCAATAATTAAGGGAGGATGCACATTAGCCTTTGAACAGGTTCCAGAGAGAGTTTATTTTTGATCTTAAATGAGGTGAACAAGTGTGTGCTCCAAGCCTGGGGAAGGCTGTGGGCAGCGACAGAGAGATGGGGAGTTGGCTTGGGGGGTGGGTGTGTGAACTCACCACATGGGGTCCCCAGGGGCATGTGCTGAGGGTGGCAGGAACCTCCAGCCTGGGAGGGGGTCTGCAGAGGCTGGACAGTGCAGGTGAGCATGGGGAGCAGGTGGCGGGGGCAGGTGGGCTTTACTCGTGGGCGGGGGGTGGGTCAGGGTGTGGGTGAGGGGCACTCCCAGCGGGCTGGGTATGCACATGTGATGCAGGTCGGAGAGAGAGGTGGGAGCCAGAGGGGTGTGTGGGGAGGTTGTGTGTGTGGTGAGGGCAACTGCAGGGACTGGGGGCAAAAGAAGGTGCTTAATAAAGGATGCTGATGGCAGGATCCTCATTCCCTTGTGCCAGATTGAATTAGAAGCCATACTTTTAATCTGTAAACTCTCTGGTGCAAAGATGACAGAAAAGAACTTTGTAAATATCACCCCAATTCCTGACCCCTACTCTTCTCTTCTGTCCCTCCCTGCCCTCATGGGCTGGCCACAGAAGCCAGCTCACTTTGCTTTCAACTTCCAAGTCCACTGAAAGTTTCCAGTCTCGGGATTTTAGGAAGAACAAAGAAGATACTAGACATTTCTATGAGTTCAGTTTATCATTAACCCCAACTCCCTCACACATACCAAAAATAATAGCAAAATAATATCACAGATTTTATAATTATAAAATCATAATCTTTGAAAAGGCCTTAGAGATTAACCATTCCTGTGTTCCTCACATCTTCCCAACTAGAATTCCCAAACTTGGAGGAGAGACAGCAGGGAGGGAGGGGACGAGGGAGAAGGGGGTGGAAGATTTGTGCCATGTTTATGATTCCTGTGCCTTTGAAGACCCTGGGGTATTGTCACAGTCACAAAAGCCTCATGGAAACTTACTAATTTCGGAAACACCACATTTATTACAATCCCCTGTCCCTGCTATTTTATAGGTAGACAAATTAGGCCCAAGATAACTAAGTTATGTCCCCGAAGCCACATAGTTAGTTAGGACTACAGCCAAAGGCTTCTACTCGGAGGCATCCATTCTGCCCATTCGAAAAAAAAAAAACAAGTAACAGATTCTGGCTAGAGGTCTGAGAACCTCACGTCCCAAACACTGCCGGCCCCTCCTGGACCACATACCTCTCTCTCAAGTGGAAAGCTACCATTTTTTTTTTTTTTTTTTTTCAGCACAACAGCATTTTAGGACAGATTTTTATGACATCAGCTCTTTAAGCATCTCTCTCCAAGGAACACAAAATTCTCCAACATAACCTCACCCAGGCCTTACAACAGTCCACCAGAATCCAGCAGAGTACAGCAATTTTTGGTGTTTATTGGATTCTTATTTTTCCTGCCTCGTTTCCGAAATGGATTTACAGGCAAATATAATGACCTCTCCATTGTACAGGTAGGAGTGACATAGGAACGTGACTTTCTCAGGGTCACATGATACATTTTGGCCAGTGAAGTAGATGAGACCACCTACTGTATCATCTAAAGGAGATCAGGGTTTAGCCACGTGGCCTGGCTGAATGACTCTCAGCTTCTGCTCAGTTACCTTCCCTTGCCTGAAGTAGGAGAGAGTGAAGTGGGGTTAAACTGGGGTGATCAGGGGCTGGATGGGTGAAGGCTCTGAGTGCCTCCTGCTGAGCTCAGGCCCATAGGCTTGAAAAGCTTCTAAAAATACCAGGCACATTTCTTGCAGGGGAGCTGATTTAGCTGACCTTTCCTAGAGAGGGCCAATTTGCCTGCTTCTGCTGCCTGCTTCTCTCCAGCTGACTCTTGGGCTGAACCGAGACAGGACAGGAATATCCTCTCAGTCCCTGCATCCCTTACCCCAGATGGATCCAATGGAAATGAAAAAAAAAAAAAAGTTCTAGAGCATCCCAGAGCATTTAACAAGGGCAAGCCATGGGCGAGGCAAGAGACATCGAATTGGTCATTAGATTGGTCTCTGGTCTCAAGTAGCTCATGGTCTGTCGGCTCTGTTAGGGAAAACAGCAGAATATCATCTGTGAGACGTGGCAAATGGCAGGGTCCAGGTGTCGGTGGGCAGTGAGCGCATAGAGAAGTTCATTTTCTGTTTCTTTTTTCTTTTTTTGAGACGGAATCTCTCTCTGTCATCTAGGCTGGAGTACAGTGGCACCATCTCAGCTCACTGCAACTTCTGTCTCCCGGGTTCAAGCGATTCTCCTGCCTCAGCCTGCCCAGTAGCTGGGATTACAGGTGTGTGGCACCACACCCAGCTAATTTTTGTATTTTTAGTACAGATGGGGTTTCACCATGTTGGCCAGGCCAGTCTCGAACTCCTGACCTCAAGTGATTCACCTACCTCAGCCTCCCAAAGTGCTGGGATTACAGGCATGAGCCACTGTGCCCAGCCGAGAGGTTTGTTTTCATTGGGAAGAGTCAGAGGGGCTACAGCTCTCTTCTTTCATTCGTTTTCATTCATACATCTGTTTACTTTCATTGATTCATTTGTTTGTTTGTTGGGTGCCTGTTCTGTGTTTATGAGATCCTGCGGCAGCTGCCTTGGGATTAAGACCCAGATAACTAAGTCTGGTCCTGCTGGGCCTCATTTTCCTTATCTGTAAAATGGCTGTGTTTAAATTGGAGCCCTTCAAAAACTCCTCCCAGCTGGGACACCCAAGCTTTCTAGGTCCTGGCTGCAGTTAAGGGCTCTATTGCCCAAGTCCTGAGGTTCTCTGCTACCTCTCATTCTCTTCACTGATTTTCTGAAAGCTACTTTTGCTTCTGGCACCCTCCAGTCCCCTAGAAGCAGAAGGACAAGGAGCAACCACCCTTGTTGAAGTCTCTGCCTGAGGCTCCTGGCAGAAGGTTTTCCCTCTTCCATTCCTGGCACACACAGCCCCTGGCAAGTGTTGGTCTCATCCTGGCAGCCTGGCATTTCAGAGAGAAGATTCTAGGCCCCACTTGTCTGACAGCTCGTGGTTTCTGACCCAGGACTGATGCGGACCAGGAAGGACAGACACACATGGGAGTGGCAGTGCATGCTGGCCCTTCCTCCTGCAGCTCTGGGGTCTGAACTGACCCTCTCAGCCCCAGCCCATCACCCTCCCTGGCTTTTAGGGAGCTGATCTTCTGCAGACATGCCTGGAGCCTGGTGAGGGCAGGACAACTGTCCACCCAAGGATGGAAATGAATGCTGACAGCTCCTGATTTATGCCCTTGTTATCCTGTAAGGAAGACAGCAAGGCAGTTCAAAAGGCCAGCAGCTTTGGGAAGCCCAACAAGGAGCCCCACAGCACCTGGAGCTGCCCACTGGCTCCCCAGCCAAAGCTAGCTATCTGCTTCCTGGAAAGGCCAAGATATCCTCCTCCCATCCCCAACCCAAAAGGGAGAAGAGTGAAAAGGAAGCATGTACCTGAGTGCCCATGAGGGTCAGGTGCCAGTGGACTCCTCCCCACCCAGTGGCGTCTCTCTCATCATCCATCTTTTGCAGGTGAAGAATCAGACACTTAAAGAGGTTAAGTCGCATGCCTGAAGTTACACTGGGGAGACCAGGAGCAAACCTGGATCTGTCTGACCTCAAAGCCCTGCTTCTAAGCAGCCAGGGAGCAGAGGGATCCACTGCACGGATGGGGAGGAGGGGCTCTGCCACTCCCAGCCTGGGAATGAAGTGGAGCCAATGGCCAGAGCTTCCCTAGGGCTGGGTCAAACCTTCCTGCTCCAGGCATGAAGAGAAAGGAAAAGACTGCTCCAGGTGGGGGAAGGCTGGTCCAGCTCCTTGTTAAAGAAGAAACAGGAAAAGACAGCAAGAGGGGGAAGTCACAGGGGAACTGACATTTTGTCAAAAGATGCTGGGTTTCTGGCTCTCTCCTGCTTTCCAACTTTCCCTGGATCCCCACTGCCTACAGGTCTCCACTTTAAGCTCCACCACCCAGCATCCAGCACTGTCCAGGATCCAGCCTTTCCTCCCACTTCAGCCACTCTGCCACCAGACTGCCCCTTGTGCCCAGCACCTGGGCTCCAGCCCATTTCCAATCTCACCTTTTCCTGCTGTTACCCATCTCTATATTTTGGCTCTTCAGCTCCAGCCTGTCAAAACTCTGCCTAGCTTTCAAAGCCGAGGCATCTCACCTCCTTAACAAGCCCCCCCCCCCCCAGTTTCTCCAAGCAACTTTGCCTCCTGTATGTTCAGAACGGGGCAGCTCAGCAACTATTACAGCATCATTCAGAGCCTTCCATTGGTCTTCCATCCGTCAGAGATGGCCATGCATACTTCTGCCTCTATCCTGAACTCTAGGTTCCTTGAAGCCAGGGCCATGTATTTACACAGAGTCCAGTACCTAACAGGCATTCCATCAATGTGTGTTTATCTAGTATACATTGAATTAAACTAGAAAATCAAACCAGAAAATAATGCTTTCTATTCTTTCCCTTCCTCTGCTTTCCATCCCAGCAGGATATTTCTTTGGGTCCCAGGAAGAAATGTGCCAATGGAGCAGTGTGGTCTTTGAACAGAGTTTTAAATTGAAGGCAGGCAAGGCTAAGTCCACTGTCAGACTGTGTGGCCTTGGGGTTTGTGCTTCTATGGAAGGCCCTTCTTTAAATGGGCTGGAAGGGATTGCAGCAATGTGGGATCCCATCCATGGTCATTGGGAAACTGGCCTTATGTCCCTACAGGGCCTTTGCTCAACTTGAAAGGAAGTGAAAATACCTGAGAATGGCACCAGTCAATACGATGACTTCCTTGCCCTAGGAAAAGTCATGCACTGAGCCCAAACACCTTTGTTTATCCTGGGAGACTGAAGAGAACAAGACCCAGGCACCTAGAGGCCACATGGGCACCAGGGTCCCCAGCAATGAAGGGAATGAAAGCTGCTGTCCCTCTGCAGGCTGAGCCTGAGCACACAGCTGCTCCTCCTGTTCCTCCTCTGTCCAGCAATGGACAGCCCAAAGCACCAGGCTCCCCATGTGAGATAAGCAGGGAGAAAATGCCAGGTTAATTTCAAGATTCATTAGAAATTCCAGGGGGAAATGAACAGTTGCCAAGAGAGAAAGGAAAGGGCAAGCCCATTCCAAGTGAGAGGAGATGTGCCCTTTGCTGTGGCGCTCCAGGGGGGTGACAAAGAGTGCTGAGATGAAGGGACAGAGCATCAGTCCTCAACGGCTGCCCCAAGCCATTCTTCAGCGAATCTTTAACTGAGGGCTGACAGCAGGACAGCCACGTGGCAGAGGAAGATAAATGGATGGGGATTCCAGCTAAGGTAACCAACTGGTCTTGGCTTGCCCAGATCATTCTAGGTTTTAGCATTCAAAATCCCACATCCCAGGAATCCCCTCCACCCAGGGCAAAGGGGGAAGGTCATCCCCCTAATTCCAGCAAGTGGCTGTTGAATGTGCTTCATGCTACCATGTTCAAGGTGAGGTGGGTGGCTCCGAGAGATGGTCCACGGAAAGGATACCTGCCATACCTGCCAAAGGATACCTGGTTAATGCCAGGTTAATTTCAAGATTCATTAGAAGTTCCAGGGGGAAATGAACAGTTGCCAAGTGAGAAAGGAAAGGCAAACCCATTCCAACTGAGATGAGATGCGCCCTTCGCTATGGAGCTCCAGGGCGGATGACAAACAGTGCTGAGATGAAGGAGTGGAGCATCCTGGGCTTGCAAATCCCCAGGGCAACTCACCCTCTTCAAACATGTCGAGTCTGCTCACTGGGTCATCTGAACACAAATAGAGTCACTTCAAGATTAACGAATCTTGAAATTAACCCAGCAAGTGCCCATGCTGAGGCTCTGGGAGGTCATCTGACTTACCCAAGATCACACAGCTAGGATTTGAACCCCAAGTCTTTGCAGAGGAGGGGGCAAGAGGAGAACAGCAGAAGCCTTCGAGTCTGAGCTGCCCCATCTCTGGGAGCCATGAACACATCAGCTCTGCTACTCCTAGTTCTCACCCAGAGACTCAAGAGGAGCCAGCTCAATCCACAGCCCCAGGCTCAGCAAGGGGCTTGAGTGCGGCACCACACGGCCAACAGGAGAGGCAGAGCTGTGAGGCCACAGGCTCTTACAGCTGCTTGACATTACGGCTAAGCAGTCCCTGAGGAAGCTTAGAGGTGCAGAGAGATAGAGACTTGCTCTTGGTCTCAGAGGCCCAAAAGGAAACACAGGGGCTTCAAACTCAACCCCCATCCTGGGCTTGCAAATTCCCAGGGGAACTCATCTGCCGCAGACATGTCAAGTCTGCTCACCAAGTCATCTCAACACAAGTAGAATCACTCCTTTGAGTCTCACGTGCCCCATGCCTTGTTTTCTCCAGGGTAATGAGCTCTGGTTCCTTCAATGGTTTCCCTTATGAGCTGGTTTTGAGTCTCCGCCTTACCGGGCTTGTTCCCTCAGTGTTTGCTTCAGTACATCATATCTATTAAAAGACAGCTCTTCTGGCTCTTCTTAGTTGGGAGATAGCAATAAGGATTGGAAAGAGACAAAGGGGGAAGGAACAGGGGTCAGGGTTTCAACACGAACTGATGTTCATTGAATCCTGATAAAGTTCCCTAGAACTGAATGGAACCTTCCAAGAGTGGTTGACCAGAGCCGACCACAGCTCAGACCCTTATTCTAAACACTCTTGCAACACTAATTTCTTGTTGTAGCTCTCCCATTCCATGGCTAACTGGTATCAATAAGAAGCACTAGAGTCTTTATAACTCTGAAGCCATGCCTCCTAAATCCAGTTGGCTTTTGGGGCAGAACTTTACTTTTATCCCTGTTACATGGTGCCTTGTTGACTCATCCCTCCATCCTTGTCTGTACAGATCTTTAGGGATCCTAAAAATTACCTAACCCTTCCCAATTCATGTCAGCTGCACATCTGATTAGCCTGCCTTATTCTCAATAAAACTGCACATTCTTCAGAGTTTGAGTCTTAGGCGAGAAAAATAGTTTTAGAGGAACAAATGCCCCTCCACCCCCGCCCCCCCGCCAACCAGGTTACTTCAATGCTTGTTCATTTCCCTGCCTAGATAATATCCCCTCCCTCTGCACACTGAGCCCAGCAGCCCAGGTCCTGCCCAACAGAGCTCCTTTTTTATTTTCTGACTGGTCAACCCCAAAAGTCCAACCATTTTCCCAAGCTCTGAATGCCTGGAAGCTAAGTCCAAAGTCCCAGAGCTCCAGTGTCCAGGCTATGTCTCATTCCTCTTCTTTGTAGATATGGGAAGATTTCTTTGCAGACATGAGGAAGTTTCTTGACTTAGAAAGATGTACCTGGTCCACTGTGGGCATGCAGTGAATGTTCATCAAATGAAAGGAAAATAAGCACCTTCCGTATGTATGTGTGAAGTTCTGAATTCGGCATTGGCCTCAAGAGGGCTTCAAGGTTCATCCTTTCCATTGGGCCATCCCTAAAATCCCCAAGCAGAGGGACTACCTCTGTACTTAAAGATCCCCAAACAGAAAGATAGCACATTCTCTTTGCAGCCAGTAGAAACAACTGAGCTCATCCCTCCATTGACTCATTCACTTGCTAACTCATTTCTTGAGCATATGCTATGCGCCAGGCCTTGAGTAGGCACTGGGGATACAGAAGTGATTATAAAATGACCTCCAGGAGTTGACAGTCTACTGAGGAAGGCAGCCATGGAAACAGTGTTTCTGTCATGTATAATGTGCCCCCAGTGTGGTGAAGCATTAATAAAACTTGTCATGAGTGCCCAAAGGCAACGGCCAACGCCTGCTTGGAAGAGACAATATTTGAGCAAAGGTGGAAACAAGTGCCTGTAATCCGGTTCCTCCAATCTCCTTGGGGAGGAAAAGGTAAGGTAGGTTCTCTTTTCAACCTGTTTCCAATTCCTAGTGGGGAACAAACCTATAAGGGCCACAAGCCTGAGTGAAGAGAAACTACTGAGTTCTCCCATCCCCTCCAATGTCCTGAGTCAGTGTGCAAGTCTGTGTTTCCTTACATCTCTCCCAAAAGACCTGGGTGGCAAGCTGAGCCCTTTGCTGTAAGTGAAGGCTGCAGTTTGCACATCCAAGGCCCCAGCTGGGCCTCGGCTGGCATCTAGCACCACCTACTGGCCACAAGAGGAAAAGCAAAGGTCCAGCTGCCACCTCTCCCCCAGGGCTCCTGCAGTCACGCCTTGCCTGGATGCTACACCCCTTCACACCCTGATTATCACCCTGGAGCCCCATCTTGCCACCCAAGGGCAGAGGGCAAACTTCAAAGGTGACACAGACACTCTGAAGGAAACAAGAGGCCACAAAGCCAGCTGGAGCAGACAGACGCAGGGACAGAATCTGTGCCCTGGAGACTGAGGGGCAGGCTGAGAGGGTGGAGCAGGATTGGGCCTGAGAAAGAGGTCAAAAAGGGACAGCAGCACAGTGAATGAGGGTCAGAACGAAGCAGTGGAGACACAGAAAATGCTGGAGGGTTCTATGGAATCTTCCTGGAGAAGGACCTGAGGTCCCAGAAAGGAGTCACATTCCGACCACTGCAGGTCAGGTGCTGAGGCTGCCCTCATCCTAGACAATGTTACCCTTCTTGTACCCAGGTGCTTCTGGGCAGCTCCTCCCAGCCCTCTGACCTCCATGAGCGGCACGTACCCAGGTGCTTCTGGGCAGCTCCTCCCAGCCCTCTGACCTCCATGAGCGGCACTTGCCCAGGGCTGCTCCCAGCACTGCAGCTGGAGCCAGGACACACCCTTCTTGGTGCCCAGCTCAGCTCTGGCTCCTCTTAGTCGGGAGACAGCCATGAAGATTGGAAAGAGACAAAGGGAGAAGGAAGAGAGGTGAGGGTTTCAGCATAAGCTGATATTACATGAATCACATATAGAGTTCCTGATGTAAGATTAAATTGCAGTTAAGCATCCTTCAATTTTGAATCACTGGCTCAGGGATTTCTGCGTAAAAGGTAGCTTCCTGGGCACTGGCAGAAGCTGACATCCCTGATAGTCCACGCTCCCTCCTTTTTCAGGGGCTACAAAGAGGAGTCCGTGGAGAAGCACATGGAGCTTCAGGTAAAATTTCGGGCTTTGGAATCAGACACACCAGCTGTTGACTTGGGCGAGTCACTTAACATCTCTGAGCCTTGTGCTCCTCTGAAAAATAAGGATGGCAAAATCACCTCATCGAACTGTTGTAAAGAGTAAGCACACAAACCACTTAGCACAGTACCTGGAAGATAAGCTCAATAAATATTGGCTAGGAAAAAAGAAAAACCAAGACCTTGATGGCTTCGTCGCTGAGCACCCTGCATCCCCTTGCTTGGAATAAATTCTAAGGCATGGCTCAGCAGCCTCCCCCAGTCAGCTCCCAGCCTCCGTGGGTGAGGGAGGAAAGGCGGGGGCAGGGGCCTGTTCTCACCCGGAGAAGATTGCTCTTGGGGTGGGTGATAACTGTGCACCCCACCCACTAGGGAAGGCGCTCACTGAGTGAACGGAAAAAGCCAGCACCCCTCTCTGCAGCATTCATTATTCAGAACTTCCCACAGCCTGATGCCTGCTATGGGGGTGTGCGAGGAACACCAGCCAAGGCCAGTTTTGCCTTCTCTGCCTGAGAGGTGGACAGCAAGACTAGTGCAGAGACCCAGAAGGAAGTTGGGTCCGTCTTCCAAAACCCTGGCTCTCCAAAGCTCCAGGTGATGGGGGTGGCAGGCATTAGAAAGGGAGCTGGGGAGCTGGGGCTTTACAAGCATTCAGCCCTAAATTAGTGCTTCTCAAACTTCAATATGCATGAAAATCACCTGGAGGGCTTGTTAAAACACAGATTGCTGGGCCCCATCCCTAAGCATGCTGATCCAGAAGGTCTGAAGGGAGGCCCCAGATTCTGCATTTCCGACAGTTCCCAGGTGCTACTGCTGCTGCTGTTGCTGCTGTGGGATTATATAAATTTAAGTCAATTAAAATTATATTAAATTAGAATTTAAGCACAGTTGCTTGGTTGCACTGGCCACATTTCACAGACTCAGTAGACACATGTGGCTAGTGGGTCCACATTGGACAGTGCAAATAGAGAACATTTCTATAGTTGTGGAAAGTTCTATCAAACAGCACTGCTCTAGAAAGTCTATCCAGAATGATGGGTTTATCAAGGGCGATGGGCTAGGAGTGAAAGAGAGTCTAATGGAAAGCCCCGGGGCTGTTGAGGCTTTGTGGGAGCCTGAAAAATCGGCAGGGGGGTAGGACAGGCCCCTTGAAGACTCTCTGGAAGGATCAGGGTGTGGCAGCCCCAGCTCCTTGCTGACCACGAGAGAGAAACACTAGGCACCATGGGAACACAGAGGAGGGGTATTTTTAAAAACCAGCCCGGGGGAGTCAGTGGAGTTGAGACATAAGCTGGAATCTGAGGGAAGGATGAGTAGGGAACCAGGCCTCCAGTATTTTTTGCTCAACTGCGATCCACTCGCCCACAGGCCTGCAAGTATCCTTGTCACTCAGGACGTGAGCAAGCGGTTGGGTTTTGTTGTGTGAGGCAGGGGCAGCCGTGAAGGACAGAGCCTGTGCCAGGGAAGGAGCCTGAATAATGTGATGTCTGCTCCGAGGAGAGGCATACATCCGAGTTCTGAACAGATGGCCCAGCAAAAGGGGTTAAGTAAAGAGATCGCTGCGAGGAGTCTTGTCACTTGCATTTGAGCGGAGACCTAGGAGGAACAGACTTTTGGTGGGTCCGAAATAGCAAGTGCCAGGGAGGAGCGCAAGCCGTCTTCCCTCCCCCCAACTCCTCCTCCCGCTGCACACACTCCCTCCCCCTGCCCATCTTCTCCCAGGGACAGATAGGGGCTTCTGACAACAGCTTTCCAAGGGAGGGAAGGGAAGCGCCTGTGGGTTCTGCCATGTGTGTCTTTGTCACACAGAAAAACAGTTCCATCCTTGAACACAAAGAAAGCCTCCTGGGGGGGCAAGAAGCTCCCAGTTCACACCCTCCCTACGCTCAGATTTCTAAGGGCTCAAACCTTCCTTCCAAGTATTCAGATCCTGACCCCACACCTTTGCTCTTTCCACCTTTACTTCCATTTGTGCCCTTTCTGTTAGGGGGCCTGCCAAGCAGACTACCCCCTGCCAGTCAGTCTGGGGCACAAAGCTACTAGCTACTTGTAGAAAGACCTGGAGGACAGGAGATGCTGGAGCACCTAAGGAGCTCAGGTTCCCTCTGGCAGCCTCCACTCCTCCCTTCCCTCCCCTTTGCTTCCTCTCCATTCCCAGCTGCTATTGCCCTTTCTATCTCTCCTTCCCCTCACATCCTTCCCTCTCATTCCTCTTTCTTTGCCTTTCTTTCTTCTTCTCAGATCCCCTGATTCCCAAGAAAGCCAAGTCCATTCCCAAGTTCTAGGTCTAAATTGAGCTTCATACTCCTTCCTCATCCACCTCTCCTCCCATCAGATCCAATAAATTTTAGGACCAATCTTCCCTCTTGTTTCCCCTTCTGGACACAGCCCAAGAACCACTCTGCTTGCATTTCCCAGTCAACCAGTCTCCTTTCTGAAAGCCTCTGTCTTCCTAAACTTAACTTTCAGCCTCTTCTGACTGCTCATTTCTGACAATCCTTGTAACCAAAATCAATGACTCATTCCAGACTTTTTCTTTTCAGTTTCTCCAAACTCATCATCCCTGATCCCAAGGTGAGTAACCTGGACCCTGGTCTCACCATTCTTCTCCCTGTCGAGCAATCATACCTTTCTCGTATATAAAGCTCACTTTTATATCAGATAACTTTTTTGGTCTATAAGGAAGGCAGATTTTATGATGCCTTAAAAACAAAAAAATATATATGTAGCATATGCATGATTGCAAAAGGCAAAAAGAAATCACCCACAGACTCAAATTTAGTACTTTCAACCAACTTCGCCTGGCTGGACTTCCTTCTGGAATATGGTGAAAAAATAGTCACCACCTTGGAACACGAGTAGGGGATGCCATTCGGACAGCGGGAGTAAAAGGGGGCAAGTGTTTCTAAAATCTCCCTGAAAGATCTATTTCTTGTTGGGAACACCTAGACCAAGGTTTCATAACCCAGGCGCTATTCACACTTGGGGCTGGAGAGTTCCATGTTGTAGGGTTGTCCTATGCGTTGTGGGATGTTTAGAAGCATTCCTGGCCTCTACTCTCTAAATGCCAAAGTAGCACCCTCCTTCCTTCCCAGTTGTGACATGAAAAATGTCACCAGATGTTGCTAAAAGTCCTCTGGGGTGTGGGGCAAAATCACCTCTCATTGAGAACCAATGACCTGGACATAATCAGGTTGCTTTCACATGACAGGGAAGAGATGAGTGATTCTGCACAACCTTCAGAGGCCCTGGGGGAAGGAATAGGAGTCTCTCCATCTCAGGTGAAGCCACTCTCCAGCTTAGGACTGACGCCTTAGTGCTTGGCCTAAAGAACAGTAACAATGGCTCGTGTGCATTGAGTTTCAGCATGTTTCAGGTATGGAGCTGTAACTTGCATCTCATGCGGGCATCCCATGTGTCATGGACCCTACATCATACAATCTCACCATGCCCGGGGAGTAACCTGAGACTTGGGGAGGCCTGAAGCCTGACTTAGAACTTCATCCTGCCTCCATGTTTGCGCATTTGTCCCTTATCCCCTTGGTTCCATCTTTGTAGAAATGAATGAATGCAGAACAAGTGCAAAGTTCACACCATAAGCTCCAAGTGTGCAAGACATTTTCAAACGTGCATTCAAAAACTCTACCTAATTTCTAACCTTGAGCCTCCTTTTGCTGGTTGGCAGAAATGTGATCTTAGTCCTTCTTGAGGCTTTCCTGCTCTCCATACTCCCTGGGATTAGGTCGGGGTTCCTGGGTTCTAAGTTGTGCCAAGACATGGTGGGGAGATAGACGGTGTGAGGAATGCTGTTGGCCATCTGTCCACTCAGATTACTCCTGAAGCATTCACTGTTTCTCTCTGTACGGTTCATTCAGGCAGGTCTGATGGTTCACTACTTCTTCTGCACAGTACTTGAGACTAAGAACCGTTTTTCAAGGCTATCTATAATCCCATGTGGCATGCTGTATTTTCCAAAGAGGCCAGAATATCTTTCATCCCACATGTGCTTCTCACAATACAACTTTGAAACTTCTTCCATCAAGAGATGGAGTCTTGTGTCTATAGCAGAAGTGACACTATGGGACTCTAAAGGGAGATACAGCTGTGCCTGGCCCTTTTGGGATGCTTGCTCTTGGAACTTAAGCCTCCATGCTATGAGGAAGCCCAAGCAGCCACATAAAGAATATGCATGCAGGGTTCCAGCTGACAGTCCCAACTGAAATTCCAGCTGACAGCCAGCAGCAACTGCCAGACATATGGGCAAATAAGCCTATGGGTGATTCCAGCCCTGGGCCAGCCAGCAAATCACTCCCTGCCTTTGATCCTTCCAAGAACTCAAGGAGTAGGGACAAGCCATTCCTAATGTCCTCTTTCTGCATTCCTGACCCACCAAGTCTGTAAGCATAATAAAATGATTGCTTTACAAAATTTGAAGTGTTTTATTAGGCATCAATTGTACGTGGAACATCCTGTCTGCCCAATGCATCAGTATGCAGACACACCTGTCTGGGGTCTTGCCTCCTCCCTGGCATAACTCCACACTGATCTGGAGGTTGCACGCATCTCTCCTCATCTCTGCTGCCTGGAGATCCTCTCTCCAGTCCACTGTGGAGAGTCGTTTTCCTTTTTGTTTTTCCATGACACTATATTTATACCCAAGCATCTCTTTCTTCTTCCTTTCACCTCCTCCATAATGCATCTAACTTTGCCTAATGGTTTAGGCTTTTGAGACACAAAAGCCTATGAGATAGGCAGACTTTTCACAATTTCTACCATCTCTCCCCTAGGGCAAGGAGCAGAGTCAGGTAGCCTACTTCAGTGGGAGAAGGAAAAGGGAAAAACACCCGCTGGGGGAAAAAGATGCGTAGCTTATTTTTGACAGCTTTATTGAAACATACTTCGCATACCATAAAATTCGCCCATTTAAAGTGTACAATTCAGCAACTTCTAGTATAATCACAGAGCTGTGCAACCATCACTAGAGTCAAGTTTAGAATATTTACATCACCCCCCCAAAAAAACTCCATCTCTCTTAGCCATCATTCCCCAGTACTCCCATACCCCCAGTGCCTGGCAACCACTTTCTGTGTCTATGAATTTGCTTATTCTGACATTTCATCCAAATGGATTCATTCTATATGTGGTCCTTTGTGGCTGGCTTCTTTCACTGAGCATAATGTTCAAGGTTCACCCATGCCACAGTAGATGCACAGATTAATATAATATCTCAAGGCATCACCAAACAAAAAGACATCCTCTCCTCTTCCCCTGCCTCCATGCCAAGTTGTGAAGAATATGTTTTTGCTTGTAAAAGGGGGGTCCTGTTCTCCACCCACACAGTCATTTCACATCTGATCTTTGAAGTAGAATCAGCAACTGGACCCCAAACTGGGGGGCCACAAATCTGAAGTAAAATGATAATGGAGCTCCAAACAACTCCTCTCCTGGCCCCTTTCTCTGTGTGATTAAGCTGCTGGTGGATGTCTTGAATAAACTATTTATTCTATTGGACTATACCAGCTGCCATATGGACGTGCCACCCGGTTTCTATGAGCTCAGACAGAAAGCCAGGAGCAGAGGAGAAGGCCAGCAAGGCCCTGGCCTTGCCAAGGGTCTTCAAAATATAGGACCTGGAGCAAGGGCACCCATCCTCAGGATTGCTGGCAGGCAGAGGGCTGTGAGCAGGCAGGATTTAGGACCCAGCGCCAAGTGAGGGCAGTGGTAAGGGCTGCCAGTGGAGAGTTTGCGGCTTGCCCAAGAAATGGATGAAGAATGGGATGGAGAGGAGCATGACCATCAATGAACCACAAAGCCTTTTAGCATCCATTTGCGACTGCTGCTGAACAAACAATTGCAAACACACCAGTCACTAGCTGGGGCTTGGCTCTCCTGGGACAGCCTTGAACTCCAGCCCAGAGCCCCATCCCCAAACAAAGGATAGAGGAGGTGCTCTCAGCAACCCCATCTCCATCTCTGCCGCTAAATCCAGACCTCGAACGTTGCAGCCCTCCAACTGTGTTCTGGTCCTTGACAAGGAGGAGTCCTCAATATCTTTAGCTCAGTGAGCAATGGTCCTGCTAAGGCGGTTCCATGAGAAATAGAGATGAGTTGCTGGGATCTGGTGTCTTCATAACAACTGTTTAGATATCAGCTTTCAGAATCAGACTGTGTCTATGGAATCCACCCATCCTTGGAGGAAGACACAGTTCCTCTGTGTTAAGGTTTATGCAACAGGTTCCATTCCCCTGAAACAAAGGACAGGAGGCTTGTAGAGCTCTTGATTTGGATAAGCAGAAGCAGGCTGTCCCTCCGGTGTTCTCCTTCTGTCCCCATTCATTCCATAGCGTGACAGACCCAAACATCTGATCAACTAGGCTTGGTGTGAGGGCTAAGAGCTATATGGAGTGCAAAAAGCCCCATGGGTCTCCCAAAGGGGATGTGAATTCCTTGGGAGGAACAAAAGATCACACCCACCCACCCAATATGCTCTCTTTGACCCATGAACCAGCCTGACCCTGTGGCACGTCTCCCAGATACAGGGGCCAGGCCTGGATGGGAGCTCTCTTCTGTGAGGTAGATACGAACACTAGAGCACTGGGGAACCAGGTATCAGGGCAGCCTCCCCTTCCACTAGCTGACTGCTTTATCAACGGGAGGCAGCGAGAGGTTTTATTAAAATGGAAAACTCCTACTTAGAAACCAAAACACAGTGGACACTCAATGAGGTCTTGCTCACTCTGAATTTGTCAACTCTACAGGACTTTAAGACCCAGCGGCAAAAGATGGCAAAAAGGACAACCATGGAAGGTATTTAAAAGGGCATAACACAAAAAAATCAACTAAGCTGGGCTAGGGGAGCACCCTCTCCCCAGACTTGGGTCCCAATGCCATCAGTAGGTAGACAGAAGTGCCAACATTGCTACAAAGCTCTGCCCCCCCTCCACCTCCTGGCTGCCCTGTTGTCCTCCCTTCCCCTCCCCCTCCCTAGTGGTGTCTGCCTGTTTATTTGCTGAGCCCTGGTTTAACAATGCCCTGTTTTTATGAGTTGTGCCGTAGTTCTTGGTAAAGCACTTTAATCCACTTTAATGCCCCCACTCTGCTCCTCCGTGACAGCCTGGTGGTTACTCTAATGCATCCCTCTCACCTCAGGGTTACTAATGAGGTCAGAGGGAACGCAATATCCCAACTGAATAATTCACTAATCAGATGCTACAGACTCCAGTGGTAAAATTTATTTCTGACACCTAAACGGCAAATGGGTTTGTGGACACACTCCCTCCCTTTCTTTGCTCTAGAGCTATTTCTGCTAAATGGAGGGCTGCTGTGTTTGCTTAACAAAAGGGCTCTGATCTGGCCACAAACACATCTTCTCATCTGGGGTCTTGCATGCCTTCAGAAAAGTGAAGTCAGGGTTGGGGGATGCAGTGGGTGGAGGCCTGTTTAGAGGGGGCTCACAGTGATGATGGTGCCATCAGAGCCTCCTTTCCCTTCCCTTTTGAGGCTGGTAGCAGCTCACCTAACCCCCAGCCCCCCGAACCTCATTCCATCCTCGTGCCAGGGAACACACCTTCGTCCCGTACTCCACTGTTAGGTGAGTCATTCTAACCAGTTCTGGTGTCGGGCACCTTGCAGATGTGTAGACATTCCCCAGAAGCGTTCTCCAGGAAAATGCACACGTTTGTGATAATTTTGCACTCTGTTTTAGGGGGTCTCCCAGCTTCCCTCAGGACCTCAGTCTCAGGATAATGTTCTTCTCTGCATTTAGCTTTCCTAGATTACCATCAGGTTATTTTCCATACTAGGCATCCATGTTCCCAGTTTATAAAATGGAGAGGAAGAGCCAGGTGTCTCCAAGCTCTCTGCCCACTCTGAGATTCTCTGCACCTCAAACAGAGACCACAAGGCCCAGTTCTTTATGCATCAGCCCAGCCACTACAGCCAGGACCCTTACACAGGCAGCTGCCTCAGAGGCAGGAATTGGCACTCAGCCTCGCACACCCACTCCCTCAGGGGCTGCACAGATACACAGAGCCATCTTCATATTTCAGGCAGATTCCATCCATCCATCCAGAGTCCAGAGAGTGTCCCCCATCTTCTGACAGATGGGGAACTTCAAGTTTAGGCTGCAGCCAAAGTTTCCACAGGAACCTAGCAACCATCCCTGTTCTGGAAACTTCTAGGCTTCCTTGGATCGTGCCAGATTTCTTTTTAACCTCTTCAAGTGAGCAGTGGTCAGCATTTGCAAAGTCAACCAGTGTGCCTGTGCTCTAGGAATCAAGGGCGCCCTGCCCAGCTTCACCTGCCTTCCAGGGTCCAGCCTGTCAGGGCACCAGCACCCTAGGCAGAGGGCTCTATTAATATCATTTGTACTTAATTGCCTAAACCATGATATATGCAGAGGGGTACAAGAGAACCTGAATATCCCTCAAAAATACAAACTGTTTTTCAAAATTATCTTCAATTCTCCAAAACGCCCTACCAATCAGATGTGCATTGTCACGGAATTCAAACTGGAACCTCTGGGGCTTCCCTCCTTTTCTAATGTCCCTCCCACCACGCCTCAGGTTCTGGCCAAAGGGCTGGAGTCCACAAGCCTGTTACTGACCCTAGGCAAGGAAACGGTTTCAAGAAAAGGGGCTGGAAGAGCCTTGGATATCTGAGACAGCTGGCTGAGTGGAAGTGGGCACAGCCCTCGTCTTTGTGTGTTTTTATTAATCAGCTCCCATGCCACCTGAGGCTGGTTGCACATCCCCGCCTCTCCAGGCCGCACCGAGGTGCTAGAGATGGGGAGCAGCTTAGCAGCTAATGAAGGAAGGGGCCCTCTCTGCAGCGCAAGGGGGAGGGTGTGCATCAGCTCTGCTGGCAGCTCAGGCAGCCGTAATTGCCTGTCCCCTCGCCCAGCCCCTTGCAGCTCTCCTCCTTCACCCTGCCCCCGACCCCCTCTCTCTCTCTCTGCAAGAAGCTAAATGGGCCTCTGCTCCATGCCCTGGAGGCCCCAAGGGAGTGAGGTTCCTCCACTGAGTCATGTGTCCGGGTCACAGGTCTCCAGTCTGCCTTCTGTAAACAGAGACAAAGGTGGCGGCTCCTCACCAGCCTGTCAGAGCCGCCCCGGCACGCCGACTGCAGCAGCCCCCCACTTGACCCTTGCTCTGAGCTGTGACCCCAGCTTTGCACTCCGATTCTAATTTAGGAACCCTCCTCCTTGCCTGGGTCCAGGGAGCCTTGCACCTGGCATACGGGTCTGAGTCCTGCATTGCTGACTCAGGCAGATTAACCCTGAAGCTCTGGCTACTGAGCCTGGTGGTGCTGGCAGAGTCTGTCACCAGCAGTTCTAGTCCCTGGCATCCAGCTCAGGCTCCCTGGTTCCAGCTCTGGGCAGTGTTCTTTGTGGCTGACCTTTCCAGAATCTGTCTCTGCACCCTTCCATCTCTTGGTGATCAGCCTTGAGCCCTGAGGCTTCTGTCCCCTTTTAATTCAGAATGAGACTGTCCTTGGCCTGACACCCCATGGCTCTGCGGCCCCAGTCTGTCAGTGGAATTGACATTCATTGAGTGGCTTCCATGTGCCAGACATTGTGTTGAGGAATTTAACCCTCAAGGCAACTCTAAGACTTTGCCAGTACCTGGCCAGGCTGTCTTGAGCTTCAGTGGCAGAGGCAGGGCATGCTTTCCCAAGGAATAGCAGACTGGGAGTTAGAAAGCTGAGTTCCACACCTAATGACTTTGACCTGCACATTGTTCAATTTCCATTTTTAAAATGGGACCCCCAAAGCCCCCTCCTAAAAAAGCCTGTCGGAACCCAATGTAAGAGCGATTTTTAAAGGAAGGAAACTTTTGGGTTCCCTCAGAATTCCAGACCCCTGGGATGTCCCCACCCCTCTAACTCAGTTTCTCCCTCCAGGTTGTCTAAATGAAGAGATAAGCTCAGGAAAATGTGCCCTATTCTTCACTGACTTGTTCATATATTGTTCCATTTATCTTCATTCCATCCATGCATGCACCCATTCATAAACTCCTTTCATCTTTTGAAAGGGTTAATTCACTCAGAAATTCACCCATTCACACACCCATACATCCATTTACCCCACCCACCCACTCGTCTACCCACCAACCTATTTATCTGTCTACTCATCCATCTATCCATTCACCCATTCATCTATTCTCCCATCCATTCATCAAACCACACACCTATCCATTCATGCATTCATTGACTCAGTCATAAATTTCACCCATCCTTCCATCCATCCCACCTATATTCATTCACTCACACACCCATCCACCACCTACTCACTCATCCATCTATCTACTCGCCCACCCATTTATTTATCTACCCAGTCATTTCTCTATTGACCCATTCATCTGCCTATCCTCTCATTCATCCATCAAATCACACATCTATTCATTCCTCTACTTATTAATTTATTTGTAAATTCCATCCATCCTTCTACCCACCTTTCCATGCAATTGCTCTCCCATTTACCTTCCTACAAATTTATCTATCAACTCACCCATCCATCCAACCATTCATCAATCTATCTACTATTCATTAATCTTTCTAGCCTTCTATCCATTTTCTCTTGATTATTTTGACCACCCACTATATTCTACACCCTAGATTATGTATTAAAGATAAAGAGATGAGTAAATCACAAATTCTGCCTTTCAAGAGGTCAAATTATAATGCATAAGACAGTGACACAAAAATAGGCAATGGCAATATGATTTCATGAAGAATGGCTGAGTGGGAAGCATGAAAACATGTGGGATTTAGAAGGGCCTCTGTGGGGATTAGAGAAGACTTCCCCCAGGAACTGACATCTGGCCTGGGTTTCAACAGGTGATTAAGAGTTCACTAGGTGAACAGGTGAAGTCAGTGCTCAGCAGAGGCAACTGCATGCAGAAAAGCATAAAATTCTAAGAGAAAAGCTCTACAAAGCTCTACAAAGCTCTACAATGGTGGCTCTCAACATGGAGTGATCTTGCCCTTCAGGAGACATTTGGCAATATCTGGAGACATTTTTGGTTGTCACAACTTGGGGGTGCCACCGGCTAAACAGCCTACAATTCACCAGACAGCCTCCACTCCAAAATGTCAATAGTGCCAATGTTGAGAAACTGAGAAACCTGCTCTAGAAAGATGACAGGCAGTTTCAGGATTGTTGGATTAAAGAAAAGAGGAAGCAATGAGAGAAAGTCCCAGAGAGGTAGACAGGAGCTAGATCAGAGACTACAAACCACATTTATCGAATGCTTAAGCATTGGGAACTCAGAGATACAATCGGATTCAGTCGCTGTTCTCCAGAGCTTTGAACTCTCATTGAAGAAATGGCCCATGTCCACAAAGGGAGTGGAACCTCTAGTAATTGAGATCCTACTATGTGCCAGTCACAGTATTAGATTTTTTTTTTTTTTTTTTTTTGAGACAGGATCTCACTCCATCACCCAGACTGGAGTGCAGTGGCACAATCTCTGCTCACTGCAGCCTTGACCTTCTGGGCTCAAGAAATCCTCCTGCCTCCACCTCCCAAGTAGCTGGGACTACAGTCGCATGCCACCACCAAAATTTAGATTGGCTAAGCTTGTGTATGTTTTGTAGAGACAGGGTTTTTTCATGTCTCTCAGGATGGTCTCAAACTCCTGAGCACAAGCGATCCACCCACTTTGATCTCCCAAAGTGCTGGGATTACAAGTTTGAGCCATTAGAATTTGTAGATATATTATATCATGGATTTTTTTTACAATAATTCTATGAGGTAGGTTCCATTTTCCAGATGAGAAAGCTGAGGCTCAGAAAAGTTTTCAAAAGCCTGGTTCTATATCACACAATGTGTAAGTGGTAATGCATCGCAGCCCACACTGCCCAGCCTGACTGCTCGAGGTGGCAGACTTGGCAAATTAATAGCAGAGACCTTGATAGAGGGGGCAGTCCACACAGACCTCATGGGAAGAGCAGAATGTGGCCTGGAATGAAGAAAAGGGATGAGATAGGCAAGAGGGACGGGGCGGCAGGAGGATGGTCAGTAAAGGCACAGGTGAGAAAGAATGGGGCAGGTTCTGGAAACCCTAGGCAGTCAGGGGATTGAAGTATGCACGAGAAGAGAAAAGGGTCCTATTGGGAGCTTATTGCAGGGCCCTGCAGGTCTAGGTATTCACTCAAGGCCATGGGAACAGAACGAAGGCAAGGCAGAAGCATTAGAAAGACTTCAGCAGCAACCTCTGAGGAATGAAGAGAGAGAGAGAGGAGAAGTTGGGGAAAATGTTACGTTTCGAACCTGAGCTTTACCGAGAAATCTCTGTTCCTGGCCCTTCTACATGTAGAAGCTGCCTCTCCCTTCCCCCATCAGTTTCCAGGGGGAAGGGACAGCTCACTCAGATGCCAAAGGAGAGCCTGCTGCTGTAGCCTGCTCTGGCCAGTCTTGGAAGGACAGAGCTGTTGTCTTTTGGGGCATCACATTCACCTCTGTTAAAAAAGCTGCATCCTCTCCCTGGATTCCTTCTCATTCACCACATTCATCTCACACACATGCACACACATGCATAGACAAGCAC